>NW_027457635.1:2593093-3241367 GCF_050624435.1 Tenrec ecaudatus | reverse complement strand
CAGGTAGGCAGGCAGGCAGGTAGGCAGGCAGGCAGGTAGGCAGGCAGGCAGGAAGGCAGGCTTTGTCGCAGGCAGGCAGGCAGGCAGGCAGGCAGGCAGGCAGGCAGGCAGGCATTGTCGCCGGCAGGCAGGCAGGCAGGCATTGTCGCAGGCAGGCAGGCAGGCAGGCAGGCAGGCAGGCAGGCAGACAGGCAGGCAGGCAGGCAGGCATTGTCGCAGGCAGGCAGGCAGGCAGGCAGGCACGCACGCAGGCATTCTCGCAGACTGGCAGGCAGGCAGGCAGGCAGGCATTCTGGCAGGCAGGCATTCTCGCAGGAAGACAGGCAGGCAGGCAGGCAGGCAGGGAGGCAGGCAGGCAGGCAGGCATTCTAGCAGGAATGCAGGCAGGCAGGCATTCTCGCAGGCAGGTAGCAGGCAGGTAGCAGGCAGGTAGCATGCAGGTAGCAGGCAGGTAGCAGGCAGGTAGCAGGCAGGTAGCAGGCAGGTAGGTAGGCAGGTAGGCAGGCAGGCAGGTAGGCAGGCAGGCAGGTAGGCAGGCAGGCAGGTAGGCAGGCAGGCAGGTAGGCAGGCAGGTAGGCAGGCAGGTAGGCAGGCAGGTAGGCAGGCAAGCATTCTCGCAGGCAGGTAGGCAGGCAGGCAGGCAGGCAGGCATTGTCGCAGGCAGGCAGGCAGGCAGGCAGGCATTGTCGCAGGCAGGCAGGCAGGCAGGCAGGCAGGCATTGTCGCAGGCAGGCAGGCAGGCAGGCAGGCAGGCAGGCATTGTCGCAGGCAGGCAGGCAGGCAGGCACGCAGGCACGCAGGCATTCTCGCAGACTGGCAGGCAGGCAGGCAGGCAGGCATTCTCGCAAGCAGGCATTCTCGCAGGAAGACAGGCAGGCAGGCAGGCAGGCAGGGAGGCAGGCAGGCAGGCAGGCATTCTAGCAGGAATGCAGGCAGGCAGGCATTCTCGCAGGCAGGTAGCAGGCAGGTAGCAGGCAGGTAGCAGGCAGGTAGCAGGCAGGTAGGTAGGCAGGTAGGCAGGCAGGCAGGTAGGCAGGCAGGCAGGTAGGCAGGCAGGCAGGAAGGCAGGCTTTGTCGCAGGCAGGCAGGTAGGCAGGCAGGCAGGCAGGCAGGCAGGAAGGCATTGTCGCAGGCAGGCAGGCAGGCATTGTCGCAGGCAGGCAGGCAGACAGGCAGGCAGGCAGGCAGGCAGGCAGGCATTGTCGCAGGCAGGCAGGCAGGCAGGCAGGCAGGCACGCAGGCATTCTCGCAGACTGGCAGGCAGGCAGGCATTCTCGCAGGCAGGCATTCTCGCAGGAAGACAGGCAGGCAGGCAGGCAGGCAGGCAGGGAGGCAAGCAGGCAGGCAGGCATTCTAGCAGGAATGCAGGCAGGCAGGCATTCTCGCAGGCAGGTAGCAGGCAGGTAGCAGGCAGGTAGCAGGCAGGTAGCAGGCAGGTAGCAGGCAGGTAGCAGGCAGGTAGCAGGTAGGTAGGTAGGCAGGTAGGCAGGCAGGCAGGTAGGCAGGCAGGCAGGTAGGCAGGCAGGCAGGTAGGCAGGCAGGCAGGTAGGCAGGCAGGAAGGCAGGCAGGTAGGCAGGCAGGTAGGCAGGCAAGCATTCTCGCAGGCAGGCAGGCAGGCAGGCAGGCAGGCATGGTCGCAGGCAGGCAGGCAGGCAGGCAGACAGGCAGGCATTGTCGCAGGCAGGCAGGCAGGCAGGCAGGCAGGCAGGCAGGCAGGCATTGTCGCAGGTAGGCAGGCAGGCAGGCAGGCAGGCATTCTCGCAGGCAGGCAGGCAGGCAGGCAGGCAGGCATTCTCGCAGGCAGGCAGGCCGGCAGGCAGGCAGGCAAGCAGTAAGGCAGGCAGGCATTCTCGCAGGCAGGCAGGCAGGCAGGCAGGCAGGCAGGCACGCAGGCATTCTCCCAGGCAGGCAGGCAGGCATTGTCGCAGGCAGGCAGGCAGGCAGGCAGGCAGCCATTGTCGCAGGCAGGCAGGCAGGCAGGCAGGCATTGTCGCAGGCAGGCAGGCAGGCAGGCAGGCAGGCAGGCAGGCTGGCAGGCAGGCAGGCATTGTCGCAGGCAGGCAGGCAGGCAGGCAGGCAGGCAGGCAGGAAGGCAGGCTATGTCGCAGGCAGGCAGGCAGGCAGGCAGTCAGGAAGGCAGGCAGGCAGGCATTGTGGCAGGCAGGCAGGCAGGCAGGCATTGTCGCAGGCAGGCAGGCAGGCAGGCAGGCAGGCAGGCATTGTCGCAGGCAGGCAGGCAGGCAGGCAGGCAGGCATTGTCGCAGGCAGGCAGGCAGGCAGGCAGGCACGCAGGCATTCTCGCAGACTGGCAGGCAGGCAGGCAGGCAGGCATTCTTGCAGGCAGGCATTCTCGCAGGAAGACAGGCAGGTAGGCATTCTCACAGGCAGGTAGCAGGCAGGTAGCAGGCAGGTAGCAGGCAGTTAGCAGGCAGGTAGCAGGCAGGTAGGTAGGCAGGTAGGCAGGCAGGCAGGTAGGCAGGCAGGCAGGTAGGCAGGCAGGCAGGAAGGCAGGCTTTGTCGCAGGCAGGCAGGCAGGCAGGCAGGGAGGCAGGCAGGCAGGCAGGCAGGCATTGTCGCAGGCAGGCAGGAAGGCAGGCATTGTCGAAGGCAGGCAGGCAGGCAGGCAGGCAGGCATAGTCGCAGGTAGGCAGGCAGGCAGGCATTGTCGCAGGCAGGCAGGCAGTCAGGCAGGCAGACAGGCAGGCATTGTCGCAGAGAGGCAGGCAGGCAGGCAGGCAGGCAGGCATTGTCGCAGGCAGGCAGGCAGGCAGGCAAGCACGCAGGCATTCTCGCAGACTGGCAGGCAGGCAGGCAGACAGGCATTCTCGCAGGCAGGCATTCTCGCAGAAAGACAGGCAGGCAGGCAGGCAGGCAGTGAGGCACTCAGGCAGGCAGGCATTCTAGCAGGAATGCAGGCAGGCAGGCATTCTCGCAGGCAGGTAGCAGGCAGGCAGGTAGGCAGGCAGGCAGGTAGGCAGGCAGGCAGGTAGGCAGGCAGGCAGGCAGGCAGGCAGGCAGGCAGGCTGGCAGGCAGGCAGGCATTGTCGCAGGCAGGCAGGCAGGCAGGCAGGCAGGCATTGTCGCAGGCAGGCAGGCAGGCAGGCAGGCATGCAGGCATTCTCGCAGACTGGCAGGCAGGCAGGCAGGCAGGCATTCTCGCAGGCAGGCATTCTCGCAGGAAGACAGGCAGGCAGGCAGGCAGGCAGGCGGGGAGGCACTCAGGCAGGCAGGCATTCTAGCAGGAATGCAGGCAGGCAGGCATTCTCGCAGGCAGGTAGCAGGAAGGTAGCAGGCAGGTAGCAGGCAGGTAGCAGGCAGGTAGGTAGGCAGGTAGGCAGGCAGGCAGGTAGGGAGGGAGGCAGGCAGGTAGGCAGGCAGGTAGGCAGGCAGGCAGGCAGGTAGGCAAGCATTCTCACAGGCAGGCAGGCAGGCAGGCAGGCAGCAGGCATTCTCGCAGGTAGGCAGGCATTCTCGCAGGAAGGCAGGCAGGTAGGTATTCTCGCAGGCAGGTAGGCAGGCAGGAATTCTCGCAGGCAGGTAGGCAGGCAGGTAGGCAGGTAGGCAGGCAGGAAGGCATTCTCGCAGGCAGGCAATCTCCCAGGCACGCAGGCAGGCATTCTCGTAGGCAGGCATTGTCGCAGGCAGGCAGGCAGGTATTGTCGCAGGCATTGTCGCAGGCAGGCCGGCAGGCATTGTCGCAGGCATTGTCGCAGGCAGGCAGGAAGGCAGGCTTTGTCGCAGGCAGGCAGGCAGGCAGGCATGCAGGCAGGCATTGTCGCAGGCAGGCAGGCAGGCAGGCATTGTCGCAGGCAGGCAGGCAGGCAGGCAGGCAGGCAGGCAGGCATTGTCGCAGGCAGGCAGGCAGGCAGGCATTGTCGCAGGCAGGCAGGCAGGCTGGCAGGCATTGTCGCAGGCAGGCAGGCAGGCAGGCAGGCATTGTCGCAGGCAGGCAGGCAGGCAGGCAGGCAGGCAGGCAGACAGGCAGGCAGGCAGGCAGGCATTGTCGCAGGCAGGCAGGCAGGCAGGCAGGCACGCACGCAAGCATTCTCGCAGACTGGCAGGCAGGCAGGCAGGCAGGCATTCTCGCAGGCAGGCATTCTCGCAGGAAGACAGGCAGGCAGGCAGGCAGGCAGGGAGGCAGGCAGGCAGGCAGGCATTCTAGCAGGAATGCAGGCAGGCAGGCATTCTCGCAGGCAGGTAGCAGGCAGGTAGCAGGCTGGTAGCATGCAGGTAGCAGGCAGGTAGCAGGCAGGTAGCAGGCAGGTAGCAGGCAGGTAGGTAGGCAGGTAGGCAGGCAGGCAGGTAGGCAGGCAGGCAGGTAGGCAGGCAGGCAGGTAGGCAGGCAGGCAGGTAGGCAGGCAGGTAGGCAGGCAGGTAGGCAGGCAGGTAGGCAGGCAAGCATTCTCGCAGGCAGGTAGGCAGGCAGGCAGGCAGGCAGGCATTGTCGCAGGCAGGCAGGCAGGCAGGCAGGCATTGTCGCAGGCAGGCAGGCAGGCAGGCAGGCAGGCATTGTCGCAGGCAGGCAGGCAGGCAGGCAGGCAGGCAGGCATTGTCGCAGGCAGGCAGGCAGGCAGGCACGCAGGCACGCAGGCATTCTCGCAGACTGGCAGGCAGGCAGGCATTATCGCAAGCAGGCATTCTCGCAGGAAGACAGGCAGGCAGGCAGGCAGGCAGGCAGGGAGGCAGGCAGGCAGGCAGGCATTCTAGCAGGAATGCAGGCAGGCAGGCATTCTCGCAGGCAGGTAGCAGGCAGGTAGCAGGCAGGTAGCAGGCAGGTAGCAGGCAGGTAGGTAGGCAGGTAGGCAGGCAGGCAGGTAGGCAGGCAGGCAGGTAGGCAGGCAGGCAGGAAGGCAGGCTTTGTCGCAGGCAGGCAGGTAGGCAGGCAGGCAGGCAGGCAGGCAGGCAGGCATTGTCGCAGGCAGGCAGGCAGGCATTGTCGCAGGCAGGCAGGCAGACAGGCAGGCAGGCAGGCAGGCAGGCATTGTCGCAGGCAGGCAGGCAGGCAGGCAGGCAGGCACGCAGGCATTCTCGCAGACTGGCAGGCAGGCAGGCAGGCAGGCATTCTCGCAGGCAGGCATTCTCGCAGGAAGACAGGCAGGCAGGCAGGCAGGCAGGCAGGGAGGCAGGCAGGCAGGCAGGCATTCTAGCAGGAATGCAGGCAGGCAGGCATTCTCGCAGGCAGGTAGCAGGCAGGTAGCAGGCAGGTAGCAGGCAGGTAGCAGGCAGGTAGCAGGCAGGTAGCAGGCAGGTAGCAGGTAGGTAGGTAGGCAGGTAGGCAGGCAGGCAGGTAGGCAGGCAGGCAGGTAGGCAGGCAGGCAGGTAGGCAGGCAGGCAGGTAGGCAGGCAGGAAGGCAGGCAGGTAGGCAGGCAGGTAGGCAGGCAAGCATTCTCGCAGGCAGGCAGGCAGGCAGGCAGGCAGGCATGGTCGCAGGCAGGCAGGCAGGCAGGCAGGCAGGCAGGCATTGTCGCAGGCAGGCAGGCAGGCAGGCAGGCAGGCAGGCAGGCAGGCATTGTCGCAGGTAGGCAGGCAGGCAGGCAGGCAGGCATTCTCGCAGGCAGGCAGGCAGGCAGGCAGGCAGGCATTCTCGCAGGCAGGCAGGCAGGCAGGCAGGCAGGCAGGCAGGCAAGCAGTAAGGCAGGCAGGCATTCTCGCAGGCAGGCAGGCAGGCAGGCAGGCAGGCAGGCACGCAGGCATTCTCCCAGGCAGGCAGGCAGGCATTGTCGCAGGCAGGCAGGCAGGCAGGCAGGCAGCCATTGTCGCAGGCAGGCAGGCAGGCAGGCAGGCATTGTCGCAGGCAGGCAGGCAGGCAGGCAGGCAGGCAGGCAGGCTGGCAGGCAGGCAGGCATTGTCGCAGGCAGGCAGGCAGGCAGGCAGGCAGGCAGGCAGGCAGGAAGGCAGGCTATGTCGCAGGCAGGCAGGCAGGCAGGCAGTCAGGAAGGCAGGCAGGCAGGCATTGTGGCAGGCAGGCAGGCAGGCAGGCATTGTCGCAGGAAGGCAGGCAGGCAGGCAGGCATTGTCGCAGGCAGGCAGGCAGGCAGGCAGGCATTGTCGCAGGCAGGCAGGCAGGCAGGCAGGCAGGCACGCATGCATTCTCGCAGACTGGCAGGCAGGCAGGCAGGCAGGCATTCTTGCAGGCAGGCATTCTCGCAGGAAGACAGGCAGGTAGGCATTCTCACAGGCAGGTAGCAGGCAGGTAGCAGGCAGGTAGCAGGCAGTTAGCAGGCAGGTAGCAGGCAGGTAGGTAGGCAGGTAGGCAGGCAGGCAGGTAGGCAGGCAGGCAGGTAGGCAGGCAGGCAGGAAGGCAGGCTTTGTCGCAGGCAGGCAGGCAGGCAGGCATGGAGGCAGGCAGGCAGGCAGGCAGGCATTGTCGCAGGCAGGCAGGAAGGCAGGCATTGTCGAAGGCAGGCAGGCAGGCAGGCAGGCAGGCATAGTCGCAGGTAGGCAGGCAGGCAGGCATTGTCGCAGGCAGGCAGGCAGTCAGGCAGGCAGGCAGGCAGGCATTGTCGCAGAGAGGCAGGCAGGCAGGCAGGCAGGCAGGCAGGCAGGCATTGTCGCAGACAGGCAGGCAGGCAGGCAAGCACGCAGGCATTCTCGCAGACTGGCAGGCAGGCAGGCAGACAGGCATTCTCGCAGGCAGGCATTCTCGCAGAAAGACAGGCAGGCAGGCAGGCAGGCAGGGAGGCACTCAGGCAGGCAGGCATTCTAGCAGGAATGCAGGCAGGCAGGCATTCTCGCAGGCAGGTAGCAGGCAGGCAGGTAGGCAGGCAGGCAGGTAGGCAGGCAGGCAGGTAGGCAGGCAGGCAGGCAGGCAGGCAGGCAGGCAGGCAGGCTGGCAGGCAGGCAGGCATTGTCGCAGGCAGGCAGGCAGGCAGGCAGGCAGGCATTGTCGCAGGCAGGCAGGCAGGCAGGCAGGCATGCAGGCATTCTCGCAGACTGGCAGGCAGGCAGGCAGGCAGGCATTCTCGCAGGCAGGCATTCTCGCAGGAAGACAGGCAGGCAGGCAGGCAGGCAGGCAGGCGGGGAGGCACTCAGGCAGGCAGGCATTCTAGCAGGAATGCAGGCAGGCAGGCATTCTCGCAGGCAGGTAGCAGGAAGGTAGCAGGCAGGTAGCAGGCAGGTAGCAGGCAGGTAGCAGGCAGGTAGGTAGGCAGGTAGGCAGGCAGGCAGGTAGGGAGGGAGGCAGGTAGGCAGGCAGGCAGGTAGGCAGGCAGGCAGGTAGGCAGGCAGGCAGGCAGGCAGGCAAGCATTCTCACAGGCAGGCAGGCAGGCAGGCAGGCAGCAGGCATTCTCGCAGGTAGGCAGGCATTCTCGCAGGAAGGCAGGCAGGTAGGTATTCTCGCAGGCAGGTAGGCAGGCAGGAATTCTCGCAGGCAGGTAGGCAGGCAGGTAGGCAGGTAGGCAGGCAGGAAGGCATTCTCGCAGGCAGGCAATCTCCCAGGCACGCAGGCAGGCATTCTCGTAGGCAGGCATTGTCGCAGGCAGGCAGGCAGGTATTGTCGCAGGCATTGTCGCAGGCAGGCCGGCAGGCATTGTCGCAGGCATTGTCGCAGGCAGGCAGGAAGGCAGGCTTTGTCGCAGGCAGGCAGGCAGGCAGGCATGCAGGCAGGCATTGTCGCAGGCAGGCAGGCAGGCAGGCATTGTCGCAGGCAGGCAGGCAGGCAGGCAGGCAAGCAGGCAGGCATTGTCGCAGGCAGGCAGGCAGGCAGGCATTGTCGCAGGCAGGCAGGCAGGCAGGCAGGCATTGTCGCAGGCAGGCAGGCAGGCAGGCAGGCATTGTCGCAGGCAGGCAGGCAGGCAGGCAGGCAGACAGGCACGCAGGCATTCTCGCAGACTGGCAGGCAGGCAGGCAGGCAGGCATTCTCGCAGGAAGACAGGCAGGCAGGCAGGCAGGCAGGCAGGGAGGCAGGCAGGCAGGCAGGCATTCTAGCAGGAATGCAGGCAGGCAGGCATTCTCGCAGGCAGGTAGCAGGCAGGTAGCAGGCAGGTAGCAGGCAGGTAGCAGGCAGGTAGTAGGCAGGTAGGTAGGCAGGTAGGCAGGAAGGCAGGTAGGGAGGCAGGCAGGTAGGCAGGCAGGCAGGAAGGCAGGCTTTTTCGCAGGCAGGCAGGCAGGCAGGCAGGCATTGTCGCAGGCAGGCAGGCAGGCAGGCATTGTCGCAGGCAGGCAGGCAGGCAGGCATTGTCGCAGGCAGACAGGCAGGCAGGCAGGCATTGTCGCAGGCAGGCAGGCAGGCAGGCAGGCATTCTCGCAGGAAGACAGGCAGGCAGGCAGGCAAGCAGGCAGGGAGGCACTCAGGCAGGCAGGCATTCTAGCAGGAATGCAGGCAGGCAGGCATTCTCGCAGGCATGTAGCAGGCAGGTAGCAGGCAGGTAGCAGGCAGGTAGGTAGGCAGGTAGGCAGGCAGGCAGGTAGGCAGGCAGGCAGGTAGGCAGACAGGCAGGTAGGCAGGCAGGCAGGTAGGCAGGCAGGCAGGTAGGCAGGCAGGTAGGCAGGCAGGTAGGCAGGCAGGTAGGCAGGCAAGCATTCTCGCAGGCAGGCAGGCAGGCAGGCAGGCAGCAGGCATTCTCGCAGGCAGGCATTCTCGCAGGAAGACAGGCCGGAAGGCAGGCAGGCAGGGAGGCACTCAGGCAGGCAGGCATTCTAGCAGGAATGCAGGCAGGCAGGCATTCTCGCAGGCAGGTAGCAGGCAGGTAGCAGGCAGGTAGCAGGCAGGTAGCAGGCAGGTAGGTAGGCAGGTAGGCAGGCAGGCAAGTAGGCAGGCAGGCAGGTAGGCAGGCAGGCAGGAAGGCAGGCTTTGTCGCAGGCAGGCAGGCAGGCAGGCAGGCAGGCAGGCAGGCATTGTCGCAGGCAGGCAGGCAGGCATTGTCGAAGGCAGGCAGGCAGGCAGGCAGGCAGGCAGGCATTGTCGCAGGCAGGCAGGCAGGCAGGCATTGTCGCAGGCAGGCAGGCAGGCAGGCAGGCAGGCATTGTCGCAGAGAGGCAGGCAGGCAGGCAGGCAGGCAGGCAGGCAGGCATTGTCGCAGGCAGGCAGGCAGGCAGGCAAGCACGCAGGCATTCTCGCAGACTGGCAGGCAGGCAGGCAGACAGGCATTCTCACAGGCAGGCATTCTCGCAGAAAGACAGGCAGGCAGGCAGGCAGGCAGGCAGGGAGGCACTCAGGCAGGCAGGCATTCTAGCAGGAATGCAGGCAGGCAGGCATTCTCGCAGGCAGGTAGCAGGCAGGCAGGTAGGCAGGCAGGCAGGTAGGCAGGTAGGCAGGTAGGCAGGCAGGCAGGCAGGCAGGCAGGCAGGCAGGCAGGCAGGCTGGCAGGCAGGCAGGCATTGTCGCAGGCAGGCAGGCAGGCAGGCAGGCAGGCAGGCAGGCAGGCAGGCAGGCAAGAAGGCAGGCTTTGTCGCAGGCAGGCAGGAAGGCAGGCAGGCAGGCATTGTCGCAGGCAGGCAGGCAGGCAGGCATTGTCGCAGGCAGGCAGGCAGGCAGGCATTTTCGGAGGCAGGCAGCCAGGCAGGCACGCAGGCACGCAGGCATTCTCGCAGACTGGCAGGCAGGCAGGCAGGCAGGCATTCTCGCAGGCAGACATTCTCGCAGGAAGACAGGCAGGCAGGCAGGCAGGCAACCAGGGAGGCAGGCAGGCAGGCAGGCATTCTAGCAGGAATGCAGGCAGGCAGGCATTCTCGCAGGCAGGTAGCAGGCAGGTAGCAGGCAGGTAGCAGGCAGGTAGCAGGCAGGTAGCAGGCAGGTAACAGGCAGGTAGCAAGCAGGTAGGTAGGCAGGTAGGCAGGCAGGCAGGTAGGCAGGCAGGCAGGTAGGCAGGCAGGCAGGAAGGCAGGCTTTGTCGCAGGCAGGCAGGCAGGCAGGCAGGCAGGCAGGCATTGTCGCCGGCAGGCAGGCAGGCAGGCATTGTCGCAGGCAGGCAGGCAGGCAGGCAGGCAGGCAGGCAGACAGGCAGGCAGGCAGGCAGGCATTGTCGCAGGCAGGCAGGCAGGCAGGCAGGCACGCACGCAGGCATTCTCGCAGACTGGCAGGCAGGCAGGCAGGCAGGCATTCTCGCAGGAAGACAGGCAGGCAGGCAGGCAGGCAGGGAGGCAGGCAGGCAGGCAGGCATTCTAGCAGGAATGCAGGCAGGCAGGAATTCTCGCAGGCAGGTAGCAGGCAGGTAGCAGGCAGGTAGCATGCAGGTAGCAGGCAGGTAGCAGGCAGGTAGCAGGCAGGTAGCAGGCAGGTAGGTAGGCAGGTAGGCAGGCAGGCAGGTAGGCAGGCAGGCAGGTAGGCAGGCAGGCAGGTAGGCAGGCAGGCAGGTAGGCAGGCAGGTAGGCAGGCAGGTAGGCAGGCAGGTAGGCAGGCAAGCATTCTCGCAGGCAGGTAGGCAGGCAGGCAGGCAGGCAGGCATTGTCACAGGCAGGCAGGCAGGCAGGCAGGCATTGTCGCAGGCAGGCAGGCAGGCAGGCAGGCATTGTCGCAGGCAGGCAGGCAGGCAGGCAGGCAGGCATTGTCGCAGGCAGGCAGGCAGGCAGGCACGCAGGCACGCAGGCATTCTCGCAGACTGGCAGGCAGGCAGGCAGGCAGGCATTCTCGCAAGCAGGCATTCTCGCAGGAAGACAGGCAGGCAGGCAGGCAGGCAGGCAGGGAGGCAGGCAGGCAGGCAGGCATTCTAGCAGGAATGCAGGCAGGCAGGCATTCTCGCAGGCAGGTAGCAGGCAGGTAGCAGGCAGGTAGCAGGCAGGTAGGTAGGCAGGTAGGCAGGCAGGCAGGTAGGCAGGCAGGCAGGTAGGCAGACAGGCAGGTAGGCAGGCAGGCAGGCAGGCACGCAGGCACGCAGGCATTCTCGCAGACTGGCAGGCAGGCAGGCAGGCAGGCATTCTCGCAAGCAGGCATTCTCGCAGGAAGACAGGCAGGCAGGCAGGCAGGCAGGCAGGGAGGCAGGCAGGCAGGCAGGCATTCTAGCAGGAATGCAGGCAGGCAGGCATTCTCGCAGGCAGGTAGCAGGCAGGTAGCAGGCAGGTAGCAGGCAGGTAGGTAGGCAGGTAGGCAGGCAGGCAGGTAGGCAGGCAGGCAGGTAGGCAGGCAGGCAGGAAGGCAGGCTTTGTCGCAGGCAGGCAGGTAGGCAGGCAGGCAGGCAGGCAGGCAGGCAGGCAGGCATTGTCGCAGGCAGGCTGGCAGGCATTGTCGCAGGCAGGCAGGCAGACAGGCAGGCAGGCAGGCAGGCAGGCATTGTCGCAGGCAGGCAGGCAGGCAGGCAGGCAGTCACGCAGGCATTCTCGCAGACTGGCAGGCAGGCAGGCAGGCAGGCATTCTCGCAGGCAGGCATTCTCGCAGGAAGACAGGCAGGCAGGCAGGCAGGCAACCAGGGAGGCAGGCAGGCAGGCAGGCATTCTAGCAGGAATGCAGGCAGGCAGGCATTCTCGCAGGCAGGTAGCAGGCAGGTAGCAGGCAGGTAGCAGGCAGGTAGCAGGCAGGTAGCAGGCAGGTAACAGGCAGGTAGCAAGCAGGTAGGTAGGCAGGTAGGCAGGCAGGCAGGTAGGCAGGCAGGCAGGTAGGCAGGCAGGCAGGAAGGCAGGCTTTGTCGCAGGCAGGCAGGCAGGCAGGCAGGCAGGCAGGCATTGTCGCCGGCAGGCAGGCAGGCAGGCATTGTCGCAGGCAGGCAGGCAGGCAGGCAGGCAGGCAGGCAGACAGGCAGGCAGGCAGGCAGGCATTGTCGCAGGCAGGCAGGCAGGCAGGCAGGCACGCACGCAGGCATTCTCGCAGACTGGCAGGCAGGCAGGCAGGCAGGCATTCTCGCAGGCAGGCATTCTCGCAGGAAGACAGGCAGGCAGGCAGGCAGGCAGGGAGGCAGGCAGGCAGGCAGGCATTCTAGCAGGAATGCAGGCAGGCAGGAATTCTCGCAGGCAGGTAGCAGGCAGGTAGCAGGCAGATAGCATGCAGGTAGCAGGCAGGTAGCAGGCAGGTAGCAGGCAGGTAGCAGGCAGGTAGGTAGGCAGGTAGGCAGGCAGGCAGGTAGGCAGGCAGGCAGGTAGGCAGGCAGGCAGGTAGGCAGGCAGGCAGGTAGGCAGGCAGGTAGGCAGGCAGGTAGGCAGGCAGGTAGGCAGGCAAGCATTCTCGCAGGCAGGTAGGCAGGCAGGCAGGCAGGCAGGCATTGTCACAGGCAGGCAGGCAGGCAGGCAGGCATTGTCGCAGGCAGGCAGGCAGGCAGGCAGGCAGGCATTGTCGCAGGCAGGCAGGCAGGCAGGCAGGCAGGCATTGTCGCAGGCAGGCAGGCAGGCAGGCACGCAGGCACGCAGGCATTCTCGCAGACTGGCAGGCAGGCAGGCAGGCAGGCATTCTCGCAAGCAGGCATTCTCGCAGGAAGACAGGCAGGCAGGCAGGCAGGCAGGCAGGGAGGCAGGCAGGCAGGCAGGCATTCTAGCAGGAATGCAGGCAGGCAGGCATTCTCGCAGGCAGGTAGCAGGCAGGTAGCAGGCAGGTAGCAGGCAGGTAGGTAGGCAGGTAGGCAGGCAGGCAGGTAGGCAGGCAGGCAGGTAGGCAGACAGGCAGGTAGGCAGGCAGGCAGGCAGGCACCCAGGCACGCAGGCATTCTCGCAGACTGGCAGGCAGGCAGGCAGGCAGGCATTCTCGCAAGCAGGCATTCTCGCAGGAAGACAGGCAGGCAGGCAGGCAGGCAGGCAGGGAGGCAGGCAGGCAGGCAGGCATTCTAGCAGGAATGCAGGCAGGCAGGCATTCTCGCAGGCAGGTAGCAGGCAGGTAGCAGGCAGGTAGCAGGCAGGTAGGTAGGCAGGTAGGCAGGCAGGCAGGTAGGCAGGCAGGCAGGTAGGCAGGCAGGCAGGAAGGCAGGCTTTGTCGCAGGCAGGCAGGTAGGCAGGCAGGCAGGCAGGCAGGCAGGCAGGCATTGTCGCAGGCAGGCAGGCAGGCATTGTCGCAGGCAGGCAGGCAGACAGGCAGGCAGGCAGGCAGGCAGGCATTGTCGCAGGCAGGCAGGCAGGCAGGCAGGCAGGCAGTCACGCAGGCATTCTCGCAGACTGGCAGGCAGGCAGGCAGGCAGGCATTCTCGCAGGCAGGCATTCTCGCAGGAAGACAGGCAGGCAGGCAGGCAGGCAGTCAGGGAGGCAGGCAGGCAGGCAGGCATTCTAGCAGGAATGCAGGCAGGCAGGCATTCTCGCAGGCAGGTAGCAGGCAGGTAGCAGGCAGGTAGCAGGCAGGTAGCAGGCAGGTAGCAGGCAGGTAGCAGGCAGGTAGCAGGTAGGTAGGTAGGCAGGTAGGCAGGCAGGCAGGTAGGCAGGCAGGCAGGTAGGCAGGCAGGCAGGTAGGCAGGCAGGAAGGCAGGCAGGTAGGCAGGCAGGTAGGCAGGCAAGCATTCTCGCAGGCAGGCAGGCAGGCAGGCAGGCAGGCAGGCATTGTCGCAGGCAGGCAGGCAGGCAGGCAGGCAGGCAGGCAGGCAGGCAGGCAGGCATTGTCGCAGGCAGGCAGGCAGGCAGGCAGGCAGGCAGGCAGGCATTGTCGCAGGTAGGCAGGCAGGCAGGCAGGCAGGCATTCTCGCAGGCAGGCAGGCAGGCAGGCAGGCAGGCAGGCATTCTCGCAGGCAGGCAGGCAGGCAGGCAGGCAGGCAGGCAAGCAGTAAGGCAGGCAGGCATTCTCACAGGCAGGCAGGCAGGCAGGCAGGCAGGCAGGCAGGCAGGCACGCAGGCATTCTCCCAGGCAGGCAGGCAGGCATTGTCGCAGGCAGGCAGGCAGGCAGGCAGGCAGCCATTGTCGCAGGCAGGCAGGCAGGCAGGCAGGCATTGTCGCAGGCAGGCAGGCAGGCAGGCAGGCAGGCAGGCAGGCTGGCAGGCAGGCAGGCATTGTCGCAGGCAGGCAGGCAGGCAGGCAGGCACGCAGGCATTCTCGCAGACTGGCAGGCAGGCAGGCATTCTCGCAAGCAGGCATTCTCGCAGGAAGACAGGCAGGCAGGCAGGCAGGCAGGCAGGGAGGCAGGCAGGCAGGCAGGCATTCTAGCAGGAATGCAGGCAGGCAGGCATTCTCGCAGGCAGGTAGCAGGCAGGTAGCAGGCAGGTAGCAGGCAGGTAGGTAGGCAGGTAGGCAGGCAGGCAGGTAGGCAGGCAGGCAGGTAGGCAGACAGGCAGGTAGGCAGGCAGGCAGGCAGGCACGCAGGCACGCAGGCATTCTCGCAGACTGGCAGGCAGGCAGGCAGGCAGGCATTCTCGCAAGCAGGCATTCTCGCAGGAAGACAGGCAGGCAGGCAGGCAGGCAGGCAGGGAGGCAGGCAGGCAGGCAGGCATTCTAGCAGGAATGCAGGCAGGCAGGCATTCTCGCAGGCAGGTAGCAGGCAGGTAGCAGGCAGGTAGCAGGCAGGTAGGTAGGCAGGTAGGCAGGCAGGCAGGTAGGCAGGCAGGCAGGTAGGCAGGCAGGCAGGAAGGCAGGCTTTGTCGCAGGCAGGCAGGTAGGCAGGCAGGCAGGCAGGCAGGCAGGCAGGCATTGTCGCAGGCAGGCAGGCAGGCATTGTCGCAGGCAGGCAGGCAGACAGGCAGGCAGGCAGGCAGGCAGGCATTGTCGCAGGCAGGCAGGCAGGCAGGCAGGCAGGCAGTCACGCAGGCATTCTCGCAGACTGGCAGGCAGGCAGGCAGGCAGGCATTCTCGCAGGCAGGCATTCTCGCAGGAAGACAGGCAGGCAGGCAGGCAGGCAGTCAGGGAGGCAGGCAGGCAGGCAGGCATTCTAGCAGGAATGCAGGCAGGCAGGCATTCTCGCAGGCAGGTAGCAGGCAGGTAGCAGGCAGGTAGCAGGCAGGTAGCAGGCAGGTAGCAGGCAGGTAGCAGGCAGGTAGCAGGTAGGTAGGTAGGCAGGTAGGCAGGCAGGCAGGTAGGCAGGCAGGCAGGTAGGCAGGCAGGCAGGTAGGCAGGCAGGCAGGTAGGCAGGCAGGAAGGCAGGCAGGTAGGCAGGCAGGTAGGCAGGCAAGCATTCTCGCAGGCAGGCAGGCAGGCAGGCAGGCAGGCATTGTCGCAGGCAGGCAGGCAGGCAGGCAGGCAGGCAGGCAGGCAGGCAGGCATTGTCGCAGGCAGGCAGGCAGGCAGGCAGGCAGGCAGGCAGGCATTGTCGCAGGTAGGCAGGCAGGCAGGCAGGCAGGCATTCTCGCAGGCAGGCAGGCAGGCAGGCAGGCAGGCAGGCATTCTCGCAGGCAGGCAGGCAGGCAGGCAGGCAGGCAGGCAAGCAGTAAGGCAGGCAGGCATTCTCGCAGGCAGGCAGGCAGGCAGGCAGGCAGGCAGGCAGGCACGCAGGCATTCTCCCAGGCAGGCAGGCAGGCATTGTCGCAGGCAGGCAGGCAGGCAGGCAGGCAGCCATTGTCGCAGGCAGGCAGGCAGGCAGGCAGGCATTGTCGCAGGCAGGCAGGCAGGCAGGCAGGCAGGCAGGCTGGCAGGCAGGCAGGCATTGTCGCAGGCAGGCAGGCAGGCAGGCAGGCACGCAGGCATTCTCGCAGACTGGCAGGCAGGCAGGCAGGCAGGCATTCTCGCAAGCAGGCATTCTCGCAGGAAGACAGGCAGGCAGGCAGGCAGGCAGGCAGGGAGGCAGGCAGGCAGGCAGGCATTCTAGCAGGAATGCAGGCAGGCAGGCATTCTCGCAGGCAGGTAGCAGGCAGGTAGCAGGCAGGTAGCAGGC
The DNA here is from genome assembly GCF_050624435.1 of Tenrec ecaudatus. Classification (NCBI taxonomy): domain Eukaryota; kingdom Metazoa; phylum Chordata; class Mammalia; order Afrosoricida; family Tenrecidae; genus Tenrec; species Tenrec ecaudatus. The sequence goes on along the minus strand of NW_027457635.1, from coordinate 3,225,726 downwards.
AGGTAGGTAGGCAGGTAGGCAGGCAGGCAGGTAGGCAGGCAGGCAGGTAGGCAGGCAGGCAGGAAGGCAGGCTTTGTCGCAGGCAGGCAGGTAGGCAGGCAGGCAGGCAGGCAGGCAGGCAGGCATTGTCGCAGGCAGGCAGGCAGGCATTGTCGCAGGCAGGCAGGCAGACAGGCAGGCAGGCAGGCAGGCAGGCATTGTCGCAGGCAGGCAGGCAGGCAGGCAGGCAGTCACGCAGGCATTCTCGCAGACTGGCAGGCAGGCAGGCAGGCAGGCATTCTCGCAGGCAGGCATTCTCGCAGGAAGACAGGCAGGCAGGCAGGCAGGCAGTCAGGGAGGCAGGCAGGCAGGCAGGCATTCTAGCAGGAATGCAGGCAGGCAGGCATTCTCGCAGGCAGGTAGCAGGCAGGTAGCAGGCAGGTAGCAGGCAGGTAGCAGGCAGGTAGCAGGCAGGTAGCAGGCAGGTAGCAGGTAGGTAGGTAGGCAGGTAGGCAGGCAGGCAGGTAGGCAGGCAGGCAGGTAGGCAGGCAGGCAGGTAGGCAGGCAGGCAGGTAGGCAGGCAGGAAGGCAGGCAGGTAGGCAGGCAGGTAGGCAGGCAAGCATTCTCGCAGGCAGGCAGGCAGGCAGGCAGGCAGGCATTGTCGCAGGCAGGCAGGCAGGCAGGCAGGCAGGCAGGCAGGCAGGCAGGCATTGTCGCAGGCAGGCAGGCAGGCAGGCAGGCAGGCAGGCAGGCATTGTCGCAGGTAGGCAGGCAGGCAGGCAGGCAGGCATTCTCGCAGGCAGGCAGGCAGGCAGGCAGGCAGGCAGGCATTCTCGCAGGCAGGCATGCAGGCAGGCAGGCAGGCAGGCAGGCAAGCAGTAAGGCAGGCAGGCATTCTCACAGGCAGGCAGGCAGGCAGGCAGGCAGGCAGGCAGGCACGCAGGCATTCTCCCAGGCAGGCAAGCAGGCATTGTCGCAGGCAGGCAGGCAGGCAGGCAGGCAGCCATTGTCGCAGGCAGGCAGGCAGGCAGGCAGGCATTGTCGCAGGCAGGCAGGCAGGCAGGCAGGCAGGCAGGCAGGCTGGCAGGCAGGCAGGCATTGTCGCAGGCAGGCAGGCAGGCAGGCAGGCAGGCAGGCAGGCAGGAAGGCAGGCTATGTCGCAGGCAGGCAGGCAGGCAGGCAGTCAGGCAGGCAGGCAGGCAGGCATTGTGGCAGGCAGGCAGGCAGGCAGGCATTGTCGCAGGCAGGCAGGCAGGCAGGCAGGCAGGCAGGCATTGTCGCAGGCAGGCAGGCAGGCAGGCAGGCAGGCATTGTCGCAGGCAGGCAGGCAGGCAGGCAGGCAGGCACGCAGGCATTCACGCAGACTGGCAGGCAGGCAGGCAGGCAGGCATTCTTGCAGGCAGGCATTCTCGCAGGAAGACAGGCAGGTAGGCATTCTCACAGGCAGGTAGCAGGCAGGTAGCAGGCAGGTAGCAGGCAGGTAGCAGGCAGGTAGCAGGCAGGTAGGTAGGCAGGTAGGCAGGCAGGCAGGTAGGCAGGCAGGCAGGTAGGCAGGCAGGCAGGAAGGCAGACAGGCAGGTAGGCAGGCAGGCAGGCAGGCACGCAGGCACGCAGGCATTCTCGCAGACTGGCAGGCAGGCAGGCAGGCAGGCATTCTCGCAAGCAGGCATTCTCGCAGGAAGACAGGCAGGCAGGCAGGCAGGCAGGCAGGGAGGCAGGCAGGCAGGCAGGCATTCTAGCAGGAATGCAGGCAGGCAGGCATTCTCGCAGGCAGGTAGCAGGCAGGTAGCAGGCAGGTAGCAGGCAGGTAGGTAGGCAGGTAGGCAGGCAGGCAGGTAGGCAGGCAGGCAGGTAGGCAGGCAGGCAGGAAGGCAGGCTTTGTCGCAGGCAGGCAGGTAGGCAGGCAGGCAGGCAGGCAGGCAGGCAGGCATTGTCGCAGGCAGGCAGGCAGGCATTGTCGCAGGCAGGCAGGCAGACAGGCAGGCAGGCAGGCAGGCAGGCATTGTCGCAGGCAGGCAGGCAGGCAGGCAGGCAGTCACGCAGGCATTCTCGCAGACTGGCAGGCAGGCAGGCAGGCAGGCATTCTCGCAGGCAGGCATTCTCGCAGGAAGACAGGCAGGCAGGCAGGCAGGCAGTCAGGGAGGCAGGCAGGCAGGCAGGCATTCTAGCAGGAATGCAGGCAGGCAGGCATTCTCGCAGGCAGGTAGCAGGCAGGTAGCAGGCAGGTAGCAGGCAGGTAGCAGGCAGGTAGCAGGCAGGTAGCAGGCAGGTAGCAGGTAGGTAGGTAGGCAGGTAGGCAGGCAGGCAGGTAGGCAGGCAGGCAGGTAGGCAGGCAGGCAGGTAGGCAGGCAGGCAGGTAGGCAGGCAGGAAGGCAGGCAGGTAGGCAGGCAGGTAGGCAGGCAAGCATTCTCGCAGGCAGGCAGGCAGGCAGGCAGGCAGGCATTGTCGCAGGCAGGCAGGCAGGCAGGCAGGCAGGCAGGCAGGCAGGCAGGCAGGCATTGTCGCAGGCAGGCAGGCAGGCAGGCAGGCAGGCAGGCAGGCATTGTCGCAGGTAGGCAGGCAGGCAGGCAGGCAGGCATTCTCGCAGGCAGGCAGGCAGGCAGGCAGGCAGGCAGGCATTCTCGCAGGCAGGCAGGCAGGCAGGCAGGCAGGCAGGCAAGCAGTAAGGCAGGCAGGCATTCTCGCAGGCAGGCAGGCAGGCAGGCAGGCAGGCAGGCAGGCACGCAGGCATTCTCCCAGGCAGGCAGGCAGGCATTGTCGCAGGCAGGCAGGCAGGCAGGCAGGCAGCCATTGTCGCAGGCAGGCAGGCAGGCAGGCAGGCATTGTCGCAGGCAGGCAGGCAGGCAGGCAGGCAGGCAGGCTGGCAGGCAGGCAGGCATTGTCGCAGGCAGGCAGGCAGGCAGGCAGGCACGCAGGCATTCTCGCAGACTGGCAGGCAGGCAGGCAGGCAGGCATTCTCGCAAGCAGGCATTCTCGCAGGAAGACAGGCAGGCAGGCAGGCAGGCAGGCAGGGAGGCAGGCAGGCAGGCAGGCATTCTAGCAGGAATGCAGGCAGGCAGGCATTCTCGCAGGCAGGTAGCAGGCAGGTAGCAGGCAGGTAGCAGGCAGGTAGGTAGGCAGGTAGGCAGGCAGGCAGGTAGGCAGGCAGGCAGGTAGGCAGGCAGGCAGGAAGGCAGGCTTTGTCGCAGGCAGGCAGGTAGGCAGGCAGGCAGGCAGGCAGGCAGGCAGGCATTGTCGCAGGCAGGCAGGCAGGCATTGTCGCAGGCAGGCAGGCAGACAGGCAGGCAGGCAGGCAGGCAGGCATTGTCGCAGGCAGGCAGGCAGGCAGGCAGGCAGGCAGTCACGCAGGCATTCTCGCAGACTGGCAGGCAGGCAGGCAGGCAGGCATTCTCGCAGGCAGGCATTCTCGCAGGAAGACAGGCAGGCAGGCAGGCAGGCAGTCAGGGAGGCAGGCAGGCAGGCAGGCATTCTAGCAGGAATGCAGGCAGGCAGGCATTCTCGCAGGCAGGTAGCAGGCAGGTAGCAGGCAGGTAGCAGGCAGGTAGCAGGCAGGTAGCAGGCAGGTAGCAGGCAGGTAGCAGGTAGGTAGGTAGGCAGGTAGGCAGGCAGGCAGGTAGGCAGGCAGGCAGGTAGGCAGGCAGGCAGGTAGGCAGGCAGGCAGGTAGGCAGGCAGGCAGGTAGGCAGGCAGGAAGGCAGGCAGGTAGGCAGGCAGGTAGGCAGGCAAGCATTCTCGCAGGCAGGCAGGCAGGCAGGCAGGCAGGCATTGTCACAGGCAGGCAGGCAGGCAGGCAGGCAGGCAGGCAGGCAGGCATTGTCGCAGGCAGGCAGGCAGGCAGGCAGGCAGGCAGGCAGGCATTGTCGCAGGTAGGCAGGCAGGCAGGCAGGCAGGCATTCTCGCAGGCAGGCAGGCAGGCAGGCAGGCAGGCAGGCATTCTCGCAGGCAGGCATGCAGGCAGGCAGGCAGGCAGGCAGGCAAGCAGTAAGGCAGGCAGGCATTCTCACAGGCAGGCAGGCAGGCAGGCAGGCAGGCAGGCAGGCACGCAGGCATTCTCCCAGGCAGGCAGGCAGGCATTGTCGCAGGCAGGCAGGCAGGCAGGCAGGCAGCCATTGTCGCAGGCAGGCAGGCAGGCAGGCAGGCATTGTCGCAGGCAGGCAGGCAGGCAGGCAGGCAGGCAGGCAGGCTGGCAGGCAGGCAGGCATTGTCGCAGGCAGGCAGGCAGGCAGGCAGGCAGGCAGGCAGGCAGGAAGGCAGGCTATGTCGCAGGCAGGCAGGCAGGCAGGCAGTCAGGCAGGCAGGCAGGCAGGCATTGTGGCAGGCAGGCAGGCAGGCAGGCATTGTCGCAGGCAGGCAGGCAGGCAGGCAGGCATTGTCGCAGGCAGGCAGGCAGGCAGGCAGGCAGGCATTGTCGCAGGCAGGCAGGCAGGCAGGCAGGCAGGCACGCAGGCATTCACGCAGACTGGCAGGCAGGCAGGCAGGCAGGCATTCTTGCAGGCAGGCATTCTCGCAGGAAGACAGGCAGGTAGGCATTCTCACAGGCAGGTAGCAGGCAGGTAGCAGGCAGGTAGCAGGCAGGTAGCAGGCAGGTAGCAGGCAGGTAGGTAGGCAGGTAGGCAGGCAGGCAGGTAGGCAGGCAGGCAGGTAGGCAGGCAGGCAGGAAGGCAGGCTTTGTCACAGGCAGGCAGGCAGGCAGGCAGGCAGGCAGGCAGGCAGGCAGGCATTGTCGCAGGCAGGCAGGAAGGCAGGCATTGTCGAAGGCAGGTAGGCAGGCAGGCAGGCAGGCAGGCATTGTCGCAGGTAAGCAGGCAGGCAGGCATTGTCGCAGGCAGCCAGGCAGTCAGGCAGGCAGGCAGGCAGGCAGGCAGGCAGGCATTGTCGCAGAGAGGCAGGCAGGCAGGCAGGCAGGCAGGCAGGCATTGTCGCAGGCAGGCAGGCAGGCAGGCAAGCACGCAGGCATTCTCGCAGACTGGCAGGCAGGCAGGCAGACAGGCATTCTTGCAGGCAGGCATTCTCGCAGAAAGACAGGCAGGCAGGCAGGCAGGCAGGCAGGGAGGCACTCAGGACGGCAGGCATTCTAGCAGGAATGCAGGCAGGCAGGCATTCTCGCAGGCAGGTAGCAGGCAGGTAGCAGGCAGGTAGCAGGCAGGTAGCAGGGAGGTAGCAGGCAGGTAGCAGGCAGGTAGGTAGTCAGGTAGGCAGGCAGGCAGGTAGGCAGGCAGGCAGGTAGGCAGGCAGGCAGGAAGGCAGGCTTTGTCGCAGGCAGGCAGGCAGGCAGGCAGGCAGGCAGGCAGGCAGGCAGGCATTGTCGCAGGCAGGCAGGCAGGCAGGCACGCAGGCATTCTCGCAGACTGGCAGGCAGGCAGGCAGGCAGGCATTCTCGCAAGCAGGCATTCTCGCAGGAAGACAGGCAGGCAGGCAGGCAGGCAGGCAGGGAGGCAGGCAGGCAGGCAGGCATTCTAGCAGGAATGCAGGCAGGCAGGCATTCTCGCAGGCAGGTAGCAGGCAGGTAGCAGGCAGGTAGCAGGCAGGTAGGTAGGCAGGTCGGCAGGCAGGCAGGTAGGCAGGCAGGCAGGTAGGCAGGCAGGTAGGAAGGCAGGCTTTGTCGCAGGCAGGCAGGCAGGTAGGCAGGCAGGCAGGCAGGCAGGCAGGCATTGTCGCAGGCAGGCAGGCAGGCATTGTCGCAGGCAGGCAGGCAGACAGGCAGGCAGGCAGGTAGGCAGGCATTGTCGCAGGCAGGCAGGCAGGCAGGCAGGCAGGCACGCAGGCATTCTCGCAGACTGGCAGGCAGGCAGGCAGGCAGGCATTCTCGCAGGCAGGCATTCTCGCAGGAAGACAGGCAGGCAGGCAGGCAGGCAGTCAGGGAGGCAGGCAGGCAGGCAGGCATTCTAGCAGGAATGCAGGCAGGCAGGCATTCTCGCAGGCAGGTAGCAGGCAGGTAGCAGGCAGGTAGCAGGCAGGTAGCAGGCAGGTAGCAGGCAGGTAGCAGGCAGGTAGCAGGTAGGTAGGTAGGCAGGTAGGCAGGCAGGCAGGTAGGCAGGCAGGCAGGTAGGCAGGCAGGCAGGTAGGCAGGCAGGCAGGTAGGCAGGCAGGAAGGCAGGCAGGTAGGCAGGCAGGTAGGCAGGCAAGCATTCTCGCAGGCAGGCAGGCAGGCAGGCAGGCAGGCATTGTCACAGGCAGGCAGGCAGGCAGGCAGGCAGGCAGGCAGGCATTGTCGCAGGCAGGCAGGCAGGCAGGCAGGCAGGCAGGCAGGCATTGTCGCAGGTAGGCAGGCAGGCAGGCAGGCAGGCATTCTCGCAGGCAGGCAGGCAGGCAGGCAGGCAGGCAGGCATTCTCGCAGGCAGGCAGGCAGGCAGGCAGGCAGGCAGGCAAGCAGTAAGGCAGGCAGGCATTCTCACAGGCAGGCAGGCAGGCAGGCAGGCAGGCACGCAGGCATTCTCCCAGGCAGGCAGGCAGGCATTGTCGCAGGCAGGCAGGCAGGCAGGCAGGCAGCCATTGTCGCAGGCAGGCAGGCAGGCAGGCAGGCATTGTCGCAGGCAGGCAGGCAGGCAGGCAGGCAGGCAGGCAGGCAGGCAGGCTGGCAGGCAGGCAGGCATTGTCGCAGGCAGGCAGGCAGGCAGGCAGGCAGGCAGGCAGGCAGGAAGGCAGGCTATGTCGCAGGCAGGCAGGCAGGCAGGCAGGCAGTCAGGCAGGCAGGCAGGCAGGCATTGTGGCAGGCAGGCAGGCAGGCAGGCATTGTCGCAGGCAGGCAGGCAGGCAGGCAGGCAGGCAGGCATTGTCGCAGGCAGGCAGGCAGGCAGGCAGGCAGGCATTGTCGCAGGCAGGCAGGCAGGCAGGCAGGCAGGCACGCAGGCATTCTCGCAGACTGGCAGGCAGGCAGGCAGGCAGGCATTCTTGCAGGCAGGCATTCTCGCAGGAAGACAGGCAGGTAGGCATTCTCACAGGCAGGTAGCAGGCAGGTAGCAGGCAGGTAGCAGGCAGGTAGCAGGCAGGTAGCAGGCAGGTAGGTAGGCAGGTAGGCAGGCAGGCAGGTAGGCAGGCAGGCAGGTAGGCAGGCAGGCAGGAAGGCAGGCTTTGTCGCAGGCAGGCAGGCAGGCAGGCAGGCAGGCATTGTCGCAGGCAGGCAGGAAGGCAGGCATTGTCGAAGGCCGGCAGGCAGGCAGGCAGGCATTGTCGCAGGTAGGCAGGCAGGCAGGCATTGTCGCAGGCAGGCAGTCAGGCAGGCAGGCAGGCAGGCAGGCAGGCAGGCAGGCATTGTCGCAGAGAGGCAGGCAGGCAGGCAGGCAGGCAGGCAGGCATTGTCGCAGGCAGGCAGGCAGGCAGGCAAGCACGCAGGCATTCTCGCAGACTGGCAGGCAGGCAGGCAGACAGGCATTCTTGCAGGCAGGCATTCTCGCAGAAAGACAGGCAGGCAGGCAGGCAGGCAGGCAGGGAGGCACTCAGGCAGGCAGGCATTCTAGCAGGAATGCAGGCAGGTAGGCATTCTCGCAGGCAGGTAGCAGGCAGGTAGCAGGCAGGTAGCAGGGAGGTAGCAGGCAGGTAGCAGGCAGGTAGGTAGTCAGGTAGGCAGGCAGGCAGGTAGGCAGGCAGGCAGGTAGGCAGGCAGGCAGGAAGGCAGGCTTTGTCGCAGGCAGGCAAGCAGGCAGGCAGGCAGGCAGGCAGGCAGGCAGGCATTGTCGCAGGCAGGCAGGCAGGCAGGCATTGTCGAAGGCAGGCAGGCAGGCAGTAAGGCAGGCAGGCATTGTCGAAGGCAGGCAGGCAGGCAGGTAGGCAGGCAGGCAGGTAGGCAGGCAGGCAGGTAGGCAGGCAGGCAGGCAGGCAGGCAGGCAGGCAGGCTGGCAGGCAGGCAGGCATTGTTGCAGGCAGGCAGGCAGGCAGGCAGGCAGGCAGGCAGGCAAGAAGGCAGGCTTTGTCGCAGGCAGGCAGGAAGGCAGGCAGGCAGGCATTGTCGCAGGCAGGCAGGCAGGCAGGCATTGTCGCAGGCAGGCAGGCAGGCAGGCAGGCATTTTCGGAGGCAGGCAGCCAGGCAGGCACGCAGGCACGCAGGCATTCTCGCAGACTGGCAGGCAGGCAGGCAGGCAGGCATTCTCGCAGGCAGGCATTCTGGCAGGAAGACAGGCAGGCAGGCAGGCAGGCAACCAGGGAGGCAGGCAGGCAGGCAGGCATTCTAGCAGGAATGCAGGCAGGCAGGCATTCTCGCAGGCAGGTAGCAGGCAGGTAGCAGGCAGGTAGCAGGCAGGTAGTAGGCAGGTAGCAGGCAGGTAGCAGGCAGGTAGGTAGGCAGGTAGGCAGGCAGGCAGGTAGGCAGGCAGGCAGGTAGGCAGGCAGGCAGGAAGGCAGGCTTTGTCGCAGGCAGGCAGGCAGGCAGGCAGGCAGGCAGGCAGGCAGGCAGGCAGGCAGGCTTTGTCGCAGGCAGGCAGGCAGGCAGGCAGGCAGGCAGGCAGGCAGGCAGGCAGGCAGACAGGCAGGCAGGCAGGGAGGCATTGTCGCAGGCAGGCAGGCAGGCAGGCATGCACGCACGCAGGCATTCTCGCAGACTGGCAGGCAGGCAGGCAGGCAGGCATTCTCGCAGGCAGGCATTCTCGCAGGAAGACAGGCAGGCAGGCAGGCAGGCAGGCAGGGAGGCAGGCAGGCAGGCAGGCATTCTAGCAGGAATGTAGGCAGGCAGGCATTCTCGCAGGCAGGTAGCAGGCAGGTAGCAGGCAGGTAGCATGCAGGTAGCAGGCAGGTAGCAGGCAGGTAGCAGGCAGGTAGCAGGCAGGTAGGTAGGCAGGTAGGCAGGCAGGCAGGTAGGCAGGCAGGCAGGTAGGCAGGCAGGCAGGTAGGCAGGCAGGCAGGTAGGCAGGCAGGTAGGCAGGCAGGTAGGCAGGCAGGTAGGCAGGCAAGCATTCTCGCAGGCAGGTAGGCAGGCAGGCAGGCAGGCAGGCATTGTCGCAGGCAGGCAGGCAGGCAGGCAGGCATTGTCGCAGGCAGGCAGGCAGGCAGGCAGGCAGGCATTGTCGCAGGCAGGCAGGCAGGCAGGCAGGCAGGCAGGCAGGCATTGTCGCAGGCAGGCAGGCAGGCAGGCAAGCACGCAGGCATTCTCGCAGACTGGCAGGCAGGCAGGCAGACAGGCATTCTCGCAGGCAGGCATTCTTGCAGAAAGACAGGCAGGCAGGCAGGCAGGCAGGCAGGGAGGCACTCAGGCAGGCAGGCATTCTAGCAGGAATGCAGGCAGGCAGGCATTCTCGCAGGCAGGTAGCAGGCAGGCAGGTAGGCAGGCAGGCAGGTAGGCAGGCAGGCAGGTAGGCAGGCAGGCAGGCAGGCAGGCAGGCAGGCAGGCAGGCTGGCAGGCAGGCAGGCATTGTCACAGGCAGGCAGGCAGGCAGGCAGGCAGGCAGGCAGGAAGGCATGCTTTGTCGCAGGCAGGCAGGAAGGCAGGCAGGCAGGCATTGTCGCAGGCAGGCAGGCAGGCAGGCATTGTCGCAGGCAGGCAGGCAGGCAGGCAGGCATTTTCCGAGGCAGGCAGCCAGGCAGGCACGCAGGCACGCAGGCATTCTCGCAGACTGGCAGGCAGGCAGGCAGGCAGGCATTCTCGCAGGCAGGCATTCTGGCAGGAAGACAGGCAGGCAGGCAGGCAGGCAACCAGGGAGGCAGGCAGGCAGGCAGGCATTCTAGCAGGAATGCAGGCAGGCAGGCATTCTCGCAGGCAGGTAGCAGGCAGGTAGCAGGCAGGTAGCAGGCAGGTAGTAGGCAGGTAGCAGGCAGGTAGCAGGCAGGTAGGTAGGCAGGTAGGCAGGCAGGCAGGTAGGCAGGCAGGCAGGTAGGCAGGCAGGCAGGAAGGCAGGCTTTGTCGCAGGCAGGCAGGCAGGCAGGCAGGCAGGCAGGCAGGCAGGCTTTGTCGCAGGCAGGCAGGCAGGCAGGCAGGCAGGCAGGCAGGCAGGCAGGCAGACAGGCAGGCAGGCAGGGAGGCATTGTCGCAGGCAGGCAGGCAGGCAGGCAGGCAGGCATTCTCGCAGGCAGGCATTCTCGCAGGAAGACAGGCAGGCAGGCAGGCAGGCAGGCAGGGAGGCAGGCAGGCAGGCAGGCATTCTAGCAGGAATGTAGGCAGGCAGGCATTCTCGCAGGCAGGTAGCAGGCAGGTAGCAGGCAGGTAGCATGCAGGTAGCAGGCAGGTAGCAGGCAGGTAGCAGGCAGGTAGCAGGCAGGTAGGTAGGCAGGTAGGCAGGCAGGCAGGTAGGCAGGCAGGCAGGTAGGCAGGCAGGCAGGTAGGCAGGCAGGCAGGTAGGCAGGCAGGTAGGCAGGCAGGTAGGCAGGCAGGTAGGCAGGCAAGCATTCTCGCAGGCAGGTAGGCAGGCAGGCAGGCAGGCAGGCATTGTCGCAGGCAGGCAGGCAGGCAGGCAGGCATTGTCGCAGGCAGGCAGGCAGGCAGGCAGGCATTGTCGCAGGCAGGCAGGCAGGCAGGCAGGCAGGCAGGCAGGCATTGTCGCAGGCAGGCAGGCAGGCAGGCAAGCACGCAGGCATTCTCGCAGACTGGCAGGCAGGCAGGCAGACAGGCATTCTCGCAGGCAGGCATTCTTGCAGAAAGACAGGCAGGCAGGCAGGCAGGCAGGCAGGGAGGCACTCAGGCAGGCAGGCATTCTAGCAGGAATGCAGGCAGGCAGGCATTCTCGCAGGCAGGTAGCAGGCAGGCAGGTAGGCAGGCAGGCAGGTAGGCAGGCAGGCAGGTAGGCAGGCAGGCAGGCAGGCAGGCAGGCAGGCAGGCAGGCTGGCAGGCAGGCAGGCATTGTCACAGGCAGGCAGGCAGGCAGGCAGGCAGGCAGGCAGGCAGGAAGGCATGCTTTGTCGCAGGCAGGCAGGAAGGCAGGCAGGCAGGCATTGTCGCAGGCAGGCAGGCAGGCAGGCATTGTCGCAGGCAGGCAGGCAGGCAGGCAGGCATTTTCCGAGGCAGGCAGCCAGGCAGGCACGCAGGCACGCAGGCATTCTCGCAGACTGGCAGGCAGGCAGGCAGGCAGGCATTCTCGCAGGCAGGCATTCTCGCAGGAAGACAGGCAGGCAGGCAGGCAGGCAGGCAACCAGGGAGGCAGGCAGGCAGGCAGGCATTCTAGCAGGAATGCAGGCAGGCAGGCATTCTCGCAGGCAGGTAGCAGGCAGGTAGCAGGCAGGTAGCAGGCAGGTAGGTAGGCAGGTAGGCAGGCAGGCAGGTAGGCAGGCAGGCAGGTAGGCAGGCAGGCAGGAAGGCAGGCTTTGTCGCAGGCAGGCAGGTAGGCAGGCAGGCAGGCAGGCAGGCATTGTCGCAGGCAGGCAGGCAGGCAGGCAGGCAGGCATTGTCGCAGGCAGGCAGGCAGACAGGCAGGCAGGCAGGCAGGCATTGTCGCAGGCAGGCAGGCAGGCAGGCAGGCAGGCACGCAGGCATTCTCGCAGACTGGCAGGCAGGCAGGCAGGCAGGCAGGCAGGGAGGCAGGCAGGCAGACAGGCATTCTAGCAGGAATGCAGGCAGGCAGGCATTCTCGCAGGCAGGTAGCAGGCAGGTAGCAGGCAGGTAGCAGGCAGGTAGCAGGCAGGTAGCAGGCAGGTAGCAGGTAGGTAGGTAGGCAGGTAGGCAGGCAGGCAGGTAGGCAGGCAGGCAGGTAGGCAGGCAGGCAGGTAGGCAGGCAGGCAGGTAGGCAGGCAGGTAGGCAGGCAGGTAGGCAGGCAGGTAGGCAGGCAAGCATTCTCGCAGGCAGGCAGGCAGGCAGGCAGGCAGGCAGGCAGCCAGGCATTGTCGCAGGCAGGCAGGCAGGCAGGCAGGCAGGCAGCCAGGCATTGTCGCAGGCAGGCGGGCAGGCAGGCAGGCAGGCAGGCAGGCATGCATTGTCGCAGGTAGGCAGGCAGGCAGGCAGGCATTCTCGCAGGCAGGCAGGCAGGCAGGCAGGCATTCTCGCAGGCAGGCAGGCAGGCAGGCAGGCAGGCAAGCAGTAAGGCAGGCAGGCATTCTCGCAGGCAGTCAGGCAGGCAGACAGGCAGGCAGGCAGGCATTGTCGCAGGCAGGCAGGCAGGCAGGCATTGTCGCAGGTAGGCAGGCAGGCAGGCAGGCAGGCATTGTCGCAGGCAGGCAGGCAGGCAGGCATTGTCGCAGGCAGGCATTCTCGCAGGAAGACAGGCAGGCAGGCAGGCAGGCAGGCAGGCAGGGAGGCAGGCAGGCATTCTAGCAGGAATGTAGGCAGGCAGGCATTCTCGTAGGCAGGTAGCAGGCAGGTAGCCGGCAGGTAGCAGGCAGGTAGCAGGCAGGTAGCAGGCATGTAGCAGGCAGGTAGCAGGCAGGTAGCAGGCAGGTAGGTAGGCAGGTAGGCAGGCAGGCAGGTAGGCAGGCAGGCAGGTTAGCAGGCAGGCAGGTAGGCAGGAAGGCAGGTAGGCAGGCAGGTAGGCAGGCAAGCATTCTCGCAGGCAGGCAGGCCGACAGGCAGGCAGCAGGCATTCCCGCAGGTAGGCAGGCATTCTCGAAGGAAGGCAGGCAGGTAGGTATTCTCGCAGGCAGGTAGGCAGGCAGGAATTCTCGCAGGCAGGTAGGCAGGTAGGCAGGCAGGTAGGCAGGCAGGCAGGCATTCTCGCAGGCAGGCAATCTCCCAGGCACGCAGGCAGGCATTCTCGTAGGCAGGCATTGTCGCAGGCAGGCAGGCAGGCATTGTCGCAGGCATTGTCGCAGGCAGGCAGGCAGGCATTGTCGCAGGCATTGTCGCAGGCAGGCAGGCAGGCATTGTCGCAGGCATTGTCGCAGGCAGGCAGGCAGGCAGGCAGGCATTCTCGCAGGCATTCTCGCAGGCAGGCAGGCAGGCAGGCATTGTCGCAGGCAGGCAGGCAGGCAGGCAGGCAGGCATTGTCGCAGGCAGGAAGGCAGGCAGGCAGGCAGGCAGGCAGGCATTGTCGCAGGCAGGCAGGCAGGCAGGCAGGCATTGTCGCAGGCAGGCAGCCAGGCAGGCAGGCAGGCAGGCGTTGTCGCAGGCAGGCAGGCAGGCAGGCAGGCAGGCATTCTCGCAGGCAGGCAGGCAGGCAGGCAGGCAGGTAGGCAGGCGTTCTCGCAGGCAGACAGGCAGGCAGACAGGCAGGCAGGCAGGCAGGCATTCTCGCAGGCAGGCAGGCAGGCAGGCAGGCAGGCATTCTCGCAGGCAGGCAAGCAGGCAGGCAGGCAGGCAGGCAGGCAGGCAGGCATTCTCGCAGACAGGCAGGCAGGCAGGCAGGCAGGCAGGCATTCTCGCAGGCAGGCAGGCAGGCAGGCAGGCATTCTCGCAGGCAGGCAGGCAGGCATTGTCGCAGGCAGGCAGGCAGGCAGGCAGGCATTCTCGCAGGCAGGCAGGCAGGCAGGCAGGCATTGTCGCAGGCAGGCAGGCAGGCAGGCAGGCAGGCAGGCAGGCAGGCAGGCTGGCAGGCAGGCAGGCATTGTCGCAGGCAGGCAGGCAGGCAGGCAGGCAGGCAGGCAGGCAGACATTCTCGCAGGCAGGCAGGCAGGCAGGCAGGCATGCATTGTCGCAGGCAGGCAGGCAGGCAGCCATTGTCGCAGGCAGGCAGGCAGGCAGGCAGGCAGGCAGGCAGGCAGGCATTGTCGCAGGCAGGCAGGCAGGCAGGCAGGCAGGCAGGCATTCTCGCAGACTGGCAGGCAGGCAGGCAGGCAGGCATTCTCGCAGGCAGGCATTCTCGAGGAAGACAGGCAGGCAGGCATTTTCGGAGGCAGGCAGCCAGGCAGGCACGCAGGCACGCAGGCATTCTCGCAGACTGGCAGGCAGGCAGGCAGGCATTCTCGCAGGCAGGCATTCTCGCAGGAAGACAGGCAGGCAGGCAGGCAGTCAAGCATTGTAGCAGGAAGGCAGGCAGGCAGGCATTCTCACAGGCAGGTAGCAGGCAGGTAGCAGGCAGGTAGCAGGCAGGTAGCAGGTAGGTAGCAGGCAGGTAGCAGGCAGTTAGCAGGCAGGTAGCAGGCAGGTAGCAGGCAGGTAGGTAGGCATGTAGGCAGGCAGGCAGGTAGGCAGGCAGGCAGGTAGGCAGGCAGGCAGGTAGGCAGGCAGGTAGGCAGGCAAGTAGGCAGGCAGGTAGGCAGGCAAGCATTCTCGCAGGCAGGCAGGCAGGCAGGCAGGCAGGCAGGCATTGTCGCAGGCAGCCAGGCAGGCAGGCAGGCAGGCAGGCATTGTCGCAGGCAGGCAGGCAGGCAGGCAGGCAGGCAGGCCGGCATTGTCGCAGGCAGGCAGGCAGGGAGGCAGGCAGGCAGGCATTGTCGCAGGCAGGCAGGCAGGCAGGCAGGCAGGCAGGTAGGCAGGCAGGCATTGTCACAGGCAGGCAGGCAGGCATTCTCGCAGGCAGGCAGGCAGGCAGGCAGGCAGGCATTCTCGCAGGCAGGCAGGCAGGCAGGCAGGCAGGAAGGCAGCCAGGCAGGCAGGCATTCTCGCAGGCAGGCAGGCAGGCAGGCAGGCAGGCAGGCAGGCAGGCATTCTCGCAGTCAGGCAGGCAGGCAGGCAGGCAGGCAGGCAGGCAGGCAGGCAGGCAGGCATTCTCCCAGGCAGGCAGGCAGGCATTGTCGCAGGCAGGCAGGCAGGCAGGCAGGCAGGCATTGTCGCAGGCAGGCAGGCAGGCAGGCATTGTCGCAGGCAGGCAGGCAGGCAGGCAGGCAGGCATTCTAGCAGGAATGCAGGCAGGCAGGCATTCTCGCAGGCAGGTAGCAGGCAAGTAGCAGGCTGGTAGCAGGCAGGTAGCAGGCAGGTAGGTAGGCAGGAGGGCAGGCAGGCAGGTAGGGAGGGAGGCAGGTAGGCAGGCAGGCAGGTAGGCAGGCAGGCAGGTAGGCAGGCAGGTAGGCAGGCAGGTAGGCAGGCAGGTAGGCAGGCAAGCATTCTCACAGGCAGGCAGGCAGGCAGGCAGGCAGCAGGCATTCTCGCAGGTAGGCAGGCATTCTCGCAGGAAGGTAGGCAGGTAGGTATTCTCGCAGGCAGGTAGGCAGGCAGGAATTCTCGCAGGCAGGTAGGCAGGCAGGTAGGCAGGTAGGCAGGCATTCTCGCAGGCAGGCAATCTCCCAGGCACGCAGGCAGGCATTCTCGTAGGCAGGCATTGTCGCAGGCAGTCAGGCAGGTATTGTCGCAGGCATTGTCGCAGGCAGGCCGGCAGGCATTGTCGCAGGCATTGTCGCAGGCAGGCAGGCATGCAGGCAGGAAGGCAGGCTTTGTCGCAGGCAGGCAGGCAGGCAGGCATGCAGGCAGGCATTGTCGCAGGCAGGCAGGCAGGCAGGCATTGTCGCAGGCAGGCAGGCAGGCAGGCAGGCAGGCAGGCAGGCATTGTCGCAGGCAGGCAGGCAGGCAGGCAGGCATTGTCACAGGCAGGCAGGCAGGCAGGCAGGCAGGCAGGCACGCAGGCATTCTCGCAGACTGGCAGGCAGGCAGGCAGGCAGGCATTCTCGCAGGCAGGCATTCTCGCAGGAAGACAGGCAGGCAGGCAGGCAGGCAGGGAGGCAGGCAGGCAGGTAGGCTTTCTAGCAGGAATGCAGGCAGGCAGGCATTCTCGCAGGCAGGTAGCAGGCAGGTAGCAGGCAGGTAGCAGGCAGGTAGCAGGCAGGTAGCAGGCAGGTAGGTAGGCAGGTAGGCAGGCAGGCAGGTAGGCAAGCAGGCAGGCATTGTCGCAGGCAGGCAGGCAGGCAGGCAGGCATTGTCGCAGGCAGGCAGGCAGGCAGGCAGGCAGGCAGGCACGCAGGCATTCTCGCAGACTGGCAGGCAGGCAGGCAGGCAGGCATTCTCGCAGGCAGGCATTCTCGAGGAAGACAGGCAGGCAGGCATGCACGCAGGCAGGCAGGCATTCTAGCAGGAATGCAGGCAGGTAGGCATTCTCGCAGGCAGGTAGCAGGCAGGTAGCAGGCAGGTAGCAGGCAGGTAGCAGGCAGGTAGGTAGGCAGGTAGGCAGGCAGGCAGGTAGGCAGGCAGGCAGGTAGGCAGGCAGGCAGGAAGGCAGGCTTTGTCGCAGGCAGGCAGGCAGGCATTGTCGCAGGCAGGCAGGCAGGCATTGTCGCAGGCAGGCAGGCAGGCCGGCAGGCAGGCAGGCATTGTGGCAGGCAGGCAGGCAGGCAGGCAGGCAGGCAGGCAGGCATTGTCGCAGGCAGGCAGGCAGGCAGGCACGCAGGCATTCTCGCAGACTGGCAGGCAGGCAGGCAGGCATTCTCGCAGGCAGGCATTCTCGCAGGAAGACAGGCAGGCAGGCAGGCAGGCAAGCATTGTAGCAGGAAGGCAGGCAGGCAGGCATTCTCACAGGCAGGTAGCAGGCAGGTAGCAGGCAGGTAGCAGGCAGGTAGCAGGTAGGTAGCAGGCAGGTAGCAGGCAGTTAGCAGGCAGGTAGCAGGCAGGTAGCAGGCAGGTAGGTAGGCATGTAGGCAGGCAGGCAGGTAGGCAGGCAGGCAGGTAGGCAGGCAGGCAGGTAGGCAGGCAGGTAGGCAGGCAAGTAGGCAGGCAGGTAGGCAGGCAAGCATTCTCGCAGGCAGGCAGGCAGGCAGGCAGGCAGGCAGGCATTGTCGCAGGCAGCCAGGCAGGCAGGCAGGCAGGCAGGCATTGTCGCAGGCAGGCAGGCAGGCAGGCAGGCAGGCAGGCATTGTCGCAGGCAGGCAGGCAGGCAGGCAGGCAGGCAGGCCGGCATTGTCGCAGGCAGGCAGGCAGGGAGGCAGGCAGGCAGGCATTGTCGCAGGCAGGCAGGCAGGCAGGCAGGCAGGTAGGCAGGCAGGCATTGTCACAGGCAGGCAGGCAGGCATTCTCGCAGGCAGGCAGGCAGGCAGGCAGGCAGGTATTCTCGCAGGCAGGCAGGCAGGCAGGCAGGCAGGAAGGCAGCCAGGCAGGCAGGCATTCTCGCAGGCAGGCAGGCAGGCAGGCAGGCAGGCAGGCAGGCAGGCATTCTCGCAGTCAGGCAGGCAGGCAGGCAGGCAGGCAGGCAGGCAGGCAGGCAGGCAGGCAGGCAGGCATTCTCCCAGGCAGGCAGGCAGGCATTGTCGCAGGCAGGCAGGCAGGCAGGCAGGCAGGCATTGTCGCAGGCAGGCAGGCAGGCAGGCATTGTCGCAGGCAGGCAGGCAGGCAGGCAGGCATTCTAGCAGGAATGCAGGCAGGCAGGCATTCTCGCAGGCAGGTAGCAGGCAAGTAGCAGGCTGGTAGCAGGCAGGTAGCAGGCAGGTAGGTAGGCAGGAGGGCAGGCAGGCAGGTAGGGAGGGAGGCAGGTAGGCAGGCAGGCAGGTAGGCAGGCAGGCTGGTAGGCAGGCAGGTAGGCAGGCAGGTAGGCAGGCAGGTAGGCAGGCAAGCATTCTCACAGGCAGGCAGGCAGGCAGGCAGGCAGCAGGCATTCTCGCAGGTAGGCAGGCATTCTCGCAGGAAGGCAGGCAGGTAGGTATTCTCGCAGGCAGGTAGGCAGGCAGGAATTCTCGCAGGCAGGTAGGCAGGCAGGTAGGCAGGTAGGCAGGCAGGCAGGCATTCTCGCAGGCAGGCAATCTCCCAGGCACGCAGGCAGGCATTCTCGTAGGCAGGCATTGTCGCAGGCAGTCAGGCAGGTATTGTCGCAGGCATTGTCGCAGGCAGGCCGGCAGGCATTGTCGCAGGCATTGTCGCAGGCAGGCAGGCATGCAGGCAGGAAGGCAGGCTTTGTCGCAGGCAGGCAGGCAGGCAGGCATGCAGGCAGGCATTGTCGCAGGCAGGCAGGCAGGCAGGCATTGTCGCAGGCAGGCAGGCAGGCAGGCAGGCAGGCAGGCATTGTCGCAGGCAGGCAGGCAGGCAGGCAGGCAGGCAGGCAGGCAGGCAGGCAGGCAGGCACGCAGGCATTCTCGCAGACTGGCAGGCAGGCAGGCAGGCAGGCATTCTCGCAGGCAGGCATTCTCGCAGGAAGACAGGCAGGCAGGCAGGCAGGCAGGGAGGCAGGCAGGCAGGTAGGCTTTCTAGCAGGAATGCAGGCAGGCACGCATTCTCGCAGGCAGGTAGCAGGCAGGTAGCAGGCAGGTAGCAGGCAGGTAGCAGGCAGGTAGCAGGCAGGTAGTAGGCAGGTAGGTAGGCAGGTAGGCAGGCAGGCAGGTAGGGAGGCAGGCAGGTAGGCAGGCAGGCAGGAAGGCAGGCTTTGTCGCAGGCAGGCAGGCAGGCAGGCAGGCAGGCATTGTCGCAGGCAGGCAGGCAGGCAGGCATTGTCGCAGGCAGGCAGGCAGGCAGGCAAGAAGGCAGGCAGGCATTGTCGCAGGCAGGCAGGCAGGCAGGCAGGCAGGCAGGCATTGTCGCAGGCAGGCAGGCAGACAGGCAGGCAGGCAGGCAGGCATTGTCGCAGGCAGGCAGGCAGGCAGGCAGGCACGCACGCAGGCATTCTCGCAGACTGGCAGGCAGGCAGGCAGGCAGGCATTCTCGCAGGCAGGCATTCTTGCAGGAAGACAGGCAGGCAGGCAGGCAGGCAGGGAGGCAGGCAGGCAGGCAGGCATTCTAGCAGGAATGCAGGCAGGCAGGCATTCTCGCAGGCAGGTAGCAGGCAGGTAGCAGGCAGGTAACAGGCAGGTAGGTAGGCAGGTAGGCAGGCAGGCAGGTAGGCAGACAGGCAGGTAGGCAGGCAGGCAGGTAGGCAGGCAGGCAGGTAGGCAGGCAGGTAGGCAGGCAGGTAGGCAGGCAGGTAGGCAGGCAAGCATTCTCGCAGGCAGGTAGGCAGGCAGGCAGGCAGGCAGGCAGGCATTGTCGCAGGCAGGCAGGCAGGCAGGCATTGTCGCAGGCAGGCAGGCAGGCAGGCAGGCAGGCATTGTCGCAGGCAGGCAGGCAGGCAGGCAGGCAGGCATTGTCGCAGGCAGGCAGGCAGGCAGGCGGGGAGGCACTCAGGCAGGCAGGCATTCTAGCAGGAATGCAGGCAGGCAGGCATTCTCGCAGGCAGGTAGCAGGCAGGTAGCAGGCAGGTAGCAGGCAGGTAGCAGGCAGGTAGCAGGCAGGTAGCAGGCAGGTAGGTAGGCAGGTAGGCAGGCAGGCAGGTAGGCAGGCAGGCAGGTAGGCAGGCAGGAAGGCAGGCTTTGTCGCAGGCAGGCAGGTAGGCAGGCAGGCAGGCAGGCAGGCAGGCAGGCATTGTCGCAGGCAGGCAGGCAGGCAGGCATTGTCGCAGGCAGGCAGGCAGGCAGGCAGGCAGGCAGGCAGGCAGGCATTGTTGCAGGCAGGCAGGCAGACAGGCAGGCAGGCAGGCAGGCAGGCATTGTCGCAGGCAGGCAGGCAGGCAGGCAGGCACGCAGGCATTCTCGCAGACTGGCAGGCAGGCAGGCAGGCAGGCATTCTCGCAGGCAGGCATTCTCGCAGGAAGACAGGCAGGCAGGCAGGCAGGCAGGCAGGGAGGCAGGCAGGCAGGCAGGCATTCTAGCAGGAATGCAGGCAGGCAGGCATTCTCGCAGGCAGGTAGCAGGCAGGTAGCAGGCAGGTAGCAGGCAGGTAGCAGGCAGGTAGCAGGCAGGTAGGTAGGCAGGTAGGCAGGCAGGCAGGTAGGCAGGCAGGCAGGTAGGCAGGCAGGCAGGTAGGCAGGCAGGCAGGTAGGCAGGCAGGCAGGTAGGCAGGCAGGTATGCAGGCAGGTAGGCAGGCAGGTAGGCAGGCAAGCATTCTCGCAGGCAGGCAGGCAGGCAGGCAGGCAGGCAGGCAGGCATTGTCGCAGGCAGGCAGGCAGGCAGGCAGGCAGGCATTGTCGCAGGCAGGCAGGCAGGCAGGCAGGCAGGCAGGCAGGCATTGTCGCAGGTAGGCAGGCAGGCAGAAAGGCAGGCAGGCATTCTCGCAGGCAGGCAGGCAGGCAGGCAGGCAGGCATTCTCGCAGGCAGGCAGGCAGGCAGGCAGGCAGGCAGGCAGGCATTCTCCCAGGCAGGCAGGCAGGCATTGTCGCAGGCAGGCAGGCAGGCAGGCAGGCAGCCATTGTCGCAGGCAGGCAGGCAGGCAGGCAGGCATTGTCGCAGGCAGGCAGGCAGGCAGGCAGGCAGGCTGGCAGGCATGCAGGCATTGTCGCAGGCAGGCAGGCAGGCAGGCAGGCAGGCAGGAAGGCAGGCTATGTCGCAGGCAGGCAGGCAGGCAGGCACTCAGGCAGGCAGGCAGGCAGGCATTGTGGCAGGCAGGCAGGCAGGCAGGCATTGTCGCAGGCAGGCAGGCAGGCAGTAAGGCAGGCAGGCAGTAAGGCAGGCAGGCATTCTCGCAGGCAGGCAGGCAGGCAGGCAGGCAGGCATTCTCCCAGGCAGGCAGGCAGGCATTGTCGCAGGCAGGCAGGCAGGCAGGCAGGCAGCCATTGTCGCAGGCAGGCAGGCAGGCAGGCAGGCATTGTCGCAGGCAGGCAGGCAGGCAGGCAGGCAGGCAGGCAGGCAGGCAGGCAGTCTGGCAGGCAGGCAGGCATTGTCGCAGACAGGCAGGCAGGCAGGCAGGCAGGCAGGAAGGCAGGCTATGTCGCAGGCAGGCAGGCAGGCAGGCAGGCAGGCAGGCAGGCAGGCAGGCATTGTCGCAGGCAGGCAGGCAGGCAGGCAGGCAGGCATTGTCGCAGGCAGGCAGGCAGGCAGGCAGGCAGGCACGCAGGCATTCTCGCAGACTGGCAGGCAGGCAGGCAGGCAGGCAGGCATTCTTGCAGGCAGGCATTCTCGCAGGAAGACAGGCAGGTAGGCATTCTCACAGGCAGGTAGCAGGCAGGTAGCAGGCAGGTAGCAGGCAGGTAGCAGGCAGGTAGGTAGGCAGGTAGGCAGGCAGGCAGGTAGGCAGGCAGGCAGGTAGGCAGGCAGGCAGGAAGGTAGGCTTTGTCGCAGGCAGGCAGGCAGGCAGGCATTGTCGCAGGCAGGCAGGCAGGCAGGCAGGCAGGCAGGCATTGTCGCAGGCAGGCAGGCAGGCAGGCAGGCAGGCAGGCATTGTCGCAGGCAGGCATTCTCGCAGGAAGACAGGCAGGCAGGCAGGCAGGCAGGCAGGCAGGGAGGCAGGCAGGCATTCTAGCAGGAATGCAGGCAGGCAGGCATTCTCGTAGGCAGGTAGCAGGCAGGTAGCCGGCAGGTAGCAGGCAGGTAGCAGGCAGGTAGCAGGCAGGTAGCAGGCATGTAGCAGGCAGGTAGCAGGCAGGTAGCAGGCAGGTATGTAGGCAGGTAGGCAGGCAGGCAGGTAGGCAGGCAGGCAGGTTAGCAGGCAGGCAGGTAGGCAGGAAGGCAGGAAGGCAGGTAGGCAGGCAGGTAGGCAGGCAAGCATTCTCGCAGGCAGGCAGGCCGGCAGGCAGGCAGCAGGCATTCTCGCAGGTAGGCAGGCATTCTCGCAGGAAGGCAGGCAGGTAGGTATTCTCGCAGGCAGGTAGGCAGGCAGGAATTCTCGCAGGCAGGTAGGCAGGTAGGCAGGCAGGTAGGCAGGCAGGCAGTCAGGCAGGCATTCTCGCAGGCAGGCAATCTCCCAGGCACGCAGGCAGGCATTCTCGTAGGCAGGTATTGTCGCAGGCAGCCAGGCAGGCATTGTCGCAGGCATTGTCGCAGGCAGGCAGGCAGGCATTGTCGCAGGCATTGTCGCAGGCAGGCAGGCAGGCATTGTCGCAGGCATTGTCGCAGGCAGGCAGGCAGGCAGGCAGGCATTCTCGCAGGCATTCTCGCAGGCAGGCAGGCAGGCAGGCATTGTCGCAGGCAGCCAGGCAGGCAGGCAGGCAGGCAGGCATTGTCGCAGGCAGGCAGGCAGGCAGGCAGGCAGGCAGGCCGGCATTGTCGCAGGCAGGCAGGCAGGGAGGCAGGCAGGCAGGCATTGTCGCAGGCAGGCAGGCAGGCAGGCAGGCAGGCAGGTAGGCAGGCAGGCATTGTCACAGGCAGGCAGGCAGGCATTCTCGCAGGCAGGCAGGCAGGCAGGCAGGCAGGCATTCTCGCAGGCAGGCAGGCAGGCAGGCAGGCAGGAAGGCAGCCAGGCAGGCAGGCATTCTCGCAGGCAGGCAGGCAGGCAGGCAGGCATTCTCGCAGTCAGGCAGGCAGGCAGGCAGGCAGGCAGGCAGGCAGGCAGGCAGGCAGGCAGGCATTCTCCCAGGCAGGCAGGCAGGCATTGTCGCAGGCAGGCAGGCAGGCAGGCAGGCAGGCATTGTCGCAGGCAGGCAGGCAGGCAGGCATTGTCGCAGGCAGGCAGGCAGGCAGGCAGGCAGGCATTCTAGCAGGAATGCAGGCAGGCAGGCATTCTCGCAGGCAGGTAGCAGGCAAGTAGCAGGCTGGTAGCAGGCAGGTAGCAGGCAGGTAGGTAGGCAGGAGGGCAGGCAGGCAGGTAGGGAGGGAGGCAGGTAGGCAGGCAGGCAGGTAGGCAGGCAGGCAGGTAGGCAGGCAGGTAGGCAGGCAGGTAGGCAGGCAGGTAGGCAGGCAAGCATTCTCACAGGCAGGCAGGCAGGCAGGCAGGCAGCAGGCATTCTCGCAGGTAGGCAGGCATTCTCGCAGGAAGGCAGGCAGGTAGGTATTCTCGCAGGCAGGTAGGCAGGCAGGAATTCTCGCAGGCAGGTAGGCAGGCAGGTAGGCAGGTATTCAGGCAGGCAGGCATTCTCGCAGGCAGGCAATCTCCCAGGCACGCAGGCAGGCATTCTCGTAGGCAGGCATTGTCGCAGGCAGTCAGGCAGGTATTGTCGCAGGCATTGTCGCAGGCAGGCCGGCAGGCATTGTCGCAGGCATTGTCGCAGGCAGGCAGGCATGCAGGCAGGAAGGCAGGCTTTGTCGCAGGCAGGCAGGCAGGCAGGCATGCAGGCAGGCATTGTCGCAGGCAGGCAGGCAGGCAGGCATTGTCGCAGGCAGGCAGGCAGGCAGGCAGGCAGGCAGGCAGGCATTGTCGCAGGCAGGCAGGCAGGCAGGCAGGCATTGTCGCAGGCAGGCAGGCAGGCAGGCAGGCAGGCAGGCACGCAGGCATTCTCGCAGACTGGCAGGCAGGCAGGCAGGCAGGCATTCTCGCAGGCAGGCATTCTCGCAGGAAGACAGGCAGGCAGGCAGGCAGGCAGGGAGGCAGGCAGGCAGGTAGGCTTTCAAGCAGGAATGCAGGCAGGCAGGCATTCTCGCAGGCAGGTAGCAGGCAGGTAGCAGGCAGGTAGCAGGCAGGTAGCAGGCAGGTAGCAGGCAGGTAGTAGGCAGGTAGGTAGGCAGGTAGGCAGGCAGGCAGGTAGGGAGGCAGGCAGGTAGGCAGGCAGGCAGGAAGGCAGGCTTTGTCGCAGGCAGGCAGGCAGGCAGGCAGGCAGGCATTGTCGCAGGCAGGCAGGCAGGCAGGCATTGTCGCAGGCAGGCAGGCAGGCAGGCAAGAAGGCAGGCAGGCATTGTCGCAGGCAGGCAGGCAGGCAGGCAGGCAGGCAGGCAGGCATTGTCGCAGGCAGGCAGGCAGACAGGCAGGCAGGCAGGCAGGCATTGTCGCAGGCAGGAAGGCAGGCAGGCAGGCACGCACGCAGGCATTCTCGCAGACTGGCAGGCAGGCAGGCAGGCAGGCATTCTCGCAGGCAGGCATTCTTGCAGGAAGACAGGCAGGCAGGCAGCCAGGGAGGCAGGCAGGCAGGCAGGCATTCTAGCAGGAATGCAGGCAGGCAGGCATTCTCGCAGGCAGGTAGCAGGCAGGTAGCAGGCAGGTAGCATGCAGGTAGCAGGCAGGTAGCAGGCAGGTAGCAGGCAGGTAGGTAGGCAGGCAGTTAGGCAGGCAGGTAGGCAGACAGGCAGGTAGGCAGGCAGGCAGGTAGGCAGGCAGGCAGGTAGGCAGGCAGGTAGGCAGGCAGGTAGGCAGGCAGGTAGGCAGGCAAGCATTCTCGCAGGCAGGTAGGCAGGCAGGCAGGCAGGCAGGCATTGTCGCAGGCAGGCAGGCAGGCAGGCATTGTCGCAGGCAGGCAGGCAGGCAGGCAGGCATTGTCGCAGGCAGGCAGGCAGGCAGGCAGGCAGGCATTGTCGCAGGCAGGCAGGCAGGCAGGCGGGGAGGCACTCAGGCAGGCAGGCATTCTAGCAGGAATGCAGGCAGGCAGGCATTCTCGCAGGCAGGTAGCAGGCAGGTAGCAGGCAGGTAGCAGGCAGGTAGCAGGCAGGTAGCAGGCAGGTAGGCAGGCAGGTAGGCAGGCAGGCAGGCAGGCAAGCATTCTCACAGGCAGGCAGGCAGGCAGGCAGGCAGCAGGCATTCTCGCAGGTAGGCAGGCATTCTCGCAGGAAGGCAGGCAGGTAGGTATTCTCGCAGGCAGGTAGGCAGGCAGGAATTCTCGCAGGCAGGTAGGCAGGCAGGTAGGCAGGTAGGCAGGCAGGCAGGCATTCTCGCAGGCAGGCAATCTCCCAGGCACGCAGGCAGGCATTCTCGTAGGCAGGCATTGTCGCAGGCAGTCAGGCAGGTATTGTCGCAGGCATTGTCGCAGGCAGGCCGGCAGGCATTGTCGCAGGCATTGTCGCAGGCAGGCAGGCATGCAGGCAGGAAGGCAGGCTTTGTCGCAGGCAGGCAGGCAGGCAGGCATGCAGGCAGGCATTGTCGCAGGCAGGCAGGCAGGCAGGCATTGTCGCAGGCAGGCAGGCAGGCAGGCAGGCAGGCAGGCAGGCATTGTCGCAGGCAGGCAGGCAGGCAGGCAGGCATTGTCGCAGGCAGGCAGGCAGGCAGGCAGGCAGGCAGGCACGCAGGCATTCTCGCAGACTGGCAGGCAGGCAGGCAGGCAGGCATTCTCGCAGGCAGGCATTCTCGCAGGAAGACAGGCAGGCAGGCAGGCAGGCAGGGAGGCAGGAAGGCAGGTAGGCTTTCTAGCAGGAATGCAGGCAGGCAGGCATTCTCGCAGGCAGGTAGCAGGCAGGTAGCAGGCAGGTAGCAGGCAGGTAGCAGGCAGGTAGCAGGCAGGTAGCAGGCAGGTAGTAGGCAGGTAGGTAGGCAGGTAGGCAGGCAGGCAGGTAGGGAGGCAGGCAGGTAGGCAGGCAGGCAGGAAGGCAGGCTTTGTCGCAGGCAGGCAGGCAGGCAGGCAGGCAGGCATTGTCGCAGGCAGGCAGGCAGGCAGGCATTGTCGCAGGCAGGCAGGCAGGCAGGCAAGAAGGCAGGCAGGCATTGTCGCAGGCAGGCAGGCAGGCAGGCAGGCAGGCAGGCATTGTCGCAGGCAGGCAGGCAGACAGGCAGGCAGGCAGGCAGGCATTGTCGCAGGCAGGAAGGCAGGCAGGCAGGCACGCACGCAGGCATTCTCGCAGACTGGCAGGCAGGCAGGCAGGCAGGCATTCTCGCAGGCAGGCATTCTTGCAGGAAGACAGGCAGGCAGGCAGGCAGGGAGGCAGGCAGGCAGGCAGGCATTCTAGCAGGAATGCAGGCAGGCAGGCATTCTCGCAGGCAGGTAGCAGGCAGGTAGCAGGCAGGTAGCATGCAGGTAGCAGGCAGGTAGCAGGCAGGTAGCAGGCAGGTAGGTAGGCAGGCAGGTAGGCAGGCAGGTAGGCAGACAGGCAGGTAGGCAGGCAGGCAGGTAGGCAGGCAGGCAGGTAGGCAGGCAGGTAGGCAGGCAGGTAGGCAGGCAGGTAGGCAGGCAGGTAGGCAGGCAAGCATTCTCGCAGGCAGGTAGGCAGGCAGGCAGGCAGGCAGGCAGGCATTGTCGCAGGCAGGCAGGCAGGCAGGCATTGTCGCAGGCAGGCAGGCAGGCAGGCAGGCAGGCATTGTCGCAGGCAGGCAGGCAGGCAGGCAGGCAGGCATTGTCGCAGGCAGGCAGGCAGGCAGGCGGGGAGGAACTCAGGCAGGCAGGCATTCAAGCAGGAATGCAGGCAGGCAGGCATTCTCGCAGGCAGGTAGCAGGCAGGTAGCAGGCAGGTAGCAGGCAGGTAGGTAGGCAGGTAGGCAGGCAGGCAGGTAGGCAGGCAGGCAGGTAGGCAGGCAGGAAGGCAGGCTTTGTCGCAGGCAGGCAGGTAGGCAGGCAGGCAGGCAGGCAGGCAGGCAGGCAGGCAGGCATTGTCGCAGGCAGGCAGGCAGGCAGGCATTGTCGCAGGCAGGCAGGCAGGCAGGCAGGCAGGCAGGCAGGCATTGTTGCAGGCAGGCAGGCAGACAGGCAGGCAGGCAGGCAGGCAGGCATTGTCGCAGGCAGGCAGGCAGGCAGGCAGGCACGCAGGCATTCTCGCAGACTGGCAGGCAGGCAGGCAGGCAGGCATTCTCGCAGGCAGGCATTCTCGCAGGAAGACAGGCAGGCAGGCAGGCAGGCAGGCAGGGAGGCAGGCAGGCAGGCAGGCATTCTAGCAGGAATGCAGGCAGGCAGGCATTCTCGCAGGCAGGTAGCAGTCAGGTAGCAGGCAGGTAGCAGGCAGGTAGCAGGCAGGTAGGTAGGCAGGTAGGCAGGCAGGCAGGTAGGCAGGCAGGCAGGTAGGCAGGCAGGCAGGTAGGCAGGCAGGCAGGTAGGCAGGCAGGCAGGTAGGCAGGCAGGTAGGCAGGCAGGTAGGCAGGCAGGTAGGCAGGCAAGCATTCTCGCAGGCAGGCAGGCAGGCAGGCAGGCAGGCAGGCAGGCAGGCAGGCAGGCATTGTCGCAGGCAGGCAGGCAGGCAGGCAGGCAGGCATTGTCGCAGGCAGGCAGGCAGGCAGGCAGGCAGGCAGGCAGGCAGGAGGCAGGCATTGTCGCAGGTAGGCAGGCAGGCAGAAAGGCAGGCAGGCATTCTCGCAGGCAGGCAGGCAGGCAGGCAGGCAGGCATTCTCGCAGGCAGGCAGGCAGGCAGGCAGGCAGGCAGGCAGGCAGGCATTCTCCCAGGCAGGCAGGCAGGCATTGTCGCAGGCAGGCAGGCAGGCAGGCAGGCAGCCATTGTCGCAGGCAGGCAGGCAGGCAGGCAGGCATTGTCGCAGGCAGGCAGGCAGGCAGGCAGGCAGGCAGGCAGGCAGGCTGGCAGGCAGGCAGGCATTGTCGCAGGCAGGCAGGCAGGCAGGCAGGCAGGCAGGCAGGAAAGCAGGCTATGTCGCAGGCAGGCAGGCAGGCAGGCAGTCAGGCAGGCAGGCAGGCAGGCATTGTGGTAGGCAGGCAGGCAGGCAGGCATTGTCGCAGGCAGGCAGGCAGGCAGTAAGGCAGGCAGGCAGTAAGGCAGGCAGGCATTCTCGCAGGCAGGCAGGCAGGCAGGCAGGCATTCTCCCAGGCAGGCAGGCAGGCATTGTCGCAGGCAGGCAGGCAGGCAGGCAGGCAGCCATTGTCGCAGGCAGGCAGGCAGGCAGGCAGGCATTGTCGCAGGCAGGCAGGCAGGCAGGCAGGCAGGCAGGCAGGCAGGCAGGCAGGCAGGCTGGCAGGCAGGCAGGCATTGTCGCAGACAGGCAGGCAGGCAGGCAGGCAGGCAGGAAGGCAGGCTATGTCGCAGGCAGGCAGGCAGGCAGGCAGTCAGGCAGGCAGGCATTGTCGCAGGCAGGCAGGCAGGCAGGCAGGCAGGCATTGTCGCAGGCAGGCAGGCCGGCAGGCATGCAGGCACGCAGGCATTCTCGCAGACTGGCAGGCAGGCAGGCAGGCAGGCAGGCATTCTTGCAGGCAGGCATTCTCGCAGGAAGACAGGCAGGTAGGCATTCTCACAGGCAGGTAGCAGGCAGGTAGCAGGCAGGTAGCAGGCAGGTAGCAGGCAGGTAGGTAGGCAGGTAGGCAGGCAGGCAGGTAGGCAGGCAGGCAGGTAGGCAGGCAGGCAGGAAGGTAGGCTTTGTCGCAGGCAGGCAGGCAGGCAGGCATTGTCGCAGGCAGGCAGGCAGGCAGGCGGGGAGGCACTCAGGCAGGCAGGCATTCTAGCAGGAATGCAGGCAGGCAGGCATTCTCGCAGGCAGGTAGCAGGCAGGTAGCAGGCAGGTAGCAGGCAGGTAGCAGGCAGGTAGCAGGCAGGTAGCAGGCAGGTAGGTAGGCAGGTAGGCAGGCAGGCAGGTAGGCAGGCAGGCAGGTAGGCAGGCAGGAAGGCAGGCTTTGTCGCAGGCAGGCAGGTAGGCAGGCAGGCAGGCAGGCAGGCAGGCAGGCATTGTCGCAGGCAGGCAGGCAGGCAGGCATTGTCGCAGGCAGGCAGGCAGGCAGGCAGGCAGGCAGGCAGGCAGGCATTGTTGCAGGCAGGCAGGCAGACAGGCAGGCAGGCAGGCAGGCAGGCATTGTCGCAGGCAGGCAGGCAGGCAGGCAGGCACGCAGGCATTCTCGCAGACTGGCAGGCAGGCAGGCAGGCAGGCATTCTCGCAGGCAGGCATTCTCGCAGGAAGACAGGCAGGCAGGCAGGCAGGCAGGCAGGGAGGCAGGCAGGCAGGCAGGCATTCTAGCAGGAATGCAGGCAGGCAGGCATTCTCGCAGGCAGGTAGCAGTCAGGTAGCAGGAGGGTAGCAGGCAGGTAGCAGGCAGGTAGGTAGGCAGGTAGGCAGGCAGGCAGGTAGGCAGGCAGGCAGGTAGGCAGGCAGGCAGGTAGGCAGGCAGGCAGGTAGGCAGGCAGGCAGGTAGGCAGGCAGGTAGGCAGGCAGGTAGGCAGGCAGGTAGGCAGGCAAGCATTCTCGCAGGCAGGCAGGCAGGCAGGCAGGCAGGCAGGCAGGCATTGTCGCAGGCAGGCAGGCAGGCAGGCAGGCAGGCATTGTCGCAGGCAGGCAGGCAGGCAGGCAGGCAGGCAGGCAGGCAGGCAGGCATTGTCGCAGGTAGGCAGGCAGGCAGAAAGGCAGGCAGGCATTCTCGCAGGCAGGCAGGCAGGCAGGCAGGCAGGCATTCTCGCAGGCAGGCAGGCAGGCAGGCAGGCAGGCAGGCAGGCAGGCAGGCAGGCAGGCATTCTCCCAGGCAGGCAGGCAGGCATTGTCGCAGGCAGGCAGGCAGGCAGGCAGGCAGCCATTGTCGCAGGCAGGCAGGCAGGCAGGCAGGCATTGTCGCAGGCAGGCAGGCAGGCAGGCAGGCAGGCAGGCAGGCAGGCAGGCTGGCAGGCAGGCAGGCATTGTCGCAGGCAGGCAGGCAGGCAGGCAGGCAGGCAGGCAGGAAAGCAGGCTATGTCGCAGGCAGGCAGGCAGGCAGGCAGTCAGGCAGGCAGGCAGGCAGGCATTGTGGCAGGCAGGCAGGCAGGCAGGCATTGTCGCAGGCAGGCAGGCAGGCAGTAAGGCAGGCAGGCAGTAAGGCAGGCAGGCATTCTCGCAGGCAGGCAGGCAGGCAGGCAGGCATTCTCCCAGGCAGGCAGGCAGGCATTGTCGCAGGCAGGCAGGCAGGCAGGCAGGCAGCCATTGTCGCAGGCAGGCAGGCAGGCAGGCAGGCATTGTCGCAGGCAGGCAGGCAGGCAGGCAGGCAGGCAGGCAGGCAGGCAGGCTGGCAGGCAGGCAGGCATTGTCGCAGACAGGCAGGCAGGCAGGCAGGCAGGCAGGAAGGCAGGCTATGTCGCAGGCAGGCAGGCAGGCAGGCAGGCAGGCAGGCATTGTCGCAGGCAGGCAGGCAGGCAGGCAGGCAGGCAGGCATTCTCGCAGGCAGGCAGGCAGGCAGGCAGGCAGGCAGGCAGGCAGGCATTGTTGCAGGCAGGCAGGCAGACAGGCAGGCAGGCAGGCAGGCAGGCATTGTCGCAGGCAGGCAGGCAGGCAGGCAGGCACGCAGGCATTCTCGCAGACTGGCAGGCAGGCAGGCAGGCAGGCATTCTCGCAGGCAGGCATTCTCGCAGGAAGACAGGCAGGCAGGCAGGCAGGCAGGCAGGGAGGCAGGCAGGCAGGCAGGCATTCTAGCAGGAATGCAGGCAGGCAGGCATTCTCACAGGCAGGTAGCAGTCAGGTAGCAGGCAGGTAGCAGGCAGGTAGCAGGCAGGTAGGTAGGCAGGTAGGCAGGCAGGCAGGTAGGCAGGCAGGCAGGTAGGCAGGCAGGCAGGTAGGCAGGCAGGCAGGTAGGCAGGCAGGCAGGTAGGCAGGCAGGTAGGCAGGCAGGTAGGCAGGCAGGTAGGCAGGCAAGCATTCTCGCAGGCAGGCAGGCAGGCAGGCAGGCAGGCAGGCAGGCATTGTCGCAGGCAGGCAGGCAGGCAGGCAGGCAGGCATTGTCGCAGGCAGGCAGGCAGGCAGGCAGGCAGGCAGGCAGGCAGGCAGGCATTGTCGCAGGTAGGCAGGCAGGCAGAAAGGCAGGCAGGCATTCTCGCAGGCAGGCAGGCAGGCAGGCAGGCAGGCATTCTCGCAGGCAGGCAGGCAGGCAGGCAGGCAGGCAGGCAGGCAGGCAGGCAGGCATTCTCCCAGGCAGGCAGGCAGGCATTGTCGCAGGCAGGCAGGCAGGCAGGCAGGCAGCCATTGTCGCAGGCAGGCAGGCAGGCAGGCAGGCATTGTCGCAGGCAGGCAGGCAGGCAGGCAGGCAGGCAGGCAGGCAGGCTGGCAGGCAGGCAGGCATTGTCGCAGGCAGGCAGGCAGGCAGGCAGGCAGGCAGGCAGGAAAGCAGGCTATGTCGCAGGCAGGCAGGCAGGCAGGCAGTCAGGCAGGCAGGCAGGCAGGCATTGTGGCAGGCAGGCAGGCAGGCAGGCATTGTCGCAGGCAGGCAGGCAGGCAGTAAGGCAGGCAGGCAGTAAGGCAGGCAGGCATTCTCGCAGGCAGGCAGGCAGGCAGGCAGGCATTCTCCCAGGCAGGCAGGCAGGCATTGTCGCAGGCAGGCAGGCAGGCAGGCAGGCAGCCATTGTCGCAGGCAGGCAGGCAGGCAGGCAGGCATTGTCGCAGGCAGGCAGGCAGGCAGGCAGGCAGGCAGGCAGGCAGGCAGGCAGGCTGGCAGGCAGGCAGGCATTGTCGCAGACAGGCAGGCAGGCAGGCAGGCAGGCAGGAAGGCAGGCTATGTCGCAGGCAGGCAGGCAGGCAGGCAGGCAGGCAGGCAGGCATTGTCGCAGGCAGGCAGGCAGGCAGGCAGGCAGGCATTGTCGCAGGCAGGCAGGCAGGCAGGCAGGCACGCAGGCATTCTCGCAGACTGGCAGGCAGGCAGGCAGGCAGGCAGGCATTCTTGCAGGCAGGCATTCTCGCAGGAAGACAGGCAGGTAGGCATTCTCACAGGCAGGTAGCAGGCAGGTAGCAGGCAGGTAGCAGGCAGGTAGCAGGCAGGTAGGTAGGCAGGTAGGCAGGCAGGCAGGTAGGCAGGCAGGCAGGTAGGCAGGCAGGCAGGAAGGTAGGCTTTGTCGCAGGCAGGCAGGCAGGCAGGCATTGTCGCAGGCAGGCAGGCAGGCAGGCAGGCAGGCAGGCATTGTCGCAGGCAGGCAGGCAGGCAGGCAGGCAGGCATTGTCGCAGGCAGGCATTCTCGCAGGAAGACAGGCAGGCAGGCAGGCAGGCAGGCAGGCAGGCAGGGAGGCAGGCAGGCATTCTAGCAGGAATGCAGGCAGGCAGGCATTCTCGTAGGCAGGTAGCAGGCAGGTAGCCGGCAGGTAGCAGGCAGGTAGCAGGCAGGTAGCAGGCAGGTAGCAGGCATGTAGCAGGCAGGTAGCAGGCAGGTAGCAGGCAGGGAGGTAGGCAGGTAGGCAGGCAGGCAGGTAGGCAGGCAGGCAGGTTAGCAGGCAGGCAGGTAGGCAGGAAGGCAGGAAGGCAGGTAGGCAGGCAGGTAGGCAGGCAAGCATTCTCGCAGGCAGGCAGGCCGGCAGGCAGGCAGCAGGCATTCTCGCAGGTAGGCAGGCATTCTCGCAGGAAGGCAGGCAGGTAGGTATTCTCGCAGGCAGGTAGGCAGGCAGGAATTCTCGCAGGCAGGTAGGCAGGTAGGCAGGCAGGTAGGCAGGCAGGCAGGCAGGCAGGCATTCTCGCAGGCAGGCAATCTCCCAGGCACGCAGGCAGGCATTCTCGTAGGCAGGCATTGTCGCAGGCAGCCAGGCAGGCATTGTCGCAGGCATTGTCGCAGGCAGGCAGGCAGGCATTGTCGCAGGCATTGTCGCAGGCAGGCAGGCAGGCATTGTCGCAGGCATTGTCGCAGGCAGGCAGGCAGGCAGGCAGGCATTCTCGCAGGCATTCTCGCAGGCAGGCAGGCAGGCAGGCATTGTCGCAGGCAGGCAGGCAGGCAGGCAGGCATTGTCGCAGGCAGGCAGGCAGGCAAGCAGGCATTGTCGCAGGCAGGCAGGCAGGCAGGCAGGCAGGCAGG
The DNA here is from genome assembly GCF_050624435.1 of Tenrec ecaudatus. Lineage (NCBI taxonomy): Eukaryota > Metazoa > Chordata > Mammalia > Afrosoricida > Tenrecidae > Tenrec > Tenrec ecaudatus. The sequence goes on along the minus strand of NW_027457635.1, from coordinate 3,193,857 downwards.
CATTGTCGCAGGCAGGCAGGCACGCAGGCAGACAGGCAGGCAGGCATTGTCGCAGGCAGTCAGGCAGGCAGGCAGGCAGGCAGGCATTGTCGCAGGCAGGCAGGCAGGCAGGCAGGCAGGCAGGCATTGTCGCAGGCAGGCAGGCAGGCATTCTCGCAGGCAGGGAGGCAGGCAGGCAGGCAGGTAGGCAGGCATTCTCGCAGGCAGACAGGCAGGCAGGCAGGCAGGCAGGCAGGCAGGCAGGCATTCTCGCAGGCAGGCAGACAGGCAGGCATGCAGGCATTCTCGCAGGCAGGCAAGCAGGCAGGCAGGCAGGCAGGCAGGCAGGCAGGCATTCTCGCAGACAGGCAGGGATGCAGGCAGGCAGGCAGGCATTCTCGCAGGCAGGCAGGCAGGCAGGCAGGCATTCTCGCAGGCAGGCAGGCAGGCATTGTCGCAGGCAGGCAGGCAGGCAGGCATTGTCGCAGGCAGGCAGGCAGGCAGGCAGGCATTGTCGCAGGCAGGCAGGCAGGCAGGCAGGCAGGCAGGCAGGCTGGCAGGCAGGCAGGCATTGTCGCAGGCAGGCAGGCAGGCAGGCAGGCAGGCAGGCAGGCAGACATTCTCGCAGGCAGGCAGGCAGGCAGGCAGGCATGCATTGTCGCAGGCAGGCAGGCAGGCAGGCATTCTAGCAGGAATGCAGGCAGGCAGGCATTCTCGCAGGCAGGTAGCAGGCAGGTAGCAGGCAGGTAGCAGGCAGGTAGCAGGCAGGTAGTAGGCAGGTAGGTAGGCAGGTAGGCAGGCAGACAGGTAGGGAGGCAGGCAGGTAGGCAGGCAGGCAGGAAGGCAGGCTTTGTCGCAGGCAGGCAGGCAGGCAGGCAGGCAGGCAGGCATTGTCGCAGGCAGGCAGGCAGGCAGGCATTGTCGCAGGCAGGCAGGCAGGCAGGCAAGAAGGCAGGCAGGCATTGTCGCAGGCAGGCAGGCAGGCAGGCAGGCATTGTCGCAGGCAGGCAGGCAGGCAGGCAGGCAGGCAGGCAGGCACGCAGGCATTCTCGCAGACTGGCAGGCAGGCAGGCAGGCAGGCATTCTCGCAGGAAGACAGGCAGGCAGGCAGGCAGGCAGGCAGGGAGGCACTCAGGCAGGCAGGCATTCTAGCAGGAATGCAGGCAGGGAGGCATTCTCGCAGGCATGTAGCAGGCAGGTAGCAGGCAGGTAGGTAGGCAGGTAGGCAGGCAGGCAGGCAGGCAGGCAGGCAGGTAGGCAGACAGGCAGGTAGGCAGGCAGGCAGGTAGGCAGGCAGGCAGGTAGGCAGGCAGGTAGGCAGGCAGGTAGGCAGGCAGGTAGGCAGGCAAGCATTCTCGCAGGCAGGCAGGCAGGCAGGCAGGCAGGCAGCAGGCATTCTCGCAGGCAGGCATTCTCACAGGAAGACAGGCAGGAAGGCAGGCAGGCAGGGAGGCACTCAGGCAGGCAGGCATTCTAGCAGGAATGCAGGCAGTCAGGCATTCTCGCAGGCAGGTAGCAGGCAGGTAGCAGGCAGGTAGCAGGCAGGTAGCAGGCAGGTAGGTAGGCAGGTAGGCAGGCAGGCAGGTAGGCAGGCAGGCAGGTAGGCAGGCAGGCAGGAAGGCAGGCTTTGTCGCAGGCAGGCAGGCAGGCAGGCAGGCAGGCAGGCAGGCAGGCATTCTCGCAGGCAGGCAGGCAGGCAGGCAGGCAGGCATTCTCCCAGGCAGGCAGGCAGGCAGGCATTGTCCCAGGCAGGCAGGCAGGCAGGCAGGCAGCCATTGTCGCAGGCAGGCAGGCAGGCAGGCAGGCATTGTCGCAGGCAGGCAGGCAGGCAGGCAGGCAGGCAGGCAGGCAGGCAGGCAGGCAGGCTGGCAGGCAGGCAGGCATTGTCGCAGACAGGCAGGCAGGCAGGCAGGCAGGCAGGAAGGCAGGCTATGTCGCAGGCAGGCAGGCAGGCAGGCAGGCAGGCAGGCAGGCATTGTCGCAGGCAGGCAGGCAGGCAGGCAGGCAGGCATTGTCGCAGGCAGGCAGGCAGGCAGGCAGGCAGGCACGCAGGCATTCTCGCAGACTGGCAGGCAGGCAGGCAGGCAGGCAGGCATTCTTGCAGGCAGGCATTCTCGCAGGAAGACAGGCAGGTAGGCATTCTCACAGGCATGTAGCAGGCAGGTAGCAGGCAGGTAGCAGGCAGGTAGCAGGCAGGTAGCAGGCAGGTAGGTAGGCAGGTAGGCAGGCAGGCAGGTAGGCAGGCAGGCAGGTAGGCAGGCAGGCAGGAAGGTAGGCTTTGTCGCAGGCAGGCAGGCAGGCAGGCATTGTCGCAGGCAGGCAGGCAGGCAGGCATTGTCGCAGGCATGGAGGCAGGCAGGCAGGCAGGCAGGCATTGTCGCAGGCAGGCAGGCAGGCAGGCAGGCAGGCATAGTCGCAGGCAGGCATTCTCGCAGGAAGACAGGCAGGCAGGCAGGCAGGCAGGCAGGCAGGCAGGCAGGGAGGCAGGCAGGCATTCTAGCAGGAATGCAGGCAGGCAGGCATTCTCGTAGGCAGGTAGCAGGCAGGTAGCCGGCAGGTAGCAGGCAGGTAGCAGGCAGGTAGCAGGCATGTAGCAGGCTGGTAGCAGGCAGGTAGCAGGTAGGTATGTAGGCAGGTAGGCAGGCAGGCAGGTAGGCAGGCAGGCAGGTTAGCAGGCAGGCAGGTAGGCAGGAAGGCAGGAAGGCAGGTAGGCAGGCAGGTAGGCAGGCAAGCATTCTCGCAGGCAGGCAGGCCGGCAGGCAGGCAGCAGGCATTCTCGCAGGTAGGCAGGCATTCTCGCAGGAAGGCAGGCAGGTAGGTATTCTCGCAGGAAGGTAGGCAGGCAGGAATTCTCGCAGGCAGGTAGGCAGGTAGGCAGGCAGGCAGGCAGGCAGGCATTCTCGCAGTCAGGCAATCTCCCAGGCACGCAGGCAGGCATTCTCGTAGGCAGGCATTGTCGCAGGCAGCCAGGCAGGCATTGTCGCAGGCATTGTCGCAGGCAGGCAGGCAGGCATTGTCGCAGGCATTGTCGCAGGCAGGCAGGCAGGCATTGTCGCAGGCATTGTCGCAGGCAGGCAGGCAGGCAGGCATTCTCGCAGGCATTCTCGCAGGCAGGCAGGCAGGCAGGCATTGTCGCAGGCAGGCAGGCAGGCAGGCAGGCATTGTCGCAGGCAGGCAGGCAGGCAGGCAGGCATTGTCGCAGGCAGGCAGGCAGGCAGGCAGGCAGGCAGGCATTGTCGCAGGCAGGCAGGCACGCAGGCAGGCAGGCAGGCAGGCATTGTCGCAGGCAGTCAGGCAGGCAGGCAGGCAGGCAGGCATTGTCGCAGGCAGGGAGGCAGGCAGGCAGGCATTCTCGCAGGCAGGCAGGCAGGCAGGCAGGCAGGTAGGCAGGCATTCTCGCAGGCAGACAGGCAGGCAGGCAGGCAGGCAGGCAGGCAGGCACGCAGGCATTCTCGCAGACTGGCAGGCAGGCAGGCAGGCAGGCAGGCATTCTTGCAGGCAGGCATTCTCGCAGGAAGACAGGCAGGTAGGCATTCTCACAGGCATGTAGCAGGCAGGTAGCAGGCAGGTAGCAGGCAGGTAGCAGGCAGGTAGCAGGCAGGTAGGTAGGCAGGTAGGCAGGCAGGCAGGTAGGCAGGCAGGCAGGTAGGCAGGCAGGCAGGAAGGTAGGCTTTGTCGCAGGCAGGCAGGCAGGCAGGCATTGTCGCAGGCAGGCAGGCAGGCAGGCATTGTCGCAGGCATGGAGGCAGGCAGGCAGGCAGGCAGGCATTGTCGCAGGCAGGCAGGCAGGCAGGCAGGCAGGCATAGTCGCAGGCAGGCATTCTCGCAGGAAGACAGGCAGGCAGGCAGGCAGGCAGGCAGGCAGGCAGGCAGGGAGGCAGGCAGGCATTCTAGCAGGAATGCAGGCAGGCAGGCATTCTCGTAGGCAGGTAGCAGGCAGGTAGCCGGCAGGTAGCAGGCAGGTAGCAGGCAGGTAGCAGGCATGTAGCAGGCTGGTAGCAGGCAGGTAGCAGGTAGGTATGTAGGCAGGTAGGCAGGCAGGCAGGTAGGCAGGCAGGCAGGTTAGCAGGCAGGCAGGTAGGCAGGAAGGCAGGAAGGCAGGTAGGCAGGCAGGTAGGCAGGCAAGCATTCTCGCAGGCAGGCAGGCCGGCAGGCAGGCAGCAGGCATTCTCGCAGGTAGGCAGGCATTCTCGCAGGAAGGCAGGCAGGTAGGTATTCTCGCAGGCAGGTAGGCAGGCAGGAATTCTCGCAGGCAGGTAGGCAGGTAGGCAGGCAGGCAGGCAGGCAGGCATTCTCGCAGGCAGGCAATCTCCCAGGCACGCAGGCAGGCATTCTCATAGGCAGGCATTGTCGCAGGCAGCCAGGCAGGCATTGTCGCAGGCATTGTCGCAGGCAGGCAGGCAGGCATTGTCGCAGGCATTGTCGCAGGCAGGCAGGCAGGCATTGTCGCAGGCATTGTCGCAGGCAGGCAGGCAGGCAGGCATTCTCGCAGGCATTCTCGCAGGCAGGCAGGCAGGCAGGCATTGTCGCAGGCAGGCAGGCAGGCAGGCAGGCATTGTCGCAGGCAGGCAGGCAGGCAGGCAGGCATTGTCGCAGGCAGTCAGGCAGGCAGGCAGGCAGGCAGGCATTGTCGCAGGCAGGCAGGCAGGCAGGCAGGCATTCTCGCAGGCAGGCAGGCAGGCAGGCAGGCAGGTAGGCAGGCATTCTCGCAGGCAGACAGGCAGGCAGGCAGGCAGGCAGGCAGGCAGGCAGGCAGGCATTCTCGCAGGCAGGCAGGCAGGCAGGCATGCAGGCATTCTCGCAGGCAGGCAAGCAGGCAGGCAGGCAGGCAGGCAGGCAGGCAGGCATTCTCGCAGACAGGCAGGCAGGCAGGCAGGCAGGCATTCTCGCAGGCAGGCAGGCAGGCAGGCAGGCATTCTCGCAGGCAGGCAGGCAGGCATTGTCGCAGGCAGGCAGGCAGGCAGGCAGGCATTGTCGCAGGCAGGCAGGCAGGGAGGCAGGCAGGCATTGTCGCAGGCAGGCAGGCAGGCAGGCAGGCAGGCAGGCAGGCAGGCTGGCAGGCAGGCAGGCATTGTCGCAGGCAGGCAGGCAGGCAGGCAGGCAGGCAGGCAGACATTCTCGCAGGCAGGCAGGCAGGCAGGCAGGCATGCATTGTCGCAGGCAGGCAGGCAGGCATTCTAGCAGGAATGCAGGCAGGCAGGCATTCTCGCAGGCAGGTAGCAGGCAGGTAGCAGGCAAGTAGCAGGTAGGTAGCAGGCAGGTAGCAGGCAGGTAGCAGGCAGGTAGTAGGCAGGTAGGTAGGCAGGTAGGCAGGCAGGCAGGTAGGGAGGCAGGCAGGTAGGCAGGCAGGCAGGAAGGCAGGCTTTGTCGCAGGCAGGCAGGCAGGCAGGCAGGCAGGCAGGCAGGCAGGCATTGTCGCCGGCAGGCAGGCAGGCAGGCATTGTCGCAGGCAGGCAGGCAGGCAGGCAGGCAGACAGGCAGGCAGGCAGGCATTGTCGCAGGCAGGCAGGCAGGCAGGCAGGCAGGCAGGCAGCAGGCATTCTCGCAGGCAGGCATTCTCGCAGGAAGACAGGCAGGAAGGCAGGCAGGCAGGGAGGCACTCAGGCAGGCAGGCATTCTAGCAGGAATGCAGGCAGTCAGGCATTCTCGCAGGCAGGTAGCAGGCAGGTAGCAGGCAGGTAGCAGGCAGGTAGCAGGCAGGTAGGTAGGCAGGTAGGCAGGCAGGCAGGTAGGCAGGCAGGCAGGTAGGCAGGCAGGCAGGAAGGCAGGCTTTGTCGCAGGCAGGCAGGCAGGCAGGCAGGCAGGCAGGCATTGTCGCAGGCAGGCAGGCAGGCAGGCATTGTCGAAGGCAGGCAGGCAGGCAGGCAGGCAGGCATTGTCGCAGGCAGGCAGGCAGGCAGGCATTGTCGCAGGCAGGCAGGCAGGCAGGCAGGCATTGTCGCAGAGAGGCAGGCAGGCAGGCAGGCAGGCAGGCAGGCATTGTCGCAGGCAGGCAGGCAGGCACGCACGCAGGCATTCTCGCAGACTGGCAGGCAGGCAGGCAGACAGGCATTCTCGCAGGCAGGCATTCTCACAGAAAGACAGGCAGGCAGGCAGGCAGGCAGGCAGGGAGGCACTCAGGCAGGCAGGCATTCTAGCAGGAATGCAGGCAGGCAGGCATTCTCGCAGGCAGGTAGCAGGCAGGCAGGTAGGCAGGCAGGCAGGCAGGCAGGCAGGCAGGCAGGCAGGCAGGCTGGCAGGCAGGCAGGCATTGTCGCAGGCAGGCAGGCAGGCAGGCAGGCAGGAAGGCAGGCTTTGTCGCAGGCAGGCAGGAAGGCAGGTAGGCAGGCATTGTCGCAGGCAGGCAGGCAGGCAGGCATTGTCGCAGGCAGGCAGGCAAGCAGGCAGGCATTTTCGGAGGCAGGCAGGCAAGCAGGCAGGCATTGTCGCAGGCAGGCAGGCAGGCAGGCAGGCAGGCACGCAGGCATTCTCGCAGACTGGCAGGCAGGCAGGCAGGCAGGCATTCTCGCAGGCAGGCATTCTCGCAGGAAGACAGGCAGGCAGGCAGGCAGGCAACCAGGGAGGCAGGCAGGCAGGCAGGCATTCTAGCAGGAATGCTGGCAGGCAGGCATTCTCGCAGGCAGGTAGCAGGCAGGTAGCAGGCAGGTAGCAGGCAGGTAGCAGGCAGGTAGCAGGCAGGTAGGTAGGCAGGTAGGCAGGCAGGCAGGTAGGCAGGCAGGCAGGTAGGCAGGCAGGCAGGAAGGCAGGCTTTGTCGCAGGCAGGCAGGCAGGCAGGCAGGCAGGCAGGCAGACAGGCAGGCAGGCAGGCATTCTCGCAGACTGGCAGGCAGGCAGGCAGGCAGGCATTCTCGCAGGCAGGCATTCTCGCAGGAAGACAGGCAGGCAGGCAGGCAGGCAACCAGGGAGGCAGGCAGGCAGGCAGGCATTCTAGCAGGAATGCTGGCAGGCAGGCATTCTCGCAGGCAGGTAGCAGGCAGGTAGCAGGCAGGTAGCAGGCAGGTAGCAGGCAGGTAGCAGGCAGGTAGCAGGCAGGTAGGTAGGCAGGTAGGCAGGCAGGCAGGTAGGCAGGCAGGCAGGTAGGCAGGCAGGCAGGTAGGCAGGCAGGCAGGAAGGCAGGCTTTGTCGCAGGCAGGCAGGCAGGCAGGCAGGCAGGCAGGCAGGCAGGCATTGTTGCCGGCAGGCAGGCAGGCAGGCATTGTCGCAGGCAGGCAGGCAGGCAGGCAGGCATGCAGGCAGGCAGGCAGGCAGGCAGACAGGCAGGCAGGCAGGCAGGCATTGTCGCAGGCAGGCAGGCATGCAGGCAGGCACGCACGCAGGCATTCTCGCAGACTGGCAGGCAGGCAGGCAGGCAGGCATTCTCGCAGGCAGGCATTCTCGCAGGGAGACAGGCAGGCAGGCAGGCAGGCAGGCAGGGAGGCAGGCAGGCAGGCAGGCATTCTAGCAGGAATGCAGGCAGGCAGGCATTCTCGCAGGCAGGTAGCAGGCAGGTAGCAGGCAGGTAGCATGCAGGTAGCAGGCAGGTAGCAGGCAGGTAGCAGGCAGGTAGCAGGCAGGTAGGTAGGCAGGTAGGCAGGCAGGCAGGTAGGCAGACAGGCAGGTAGGCAGGCAGGCAGGTAGGCAGGCAGGCAGGTAGGCAGGCAGGTAGGCAGGCAGGTAGGCAGGCAGGTAGGCAGGCAAGCATTCTCGCAGGCAGGTAGGCAGGCAGGCAGGCAGGCAGGCAGTCAGGCATTGTCGCAGGCAGGCAGGCAGGCAGGCAGGCATTGTCGCAGGCAGGCAGGCAGGCAGGCAGGCAGGCAGGCATTGTCGCAGGCAGGCAGGCAGGCAGGCAGGCAGGCAGGCATTGTCGCAGGCAGGCAGGCACGCAGGCACGCAGGCATTCTCGCAGACTGGCAGGCAGGCAGGCAGGCAGGCATTCTCGCAAGCAGGCATTCTCGCAGGAAGACAGGCAGGCAGGCAGGCAGGCAGGGAGGCAGGCAGGCAGGCAGGCATTCTAGCAGGAATGCAGGCAGGCAGGCATTCTCGCAGGCAGGTAGCAGGCAGGTAGCAGGCAGGTAGCAGGCAGGTAGCAGGCAGGTAGCAGGCAGGTAGCAGGCAGGTAGGTAGGCAGGTAGGCAGGCAGGCAGGTAGGCAGGCAGGCAGGTAGGCAGGCAGGCAGGCAGGCAGGCTTTGTCGCAGGCAGGCAGGTAGGCAGGCAGGCAGGCAGGCAGGCAGGCATTGTCGCAGGCAGGCAGGCAGGCAGGCATTGTCGCAGGCAGGCAGGCAGGCAGGCTGGCAGGCAGGCAGGCAGGCATTTTTGCAGGCAGGCAGGCAGACAGGCAGGCAGGCAGGCAGGCAGGCATTGTCGCAGGCAGGCAGGCAGGCAGGCAGGCAGGCACGCAGGCATTCTCGCAGACTGGCAGGCAGGCAGGCAGGCAGGCATTCTCGCAGGCAGGCATTCTCGCAGGAAGACAGGCAGGCAGGCAGACAGGCAGGCAGGGAGGCAGGCAGGCAGGCAGGCATTCTAGCAGGAATGCAGGCAGGCAGGCATTCTCGCAGGCAGGTAGCAGGCAGGTAGCAGGCAGGTAGCAGGCAGGTAGCAGGCAGGTAGCAGTCAGGTAGCAGGCAGGTAGGTAGGCAGGTAGGCAGGCAGGCAGGTAGGCAGGCAGGCAGGTAGGCAGGCAGGCAGGTAGGCAGGCAGGCAGGTAGGCAGGCAGGCAGGCAGGCAGGCAGGCAGGCAGGCATTGTCGCAGGCAGGCAGGCAGGCAGGCAGGCAGGCATTGTCGCAGGCAGGCAGGCAGGCAGGCAGGCAGGCAGGCAGGCTGGCAGGCAGGCATTGTCGCAGGTAGGCAGGCAGGCAGGTAGGCAGGCAGGCAGGTAGGCAGGCAGGCAGGAAGGCAGGCTTTGTCGCAGGCAGGCAGGCAGGCAGGCAGGCAGGCAGGCATTGTCGCAGGCAGGCAGGCAGGCATTGTCGAAGGCAGGCAGGCAGGCAGGCAGGCAGGCATTGTCGCAGGCAGGCAGGCAGGCAGGCATTGTCGCAGGCAGGCATGCAGGCAGGCAGGCATTGTCGCAGAGAGGCAGGCAGGCAGGCAGGCAGGCAGGCAGGCATTGTCGCAGGCAGGCAGGCAGGCAGGCAAGCACGCAGGCATTCTCGCAGACTGGCAGGCAGGCAGGCAGACAGGCATTCTCGCAGGCAGGCATTCTCGCAGAAAGACAGGCAGGCAGGCAGGCAGGCAGGCAGGGAGGCACTCAGGCAGGCAGGCATTCTAGCAGGAATGCAGGCAGGCAGGCATTCTCGCAGGCAGGTAGCAGGCAGGCAGGTAGGCAGGCAGGCAGGCAGGCAGGCAGGCAGGCAGGCAGGCAGGCAGGCAGGCTGGCAGGCAGGCAGGCATTGTCGCAGGCAGGCAGGCAGGCAGGCAGGCAGGCAGGAAGGCAGGCTTTGTCACAGGCAGGCAGGAAGGCAGGCAGGCAGGCATTGTCGCAGGCATGCAGGCAGGCAGGCATTGTCGCAGGCAGGCAGGCAAGCAGGCAGGCATTTTCGGAGGCAGGCAGGCAAGCAGGCAGGCATTGTCGCAGGCAGGCAGGCAGGCAGGCAGGCAGGCAGGCACGCAGGCATTCTCGCAGACTGGCAGGCAGGCAGGCAGGCAGGCATTCTCGCAGGCAGGCATTCTCGCAGGAAGACAGGCAGGCAGGCAGGCAGGCAACCAGGGAGGCAGGCAGGCAGGCAGGCATTCTAGCAGGAATGCTGGCAGGCAGGCATTCTCGCAGGCAGGTAGCAGGCAGGTAGCAGGCAGGTAGCAGGCAGGTAGCAGGCAGGTAGCAGGCAGGTAGCAGGCAGGTAGGTAGGCAGGTAGGCAGGCAGGCAGGTAGGCAGGCAGGCAGGTAGGCAGGCAGGCAGGAAGGCAGGCTTTGTCGCAGGCAGGCAGGCAGGCAGGCAGGCAGGCATTGTCGCAGGCAGGCAGGCACGCAGGCAGGCACGCAGGCATTCTCGCAGACTGGCAGGTAGGCAGGCAGGCAGGCATTCTCGCAGGCAGGCATTCTCGCAGGAAGACAGGCAGGCAGGCAGGCAGGCAGGCAGGGAGGCAGGCAGGCAGGTAGGCAGGCAGGCAGGAAGGCAGGCTTTGTCGCAGGCAGGCAGGCAGGCAGGCATTGTCGAAGGCAGGCAGGCAGGCAGGCAGGCAGGCAGGCATTGTCGCCGGCAGGCAGGCAGGCAGGCATTGTCGCAGGCAGGCAGGCAGGCAGGCAGGCAGGCAGGCAGGCAGGCATTGTCGCAGGCAGGCAGGCAGACAGGCAGGCAGGCAGGCAGGCATTGTCGCAGGCAGGCAGGCAGGCAGGCAGGCAGGCACGCACGCAGGCATTCTCGCAGACTGGCAGGCAGGCAGGCAGGCAGGCATTCTCGCAGGCAGGCATTCTCGCAGGAAGACAGGCAGGCAGGCAGGCAGGCAGGCAGGGAGGCAGGCAGGCAGGCAGGCATTCTAGCAGGAATGCAGGCAGACAGGCATTCTCGCAGGCAGGTAGCAGGCAGGTAGCAGGCAGGTTGCAGGCAGGTAGCAGGCAGGTAGCAGGCAGGTAGCAGGCAGGTAGCAGGCAGGTAGGTAGGCAGGTAGGCAGGCAGGCAGGTAGGCAGGCAGGCAGGTAGGCAGGCAGGCAGGAAGGCAGGCTTTATCGCAGGCAGGCAGGTAGGCAGGCAGGCAGGCAGGCAGGCAGGCAGGCATTCTCGCAGGCAGGCATTCTCGCAGGAAGACAGGCAGGCAGGCAGGCAGGCAGGCAGGGAGGCAGGCAGGCAGGTAGGCAGGCAGGCAGGAAGGCAGGCTTTGTCGCAGGCAGGCAGGCAGGCAGGCAGGCAAGCAGGCATTGTCGCAGGCAGGCAGGCAGGCAGGCATTGTCGAAGGCAGGCAGGCAGGCAGGCAGGCAGGCATTGTCGCCGGCAGGCAGGCAGGCAGGCATTGTCGCAGGCAGGCAGGCAGGCAGGCAGGCAGGCAGGCAGGCAGGCATTGTCGCAGGCAGGCAGGCAGACAGGCAGGCAGGCAGGCAGGCATTGTCGCAGGCAGGCAGGCAGGCAGGCAGGCAGGCACGCACGCAGGCATTCTCGCAGACTGGCAGGCAGGCAGGCAGGCAGGCATTCTCGCAGGCAGGCATTCTCGCAGGAAGACAGGCAGGCAGGCAGGCAGGCAGGCAGGGAGGCAGGCAGGCAGGCAGGCATTCTAGCAGGAATGCAGGCAGACAGGCATTCTCGCAGGCAGGTAGCAGGCAGGTAGCAGGCAGGTTGCAGGCAGGTAGCAGGCAGGTAGCAGGCAGGTAGCAGGCAGGTAGCAGGCAGGTAGGTAGGCAGGTAGGCAGGCAGGCAGGTAGGCAGGCAGGCAGGTAGGCAGGCAGGCAGGAAGGCAGGCTTTATCGCAGGCAGGCAGGTAGGCAGGCAGGCAGGCAGGCAGGCAGGCATTGTCGCAGGCAGGCAGGCAGGCAGGCATTCTAGCAGGAATGCAGGCAGACAGGCATTCTCGCAGGCAGGTAGCAGGCAGGTAGCAGGCAGGTAGCATGCAGGTAGCAGGCAGGTAGCAGGCAGGTAGGTAGGCAGGTAGGCAGGCAGTCAGGTAGGCAGACAGGCAGGTAGGCAGGCAGGCAGGTAGGCAGGCAGGCAGGTAGGCAGGCAGGTAGGCAGGCAGGTAGGCAGGCAGGTAGGCAGGCAAGCATTCTCGCAGGCAGGTAGGCAGGCAGGCAGGCAGGCAGGCAGGCAGGCATTGTCGCAGGCAGGCAGGCAGGCAGGCAGGCATTGTCGCAGGCAGGCAGGCAGGCAGGCAGGCAGGCAGGCATTCTCCCAGGCAGGCAGGCAGGCAGGCAGGCAGGCAGGCATTGTCGCAGGCAGGCAGGCAGGCAGGCACGCAGGCACGCAGGCATTCTCGCAGACAGGCAGGCAGGCAGGCAAGCAGGCATTCTCGCAAGCAGGCATTCTCGCAGGAAGACAGGCAGGCAGGCAGGCAGGCAGAGAGGCAGGCAGGCAGGTAGGCAGGCAGGCAGGTAGGCAGGCAGGTAGGCAGGCAGGTAGGCAGGCAGGTAGGCAGGCAAGCATTCTCGCAGGCAGGCAGGCAGGCAGGCAGGCAGGCAGCAGGCATTCTCGCAGGCAGGCATTCTCGCAGGAAGACAGGCAGGAAGGCAGGCAGGCAGGGAGGCACTCAGGCAGGCAGGCATTCTAGCAGGAATGCAGGCAGTCAGGCATTCTCGCAGGCAGGTAGCAGGCAGGTAGCAGGCAGGTAGCAGGCAGGTAGCAGGCAGGTAGCAGGCAGGTAGGTAGGCAGGTAGGCAGGCAGGCAGGTAGGCAGGCAGGCAGGTAGGCAGGCAGGCAGGAAGGCAGGCTTTGTCGCAGGCAGGCAGGCAGGCAGGCAGGCAGGCAGGCAGGCAGGCATTGTCGCAGGCAGGCAGGCAGGCAGGCATTGTCGAAGGCAGGCAGGCAGGCAGGCAGGCAGGCATTGTCGCAGGCAGGCAGGCAGGCAGGCATTGTCGCAGGCAGGCAGGCAGGCAGGCAGGCAGGCAGGCATTGTCGCAGAGAGGCAGGCAGGCAGGCAGGCAGGCAGGCAGGCATTGTCGCAGGCAGGCAGGCAGGCAGGCAAGCACGCAGGCATTCTCGCAGACTGGCAGGCAGGCAGGCAGACAGGCATTCTCGCAGGCAGGCATTCTCGCAGAAAGACAGGCAGGCAGGCAGGCAGGCAGGCAGGCAGGGAGGCACTCAGGCAGGCAGGCATTCTAGCAGGAATGCAGGCAGGCAGGCATTCTCGCAGGCAGGTAGCAGGCAGGCAGGTAGGCAGGCAGGCAGGTAGGCAGGCAGGCAGGTAGGCAGGCAGGCATGCAGGCAGGCAGGCAGGCAGGCAGGCAGGCAGGCTGGCAGGCAGGCAGGCATTGTCGCAGGCAGGCAGGCAGGCAGGCAGGCAGGAAGGCAGGCTTTGTCGCAGGCAGGCAGGAAGGCAGGCAGGCAGGCATTCTCGCAGGCAGGCATCCTCGCAGGGAGACAGGCAGGCAGGCAGGCAGGCAGGCAGGGAGGCAGGCAGGCAGGCAGGCATTCTAGCAGGAATGCAGGCAGGCAGGCATTCTCGCAGGCAGGTAGCAGGCAGGTAGCAGGCAGGTAGCATGCAGGTAGCAGGCAGGTAGCAGGCAGGTAGCAGGCAGGTAGCAGGCAGGTAGGTAGGCAGGTAGGCAGGCAGGCAGGTAGGCAGACAGGCAGGAAGGCAGGCAGGCAGGCAGGCAGGCAGGCAGGCATTCTCCCAGGCAGGCAGGCAGGCATTGTCGCAGGCAGGCAGGCAGGCAGGCAGGCAGTCATTGTCGCAGGCAGGCAGGCAGGCAGGCAGGCATTGTCGCAGGCAGGCAGGCAGGCAGGCAGGCAGGCAGGCAGGCTGGCAGGCAGGCAGGCATTGTCGCAGGCAGGCAGGCAGGCAGGCAGGCAATCAGGAAGGCAGGCTATGTCGGAGGCAGGCAGGCAGGCAGGCAGGCAGGTAGGCAGGCAGGCAGGTAGGAAGGCAGGCAGGAAGGCAGGCTTTGTCGCAGGCAGGCAGGCAGGCAGGCAGGCAGGCATTGTCGCAGGCAGGCAGGCAGGCAGGCATTGTCGCAGGCAGGCAGGCAGGCAGGCAGGCATTGTCGCAGGCAGGCAGGCAGGCAGGCAGGCATTGTCGCAGGCAGGCATTCTCGCAGGAAGACAGGCAGGCAGGCAGGCAGGCAGGGAGGCAGGCAGGCATTCTAGCAGGAATGCAGGCAGGCAGGCATTCTCGTAGGCAGGTAGCAGGCAGGTAGCCGGCAGGTAGCAGGCAGGTAGCAGGCAGGTAGCAGGCATGTAGCAGGCAGGTAGCAGGCAGGTAGCAGGCAGGTAGGTAGGCAGGTAGGCAGGCAGGCAGGTAGGCAGGCAGGCTGGTTAGCAGGCAGGCAGGTAGGCAGGAAGGCAGGAAGGCAGGTAGGCAGGCAGGTAGGCAGGCAAGCATTCTCGCAGGCAGGCAGGCCGGCAGGCAGGCAGCAGGCATTCTCGCAGGTAGGCAGGCATTCTCGCAGGAAGGCAGGCAGGTAGGTATTCTCGCAGGCAGGTAGGCAGGCAGGAATTCTCGCAGGCAGGTAGGCAGGTAGGCAGGCAGGTAGGCAGGCAGGCAGGCAGGCAGGCATTCTCACAGGCAGGCAATCTCCAGGCACGCAGGCAGGCATTCTCGTAGGCAGCCATTGTCGCAGGCAGGCAGGCAGGCATTGTCGCAGGCATTGTCGCAGGCAGGCAGGCAGGCATTGTCGCAGGCATTGTCGCAGGCAGGCAGGCAGGCATTGTCGCAGGCATTGTCGCAGGCAGGCAGGCAGGCAGGCAGGCATTCTCGCAGGAAGACAGGCAGGCAGGCAGGCAGGCAACCAGGGAGGCAGGCAGGCAGGCAGGCATTCTAGCAGGAATGCTGGCAGGCAGGCATTCTCGCAGGCAGGTAGCAGGCAGGTAGCAGGCAGGTAGCAGGCAGGTAGCAGGCAGGTAGGTAGGCAGGTAGGCAGGCAGGCAGGTAGGCAGGCAGGCAGGTAGGCAGGCAGGCAGGAAGGCAGGCTTTGTCGCAGGCAGGCAGGCAGGCAGGCAGGCAGGCAGGCAGGCATTGTCGCCGGCAGGCAGGCAGGCAGGCATTGTCGCAGGCAGGCAGGCAGGCAGGCAGGCAGGCAGGCAGGCATTGTCGCAGGCAGGCAGGCAGACAGGCAGGCAGGCAGGCAGGCATTGTCGCAGGCAGGCAGGCAGGCAGGCAGGCACGCACGCAGGCATTCTCGCAGACTGGCAGGCAGGCAGGCAGGCAGGCATTCTCGCAGGCAGGCATCCTCGCAGGGAGACAGGCAGGCAGGCAGGCAGGCAGGCAGGGAGGCAGGCAGGCAGGCAGGCATTCTAGCAGGAATGCAGGCAGGCAGGCATTCTCGCAGGCAGGTAGCAGGCAGGTAGCAGGCAGGTAGCATGCAGGTAGCAGGCAGGTAGCAGGCAGGTAGCAGGCAGGTAGCAGGCAGGTAGGTAGGCAGGTAGGCAGGCAGGCAGGTAGGCAGACAGGCAGGAAGGCAGGCAGGCAGGCAGGCAGGCAGGCAGGCAGGCATTCTCCCAGGCAGTCAGGCAGGCATTGTCGCAGGCAGGCAGGCAGGCAGGCAGGCAGCCATTGTCGCAGGCAGGCAGGCAGGCATTGTCGCAGGCAGGCAGGCAGGCAGGCAGGCAGGCAGGCAGGCAGGCAGGCAGGCAGGCTGGCAGGCAGGCAGGCATTGTCGCAGGCAGGCAGGCAGGCAGGCAGGCAGGCAGGAAGGCAGGCTATGTCGGAGGCAGGCAGGCAGGCAGGCAGTCAGGCAGGCAGGCAGGCAGGCATTGTGGCAGGCAGGCAGGCAGGCAGGCATTGTCGCAGGCAGGCAGGCAGGCAGGCAGGCAGGCAGGCAGGCATTGTCGCAGGGAGGCAGGCAGGCAGGCAGGCAGGCATTGTCGCAGGCAGGCAGGCAGGCAGGCAGGCAGGCACTCAGGCATTCTCGCAGACTGGCAGGCAGGCAGGCAGGCAGGCAGGTATTGTCGCAGGCATTGTCGCAGGAAGGCAGGCAGGCATTGTCGCAGGCATTGTCACAGGCAGGCAGGCAGGCAGGCAGGAAGGCAGGCTTTGTCGCAGGCAGGCAGGCAGGCAGGCAGGCAGGCAGGCATTGTCGCAGGTAGGCAGGCAGGCAGGCAGGCAGGCACGCAGGCATTCTCGCAGACTGGCAGGCAGGCAGGCAGGCATTCTCGCAGACAGGCATTCTCGCAGGAAGACAGGCAGGCAGGGAGGCAGGCAGGCAGGCAGGCATTCTAGCAGGAATGCAGGCAGGCAGGCATTCTCGCAGGCAGGTAGCAGGCAGGTAGCAGGCAGGTTGCAGGCAGGTAGCAGGCAGGTAGCAGGCAGGTAGCAGGCAGGTAGCAGGCAGGTAGCAGGCAGGTAGCAGGCAGGTAGGTAGGCAGGTAGGCAGGCAGGCAGGTAGGCAGGCAGGCAGGTAGGCAGGCAGGCAGGAAGGCAGGCTTTATCGCAGGCAGGCAGGTAGGCAGGCAGGCAGGCAGGCAGACAGGCAGGCATTGTCGCAGGCAGGCAGGCAGGCAGGCATTGTCGCAGGCAGGCAAGCAGGCAGGCTGGCAGGCAGGCAGGCAGGCAGGCAGGCATTGTTGCAGGCAGGCAGGCAGACAGGCAGGCAGGCAGGCAGGCAGGCATTGTCGCAGGCAGGCAGGCAGGCAGGCAGGCAGGCACGCAGGCATTCTCGCAGACTGGCAGGCAGGCAGGCAGGCAGGCATTCTCGCAGGCAGGCATTCTCGCAGGAAGACAGGCAGGCAGGCAGGCAGGCAGGCAGGGAGGCAGGCAGGCAGGCAGACATTCTAGCAGGAATGCAGGCAGGCAGGCATTCTCGCAGGCAGGTAGCAGGCAGGTAGCAGGCAGGTAGCAGGCAGGTAGCAGGCAGGTAGGTAGGCAGGTAGGCAGGCAGGCAGGTAGGCAGGCAGGCAGGTAGGCAGGCAGGCAGGTAGGCAGGCAGGCAGGCAGGTAGGCAGGCAGGTAGGCAGGCAGGTAGGCAGGCAGGTAGGCAGGCAAGCATTCTCGCAGGCAGGAAGGCAGGCAGGCAGGCAGGCAGGCATTGTCGCAGGCAGGCAGGCAGGCAGGCAGGCAGGCATTGTCGCAGGCAGGCAGGCAGGCAGGCAGGCAGGCAGGCATTGTCGCAGGTAGGCAGGCAGGCAGGCAGGCAGGCAGGCATTCTCGCAGGCAGGCAGGCAGGCAGGCAGGCATTCTCCCAGGCAGGCAGGCAGGCAGGCAGGCAGGCAGTAAGGCAGGCAGGCATTCTCGCAGGCAGGCAGGCAGGCAGGCAGGCAGGCAGGCATTCTCCCAGGCAGGCAGGCAGGCATTGTCGCAGGCAGTCAGGCAGGCAGGCAGGCAACCATTGTCGCAGGCAGGCAGGCAGGCAGGCAGGCATTGTCGCAGGCAGGCAGGCAGGCAGGCAGGCAGGCAGGCAGGCAGGCAGGCAGGCAGGCAGGCTGGCAGGCATGCAGGCATTGTCGCAGGCAGGCAGGCAGGCAGGCAGGCAGGAAGGCAGGCTATGTCGGAGGCAGGCAGGCAGGCAGGCAGTCAGGCAGGCAGGCAGGCAGGCATTGTGGCAGGCAGGCAGGCAGGCAGGCATTGTCGCAGGCAGGCAGGCAGGCAGGCAGGCAGGCAGGCAGGCATTGTCGCAGGCAGGCAGGCAGGCAGGCAGGCATTGTCGCAGGCAGGCAGGCAGGCAGGCAGGCAGGCACTCAGGCATTCTCGCAGACTGGCAGGCAGGCAGGCAGGCAGGCATTCTTGCAGGCAGGCATTCTCGCTGGAAGACAGGCAGGTAGGCATTCTCATAGGCAGGTAGCAGGCAGGTAGCAGGCAGGTAGCAGGCAGGTAGCAGGCAGGTAGCAGGCAGGTAGATAGGCAGGTAGGCAGGCAGGTAGGCAGGCAGGCAGGTAGGCAGGCAGGCAGGAAGGCAGGCTTTGTTGCAGGCAGGCAGGCAGGCAGGCAGGCAGGCATTGTCGCAGGCAGGCAGGCAGGCAGGCATTGTCGCAGGCAGGCAGGCAGGCAGGCAGGCAGGCATTGTCGCAGGAAGGCATTCTCGCAGGAAGACAGGCAGGCAGGCAGGCAGGCAGGCAGGCAGGCAGGCAGGGAGGCAGGCAGGCATTCTAGCAGGAATGCAGGCAGGCAGGCATTCTCGTAGGCAGGTAGCAGGCAGGTAGCCGGCAGGTAGCAGGCAGGTAGCAGGCAGGTAGCAGGCAGGTAGCAGGCAGGTAGCAGGCAGGTAGGTAGGCAGGTAGGCAGGCAGGCAGGTAGGCAGGCAGGCTGGTTAGCAGGCAGGCAGGTAGGCAGGAAGGCAGGAAGGCAGGTAGGCAGGCAGGTAGGCAGGCAAGCATTCTCGCAGGCAGGCAGGCCGGCAGGCAGGCAGCAGGCATTCTCGCAGGTAGGCAGGCATTCTCGCAGGAAGGCAGGCAGGTAGGTATTCTCGCAGGCAGGTAGGCAGGCAGGACTTCTCGCAGGCAGGTAGGCAGGTAGGCAGGCAGGTAGGCAGGCAGGCAGGCAGGCAGGCATTCTCGCAGGCAGGCATTCTCGTAGGCAGGCATTGTCGCAGGCAGGCAGGCAGGCATTGTCGCAGGCATTGTCGCAGGCAGGCAGGCAGGCATTGTCGCAGGCATTGTCGCAGGCAGGCAGGCAGGCATTGTCGCAGGCATTGTCGCAGGCAGGCAGGCAGGCAGGCAGGCATTCTCGCAGGCATTCTCGCAGGCAGGCAGGCAGGCAGGCATTGTCGCAGGCAGGCAGGCAGGCAGGCAGGCATTGTCGCAGGCAGGCAGGCAGGCAGGCATTGTCGCAGGCAGGCAGGCAGGCAGGCAGGCAGGCAGGCATTGTCGCAGGCAGGCAGGCACGCAGGCAGGCAGGCACGCAGGCATTGTCGCAGGCAGTCAGGCAGGCAGGCAGGCAGGCAGGCAGGCATTGTCTCAGGCAGGCAGGCAGGCAGGCAGGCAGGCATTGTCGCAGGCAGGCAGGCAGGCAGGCAGGCATTCTCGCAGGCAGGCAGGCAGGCAGGCAGGCAGGTAGGCAGGCATTCTCGCAGGCAGACAGGCAGGCAGGCAGGCAGGCAGGCAGGCAGGCAGGCATTCTCGCAGGCAGGCAGGCAGGCAGGCAGGCAGGCATCCTCGCAGGCAGGCAAGCAGGCAGGCAGGCAGGCAGGCATTCTCGCAGACAGGCAGGCAGGCAGGCAGGCAGGCAGGCAGGCAGGGAGGCAGGCAGGCAGGCAGGCAGGCAGGCAGGCATTGTCGCAGGCAGGCAGGCAGGCAGGCAGGCATTGTCGCAGGCAGGCAGGCAGGCAGGCAAGCAGGCTGGCAGGCAGGCAGGCATTGTCGCAGGCAGGCAGGCAGGCAGGCAGGCAGGCAGGCAGGCAGGCAGACATTCTCGCAGGCAGGCAGGCAGGCAGGCAGGCATGCATTGTCGCAGGAAGGCAGGCAGGCAGGCATTCTCGCAGGCAGGCAGGCAGGCAGGCAGGCAGGCAGGCATTGTCGCAGGCAGGCAGGCAGGCAGGCAGGCAGGCAGGCATTGTCGCAGGCAGGCAGGCAGGCAGGCAGGCAGGCACGCAGGCATTCTCGCAGACTGGCAGGCAGGCAGGCAGGCAGGCATTCTCTCAGGCAGGCATTCTCGCAGGAAGACAGGCAGGCAGGCTGGCACGCAGGCAGGCAGGCATTCTAGCAGGAATGCAGGCAGGTAGGCATTCTCGCAGGCAGGTAGCAGGCAGGTAGCAGGCAGGTAGCAGGCAGGTAGCAGGCAGGTAGGTAGGCAGGTAGGCAGGCAGGCAGGTAGGCAGGCAGGCAGGTAGGCAGGCAGGCAGGAAGGCAGGCTTTGTCGCAGGCAGGCAGGCAGGCAGGCAGGCAGGCAGGCATTGTCGCAGGCAGGCAGGCAGGCAGGCATTTTGGCAGGCAGGCAGGCATTGTGGCAGTCAGGCAGGCAGGCAGGCAGGCAGGCAGGCATTGTCGCAGGCAGGCAGGCAGGCAGGCAGGCACGCAGGCATTCTCGCAGACTGGCAGGCAGGCAGGCATTCTCGCAGGCAGGCATTCTCGCAGGAAGACAGGCAGGCAGGCAGGCAGGCAGGCATTGTAGCAGGAAGGCAGGCAGGCAGGCATTCTCACAGGCAGGTAGCAGGCAGGTAGCAGGCAGGTAGCAGGCAGGTAGCAGGTAGGTAGCAGGCAGGTAGCAGGCAGTTAGCAGGCAGGTAGCAGGCAGGTAGCAGGCAGGTAGGTAGGCAGGTAGGCAGGCAGGCAGGTAGGCAGGCAGGCAGGTAGGCAGGCAAGTAGGCAGGCAGGTAGGCAGGCAAGCATTCTCGCAGGCAGGCAGGCAGGCAGGCAGGCAGGCAGGCAGGCAGGCAGGCATTTTCGCAGGCTGGCAGGCAGGCAGGCAGGCAGGCAGGCATTGTCGAAGGCAGGCAGGCAGGGAGGCAGGCAGGCAGGCATTGTCGCAGGCAGGCAGGCAGGGAGGCAGGCAGGCAGGTAGGCAGGCAGGCATTGTCGCAGGCAGGCAGGCAGGCAGGCATTCTCGCAGGCAGGCAGGCAGGCAGGCAGGAAGGCATTCTCGCAGGCAGGCAGTCAGGCAGGCAGGCAGGCAGGCAGGCAGGCAGGCAGGCATTCTCGCAGTCAGGCAGGCAGGCAGGCAGGCAGGCAGGCAGGCAGGCAGGCAGGCATTCTCCCAGGCAGGCAGGCAGGCATTGTCGCAGGCAGGCAGGCAGGCAGGCATTGTCGCAGGCAGGCAGGCAGGCAGGCTGGCAGGCAGGCAGGCAGGCAGGCAGGCTGGCAGGCAGGCAGGCATTGTCGCAGGCAGGCAGGCAGGCAGGCAGGCAGGCACGCAGGCATTCTCGCAGACTGGCAGGCAGGCAGGCAGGCAAGCAGGCAGGCAGGCAGGCAGGCATTCTCGCAGACAGGCAGGCAGGCAGGCAGGCAGGCAGGCAGGCAGGCAGGGAGGCAGGCAGGCAGGCAGGCAGGCAGGCAGGCATTGTCGCAGGCAGGCAGGCAGGCAGGCAGGCATTGTCGCAGGCAGGCAGGCAGGCAGGCAGGCAGGCTGGCAGGCAGGCAGGCATTGTCGCAGGCAGGCAGGCAGGCAGGCAGGCAGGCAGGCAGGCAGACATTCTCGCAGTCAGGCAAGCAGGCAGGCAGGCATGCATTGTCGCAGGAAGGCAGGCAGGCAGGCATTGTCGCAGGCAGGCAGGCAGGCAGGCAGGCAGGCAGGCATTGTCGCAGGCAGGCAGGCAGGCAGGCAGGCAGGCAGGCATTGTCGCAGGCAGGCAGGCAGGCAGGCAGGCACGCAGGCATTCTCGCAGACTGGCAGGCAGGCAGGCAGGCAGGCATTCTCGCAGGCAGGCATTCTCGCAGGAAGACAGGCAGGCAGGCAGGCACGCAGGCAGGCAGGCATTCTAGCAGGAATGCAGGCAGGTAGGCATTCTCGCAGGCAGGTAGCAGGCAGGTAGCAGGCAGGTAGCAGGCAGGTAGCAGGCAGGTAGCAGGCAGGTAGGTAGGCAGGTAGGCAGGCAGGCAGGTAGGCAGGCAGGCAGGTAGGCAGGCAGGCAGGAAGGCAGGCTTTGTCGCAGGCAGGCAGGCAGGCAGGCAGGCAGGCAGGCAGGCAGGCAGGCATTGTCGCAGGCAGGCAGGCAGGCAGGCAGGCATTTTGGCAGGCAGGCAGGCATTGTGGCAGTCAGGCAGGCAGGCAGGCAGACAGGCAGGCATTGTCGCAGGCAGGCAGGCAGGCAGGCAGGCACGCAGGCATTCTCGCAGACTGGCAGGCAGGCAGGCATTCTCGCAGGCAGGCATTCTCGCAGGAAGACAGGCAGGCAGGCAGGCAGGCAGGCATTGTAGCAGGAAGGCAGGCAGGCAGGCATTCTCACAGGCAGGTAGCAGGCAGGTAGCAGGCAGGTAGCAGGCAGGTAGCAGGTAGGTAGCAGGCAGGTAGCAGGCAGTTAGCAGGCAGGTAGCAGGCAGGTAGCAGGCAGGTAGGTAGGCAGGTAGGCAGGCAGGCAGGTAGGCAGGCAGGCAGGTAGGCAGGCAAGTAGGCAGGCAGGTAGGCAGGCAAGCATTCTCGCAGGCAGGCAGGCAGGCAGGCAGGCAGGCAGGCAGGCATTGTCGCAGGCAGCCAGGCAGGCAGGCAGGCAGGCATTTTCGCAGGCTGGCAGGCAGGCAGGCAGGCAGGCAGGCATTGTCGAAGGCAGGCAGGCAGGGAGGCAGGCAGGCAGGCATTGTCGCAGGCAGGCAGGCAGGGAGGCAGGCAGGCAGGTAGGCAGGCAGGCATTGTCGCAGGAAGGCACGCAGGCAGGCATTCTCGCAGGCAGGCAGGCAGGCAGGCAGGAAGGCATTCTCGCAGGCAGGCAGTCAGGCAGGCAGGCAGGCAGGCAGGCAGGCAGGCAGGCAGGCAGGCAGGCAGGCATTCTCGCAGTCAGGCAGGCAGGCAGGCAGGCAGGCAGGCAGGCAGGCATTCTCCCAGGCAGGCAGGCAGGCATTGTCGCAGGCAGGCAGGCAGGCAGGCTGGCAGGCAGGCAGGCAGGCAGGCAGGCTGGCAGGCAGGCAGGCATTGTCGCAGGCAGGCAGGCAGGCAGGCAGGCAGGCACGCAGGCATTCTCGCAGACTGGCAGGCAGGCAGGCAGGCAGGCATTCTCGCAGGCAGGCATTCTCGCAGGAAGACAGGCAGGCAGGCAGGCACGCAGGCAGGCAGGCATTCTAGCAGGAATGCAGGCAGGTAGGCATTCTCACAGGCAGGTAGCAGGCAGGGAGCAGGCAGGTAGCAGGCAGGTAGCAGGCAGGTAGGAGGCAGGTAGGTAGACAGGTAGGCAGGCAGGCAGGTAGGCAGGCAGGCAGGTAGGCAGGCAGGCAGGAAGGCAGGCTTTGTCGCAGGCAGGCAGGCAGGCATGCAGGCAGGCATTGTCGCAGGCAGGCAGGCAGGCAGGCAGGCAGGCATTGTCGCAGGCAGGCAGGCAGGCAGGCAGGCAGGCAGGCAGGCAGGCATTGTCGCAGGCAGGCAGGCAGGCAGGCAGGCAGGCACGCAGGCATTCTCGCAGACTGGCAGGCAGGCAGGCAGGCAGGCATTCTCGCAGGCAGGCATTCTTGCAGGAAGACAGGCAGGCAGGCAGGCAGGCAGGCAGGCAGGCAGGCATTGTAGCAGGAAGGCAGGCAGGCAGGCATTCTCGCAGGCAGGTAGTAGGCAGGTAGCAGGCAGGTAGCAGGCAGGTAGCAGGTAGGTAGCAGGCAGGTAGCAGGCAGGTAGCAGGCAGGTAGCAGGCAGGTAGGTAGGCACGTAGGCAGGCAGGCAGGTAGGCAGGCAGGCAGGTAGGCAGGCAGGCAGGTAGGCAGGCAAGTAGGCAGGCAGGTAGGCAGGCAAGCATTCTCGCAGGCAGGCAGGCAGGCTGGCAGGCAGGCATTCTTGCAGGCAGGCATTCTCACAGGAAGACAGGCAGGTAGGCATTCTCACAGGCAGGTAGCAGGCAGGTAGCAGGCAGGTAGCAGGCAGGTAGCAGGCAGGTAGCAGGCAGGTAGGTAGGCAGGTAGGCAGGCAGGTAGGCAGGCAGGCAGGAAGGCAGGCAGGCAGGAAGGCAGGCTTTGTCGCAGGCAGGCAGGCAGGCAGGCAGGAAGGCATTGTCGCAGGCAGGCAGGCAGGCAGGCATTGTCGCAGGCAGGCAGGCAGGCAGGCATTGTCGCAGGCAGGCAGGCAGGCAGGCATTGTCGCAGGCAGGCAGGCAGTCAGGCAGGCAGGCAGGCATTGTCGCAGGCAGGCATTCTCGCAGGAAGACAGGCAGGCAGGCAGGCAGGCAGGCAGGGAGGCAGGCAGGCATTCTAGCAGGAATGCAGGCAGGCAGGCATTCTCGTAGGCAGGTAGCAGGCAGGTAGCCGGCAGGTAGCAGGCAGGTAGCAGGCAGGTAGCAGGCATGTAGCAGGCAGGTAGCAGGCAGGTAGCAGGCAGGTAGGTAGGCAGGTAGGCAGGCAGGCAGGTAGGCAGGAAGGCAGGAAGGCAGGTAGGCAGGCAGGTAGGCAGGCAAGCATTCTCGCAGGCAGGCAGGCCGGCAGGCAGGCAGCAGGCATTCTCGCAGGTAGGCAGGCATTCTCGCAGGAAGGCAGGCAGGTATTCTCGCAGGCAGGTAGGCAGGCAGGAATTCTCGCAGGCAGGGAGGCAGGTAGGCAGGCAGGTAGGCAGGCAGGCAGGCAGGCAGGCATTTTCGCAGGCAGGCAATCTCCCAGGCACGCAGGCAGGCATTCTCGTAGTCAGGCATTGTCGCAGGCAGGCAGGCAGGCATTGTCGCAGGCATTGTCGCAGGCAGGCAGGCAGGCATTGTCGCAGGCATTGTCGCAGGCAGGCAGGCAGGCATTGTCGCAGGCATTGTCGCAGGCAGGCAGGCAGGCAGGCATTCTCGCAGGCATTCTCGCAGGCAGGCAGGCAGGCAGGCATTGTCGCAGGCAGGCAGGCAGGCAGGCAGGCATTGTCGCAGGCAGGCAGGCAGGCAGGCAGGCAGGCATTGTCGCAGGCAGGCAGGCAGGCAGGCAGGCAGGCATTGTCGCAGGCAGGCAGGCACGCAGGCAGGCAGGCAGGCAGGCATTGTCGCAGGCAGTCAGGCAGGCAGGCAGGCAGGCAGGCAGGCAGGCATTGTCGCAGGTAGGCAGGCACGCAGGCAGGCAGGCATTGTCGCAGGCAGGCAGGCAGGCAGGCAGGCATTCTCGCAGGCAGGCAGGCAGGCAGGCAGGCAGGTAGGCAGGCATTCTCGCAGGCAGAAAGGCAGGCAGGCAGGCAGGCAGGCAGGCATTCTCGCAGGCAGGCAGGCAGGCAGGCAGGCAGGCATTCTCGCAGGCAGGCAAGCAGGCAGGCAGGCAGGCAGGCATTCTCGCAGACATGCAGGCAGGCAGGCAGGCAGGCAGGCAGGCATTCTCGCAGGCAGGCAGGCAGGCAGGCAGGCAGACATTCTCGCAGGCAGGCAAGCAGGCAGGCAGGCATGCATTGTCGCAGGAAGGCAGGCAGGCAGGCATTGTCGCAGGCAGGCAGGCAGGCAGGCAGGCAGGCAGGCATTGTCGCAGGCAGGCAGGCAGGCAGGCAGGCAGGCAGGCATTGTCGCAGGCAGGCAGGCAGGCAGGCAGGCACGCAGGCATTCTCGCAGACTGGCAGGCAGGCAGGCAAGCAGGCATTCTCGCAGGCAGGCATTCTCGCAGGAAGACAGGCAGGCAGGCAGGCACGCAGGCAGGCAGGCATTCTAGCAGGAATGCAGGCAGGTAGGCATTCTCGCAGGCAGGTAGCAGGCAGGTAGCAGGCAGGTAGCAGGCAGGTAGCAGGCAGGTAGCAGGCAGGTAGGTAGGCAGGTAGGCAGGCAGGCAGGTAGGCAGGCAGGCAGGTAGGCAGGCAGGCAGGAAGGCAGGCTTTGTCGCAGGCAGGCAGGCAGGCAGGCAGGCAGGCAGGCAGGCATTGTCGCAGGCAGGCAGGCAGGCAGGCAGGCAGGCATTTTGGCAGGCAGGCAGGCATTGTGGCAGTCAGGCAGGCAGGCAGGCAGACAGGCAGGCATTGTCGCAGGCAGGCAGGCAGGCAGGCAGGCACGCAGGCATTCTCGCAGACTGGCAGGCAGGCAGGCATTCTCGCAGGCAGGCATTCTCGCAGGAAGACAGGCAGGCAGGCAGGCAGGCAGGCATTGTAGCAGGAAGGCAGGCAGGCAGGCATTCTCACAGGCAGGTAGCAGGCAGGTAGCAGGCAGGTAGCAGGCAGGTAGCAGGTAGGTAGCAGGCAGGTAGCAGGCAGTTAGCAGGCAGGTAGCAGGCAGGTAGCAGGCAGGTAGGTAGGCAGGTAGGCAGGCAGGCAGGTAGGCAGGCAGGCAGGTAGGCAGGCAAGTAGGCAGGCAGGTAGGCAGGCAAGCATTCTCGCAGGCAGGCAGGCAGGCAGGCAGGCAGGCAGGCAGGCATTGTCGCAGGCAGCCAGGCAGGCAGGCAGGCAGGCATTTTCGCAGGCTGGCAGGCAGGCAGGCAGGCAGGCAGGCATTGTCGAAGGCAGGCAGGCAGGGAGGCAGGCAGGCAGGCATTGTCGCAGGCAGGCAGGCAGGGAGGCAGGCAGGCAGGTAGGCAGGCAGGCATTGTCGCAGGAAGGCAGGCAGGCAGGCATTCTCGCAGGCAGGCAGGCAGGCAGGCAGGAAGGCATTCTCGCAGGCAGGCAGTCAGGCAGGCAGGCAGGCAGGCAGGCAGGCAGGCAGGCAGGCAGGCATTCTCGCAGTCAGGCAGGCAGGCAGGCAGGCAGGCAGGCAGGCAGGCATTCTCCCAGGCAGGCAGGCAGGCATTGTCGCAGGCAGGCAGGCAGGCAGGCATTGTCGCAGGCAGGCAGGCAGGCAGGCTGGCAGGCAGGCAGGCAGGCAGGCAGGCTGGCAGGCAGGCAGGCATTGTCGCAGGCAGGCAGGCAGGCAGGCAGGCAGGCACGCAGGCATTCTCGCAGACTGGCAGGCAGGCAGGCAGGCAGGCATTCTCGCAGGCAGGCATTCTCGCAGGAAGACAGGCAGGCAGGCAGGCACGCAGGCAGGCAGGCATTCTAGCAGGAATGCAGGCAGGTAGGCATTCTCACAGGCAGGTAGCAGGCAGGGAGCAGGCAGGTAGCAGGCAGGTAGCAGGCAGGTAGGAGGCAGGTAGGTAGACAGGTAGGCAGGCAGGCAGGTAGGCAGGCAGGCAGGTAGGCAGGCAGGCAGGAAGGCAGGCTTTGTCGCAGGCAGGCAGGCAGGCAGGCAGGCAGGCATTGTCGCAGGCAGGCAGGCAGGCAGGCAGGCAGGCATTGTCGCAGGCAGGCAGGCAGGCAGGCAGGCAGGCAGGCATTGTCGCAGGCAGGCAGGCAGGCAGGCAGGCAGGCACGCAGGCATTCTCGCAGACTGGCAGGCAGGCAGGCAGGCAGGCATTCTCGCAGGCAGGCATTCTCGCAGGAAGACAGGCAGGCAGGCAGGCAGGCAGGCAGGCAGGCATTGTAGCAGGAAGGCAGGCAGGCAGGCATTCTCGCAGGCAGGTAGTAGGCAGGTAGCAGGCAGGTAGCAGGCAGGTAGCAGGTAGGTAGCAGGCAGGTAGCAGGCAGGTAGCAGGCAGGTAGCAGGCAGGTAGCAGGCAGGTAGGTAGGCACGTAGGCAGGCAGGCAGGTAGGCAGGCAGGCAGGTAGGCAGGCAGGCAGGTAGGCAGGCAAGTAGGCAGGCAGGTAGGCAGGCAAGCATTCTCGCAGGCAGGCAGGCAGGCTGGCAGGCAGGCATTCTTGCAGGCAGGCATTCTCGCAGGAAGACAGGCAGGTAGGCATTCTCACAGGCAGGTAGCAGGCAGGTAGCAGGCAGGTAGCAGGCAGGTAGCAGGCAGGTAGCAGGCAGGTAGGTAGGCAGGTAGGCAGGCAGGTAGGCAGGCAGGCAGGAAGGCAGGCAGGCAGGAAGGCAGGCTTTGTCGCAGGCAGGCAGGCAGGCAGGCAGGAAGGCATTGTCGCAGGCAGGCAGGCAGGCAGGCATTGTCGCAGGCAGGCAGGCAGGCAGGCATTGTCGCAGGCAGGCAGGCAGGCAGGCATTGTCGCAGGCAGGCAGGCAGGCAGGCAGGCAGGCAGGCATTGTCGCAGGCAGGCATTCTCGCAGGAAGACAGGCAGGCAGGCAGGCAGGCAGGCAGGGAGGCAGGCAGGCATTCTAGCAGGAATGCAGGCAGGCAGGCATTCTCGTAGGCAGGTAGCAGGCAGGTAGCCGGCAGGTAGCAGGCAGGTAGCAGGCAGGTAGCAGGCATGTAGCAGGCAGGTAGCAGGCAGGTAGCAGGCAGGTAGGTAGGCAGGTAGGCAGGCAGGCAGGTAGGCAGGAAGGCAGGAAGGCAGGTAGGCAGGCAGGTAGGCAGGCAAGCATTCTCGCAGGCAGGCAGGCCGGCAGGCAGGCAGCAGGCATTCTCGCAGGTAGGCAGGCATTCTCGCAGGAAGGCAGGCAGGTATTCTCGCAGGCAGGTAGGCAGGCAGGAATTCTCGCAGGCAGGTAGGCAGGTAGGCAGGCAGGTAGGCAGGCAGGCAGGCAGGCAGGCATTTTCGCAGGCAGGCAATCTCCCAGGCACGCAGGCAGGCATTCTCGTAGGCAGGCATTGTCGCAGGCAGGCAGGCAGGCATTGTCGCAGGCATTGTCGCAGGCAGGCAGGCAGGCATTGTCGCAGGCATTGTCGCAGGCAGGCAGGCAGGCATTGTCGCAGGCATTGTCGCAGGCAGGCAGGCAGGCAGGCAGGCATTCTCGCAGGCATTCTCGCAGGCAGGCAGGCAGGCAGGCATTGTCGCAGGCAGGCAGGCAGGCAGGCAGGCATTGTCGCAGGCAGGCAGGCAGGCAGGCAGGCATTGTCGCAGGCAGGCAGGCAGGCAGGCAGGCAGGCATTGTCGCAGGCAGGCAGGCACGCAGGCAGGCAGGCAGGCAGGCATTGTCGCAGGCAGTCAGGCAGGCAGGCAGGCAGGCAGGCAGGCAGGCATTGTCGCAGGTAGGCAGGCACGCAGGCAGGCAGGCATTGTCGCAGGCAGGCAGGCAGGCAGGTAGGCATTCTCGCAGGCAGGCAGGCAGGCAGGCAGGCAGGTAGGCAGGCATTCTCGCAGGCAGAAAGGCAGGCAGGCAGGCAGGCAGGCAGGCATTCTCGCAGGCAGGCAGGCAGGCAGGCAGGCAGGCATTCTCGCAGGCAGGCAAGCAGGCAGGCAGGCAGGCAGGCATTCTCGCAGACATGCAGGCAGGCAGGCAGGCAGGCAGGCAGGCATTCTCGCAGGCAGGCAGGCAGGCAGGCAGGCAGGCATTGTCGCAGGCAGGCAGGCAGGCAGGCAGGCATTGTCGCAGGCAGGCAGGCAGGCAGGCAGGCAGGCTGGCAGGCAGGCAGGCATTGTCGCAGGCAGGCAGGCAGGCAGGCAGACATTCTCGCAGGCAGGCAGGCAGGCAGGCATGCATGCATTGTCGCAGGCAGGCAGGCAGGCAGGCATTGTCGCAGGCAGGCAGGCAGGCAGGCAGGCATTGTCGCAGGCAGGCAGGCAGGCAGGCAGGCAGGCAGGCAGGCAGGCATTGTCGCAGGCAGGCAGGCAGGCAGGCAGGCAGGCAGGCACGCAGGCATTCTCGCAGACTGGCAGGCAGGCAGGCAGGCAGGCATTCTCGCAGGCAGGCATTCTCGCAGGAAGACAGGCAGGCAGGCAGGCACGCAGGCAGGCAGGCATTCTAGCAGGAATGCAGGCAGGTAGGCATTCTCGCAGGCAGGTAGCAGGCAGGTAGCAGGCAGGTAGCAGGCAGGTAGCAGGCAGGTAGGTAGGCAGGTAGGCAGGCAGGCAGGTAGGCAGGTAGGCAGGCAGGCAGGCAGGTAGGCAGGCAGGCAGGAAGGCAGGCTTTGTCGCAGGCAGGCAGGCAGGCAGGCAGGCAGGCAGGCATTGTCGCAGGCAGGCAGGCAGGCAGGCAGGCATTGTGGCAGGCAGGCAGGCAGGCAGGCAGGCAGGCAGGCATTGTGGCAGGCAGGCAGGCAGGCAGGCAGGCAGGCACGCAGGCATTCTCGCAGACTGGCAGGCAGGCAGGCAGGCAGGCATTCTCGCAGGCAGGCATTCTCGCAGGAAGACAGGCAGGCAGGCAGGCAGGCAGGCATTGTAGCAGGAAGGCAGGCAGGCAGGCATTCTCACAGGCAGGTAGCAGGCAGGTAGCAGGCAGGTAGCAGGCAGGTAGCAGGTAGGTAGCAGGCAGGTAGCAGGGAGTTAGCAGGCAGGTAGCAGGCAGGTAGCAGGCAGGTAGGCAGGCAGGCAGGTAGGCAGGCAGGCAGGTAGGCAGGCAAGTAGGCAGGCAGGTAGGCAGGCAAGCATTCTCGCAGGCAGGCAGGCAGGCATTGTCGCAGGCAGCCAGGCAGGCAGGCAGGCAGGCATTTTCGCAGGCTGGCAGGCAGGCAGGCAGTCAGGCAGGCATTGTCGCAGGCAGGCAGGCAGGGAGGCAGGCAGGCAGGCATTGTCGCAGGCAGGCAGGCAGGGAGGCAGGCAGGCAGGTAGGCAGGCAGGCATTGTCGCAGGCAGGCAGGCAGGCAGGCATTCTCGCAGGCAGGCAGTCAGGCAGGCAGGCAGGCAGGCAGGCAGGCAGGCAGGCATTCTCGCAGTCAGGCAGGCAGGCAGGCAGGCAGGCAGGCAGGCAGGCAGGCATTCTCCCAGGCAGGCAGGCAGGCATTGTCGCAGGCAGGCAGGCAGGCAGGCATTGTCGCAGGCAGGCAGGCAGGCAGGCAGGCAGGCAGGCAGGCTGGCAGGCAGGCAGGCATTGTCGCAGGCAGGCAGGCAGGCAGGCAGGCAGGGAGGCAGGCAGGCAGGCATTGTCGCAGGCAGGCAGGCAGGCACGCAGGCAGATAGGCATTCTAGCAGGAATGCAGGCAGGTAGGCATTCTCGCAGGCAGTTAGCAGGCAGGTAGCAGGCAGGTAGCAGGCATGTATCAGGCAGGTAGGAGGCAGGTAGGTAGGCAGGTAGGCAGGCAGGCAGGTAGGCAGGCAGGCAGGTAGGCAGGCAGGCAGGAAGGCAGGCTTTGTCGCAGGCAGGCAGGCAGGCAGGCAGGCAGGCAGGCATTGTCGCAGGCAGGCAGGCAGGCAGGCATTGTCGCAGGCAGGCAGGCAGGCAGGCAGGCAGGCAGGCAGGCATTGTCGCAGGCAGGCAGGCAGGCAGGCAGGCACGCAGGCATTCTCGCAGACTGGCAGGCAGGCAGGCAGGCAGGCATTCTCGCAGGCAGGCATTCTCGCAGGAAGACAGGCAGGCAGGCAGGCAGGCAGGCAGGCAGGCATTGTAGCAGGAAGGCAGGCAGGCAGGCATTCTCGCAGGCAGGTAGCAGGCAGGTAGCAGGCAGGTAGCAGGCAGGTAGCAGGTAGGTAGCAGGCAGGTAGCAGGCAGTTAGCAGGCAGGTTGCAGGCAGGTAGCAAGCAGGTAGGTAGGCAGGTAGGCAGGCAGGCAGGTAGGCAGGCAGGCAGGTAGGCAGGCAGGCAGGTAGGCAGGCAAGTAGGCAGGCAGGTAGGCAGGCAAGCATTCTCGCAGGCAGGCAGGCAGGCAGGCAGGCAGGCAGGCATTGTCGCAGGCAGCCAGGCAGGCAGGCAGGCAGGCAGGCATTGTCGCAGGCAGGCAGGCAGGCAGGCAGGCAGGCATTGTTGCAGGCAGGCACGCAGGGAGGCAGGCAGGCAGGCATTGTCGCAGGCAGGCAGGCAGGCAGGCAGGCAGGCATTGTCGCAGGCAGGCAGGCAGGCAGGCAGGCATTCTCGCAGGCAGGCAGGCAGGCAGGCAGGCAGGCAGGGAGGCAGGCAGGCAGGCATTGTCGCAGGCAGGCAGGCAGGGAGGCAGGCAGGCAGGTAGGCAGGCAGGCATTGTCGCAGGCAGGCAGGCAGGCAGGCATTCTCGCAGGCAGGCAGGCAGGCAGGCAGGCATTCTCGCAGGCAGGCAGTCAGGCAGGCAGGCAGGCAGGCAGGCAGGCAGGCAGGCAGGCATTCTCGCAGTCAGGCAGGCAGGCAGGCAGGCAGGCAGGCAGGCAGGCAGGCAGGCATTCTCCCAGGCAGGCAGGCAGGCATTGTCGCAGGCAGGCAGGCAGGCAGGCATTGTCGCAGGCAGGCAGGCAGGCAGGCAGGCAGGCAGGCAGGCAGGCTGGCAGGCAGGCAGGCATTTTCGCAGGCAGGCAGGCAGGCAGGCGGTCAGGGAGGCAGGCAGGCAGGCATTGTCGCAGGCAGGCAGGCAGGCACGCAGGCAGACAGGCATTCTAGCAGGAATGCAGGCAGGTAGGCATTCTCGCAGGCAGTTAGCAGGCAGGTAGCAGGCAGGTAGCAGGCAGGTAGCAGGCAGGTAGGAGGCAGGTAGGTAGGCAGGTAGGCAGGCAGGCAGGTAGGCAGGCAGGCAGGTAGGCAGGCAGGCAGGAAGGCAGGCTTTGTCGCAGGCAGGCAGGCAGGCAGGCAGGCAGGCATTGTCGCAGGCAGGCAGGCAGGCAGGCAGGCAGGCACGCAGGCATTCTCGCAGACTGGCAGGCAGGCAGGCAGGCAGGCATTCTCGCAGGCAGGCATTCTCGCAGGAAGACAGGCAGGCAGGCAGGCAGGCAGGCAGGCATTGTAGCAGGAAGGCAGGCAGGCAGGCATTCTCGCAGGCAGGTAGCAGGCAGGTAGCAGGCAGGTAGCAGGTAGGTAGCAGGCAGGTAGCAGGCAGTTAGCAGGCAGGTAGCAGGCAGGTAGCAGGCAGGTAGGTAGGCAGGTAGGCAGGCAGGCAGGTAGGCAGGCAGGCTGGTAGGCAGGCAGGCAGGTAGGCAGGCAAGTAGGCAGGCAGGTAGGCAGGCAAGCATTCTCGCAGGCAGGCAGGCAGGCAGGCAGGCAGGCAGGCATTGTCGTAGGCAGCCAGGCAGGCAGGCAGGCAGGCAGGCATAGTCGCAGGCAGGCAGGCAGGCAGGCATTCTCGCAGGCAGGCAGGCAGGCAGGCAGGCATTCTCGCAGGCAGGCAGGCAGGCAGGCAGGCAGGCAGGCAGGCAGGCAGGCATTCTCGCAGGCAGGCAGGCAGGCAGGCAGGCAGGCAGGCAGGCAGGCAGGCATTCTCGTAGTCAGGCAGGCAGGCAGGCAGGCAGGCAGGCAGGCAGGCAGGCATTCTCCCATGCAGGCAGGCAGGCATTGTCGCAGGCAGGCAGGCAGGCAGGCCGGCAGGCATTGTCGCAGGCAGGCAGGCAGGCAGGCAGGCAGGCATTGTCGCAGGCAGGCAGGCAGGCAGGCAGGCAGGCAGGCAGGCTGGCAGGCAGGCAGGCATTGTCGCAGGCAGGCAGGCAGGCAGGCAGGCAGGCAGGCAGGCAGGCATTCTAGCAGGAATGCAGGCAGGCAGGCATTCTCGCAGGCAGGTAGCAGGCAGGTAGCAGGCAAGTAGCAGGTAGGTAGCAGGCAGGTAGCAGGCAGGTAGCAGGCAGGTAGTAGGCAGGTAGGTAGGCAGGTAGGCAGGCAGGCAGGAAGGCAGGCTTTGTCGCAGGCAGGCAGGCAGGCAGGCAGGCAGGCAGGCAGGCAGGCAGGCATTGTCGCCGGCAGGCAGGCAGGCAGGCATTGTCGCAGGCAGGCAGGCAGGCAGGCAGGCAGACAGGCAGGCAGGCAGGCATTGTCGCAGGCAGGCAGGCAGGCAGGCAGGCAGGCAGGCAGCAGGCATTCTCGCAGGCAGGCATTCTCGCAGGAAGACAGGCAGGAAGGCAGGCAGGCAGGGAGGCACTCAGGCAGGCAGGCATTCTAGCAGGAATGCAGGCAGTCAGGCATTCTCGCAGGCAGGTAGCAGGCAGGTAGCAGGCAGGTAGCAGGCAGGTAGCAGGCAGGTAGGTAGGCAGGTAGGCAGGCAGGCAGGTAGGCAGGCAGGCAGGTAGGCAGGCAGGCAGGAAGGCAGGCTTTGTCGCAGGCAGGCAGGCAGGCAGGCAGGCAGGCAGGCATTGTCGCAGGCAGGCAGGCAGGCAGGCATTGTCGAAGGCAGGCAGGCAGGCAGGCAGGCAGGCATTGTCGCAGGCAGGCAGGCAGGCAGGCATTGTCGCAGGCAGGCAGGCAGGCAGGCAGGCATTGTCGCAGAGAGGCAGGCAGGCAGGCAGGCAGGCAGGCAGGCATTGTCGCAGGCAGGCAGGCAGGCAGGCAGGCACGCACGCAGGCATTCTCGCAGACTGGCAGGCAGGCAGGCAGACAGGCATTCTCGCAGGCAGGCATTCTCACAGAAAGACAGGCAGGCAGGCAGGCAGGCAGGCAGGGAGGCACTCAGGCAGGCAGGCATTCTAGCAGGAATGCAGGCAGGCAGGCATTCTCGCAGGCAGGTAGCAGGCAGGCAGGTAGGCAGGCAGGCAGGCAGGCAGGCAGGCAGGCAGGCAGGCAGGCTGGCAGGCAGGCAGGCATTGTCGCAGGCAGGCAGGCAGGCAGGCAGGCAGGAAGGCAGGCTTTGTCGCAGGCAGGCAGGAAGGCAGGTAGGCAGGCATTGTCGCAGGCAGGCAGGCAGGCAGGCATTGTCGCAGGCAGGCAGGCAAGCAGGCAGGCATTTTCGGAGGCAGGCAGGCAAGCAGGCAGGCATTGTCGCAGGCAGGCAGGCAGGCAGGCAGGCAGGCACGCAGGCATTCTCGCAGACTGGCAGGCAGGCAGGCAGGCAGGCATTCTCGCAGGCAGGCATTCTCGCAGGAAGACAGGCAGGCAGGCAGGCAGGCAACCAGGGAGGCAGGCAGGCAGGCAGGCATTCTAGCAGGAATGCTGGCAGGCAGGCATTCTCGCAGGCAGGTAGCAGGCAGGTAGCAGGCAGGTAGCAGGCAGGTAGCAGGCAGGTAGCAGGCAGGTAGCAGGCAGGTAGCAGGCAGGTAGGTAGGCAGGTAGGCAGGCAGGCAGGTAGGCAGGTAGGCAGGCAGGCAGGCAGGTAGGCAGGCAGGCAGGAAGGCAGGCTTTGTCGCAGGCAGGCAGGCAGGCAGGCAGGCAGGCAGGCATTGTCGCAGGCAGGCAGGCAGGCAGGCAGGCATTGTGGCAGGCAGGCAGGCAGGCAGGCAGGCAGGCATTGTGGCAGGCAGGCAGGCAGGCAGGCAGGCAGGCACGCAGGCATTCTCGCAGACTGGCAGGCAGGCAGGCAGGCAGGCATTCTCGCAGGCAGGCATTCTCGCAGGAAGACAGGCAGGCAGGCAGGCAGGCAGGCATTGTAGCAGGAAGGCAGGCAGGCAGGCATTCTCACAGGCAGGTAGCAGGCAGGTAGCAGGCAGGTAGCAGGCAGGTAGCAGGTAGGTAGCAGGCAGGTAGCAGGGAGTTAGCAGGCAGGTAGCAGGCAGGTAGCAGGCAGGTAGGCAGGCAGGCAGGTAGGCAGGCAGGCAGGTAGGCAGGCAAGTAGGCAGGCAGGTAGGCAGGCAAGCATTCTCGCAGGCAGGCAGGCAGGCATTGTCGCAGGCAGCCAGGCAGGCAGGCAGGCAGGCATTTTCGCAGGCTGGCAGGCAGGCAGGCAGTCAGGCAGGCATTGTCGCAGGCAGGCAGGCAGGGAGGCAGGCAGGCAGGCATTGTCGCAGGCAGGCAGGCAGGGAGGCAGGCAGGCAGGTAGGCAGGCAGGCATTGTCGCAGGCAGGCAGGCAGGCAGGCATTCTCGCAGGCAGGCAGTCAGGCAGGCAGGCAGGCAGGCAGGCAGGCAGGCATTCTCGCAGTCAGGCAGGCAGGCAGGCAGGCAGGCAGGCAGGCAGGCAGGCATTCTCCCAGGCAGGCAGGCAGGCATTGTCGCAGGCAGGCAGGCAGGCAGGCATTGTCGCAGGCAGGCAGGCAGGCAGGCAGGCAGGCAGGCAGGCTGGCAGGCAGGCAGGCATTGTCGCAGGCAGGCAGGCAGGCAGGCAGGCAGGGAGGCAGGCAGGCAGGCATTGTCGCAGGCAGGCAGGCAGGCACGCAGGCAGATAGGCATTCTAGCAGGAATGCAGGCAGGTAGGCATTCTCGCAGGCAGTTAGCAGGCAGGTAGCAGGCAGGTAGCAGGCATGTATCAGGCAGGTAGGAGGCAGGTAGGTAGGCAGGTAGGCAGGCAGGCAGGTAGGCAGGCAGGCAGGTAGGCAGGCAGGCAGGAAGGCAGGCTTTGTCGCAGGCAGGCAGGCAGGCAGGCAGGCAGGCAGGCATTGTCGCAGGCAGGCAGGCAGGCAGGCATTGTCGCAGGCAGGCAGGCAGGCAGGCAGGCAGGCAGGCAGGCATTGTCGCAGGCAGGCAGGCAGGCAGGCAGGCACGCAGGCATTCTCGCAGACTGGCAGGCAGGCAGGCAGGCAGGCATTCTCGCAGGCAGGCATTCTCGCAGGAAGACAGGCAGGCAGGCAGGCAGGCAGGCAGGCAGGCATTGTAGCAGGAAGGCAGGCAGGCAGGCATTCTCGCAGGCAGGTAGCAGGCAGGTAGCAGGCAGGTAGCAGGCAGGTAGCAGGTAGGTAGCAGGCAGGTAGCAGGCAGTTAGCAGGCAGGTTGCAGGCAGGTAGCAAGCAGGTAGGTAGGCAGGTAGGCAGGCAGGCAGGTAGGCAGGCAGGCAGGTAGGCAGGCAGGCAGGTAGGCAGGCAAGTAGGCAGGCAGGTAGGCAGGCAAGCATTCTCGCAGGCAGGCAGGCAGGCAGGCAGGCAGGCAGGCATTGTCGCAGGCAGCCAGGCAGGCAGGCAGGCAGGCAGGCATTGTCGCAGGCAGGCAGGCAGGCAGGCAGGCAGGCATTGTTGCAGGCAGGCACGCAGGGAGGCAGGCAGGCAGGCATTGTCGCAGGCAGGCAGGCAGGCAGGCAGGCATTCTCGCAGGCAGGCAGGCAGGCAGGCAGGCAGGCAGGGAGGCAGGCAGGCAGGCATTGTCGCAGGCAGGCAGGCAGGGAGGCAGGCAGGCAGGTAGGCAGGCAGGCATTGTCGCAGGCAGGCAGGCAGGCAGGCATTCTCGCAGGCAGGCAGGCAGGCAGGCAGGCATTCTCGCAGGCAGGCAGTCAGGCAGGCAGGCAGGCAGGCAGGCAGGCAGGCAGGCAGGCATTCTCGCAGTCAGGCAGGCAGGCAGGCAGGCAGGCAGGCAGGCAGGCAGGCATTCTCCCAGGCAGGCAGGCAGGCATTGTCGCAGGCAGGCAGGCAGGCAGGCATTGTCGCAGGCAGGCAGGCAGGCAGGCAGGCAGGCAGGCAGGCAGGCTGGCAGGCAGGCAGGCATTTTCGCAGGCAGGCAGGCAGGCAGGCGGTCAGGGAGGCAGGCAGGCAGGCATTGTCGCAGGCAGGCAGGCAGGCACGCAGGCAGACAGGCATTCTAGCAGGAATGCAGGCAGGTAGGCATTCTCGCAGGCAGTTAGCAGGCAGGTAGCAGGCAGGTAGCAGGCAGGTAGCAGGCAGGTAGGAGGCAGGTAGGTAGGCAGGTAGGCAGGCAGGCAGGTAGGCAGGCAGGCAGGTAGGCAGGCAGGCAGGAAGGCAGGCTTTGTCGCAGGCAGGCAGGCAGGCAGGCAGGCAGGCATTGTCGCAGGCAGGCAGGCAGGCAGGCAGGCAGGCACGCAGGCATTCTCGCAGACTGGCAGGCAGGCAGGCAGGCAGGCATTCTCGCAGGCAGGCATTCTCGCAGGAAGACAGG
Source organism: Tenrec ecaudatus (assembly GCF_050624435.1). Taxonomy (NCBI): domain Eukaryota; kingdom Metazoa; phylum Chordata; class Mammalia; order Afrosoricida; family Tenrecidae; genus Tenrec; species Tenrec ecaudatus. The sequence goes on along the minus strand of NW_027457635.1, from coordinate 3,157,403 downwards.
CAGGCAGGCAGGCAGGCAGGCAGGCATTGTAGCAGGAAGGCAGGCAGGCAGGCATTCTCGCAGGCAGGTAGCAGGCAGGTAGCAGGCAGGTAGCAGGTAGGTAGCAGGCAGGTAGCAGGCAGTTAGCAGGCAGGTAGCAGGCAGGTAGCAGGCAGGTAGGTAGGCAGGTAGGCAGGCAGGCAGGTAGGCAGGCAGGCTGGTAGGCAGGCAGGCAGGTAGGCAGGCAAGTAGGCAGGCAGGTAGGCAGGCAAGCATTCTCGCAGGCAGGCAGGCAGGCAGGCAGGCAGGCAGGCATTGTCGTAGGCAGCCAGGCAGGCAGGCAGGCAGGCAGGCATAGTCGCAGGCAGGCAGGCAGGCAGGCATTCTCGCAGGCAGGCAGGCAGGCAGGCAGGCATTCTCGCAGGCAGGCAGGCAGGCAGGCAGGCAGGCAGGCAGGCAGGCAGGCATTCTCGCAGGCAGGCAGGCAGGCAGGCAGGCAGGCAGGCAGGCAGGCAGGCATTCTCGTAGTCAGGCAGGCAGGCAGGCAGGCAGGCAGGCAGGCAGGCAGGCATTCTCCCATGCAGGCAGGCAGGCATTGTCGCAGGCAGGCAGGCAGGCAGGCCGGCAGGCATTGTCGCAGGCAGGCAGGCAGGCAGGCAGGCAGGCATTGTCGCAGGCAGGCAGGCAGGCAGGCAGGCAGGCAGGCAGGCTGGCAGGCAGGCAGGCATTGTCGCAGGCAGGCAGGCAGGCAGGCAGGCAGGCAGGCAGGCAGGCATTCTAGCAGGAATGCAGGCAGGCAGGCATTCTCGCAGGCAGGTAGCAGGCAGGTAGCAGGCAAGTAGCAGGTAGGTAGCAGGCAGGTAGCAGGCAGGTAGCAGGCAGGTAGTAGGCAGGTAGGTAGGCAGGTAGGCAGGCAGGCAGGAAGGCAGGCTTTGTCGCAGGCAGGCAGGCAGGCAGGCAGGCAGGCAGGCAGGCAGGCAGGCATTGTCGCCGGCAGGCAGGCAGGCAGGCATTGTCGCAGGCAGGCAGGCAGGCAGGCAGGCAGACAGGCAGGCAGGCAGGCATTGTCGCAGGCAGGCAGGCAGGCAGGCAGGCAGGCAGGCAGCAGGCATTCTCGCAGGCAGGCATTCTCGCAGGAAGACAGGCAGGAAGGCAGGCAGGCAGGGAGGCACTCAGGCAGGCAGGCATTCTAGCAGGAATGCAGGCAGTCAGGCATTCTCGCAGGCAGGTAGCAGGCAGGTAGCAGGCAGGTAGCAGGCAGGTAGCAGGCAGGTAGGTAGGCAGGTAGGCAGGCAGGCAGGTAGGCAGGCAGGCAGGTAGGCAGGCAGGCAGGAAGGCAGGCTTTGTCGCAGGCAGGCAGGCAGGCAGGCAGGCAGGCAGGCATTGTCGCAGGCAGGCAGGCAGGCAGGCATTGTCGAAGGCAGGCAGGCAGGCAGGCAGGCAGGCATTGTCGCAGGCAGGCAGGCAGGCAGGCATTGTCGCAGGCAGGCAGGCAGGCAGGCAGGCATTGTCGCAGAGAGGCAGGCAGGCAGGCAGGCAGGCAGGCAGGCATTGTCGCAGGCAGGCAGGCAGGCAGGCAGGCACGCACGCAGGCATTCTCGCAGACTGGCAGGCAGGCAGGCAGACAGGCATTCTCGCAGGCAGGCATTCTCACAGAAAGACAGGCAGGCAGGCAGGCAGGCAGGCAGGGAGGCACTCAGGCAGGCAGGCATTCTAGCAGGAATGCAGGCAGGCAGGCATTCTCGCAGGCAGGTAGCAGGCAGGCAGGTAGGCAGGCAGGCAGGCAGGCAGGCAGGCAGGCAGGCAGGCAGGCTGGCAGGCAGGCAGGCATTGTCGCAGGCAGGCAGGCAGGCAGGCAGGCAGGAAGGCAGGCTTTGTCGCAGGCAGGCAGGAAGGCAGGTAGGCAGGCATTGTCGCAGGCAGGCAGGCAGGCAGGCATTGTCGCAGGCAGGCAGGCAAGCAGGCAGGCATTTTCGGAGGCAGGCAGGCAAGCAGGCAGGCATTGTCGCAGGCAGGCAGGCAGGCAGGCAGGCAGGCACGCAGGCATTCTCGCAGACTGGCAGGCAGGCAGGCAGGCAGGCATTCTCGCAGGCAGGCATTCTCGCAGGAAGACAGGCAGGCAGGCAGGCAGGCAACCAGGGAGGCAGGCAGGCAGGCAGGCATTCTAGCAGGAATGCTGGCAGGCAGGCATTCTCGCAGGCAGGTAGCAGGCAGGTAGCAGGCAGGTAGCAGGCAGGTAGCAGGCAGGTAGCAGGCAGGTAGGTAGGCAGGTAGGCAGGCAGGCAGGTAGGCAGGCAGGCAGGTAGGCAGGCAGGCAGGAAGGCAGGCTTTGTCGCAGGCAGGCAGGCAGGCAGGCAGGCAGGCAGGCAGACAGGCAGGCAGGCAGGCATTCTCGCAGACTGGCAGGCAGGCAGGCAGGCAGGCATTCTCGCAGGCAGGCATTCTCGCAGGAAGACAGGCAGGCAGGCAGGCAGGCAACCAGGGAGGCAGGCAGGCAGGCAGGCATTCTAGCAGGAATGCTGGCAGGCAGGCATTCTCGCAGGCAGGTAGCAGGCAGGTAGCAGGCAGGTAGCAGGCAGGTAGCAGGCAGGTAGCAGGCAGGTAGCAGGCAGGTAGGTAGGCAGGTAGGCAGGCAGGCAGGTAGGCAGGCAGGCAGGTAGGCAGGCAGGCAGGTAGGCAGGCAGGCAGGAAGGCAGGCTTTGTCGCAGGCAGGCAGGCAGGCAGGCAGGCAGGCAGGCAGGCAGGCATTGTTGCCGGCAGGCAGGCAGGCAGGCATTGTCGCAGGCAGGCAGGCAGGCAGGCAGGCATGCAGGCAGGCAGGCAGGCAGGCAGACAGGCAGGCAGGCAGGCAGGCATTGTCGCAGGCAGGCAGGCATGCAGGCAGGCACGCACGCAGGCATTCTCGCAGACTGGCAGGCAGGCAGGCAGGCAGGCATTCTCGCAGGCAGGCATTCTCGCAGGGAGACAGGCAGGCAGGCAGGCAGGCAGGCAGGGAGGCAGGCAGGCAGGCAGGCATTCTAGCAGGAATGCAGGCAGGCAGGCATTCTCGCAGGCAGGTAGCAGGCAGGTAGCAGGCAGGTAGCATGCAGGTAGCAGGCAGGTAGCAGGCAGGTAGCAGTCAGGTAGCAGGCAGGTAGGTAGGCAGGTAGGCAGGCAGGCAGGTAGGCAGACAGGCAGGTAGGCAGGCAGGCAGGTAGGCAGGCAGGCAGGTAGGCAGGCAGGTAGGCAGGCAGGTAGGCAGGCAGGTAGGCAGGCAAGCATTCTCGCAGGCAGGTAGGCAGGCAGGCAGGCAGGCAGGCAGGCAGGCATTGTCGCAGGCAGGCAGGCAGGCAGGCAGGCATTGTCGCAGGCAGGCAGGCAGGCAGGCAGGCAGGCAGGCATTGTCGCAGGCAGGCAGGCAGGCAGGCAGGCAGGCAGGCATTGTCGCAGGCAGGCAGGCACGCAGGCACGCAGGCATTCTCGCAGACTGGCAGGCAGGCAGGCAGGCAGGCATTCTCGCAAGCAGGCATTCTCGCAGGAAGACAGGCAGGCAGGCAGGCAGGCAGGGAGGCAGGCAGGCAGGCAGGCATTCTAGCAGGAATGCAGGCAGGCAGGCATTCTCGCAGGCAGGTAGCAGGCAGGTAGCAGGCAGGTAGCAGGCAGGTAGCAGGCAGGTAGCAGGCAGGTAGCAGGCAGGTAGGTAGGCAGGTAGGCAGGCAGGCAGGTAGGCAGGCAGGCAGGTAGGCAGGCAGGCAGGCAGGCAGGCTTTGTCGCAGGCAGGCAGGTAGGCAGGCAGGCAGGCAGGCAGGCAGGCATTGTCGCAGGCAGGCAGGCAGGCAGGCATTGTCGCAGGCAGGCAGGCAGGCAGGCTGGCAGGCAGGCAGGCAGGCATTGTTGCAGGCAGGCAGGCAGACAGGCAGGCAGGCAGGCAGGCAGGCATTGTCGCAGGCAGGCAGGCAGGCAGGCAGGCAGGCACGCAGGCATTCTCGCAGACTGGCAGGCAGGCAGGCAGGCAGGCATTCTCGCAGGCAGGCATTCTCGCAGGAAGACAGGCAGGCAGGCAGACAGGCAGGCAGGGAGGCAGGCAGGCAGGCAGGCATTCTAGCAGGAATGCAGGCAGGCAGGCATTCTCGCAGGCAGGTAGCAGGCAGGTAGCAGGCAGGTAGCAGGCAGGTAGCAGGCAGGTAGCAGTCAGGTAGCAGGCAGGTAGGTAGGCAGGTAGGCAGGCAGGCAGGTAGGCAGGCAGGCAGGTAGGCAGGCAGGCAGGTAGGCAGGCAGGCAGGTAGGCAGGCAGGCAGGCAGGCAGGCAGGCAGGCAGGCATTGTCGCAGGCAGGCAGGCAGGCAGGCAGGCAGGCATTGTCGCAGGCAGGCAGGCAGGCAGGCAGGCAGGCAGGCAGGCTGGCAGGCAGGCATTGTCGCAGGTAGGCAGGCAGGCAGGTAGGCAGGCAGGCAGGTAGGCAGGCAGGCAGGAAGGCAGGCTTTGTCGCAGGCAGGCAGGCAGGCAGGCAGGCAGGCAGGCATTGTCGCAGGCAGGCAGGCAGGCAGGCATTGTCGAAGGCAGGCAGGCAGGCAGGCAGGCAGGCATTGTCGCAGGCAGGCAGGCAGGCAGGCATTGTCGCAGGCAGGCATGCAGGCAGGCAGGCATTGTCGCAGAGAGGCAGGCAGGCAGGCAGGCAGGCATTGTCGCAGGCAGGCAGGCAGGCAGGCAAGCACGCAGGCATTCTCGCAGACTGGCAGGCAGGCAGGCAGACAGGCATTCTCGCAGGCAGGCATTCTCGCAGAAAGACAGGCAGGCAGGCAGGCAGGCAGGCAGGGAGGCACTCAGGCAGGCAGGCATTCTAGCAGGAATGCAGGCAGGCAGGCATTCTCGCAGGCAGGTAGCAGGCAGGCAGGTAGGCAGGCAGGCAGGCAGGCAGGCAGGCAGGCAGGCAGGCAGGCAGGCAGGCTGGCAGGCAGGCAGGCATTGTCGCAGGCAGGCAGGCAGGCAGGCAGGCAGGCAGGAAGGCAGGCTTTGTCACAGGCAGGCAGGAAGGCAGGCAGGCAGGCATTGTCGCAGGCATGCAGGCAGGCAGGCATTGTCGCAGGCAGGCAGGCAAGCAGGCAGGCATTTTCGGAGGCAGGCAGGCAAGCAGGCAGGCATTGTCGCAGGCAGGCAGGCAGGCAGGCAGGCAGGCAGGCACGCAGGCATTCTCGCAGACTGGCAGGCAGGCAGGCAGGCAGGCATTCTCGCAGGCAGGCATTCTCGCAGGAAGACAGGCAGGCAGGCAGGCAGGCAACCAGGGAGGCAGGCAGGCAGGCAGGCATTCTAGCAGGAATGCTGGCAGGCAGGCATTCTCGCAGGCAGGTAGCAGGCAGGTAGCAGGCAGGTAGCAGGCAGGTAGCAGGCAGGTAGCAGGCAGGTAGCAGGCAGGTAGGTAGGCAGGTAGGCAGGCAGGCAGGTAGGCAGGCAGGCAGGTAGGCAGGCAGGCAGGAAGGCAGGCTTTGTCGCAGGCAGGCAGGCAGGCAGGCAGGCAGGCATTGTCGCAGGCAGGCAGGCACGCAGGCAGGCACGCAGGCATTCTCGCAGACTGGCAGGTAGGCAGGCATGCAGGCATTCTCGCAGGCAGGCATTCTCGCAGGAAGACAGGCAGGCAGGCAGGCAGGCAGGCAGGGAGGCAGGCAGGCAGGTAGGCAGGCAGGCAGGAAGGCAGGCTTTGTCGCAGGCAGGCAGGCAGGCAGGCATTGTCGAAGGCAGGCAGGCAGGCAGGCAGGCAGGCAGGCATTGTCGCCGGCAGGCAGGCAGGCAGGCATTGTCGCAGGCAGGCAGGCAGGCAGGCAGGCAGGCAGGCAGGCAGGCATTGTCGCAGGCAGGCAGGCAGACAGGCAGGCAGGCAGGCAGGCATTGTCGCAGGCAGGCAGGCAGGCAGGCAGGCAGGCACGCACGCAGGCATTCTCGCAGACTGGCAGGCAGGCAGGCAGGCAGGCATTCTCGCAGGCAGGCATTCTCGCAGGAAGACAGGCAGGCAGGCAGGCAGGCAGGCAGGGAGGCAGGCAGGCAGGCAGGCATTCTAGCAGGAATGCAGGCAGACAGGCATTCTCGCAGGCAGGTAGCAGGCAGGTAGCAGGCAGGTTGCAGGCAGGTAGCAGGCAGGTAGCAGGCAGGTAGCAGGCAGGTAGCAGGCAGGTAGGTAGGCAGGTAGGCAGGCAGGCAGGTAGGCAGGCAGGCAGGTAGGCAGGCAGGCAGGAAGGCAGGCTTTATCGCAGGCAGGCAGGTAGGCAGGCAGGCAGGCAGGCAGGCAGGCAGGCATTCTCGCAGGCAGGCATTCTCGCAGGAAGACAGGCAGGCAGGCAGGCAGGCAGGCAGGGAGGCAGGCAGGCAGGTAGGCAGGCAGGCAGGAAGGCAGGCTTTGTCGCAGGCAGGCAGGCAGGCAGGCAGGCAAGCAGGCATTGTCGCAGGCAGGCAGGCAGGCAGGCATTGTCGAAGGCAGGCAGGCAGGCAGGCAGGCAGGCATTGTCGCCGGCAGGCAGGCAGGCAGGCATTGTCGCAGGCAGGCAGGCAGGCAGGCAGGCAGGCAGGCAGGCAGGCATTGTCGCAGGCAGGCAGGCAGACAGGCAGGCAGGCAGGCAGGCATTGTCGCAGGCAGGCAGGCAGGCAGGCAGGCAGGCACGCACGCAGGCATTCTCGCAGACTGGCAGGCAGGCAGGCAGGCAGGCATTCTCGCAGGCAGGCATTCTCGCAGGAAGACAGGCAGGCAGGCAGGCAGGCAGGCAGGGAGGCAGGCAGGCAGGCAGGCATTCTAGCAGGAATGCAGGCAGACAGGCATTCTCGCAGGCAGGTAGCAGGCAGGTAGCAGGCAGGTTGCAGGCAGGTAGCAGGCAGGTAGCAGGCAGGTAGCAGGCAGGTAGCAGGCAGGTAGGTAGGCAGGTAGGCAGGCAGGCAGGTAGGCAGGCAGGCAAGTAGGCAGGCAGGCAGGAAGGCAGGCTTTATCGCAGGCAGGCAGGTAGGCAGGCAGGCAGGCAGGCAGGCAGGCATTGTCGCAGGCAGGCAGGCAGGCAGGCATTCTAGCAGGAATGCAGGCAGACAGGCATTCTCGCAGGCAGGTAGCAGGCAGGTAGCAGGCAGGTAGCATGCAGGTAGCAGGCAGGTAGCAGGCAGGTAGGTAGGCAGGTAGGCAGGCAGGCAGGTAGGCAGACAGGCAGGTAGGCAGGCAGGCAGGTAGGCAGGCAGGCAGGTAGGCAGGCAGGTAGGCAGGCAGGTAGGCAGGCAGGTAGGCAGGCAAGCATTCTCGCAGGCAGGTAGGCAGGCAGGCAGGCAGGCAGGCAGGCAGGCATTGTCGCAGGCAGGCAGGCAGGCAGGCAGGCATTGTCGCAGGCAGGCAGGCAGGCAGGCAGGCAGGCAGGCATTCTCCCAGGCAGGCAGGCAGGCAGGCAGGCAGGCAGGCATTGTCGCAGGCAGGCAGGCAGGCAGGCACGCAGGCACGCAGGCATTCTCGCAGACAGGCAGGCAGGCAGGCAAGCAGGCATTCTCGCAAGCAGGCATTCTCGCAGGAAGACAGGCAGGCAGGCAGGCAGGCAGAGAGGCAGGCAGGCAGGTAGGCAGGCAGGCAGGTAGGCAGGCAGGTAGGCAGGCAGGTAGGCAGGCAGGTAGGCAGGCAAGCATTCTCGCAGGCAGGCAGGCAGGCAGGCAGGCAGGCAGCAGGCATTCTCGCAGGCAGGCATTCTCGCAGGAAGACAGGCAGGAAGGCAGGCAGGCAGGGAGGCACTCAGGCAGGCAGGCATTCTAGCAGGAATGCAGGCAGTCAGGCATTCTCGCAGGCAGGTAGCAGGCAGGTAGCAGGCAGGTAGCAGGCAGGTAGCAGGCAGGTAGCAGGCAGGTAGGTAGGCAGGTAGGCAGGCAGGCAGGTAGGCAGGCAGGCAGGTAGGCAGGCAGGCAGGAAGGCAGGCTTTGTCGCAGGCAGGCAGGCAGGCAGGCAGGCAGGCAGGCAGGCAGGCATTGTCGCAGGCAGGCAGGCAGGCAGGCATTGTCGAAGGCAGGCAGGCAGGCAGGCAGGCAGGCATTGTCGCAGGCAGGCAGGCAGGCAGGCATTGTCGCAGGCAGGCAGGCAGGCAGGCAGGCAGGCAGGCATTGTCGCAGAGAGGCAGGCAGGCAGGCAGGCAGGCAGGCAGGCATTGTCGCAGGCAGGCAGGCAGGCAGGCAAGCACGCAGGCATTCTCGCAGACTGGCAGGCAGGCAGGCAGACAGGCATTCTCGCAGGCAGGCATTCTCGCAGAAAGACAGGCAGGCAGGCAGGCAGGCAGGCAGGCAGGGAGGCACTCAGGCAGGCAGGCATTCTAGCAGGAATGCAGGCAGGCAGGCATTCTCGCAGGCAGGTAGCAGGCAGGCAGGTAGGCAGGCAGGCAGGTAGGCAGGCAGGCAGGTAGGCAGGCAGGCATGCAGGCAGGCAGGCAGGCAGGCAGGCAGGCAGGCTGGCAGGCAGGCAGGCATTGTCGCAGGCAGGCAGGCAGGCAGGCAGGCAGGAAGGCAGGCTTTGTCGCAGGCAGGCAGGAAGGCAGGCAGGCAGGCATTCTCGCAGGCAGGCATCCTCGCAGGGAGACAGGCAGGCAGGCAGGCAGGCAGGCAGGGAGGCAGGCAGGCAGGCAGGCATTCTAGCAGGAATGCAGGCAGGCAGGCATTCTCGCAGGCAGGTAGCAGGCAGGTAGCAGGCAGGTAGCATGCAGGTAGCAGGCAGGTAGCAGGCAGGTAGCAGGCAGGTAGCAGGCAGGTAGGTAGGCAGGTAGGCAGGCAGGCAGGTAGGCAGACAGGCAGGAAGGCAGGCAGGCAGGCAGGCAGGCAGGCAGGCATTCTCCCAGGCAGGCAGGCAGGCATTGTCGCAGGCAGGCAGGCAGGCAGGCAGGCAGTCATTGTCGCAGGCAGGCAGGCAGGCAGGCAGGCATTGTCGCAGGCAGGCAGGCAGGCAGGCAGGCAGGCAGGCAGGCTGGCAGGCAGGCAGGCATTGTCGCAGGCAGGCAGGCAGGCAGGCAGGCAATCAGGAAGGCAGGCTATGTCGGAGGCAGGCAGGCAGGCAGGCAGGCAGGTAGGCAGGCAGGCAGGTAGGAAGGCAGGCAGGAAGGCAGGCTTTGTCGCAGGCAGGCAGGCAGGCAGGCAGGCAGGCATTGTCGCAGGCAGGCAGGCAGGCAGGCATTGTCGCAGGCAGGCAGGCAGGCAGGCAGGCATTGTCGCAGGCAGGCAGGCAGGCAGGCAGGCATTGTCGCAGGCAGGCATTCTCGCAGGAAGACAGGCAGGCAGGCAGGCAGGCAGGGAGGCAGGCAGGCATTCTAGCAGGAATGCAGGCAGGCAGGCATTCTCGTAGGCAGGTAGCAGGCAGGTAGCCGGCAGGTAGCAGGCAGGTAGCAGGCAGGTAGCAGGCATGTAGCAGGCAGGTAGCAGGCAGGTAGCAGGCAGGTAGGTAGGCAGGTAGGCAGGCAGGCAGGTAGGCAGGCAGGCTGGTTAGCAGGCAGGCAGGTAGGCAGGAAGGCAGGAAGGCAGGTAGGCAGGCAGGTAGGCAGGCAAGCATTCTCGCAGGCAGGCAGGCCGGCAGGCAGGCAGCAGGCATTCTCGCAGGTAGGCAGGCATTCTCGCAGGAAGGCAGGCAGGTAGGTATTCTCGCAGGCAGGTAGGCAGGCAGGAATTCTCGCAGGCAGGTAGGCAGGTAGGCAGGCAGGTAGGCAGGCAGGCAGGCAGGCAGGCATTCTCACAGGCAGGCAATCTCCAGGCACGCAGGCAGGCATTCTCGTAGGCAGCCATTGTCGCAGGCAGGCAGGCAGGCATTGTCGCAGGCATTGTCGCAGGCAGGCAGGCAGGCATTGTCGCAGGCATTGTCGCAGGCAGGCAGGCAGGCATTGTCGCAGGCATTGTCGCAGGCAGGCAGGCAGGCAGGCAGGCATTCTCGCAGGAAGACAGGCAGGCAGGCAGGCAGGCAACCAGGGAGGCAGGCAGGCAGGCAGGCATTCTAGCAGGAATGCTGGCAGGCAGGCATTCTCGCAGGCAGGTAGCAGGCAGGTAGCAGGCAGGTAGCAGGCAGGTAGCAGGCAGGTAGGTAGGCAGGTAGGCAGGCAGGCAGGTAGGCAGGCAGGCAGGTAGGCAGGCAGGCAGGAAGGCAGGCTTTGTCGCAGGCAGGCAGGCAGGCAGGCAGGCAGGCAGGCAGGCATTGTCGCCGGCAGGCAGGCAGGCAGGCATTGTCGCAGGCAGGCAGGCAGGCAGGCAGGCAGGCAGGCAGGCATTGTCGCAGGCAGGCAGGCAGACAGGCAGGCAGGCAGGCAGGCATTGTCGCAGGCAGGCAGGCAGGCAGGCAGGCACGCACGCAGGCATTCTCGCAGACTGGCAAGCAGGCAGGCAGGCAGGCATTCTCGCAGGCAGGCATCCTCGCAGGGAGACAGGCAGGCAGGCAGGCAGGCAGGCAGGGAGGCAGGCAGGCAGGCAGGCATTCTAGCAGGAATGCAGGCAGGCAGGCATTCTCGCAGGCAGGTAGCAGGCAGGTAGCAGGCAGGTAGCATGCAGGTAGCAGGCAGGTAGCAGGCAGGTAGCAGGCAGGTAGCAGGCAGGTAGGTAGGCAGGTAGGCAGGCAGGCAGGTAGGCAGACAGGCAGGAAGGCAGGCAGGCAGGCAGGCAGGCAGGCAGGCAGGCATTCTCCCAGGCAGTCAGGCAGGCATTGTCGCAGGCAGGCAGGCAGGCAGGCAGGCAGCCATTGTCGCAGGCAGGCAGGCAGGCATTGTCGCAGGCAGGCAGGCAGGCAGGCAGGCAGGCAGGCAGGCAGGCAGGCAGGCTGGCAGGCAGGCAGGCATTGTCGCAGGCAGGCAGGCAGGCAGGCAGGCAGGCAGGAAGGCAGGCTATGTCGGAGGCAGGCAGGCAGGCAGGCAGTCAGGCAGGCAGGCAGGCAGGCATTGTGGCAGGCAGGCAGGCAGGCAGGCATTGTCGCAGGCAGGCAGGCAGGCAGGCAGGCAGGCAGGCAGGCATTGTCGCAGGGAGGCAGGCAGGCAGGCAGGCAGGCATTGTCGCAGGCAGGCAGGCAGGCAGGCAGGCAGGCACTCAGGCATTCTCGCAGACTGGCAGGCAGGCAGGCAGGCAGGCAGGTATTGTCGCAGGCATTGTCGCAGGAAGGCAGGCAGGCATTGTCGCAGGCATTGTCACAGGCAGGCAGGCAGGCAGGCAGGAAGGCAGGCTTTGTCGCAGGCAGGCAGGCAGGCAGGCAGGCAGGCAGGCATTGTCGCAGGTAGGCAGGCAGGCAGGCAGGCAGGCACGCAGGCATTCTCGCAGACTGGCAGGCAGGCAGGCAGGCATTCTCGCAGACAGGCATTCTCGCAGGAAGACAGGCAGGCAGGGAGGCAGGCAGGCAGGCAGGCATTCTAGCAGGAATGCAGGCAGGCAGGCATTCTCGCAGGCAGGTAGCAGGCAGGTAGCAGGCAGGTTGCAGGCAGGTAGCAGGCAGGTAGCAGGCAGGTAGCAGGCAGGTAGCAGGCAGGTAGCAGGCAGGTAGGTAGGCAGGTAGGCAGGCAGGCAGGTAGGCAGGCAGGCAGGTAGGCAGGCAGGCAGGAAGGCAGGCTTTATCGCAGGCAGGCAGGTAGGCAGGCAGGCAGGCAGGCAGACAGGCAGGCATTGTCGCAGGCAGGCAGGCAGGCAGGCATTGTCGCAGGCAGGCAAGCAGGCAGGCTGGCAGGCAGGCAGGCAGGCAGGCAGGCATTGTTGCAGGCAGGCAGGCAGACAGGCAGGCAGGCAGGCAGGCAGGCATTGTCGCAGGCAGGCAGGCAGGCAGGCAGGCAGGCACGCAGGCATTCTCGCAGACTGGCAGGCAGGCAGGCAGGCAGGCATTCTCGCAGGCAGGCATTCTCGCAGGAAGACAGGCAGGCAGGCAGGCAGGCAGGCAGGGAGGCAGGCAGGCAGGCAGACATTCTAGCAGGAATGCAGGCAGGCAGGCATTCTCGCAGGCAGGTAGCAGGCAGGTAGCAGGCAGGTAGCAGGCAGGTAGCAGGCAGGTAGGTAGGCAGGTAGGCAGGCAGGCAGGTAGGCAGGCAGGCAGGTAGGCAGGCAGGCAGGTAGGCAGGCAGGCAGGCAGGTAGGCAGGCAGGTAGGCAGGCAGGTAGGCAGGCAGGTAGGCAGGCAAGCATTCTCGCAGGCAGGAAGGCAGGCAGGCAGGCAGGCATTGTCGCAGGCAGGCAGGCAGGCAGGCAGGCAGGCATTGTCGCAGGCAGGCAGGCAGGCAGGCAGGCAGGCAGGCATTGTCGCAGGTAGGCAGGCAGGCAGGCAGGCAGGCAGGCATTCTCGCAGGCAGGCAGGCAGGCAGGCAGGCATTCTCCCAGGCAGGCAGGCAGGCAGGCAGGCAGGCAGTAAGGCAGGCAGGCATTCTCGCAGGCAGGCAGGCAGGCAGGCAGGCAGGCAGGCATTCTCCCAGGCAGGCAGGCAGGCATTGTCGCAGGCAGTCAGGCAGGCAGGCAGGCAACCATTGTCGCAGGCAGGCAGGCAGGCAGGCAGGCATTGTCGCAGGCAGGCAGGCAGGCAGGCAGGCAGGCAGGCAGGCAGGCAGGCAGGCAGGCAGGCTGGCAGGCATGCAGGCATTGTCGCAGGCAGGCAGGCAGGCAGGCAGGCAGGAAGGCAGGCTATGTCGGAGGCAGGCAGGCAGGCAGGCAGTCAGGCAGGCAGGCAGGCAGGCATTGTGGCAGGCAGGCAGGCAGGCAGGCATTGTCGCAGGCAGGCAGGCAGGCAGGCAGGCAGGCAGGCAGGCATTGTCGCAGGCAGGCAGGCAGGCAGGCAGGCATTGTCGCAGGCAGGCAGGCAGGCAGGCAGGCAGGCACTCAGGCATTCTCGCAGACTGGCAGGCAGGCAGGCAGGCAGGCATTCTTGCAGGCAGGCATTCTCGCTGGAAGACAGGCAGGTAGGCATTCTCATAGGCAGGTAGCAGGCAGGTAGCAGGCAGGTAGCAGGCAGGTAGCAGGCAGGTAGCAGGCAGGTAGATAGGCAGGTAGGCAGGCAGGTAGGCAGGCAGGCAGGTAGGCAGGCAGGCAGGAAGGCAGGCTTTGTTGCAGGCAGGCAGGCAGGCAGGCAGGCAGGCATTGTCGCAGGCAGGCAGGCAGGCAGGCATTGTCGCAGGCAGGCAGGCAGGCAGGCAGGCATTGTCGCAGGAAGGCATTCTCGCAGGAAGACAGGCAGGCAGGCAGGCAGGCAGGCAGGCAGGCAGGCAGGGAGGCAGGCAGGCATTCTAGCAGGAATGCAGGCAGGCAGGCATTCTCGTAGGCAGGTAGCAGGCAGGTAGCCGGCAGGTAGCAGGCAGGTAGCAGGCAGGTAGCAGGCAGGTAGCAGGCAGGTAGCAGGCAGGTAGGTAGGCAGGTAGGCAGGCAGGCAGGTAGGCAGGCAGGCTGGTTAGCAGGCAGGCAGGTAGGCAGGAAGGCAGGAAGGCAGGTAGGCAGGCAGGTAGGCAGGCAAGCATTCTCGCAGGCAGGCAGGCCGGCAGGCAGGCAGCAGGCATTCTCGCAGGTAGGCAGGCATTCTCGCAGGAAGGCAGGCAGGTAGGTATTCTCGCAGGCAGGTAGGCAGGCAGGACTTCTCGCAGGCAGGTAGGCAGGTAGGCAGGCAGGTAGGCAAGCAGGCAGGCAGGCAGGCATTCTCGCAGGCAGGCATTCTCGTAGGCAGGCATTGTCGCAGGCAGGCAGGCAGGCATTGTCGCAGGCATTGTCGCAGGCAGGCAGGCAGGCATTGTCGCAGGCATTGTCGCAGGCAGGCAGGCAGGCATTGTCGCAGGCATTGTCGCAGGCAGGCAGGCAGGCAGGCAGGCATTCTCGCAGGCATTCTCGCAGGCAGGCAGGCAGGCAGGCATTGTCGCAGGCAGGCAGGCAGGCAGGCAGGCATTGTCGCAGGCAGGCAGGCAGGCAGGCATTGTCGCAGGCAGGCAGGCAGGCAGGCAGGCAGGCAGGCATTGTCGCAGGCAGGCAGGCACGCAGGCAGGCAGGCACGCAGGCATTGTCGCAGGCAGTCAGGCAGGCAGGCAGGCAGGCAGGCAGGCATTGTCTCAGGCAGGCAGGCAGGCAGGCAGGCAGGCATTGTCGCAGGCAGGCAGGCAGGCAGGCAGGCATTCTCGCAGGCAGGCAGGCAGGCAGGCAGGCAGGTAGGCAGGCATTCTCGCAGGCAGACAGGCAGGCAGGCAGGCAGGCAGGCAGGCAGGCAGGCATTCTCGCAGGCAGGCAGGCAGGCAGGCAGGCAGGCATCCTCGCAGGCAGGCAAGCAGGCAGGCAGGCAGGCAGGCATTCTCGCAGACAGGCAGGCAGGCAGGCAGGCAGGCAGGCAGGCAGGGAGGCAGGCAGGCAGGCAGGCAGGCATTGTCGCAGGCAGGCAGGCAGGCAGGCAGGCATTGTCGCAGGCAGGCAGGCAGGCAGGCAGGCAGGCTGGCAGGCAGGCAGGCATTGTCGCAGGCAGGCAGGCAGGCAGGCAGGCAGGCAGGCAGGCAGACATTCTCGCAGGCAGGCAGGCAGGCAGGCAGGCATGCATTGTCGCAGGAAGGCAGGCAGGCAGGCATTGTCGCAGGCAGGCAGGCAGGCAGGCAGGCAGGCAGGCATTGTCGCAGGCAGGCAGGCAGGCAGGCAGGCAGGCAGGCATTGTCGCAGGCAGGCAGGCAGGCAGGCAGGCAGGCACGCAGGCATTCTCGCAGACTGGCAGGCAGGCAGGCAGGCAGGCATTCTCTCAGGCAGGCATTCTCGCAGGAAGACAGGCAGGCAGGCTGGCACGCAGGCAGGCAGGCATTCTAGCAGGAATGCAGGCAGGTAGGCATTCTCGCAGGCAGGTAGCAGGCAGGTAGCAGGCAGGTAGCAGGCAGGTAGCAGGCAGGTAGGTAGGCAGGTAGGCAGGCAGGCAGGTAGGCAGGCAGGCAGGTAGGCAGGCAGGCAGGAAGGCAGGCTTTGTCGCAGGCAGGCAGGCAGGCAGGCAGGCAGGCAGGCATTGTCGCAGGCAGGCAGGCAGGCAGGCATTTTGGCAGGCAGGCAGGCATTGTGGCAGTCAGGCAGGCAGGCAGGCAGGCAGGCAGGCATTGTCGCAGGCAGGCAGGCAGGCAGGCAGGCACGCAGGCATTCTCGCAGACTGGCAGGCAGGCAGGCATTCTCGCAGGCAGGCATTCTCGCAGGAAGACAGGCAGGCAGGCAGGCAGGCAGGCATTGTAGCAGGAAGGCAGGCAGGCAGGCATTCTCACAGGCAGGTAGCAGGCAGGTAGCAGGCAGGTAGCAGGCAGGTAGCAGGTAGGTAGCAGGCAGGTAGCAGGCAGTTAGCAGGCAGGTAGCAGGCAGGTAGCAGGCAGGTAGGTAGGCAGGTAGGCAGGCAGGCAGGTAGGCAGGCAGGCAGGTAGGCAGGCAAGTAGGCAGGCAGGTAGGCAGGCAAGCATTCTCGCAGGCAGGCAGGCAGGCAGGCAGGCAGGCAGGCAGGCAGGCAGGCATTTTCGCAGGCTGGCAGGCAGGCAGGCAGGCAGGCAGGCATTGTCGAAGGCAGGCAGGCAGGGAGGCAGGCAGGCAGGCATTGTCGCAGGCAGGCAGGCAGGGAGGCAGGCAGGCAGGTAGGCAGGCAGGCATTGTCGCAGGCAGGCAGGCAGGCAGGCATTCTCGCAGGCAGGCAGGCAGGCAGGCAGGAAGGCATTCTCGCAGGCAGGCAGTCAGGCAGGCAGGCAGGCAGGCAGGCAGGCAGGCAGGCATTCTCGCAGTCAGGCAGGCAGGCAGGCAGGCAGGCAGGCAGGCAGGCAGGCAGGCATTCTCCCAGGCAGGCAGGCAGGCATTGTCGCAGGCAGGCAGGCAGGCAGGCATTGTCGCAGGCAGGCAGGCAGGCAGGCTGGCAGGCAGGCAGGCAGGCAGGCAGGCTGGCAGGCAGGCAGGCATTGTCGCAGGCAGGCAGGCAGGCAGGCAGGCAGGCACGCAGGCATTCTCGCAGACTGGCAGGCAGGCAGGCAGGCAAGCAGGCAGGCAGGCAGGCAGGCATTCTCGCAGACAGGCAGGCAGGCAGGCAGGCAGGCAGGCAGGCAGGCAGGGAGGCAGGCAGGCAGGCAGGCAGGCAGGCAGGCATTGTCGCAGGCAGGCAGGCAGGCAGGCAGGCATTGTCGCAGGCAGGCAGGCAGGCAGGCAGGCAGGCTGGCAGGCAGGCAGGCATTGTCGCAGGCAGGCAGGCAGGCAGGCAGGCAGGCAGGCAGGCAGACATTCTCGCAGGCAGGCAAGCAGGCAGGCAGGCATGCATTGTCGCAGGAAGGCAGGCAGGCAGGCATTGTCGCAGGCAGGCAGGCAGGCAGGCAGGCAGGCAGGCATTGTCGCAGGCAGGCAGGCAGGCAGGCAGGCAGGCAGGCATTGTCGCAGGCAGGCAGGCAGGCAGGCAGGCACGCAGGCATTCTCGCAGACTGGCAGGCAGGCAGGCAGGCAGGCATTCTCGCAGGCAGGCATTCTCGCAGGAAGACAGGCAGGCAGGCAGGCACGCAGGCAGGCAGGCATTCTAGCAGGAATGCAGGCAGGTAGGCATTCTCGCAGGCAGGTAGCAGGCAGGTAGCAGGCAGGTAGCAGGCGGGTAGCAGGCAGGTAGCAGGCAGGTAGGTAGGCAGGTAGGCAGGCAGGCAGGTAGGCAGGCAGGCAGGTAGGCAGGCAGGCAGGAAGGCAGGCTTTGTCGCAGGCAGGCAGGCAGGCAGGCAGGCAGGCAGGCAGGCATTGTCGCAGGCAGGCAGGCAGGCAGGCAGGCATTTTGGCAGGCAGGCAGGCATTGTGGCAGTCAGGCAGGCAGGCAGGCAGACAGGCAGGCATTGTCGCAGGCAGGCAGGCAGGCAGGCAGGCACGCAGGCATTCTCGCAGACTGGCAGGCAGGCAGGCATTCTCGCAGGCAGGCATTCTCGCAGGAAGACAGGCAGGCAGGCAGGCAGGCAGGCATTGTAGCAGGAAGGCAGGCAGGCAGGCATTCTCACAGGCAGGTAGCAGGCAGGTAGCAGGCAGGTAGCAGGCAGGTAGCAGGTAGGTAGCAGGCAGGTAGCAGGCAGTTAGCAGGCAGGTAGCAGGCAGGTAGCAGGCAGGTAGGTAGGCAGGTAGGCAGGCAGGCAGGTAGGCAGGCAGGCAGGTAGGCAGGCAAGTAGGCAGGCAGGTAGGCAGGCAAGCATTCTCGCAGGCAGGCAGGCAGGCAGGCAGGCAGGCAGGCAGGCATTGTCGCAGGCAGCCAGGCAGGCAGGCAGGCAGGCATTTTCGCAGGCTGGCAGGCAGGCAGGCAGGCAGGCAGGCATTGTCGAAGGCAGGCAGGCAGGGAGGCAGGCAGGCAGGCATTGTCGCAGGCAGGCAGGCAGGGAGGCAGGCAGGCAGGTAGGCAGGCAGGCATTGTCGCAGGAAGGCACGCAGGCAGGCATTCTCGCAGGCAGGCAGGCAGGCAGGCAGGAAGGCATTCTCGCAGGCAGGCAGTCAGGCAGGCAGGCAGGCAGGCAGGCAGGCAGGCAGGCAGGCAGGCAGGCATTCTCGCAGTCAGGCAGGCAGGCAGGCAGGCAGGCAGGCAGGCAGGCATTCTCCCAGGCAGGCAGGCAGGCATTGTCGCAGGCAGGCAGGCAGGCAGGCATTGTCGCAGGCAGGCAGGCAGGCAGGCTGGCAGGCAGGCAGGCAGGCAGGCAGGCTGGCAGGCAGGCAGGCATTGTCGCAGGCAGGCAGGCAGGCAGGCAGGCAGGCACGCAGGCATTCTCGCAGACTGGCAGGCAGGCAGGCAGGCAGGCATTCTCGCAGGCAGGCATTCTCGCAGGAAGACAGGCAGGCAGGCAGGCACGCAGGCAGGCAGGCATTCTAGCAGGAATGCAGGCAGGTAGGCATTCTCACATGCAGGTAGCAGGCAGGGAGCAGGCAGGTAGCAGGCAGGTAGCAGGCAGGTAGGAGGCAGGTAGGTAGACAGGTAGGCAGGCAGGCAGGTAGGCAGGCAGGCAGGTAGGCAGGCAGGCAGGAAGGCAGGCTTTGTCGCAGGCAGGCAGGCAGGCATGCAGGCAGGCATTGTCGCAGGCAGGCAGGCAGGCAGGCAGGCAGGCATTGTCGCAGGCAGGCAGGCAGGCAGGCAGGCAGGCAGGCAGGCAGGCATTGTCGCAGGCAGGCAGGCAGGCAGGCAGGCAGGCACGCAGGCATTCTCGCAGACTGGCAGGCAGGCAGGCAGGCAGGCATTCTCGCAGGCAGGCATTCTTGCAGGAAGACAGGCAGGCAGGCAGGCAGGCAGGCAGGCAGGCAGGCATTGTAGCAGGAAGGCAGGCAGGCAGGCATTCTCGCAGGCAGGTAGTAGGCAGGTAGCAGGCAGGTAGCAGGCAGGTAGCAGGTAGGTAGCAGGCAGGTAGCAGGCAGGTAGCAGGCAGGTAGCAGGCAGGTAGGTAGGCACGTAGGCAGGCAGGCAGGTAGGCAGGCAGGCAGGTAGGCAGGCAGGCAGGTAGGCAGGCAAGTAGGCAGGCAGGTAGGCAGGCAAGCATTCTCGCAGGCAGGCAGGCAGGCTGGCAGGCAGGCATTCTTGCAGGCAGGCATTCTCACAGGAAGACAGGCAGGTAGGCATTCTCACAGGCAGGTAGCAGGCAGGTAGCAGGCAGGTAGCAGGCAGGTAGCAGGCAGGTAGCAGGCAGGTAGGTAGGCAGGTAGGCAGGCAGGTAGGCAGGCAGGCAGGAAGGCAGGCAGGCAGGAAGGCAGGCTTTGTCGCAGGCAGGCAGGCAGGCAGGCAGGAAGGCATTGTCGCAGGCAGGCAGGCAGGCAGGCATTGTCGCAGGCAGGCAGGCAGGCAGGCATTGTCGCAGGCAGGCAGGCAGGCAGGCATTGTCGCAGGCAGGCAGGCAGTCAGGCAGGCAGGCAGGCATTGTCGCAGGCAGGCATTCTCGCAGGAAGACAGGCAGGCAGGCAGGCAGGCAGGCAGGGAGGCAGGCAGGCATTCTAGCAGGAATGCAGGCAGGCAGGCATTCTCGTAGGCAGGTAGCAGGCAGGTAGCCGGCAGGTAGCAGGCAGGTAGCAGGCAGGTAGCAGGCATGTAGCAGGCAGGTAGCAGGCAGGTAGCAGGCAGGTAGGTAGGCAGGTAGGCAGGCAGGCAGGTAGGCAGGAAGGCAGGAAGGCAGGTAGGCAGGCAGGTAGGCAGGCAAGCATTCTCGCAGGCAGGCAGGCCGGCAGGCAGGCAGCAGGCATTCTCGCAGGTAGGCAGGCATTCTCGCAGGAAGGCAGGCAGGTATTCTCGCAGGCAGGTAGGCAGGCAGGAATTCTCGCAGGCAGGGAGGCAGGTAGGCAGGCAGGTAGGCAGGCAGGCAGGCAGGCAGGCATTTTCGCAGGCAGGCAATCTCCCAGGCACGCAGGCAGGCATTCTCGTAGTCAGGCATTGTCGCAGGCAGGCAGGCAGGCATTGTCGCAGGCATTGTCGCAGGCAGGCAGGCAGGCATTGTCGCAGGCATTGTCGCAGGCAGGCAGGCAGGCATTGTCGCAGGCATTGTCGCAGGCAGGCAGGCAGGCAGGCATTCTCGCAGGCATTCTCGCAGGCAGGCAGGCAGGCAGGCATTGTCGCAGGCAGGCAGGCAGGCAGGCAGGCATTGTCGCAGGCAGGCAGGCAGGCAGGCAGGCATTGTCGCAGGCAGGCAGGCAGGCAGGCAGGCAGGCATTGTCGCAGGCAGGCAGGCACGCAGGCAGGCAGGCAGGCAGGCATTGTCGCAGGCAGTCAGGCAGGCAGGCAGGCAGGCAGGCAGGCAGGCATTGTCGCAGGTAGGCAGGCACGCAGGCAGGCAGGCATTGTCGCAGGCAGGCAGGCAGGCAGGCAGGCATTCTCGCAGGCAGGCAGGCAGGCAGGCAGGCAGGTAGGCAGGCATTCTCGCAGGCAGAAAGGCAGGCAGGCAGGCAGGCAGGCAGGCATTCTCGCAGGCAGGCAGGCAGGCAGGCAGGCAGGCATTCTCGCAGGCAGGCAAGCAGGCAGGCAGGCAGGCAGGCATTCTCGCAGACATGCAGGCAGGCAGGCAGGCAGGCAGGCAGGCATTCTCGCAGGCAGGCAGGCAGGCAGGCAGGCAGACATTCTCGCAGGCAGGCAAGCAGGCAGGCAGGCATGCATTGTCGCAGGAAGGCAGGCAGGCAGGCATTGTCGCAGGCAGGCAGGCAGGCAGGCAGGCAGGCAGGCATTGTCGCAGGCAGGCAGGCAGGCAGGCAGGCAGGCAGGCATTGTCGCAGGCAGGCAGGCAGGCAGGCAGGCACGCAGGCATTCTCGCAGACTGGCAGGCAGGCAGGCAAGCAGGCATTCTCGCAGGCAGGCATTCTCGCAGGAAGACAGGCAGGCAGGCAGGCACGCAGGCAGGCAGGCATTCTAGCAGGAATGCAGGCAGGTAGGCATTCTCGCAGGCAGGTAGCAGGCAGGTAGCAGGCAGGTAGCAGGCAGGTAGCAGGCAGGTAGCAGGCAGGTAGGTAGGCAGGTAGGCAGGCAGGCAGGTAGGCAGGCAGGCAGGTAGGCAGGCAGGCAGGAAGGCAGGCTTTGTCGCAGGCAGGCAGGCAGGCAGGCAGGCAGGCAGGCAGGCATTGTCGCAGGCAGGCAGGCAGGCAGGCAGGCAGGCATTTTGGCAGGCAGGCAGGCATTGTGGCAGTCAGGCAGGCAGGCAGGCAGACAGGCAGGCATTGTCGCAGGCAGGCAGGCAGGCAGGCAGGCACGCAGGCATTCTCGCAGACTGGCAGGCAGGCAGGCATTCTCGCAGGCAGGCATTCTCGCAGGAAGACAGGCAGGCAGGCAGGCAGGCAGGCATTGTAGCAGGAAGGCAGGCAGGCAGGCATTCTCACAGGCAGGTAGCAGGCAGGTAGCAGGCAGGTAGCAGGCAGGTAGCAGGTAGGTAGCAGGCAGGTAGCAGGCAGTTAGCAGGCAGGTAGCAGGCAGGTAGCAGGCAGGTAGGTAGGCAGGTAGGCAGGCAGGCAGGTAGGCAGGCAGGCAGGTAGGCAGGCAAGTAGGCAGGCAGGTAGGCAGGCAAGCATTCTCGCAGGCAGGCAGGCAGGCAGGCAGGCAGGCAGGCAGGCATTGTCGCAGGCAGCCAGGCAGGCAGGCAGGCAGGCATTTTCGCAGGCTGGCAGGCAGGCAGGCAGGCAGGCAGGCATTGTCGAAGGCAGGCAGGCAGGGAGGCAGGCAGGCAGGCATTGTCGCAGGCAGGCAGGCAGGGAGGCAGGCAGGCAGGTAGGCAGGCAGGCATTGTCGCAGGAAGGCAGGCAGGCAGGCATTCTCGCAGGCAGGCAGGCAGGCAGGCAGGAAGGCATTCTCGCAGGCAGGCAGTCAGGCAGGCAGGCAGGCAGGCAGGCAGGCAGGCAGGCAGGCAGGCATTCTCGCAGTCAGGCAGGCAGGCAGGCAGGCAGGCAGGCAGGCATTCTCCCAGGCAGGCAGGCAGGCATTGTCGCAGGCAGGCAGGCAGGCAGGCATTGTCGCAGGCAGGCAGGCAGGCAGGCTGGCAGGCAGGCAGGCAGGCAGGCAGGCTGGCAGGCAGGCAGGCATTGTCGCAGGCAGGCAGGCAGGCAGGCAGGCAGGCACGCAGGCATTCTCGCAGACTGGCAGGCAGGCAGGCAGGCAGGCATTCTCGCAGGCAGGCATTCTCGCAGGAAGACAGGCAGGCAGGCAGGCACGCAGGCAGGCAGGCATTCTAGCAGGAATGCAGGCAGATAGGCATTCTCACAGGCAGGTAGCAGGCAGGGAGCAGGCAGGTAGCAGGCAGGTAGCAGGCAGGTAGGAGGCAGGTAGGGAGACAGGTAGGCAGGCAGGCAGGTAGGCAGGCAGGCAGGTAGGCAGGCAGGCAGGAAGGCAGGCTTTGTCGCAGGCAGGCAGGCAGGCAGGCAGGCAGGCATTGTCGCAGGCAGGCAGGCAGGCAGGCAGGCAGGCATTGTCGCAGGCAGGCAGGCAGGCAGGCAGGCAGGCAGGCAGGCATTGTCGCAGGCAGGCAGGCAGGCAGGCAGGCAGGCACGCAGGCATTCTCGCAGACTGGCAGGCAGGCAGGCAGGCAGGCATTCTCGCAGGCAGGCATTCTCGCAGGAAGACAGGCAGGCAGGCAGGCAGGCAGGCAGGCAGGCATTGTAGCAGGAAGGCAGGCAGGCAGGCATTCTCGCAGGCAGGTAGTAGGCAGGTAGCAGGCAGGTAGCAGGCAGGTAGCAGGTAGGTAGCAGGCAGGTAGCAGGCAGGTAGCAGGCAGGTAGCAGGCAGGTAGCAGGCAGGTAGGTAGGCACGTAGGCAGGCAGGCAGGTAGGCAGGCAGGCAGGTAGGCAGGCAGGCAGGTAGGCAGGCAAGTAGGCAGGCAGGTAGGCAGGCAAGCATTCTCGCAGGCAGGCAGGCAGGCTGGCAGGCAGGCATTCTTGCAGGCAGGCATTCTCGCAGGAAGACAGGCAGGTAGGCATTCTCACAGGCAGGTAGCAGGCAGGTAGCAGGCAGGTAGCAGGCAGGTAGCAGGCAGGTAGCAGGCAGGTAGGTAGGCAGGTAGGCAGGCAGGTAGGCAGGCAGGCAGGAAGGCAGGCAGGCAGGAAGGCAGGCTTTGTCGCAGGCAGGCAGGCAGGCAGGCAGGCAGGCATTGTCGCAGGCAGGCAGGCAGGCAGGCATTGTCGCAGGCAGGCAGGCAGGCAGGCATTGTCGCAGGCAGGCAGGCAGGCAGGCATTGTCGCAGGCAGGCAGGCAGGCAGGCAGGCAGGCAGGCATTGTCGCAGGCAGGCATTCTCGCAGGAAGACAGGCAGGCAGGCAGGCAGGCAGGCAGGGAGGCAGGCAGGCATTCTAGCAGGAATGCAGGCAGGCAGGCATTCTCGTAGGCAGGTAGCAGGCAGGTAGCCGGCAGGTAGCAGGCAGGTAGCAGGCAGGTAGCAGGCATGTAGCAGGCAGGTAGCAGGCAGGTAGCAGGCAGGTAGGTAGGCAGGTAGGCAGGCAGGCAGGTAGGCAGGAAGGCAGGAAGGCAGGTAGGCAGGCAGGTAGGCAGGCAAGCATTCTCGCAGGCAGGCAGGCCGGCAGGCAGGCAGCAGGCATTCTCGCAGGTAGGCAGGCATTCTCGCAGGAAGGCAGGCAGGTATTCTCGCAGGCAGGTAGGCAGGCAGGAATTCTCGCAGGCAGGTAGGCAGGTAGGCAGGCAGGTAGGCAGGCAGGCAGGCAGGCAGGCATTTTCGCAGGCAGGCAATCTCCCAGGCACGCAGGCAGGCATTCTCGTAGGCAGGCATTGTCGCAGGCAGGCAGGCAGGCATTGTCGCAGGCATTGTCGCAGGCAGGCAGGCAGGCATTGTCGCAGGCATTGTCGCAGGCAGGCAGGCAGGCATTGTCGCAGGCATTGTCGCAGGCAGGCAGGCAGGCAGGCAGGCATTCTCGCAGGCATTCTCGCAGGCAGGCAGGCAGGCAGGCATTGTCGCAGGCAGGCAGGCAGGCAGGCAGGCATTGTCGCAGGCAGGCAGGCAGGCAGGCAGGCATTGTCGCAGGCAGGCAGGCAGGCAGGCAGGCATTGTCGCAGGCAGGCAGGCACGCAGGCAGGCAGGCAGGCAGGCATTGTCGCAGGCAGTCAGGCAGGCAGGCAGGCAGGCAGGCAGGCAGGCATTGTCGCAGGTAGGCAGGCACGCAGGCAGGCAGGCATTGTCGCAGGCAGGCAGGCAGGCAGGCAGGCATTCTCGCAGGCAGGCAGGCAGGCAGGCAGGCAGGTAGGCAGGCATTCTCGCAGGCAGAAAGGCAGGCAGGCAGGCAGGCAGGCAGGCATTCTCGCAGGCAGGCAGGCAGGCAGGCAGGCAGGCATTCTCGCAGGCAGGCAAGCAGGCAGGCAGGCAGGCAGGCATTCTCGCAGACATGCAGGCAGGCAGGCAGGCAGGCAGGCAGGCATTCTCGCAGGCAGGCAGGCAGGCAGGCAGGCAGGCATTGTCGCAGGCAGGCAGGCAGGCAGGCAGGCATTGTCGCAGGCAGGCAGGCAGGCAGGCAGGCAGGCTGGCAGGCAGGCAGGCATTGTCGCAGGCAGGCAGGCAGGCAGGCAGACATTCTCGCAGGCAGGCAGGCAGGCAGGCATGCATGCATTGTCGCAGGCAGGCAGGCAGGCAGGCATTGTCGCAGGCAGGCAGGCAGGCAGGCAGGCATTGTCGCAGGCAGGCAGGCAGGCAGGCAGGCAGGCAGGCAGGCATTGTCGCAGGCAGGCAGGCAGGCAGGCAGGCAGGCAGGCACGCAGGCATTCTCGCAGACTGGCAGGCAGGCAGGCAGGCAGGCATTCTCGCAGGCAGGCATTCTCGCAGGAAGACAGGCAGGCAGGCAGGCACGCAGGCAGGCAGGCATTCTAGCAGGAATGCAGGCAGGTAGGCATTCTCGCAGGCAGGTAGCAGGCAGGTAGCAGGCAGGTAGCAGGCAGGTAGCAGGCAGGTAGGTAGGCAGGTAGGCAGGCAGGCAGGTAGGCAGGTAGGCAGGCAGGCAGGCAGGTAGGCAGGCAGGCAGGAAGGCAGGCTTTGTCGCAGGCAGGCAGGCAGGCAGGCAGGCATTGTCGCAGGCAGGCAGGCAGGCAGGCAGGCATTGTGGCAGGCAGGCAGGCAGGCAGGCAGGCAGGCATTGTGGCAGGCAGGCAGGCAGGCAGGCAGGCAGGCACGCAGGCATTCTCGCAGACTGGCAGGCAGGCAGGCAGGCAGGCATTCTCGCAGGCAGGCATTCTCGCAGGAAGACAGGCAGGCAGGCAGGCAGGCAGGCATTGTAGCAGGAAGGCAGGCAGGCAGGCATTCTCACAGGCAGGTAGCAGGCAGGTAGCAGGCAGGTAGCAGGCAGGTAGCAGGTAGGTAGCAGGCAGGTAGCAGGGAGTTAGCAGGCAGGTAGCAGGCAGGTAGCAGGCAGGTAGGCAGGCAGGCAGGTAGGCAGGCAGGCAGGTAGGCAGGCAAGTAGGCAGGCAGGTAGGCAGGCAAGCATTCTCGCAGGCAGGCAGGCAGGCATTGTCGCAGGCAGCCAGGCAGGCAGGCAGGCAGGCATTTTCGCAGGCTGGCAGGCAGGCAGGCAGTCAGGCAGGCATTGTCGCAGGCAGGCAGGCAGGGAGGCAGGCAGGCAGGCATTGTCGCAGGCAGGCAGGCAGGGAGGCAGGCAGGCAGGTAGGCAGGCAGGCATTGTCGCAGGCAGGCAGGCAGGCAGGCATTCTCGCAGGCAGGCAGTCAGGCAGGCAGGCAGGCAGGCAGGCAGGCAGGCATTCTCGCAGTCAGGCAGGCAGGCAGGCAGGCAGGCAGGCAGGCAGGCAGGCATTCTCCCAGGCAGGCAGGCAGGCATTGTCGCAGGCAGGCAGGCAGGCAGGCATTGTCGCAGGCAGGCAGGCAGGCAGGCAGGCAGGCAGGCAGGCTGGCAGGCAGGCAGGCATTGTCGCAGGCAGGCAGGCAGGCAGGCAGGCAGGGAGGCAGGCAGGCAGGCATTGTCGCAGGCAGGCAGGCAGGCACGCAGGCAGATAGGCATTCTAGCAGGAATGCAGGCAGGTAGGCATTCTCGCAGGCAGTTAGCAGGCAGGTAGCAGGCAGGTAGCAGGCATGTATCAGGCAGGTAGGAGGCAGGTAGGTAGGCAGGTAGGCAGGCAGGCAGGTAGGCAGGCAGGCAGGTAGGCAGGCAGGCAGGAAGGCAGGCTTTGTCGCAGGCAGGCAGGCAGGCAGGCAGGCAGGCAGGCATTGTCGCAGGCAGGCAGGCAGGCAGGCATTGTCGCAGGCAGGCAGGCAGGCAGGCAGGCAGGCAGGCAGGCATTGTCGCAGGCAGGCAGGCAGGCAGGCAGGCACGCAGGCATTCTCGCAGACTGGCAGGCAGGCAGGCAGGCAGGCATTCTCGCAGGCAGGCATTCTCGCAGGAAGACAGGCAGGCAGGCAGGCAGGCAGGCAGGCAGGCATTGTAGCAGGAAGGCAGGCAGGCAGGCATTCTCGCAGGCAGGTAGCAGGCAGGTAGCAGGCAGGTAGCAGGCAGGTAGCAGGTAGGTAGCAGGCAGGTAGCAGGCAGTTAGCAGGCAGGTTGCAGGCAGGTAGCAAGCAGGTAGGTAGGCAGGTAGGCAGGCAGGCAGGTAGGCAGGCAGGCAGGTAGGCAGGCAGGCAGGTAGGCAGGCAAGTAGGCAGGCAGGTAGGCAGGCAAGCATTCTCGCAGGCAGGCAGGCAGGCAGGCAGGCAGGCAGGCATTGTCGCAGGCAGCCAGGCAGGCAGGCAGGCAGGCAGGCATTGTCGCAGGCAGGCAGGCAGGCAGGCAGGCAGGCATTGTTGCAGGCAGGCACGCAGGGAGGCAGGCAGGCAGGCATTGTCGCAGGCAGGCAGGCAGGCAGGCAGGCAGGCAGGCATTGTCGCAGGCAGGCAGGCAGGCAGGCAGGCATTCTCGCAGGCAGGCAGGCAGGCAGGCAGGCAGGCAGGGAGGCAGGCAGGCAGGCATTGTCGCAGGCAGGCAGGCAGGGAGGCAGGCAGGCAGGTAGGCAGGCAGGCATTGTCGCAGGCAGGCAGGCAGGCAGGCATTCTCGCAGGCAGGCAGGCAGGCAGGCAGGCATTCTCGCAGGCAGGCAGTCAGGCAGGCAGGCAGGCAGGCAGGCAGGCAGGCAGGCAGGCAGGCATTCTCGCAGTCAGGCAGGCAGGCAGGCAGGCAGGCAGGCAGGCAGGCAGGCATTCTCCCAGGCAGGCAGGCAGGCATTGTCGCAGGCAGGCAGGCAGGCAGGCATTGTCGCAGGCAGGCAGGCAGGCAGGCAGGCAGGCAGGCAGGCAGGCTGGCAGGCAGGCAGGCATTTTCGCAGGCAGGCAGGCAGGCAGGCGGTCAGGGAGGCAGGCAGGCAGGCATTGTCGCAGGCAGGCAGGCAGGCACGCAGGCAGACAGGCATTCTAGCAGGAATGCAGGCAGGTAGGCATTCTCGCAGGCAGTTAGCAGGCAGGTAGCAGGCAGGTAGCAGGCAGGTAGCAGGCAGGTAGGAGGCAGGTAGGTAGGCAGGTAGGCAGGCAGGCAGGTAGGCAGGCAGGCAGGTAGGCAGGCAGGCAGGAAGGCAGGCTTTGTCGCAGGCAGGCAGGCAGGCAGGCAGGCAGGCATTGTCGCAGGCAGGCAGGCAGGCAGGCAGGCAGGCACGCAGGCATTCTCGCAGACTGGCAGGCAGGCAGGCAGGCAGGCATTCTCGCAGGCAGGCATTCTCGCAGGAAGACAGGCAGGCAGGCAGGCAGGCAGGCAGGCATTGTAGCAGGAAGGCAGGCAGGCAGGCATTCTCGCAGGCAGGTAGCAGGCAGGTAGCAGGCAGGTAGCAGGTAGGTAGCAGGCAGGTAGCAGGCAGTTAGCAGGCAGGTAGCAGGCAGGTAGCAGGCAGGTAGGTAGGCAGGTAGGCAGGCAGGCAGGTAGGCAGGCAGGCAGGTAGGCAGGCAGGCAGGTAGGCAGGCAAGTAGGCAGGCAGGTAGGCAGGCAAGCATTCTCGCAGGCAGGCAGGCAGGCAGGCAGGCAGGCAGGCATTGTCGTAGGCAGCCAGGCAGGCAGGCAGGCAGGCAGGCATAGTCGCAGGCAGGCAGGCAGGCAGGCATTCTCGCAGGCAGGCAGGCAGGCAGGCAGGCATTCTCGCAGGCAGGCAGGCAGGCAGGCAGGCAGGCAGGCAGGCAGGCAGGCATTCTCGCAGGCAGGCAGGCAGGCAGGCAGGCAGGCAGGCAGGCAGGCAGGCATTCTCGTAGTCAGGCAGGCAGGCAGGCAGGCAGGCAGGCAGGCAGGCAGGCATTCTCCCATGCAGGCAGGCAGGCATTGTCGCAGGCAGGCAGGCAGGCAGGCCGGCAGGCATTGTCGCAGGCAGGCAGGCAGGCAGGCAGGCAGGCATTGTCGCAGGCAGGCAGGCAGGCAGGCAGGCAGGCAGGCAGGCTGGCAGGCAGGCAGGCATTGTCGCAGGCAGGCAGGCAGGCAGGCAGGCAGGCAGGCAGGAAGGCAGGCTTTGTTGCAGGCAGGCAGGCAGTTAAGCAGGCAAGCAGGCAGGCATTGTGGCAGGCAGGCAGGCAGGCAGGCATTGTCGCAGGCAGGCAAGCAGGCAGGCAGGCATTGTCGCAGGCAGGCAGGCAGGCAGGCAGGAAGGCAGGCATTGTCGCAGGCAGGCAGGCAGGCAGGCAGGCAGGCACGCAGGCATTCTCGCAGACTGGCAGGCAGGCAGGCAGGCAGGCATTCTCTCAGGCAGGCATTCTCGCAGGAAGACAGGCAGGCAGGCAGGCAGGCAGGGAGGCAGGCAGGCAGGCATTCTAGCAGGAATGCAGGCAGGCAGGCATTCTCGCAGGCAGGTAGCAGGCAGGTAGCAGGCAGGTAGCAGGCAGGTAGCAGGCAGGTAGCAGGCAGGTAGCAGGCAGGTAGGTAGGCAGGTAGGCAGGCAGGCAGGTAGGCAGGCAGGCAGGTAGGCAGGCAGGCAGGAAGGCAGGCTTTGTCGCAGGCAGGCAGGCAGGCAGGCAGGCAGGCATTTTCGCAGGCAGGCAGGCAGGCAGGCATTTTCGCAGTCAGGCAGGCAGGCAGGCATTGTCGCAGGCAGGCAGGCAGGCAGGCAGGCAGGCAGGCAGGCAGGCAGGCATTGTCACAGGCAGGCAGGCTGCAGGCAGGCACGCACGCAGGCATTCTCGCAGACTGGCAGGCAGGCAGGCAGGCAGGCATTCTCGCAGGCAGGCATTCTCGCAGGAAGACAGGTAGGCAGGCAGGCTGGCAGGCAGGGAGGCAGGCAGGCAGGCAGGCATTCTAGCAGGAATGCAGGCAGGCAGGCATTCTCGCAGGCAGGCATTCTCGCAGGCAGGCATTCTCGCAGGCAGGTAGCCGGCAGGTAGCAGGCAGGTAGCAGGCAGGTAGCAGGCAGGTAGGTAGGCAGGTAGGCCGGCAGGCAAGTAGGCAGGCAGGCAGATAGGCAGGCAGGCAGGTAGGCAGGCAGGCAGGTAGGCAGGCAGGTAGGCAGGCAGGTAGGCAGGCAAGCATTCTCGCAGGCAGGCAGGCAGGCAGGCAGGCAGCAGGCATTCTCGCAGGTAGGCAGGCATTCTCGCAGGAAGGCAGGCAGGTAGGTATTCTCGCAGGCAGGTAGGCAGGCAGGAATTCTCGCAGGCAGGTAGGCAGGCAGGTAGGCAGGCAGGCAGGCAGGCAGGCATTGTCGCAGGCAGGCAGGCAGGCATTGTCGCAGGCATTGTCGCAGGCATGCAGGCAGGCATTGTCGCAGGCATTGTCGCAGGCAGGCAGGCAGGCATTGTCGCAGGCATTGTCGCAGGCAGGCAGGCAGGCAGGCATTCTTGCAGGCATTCTCGCAGGCAGGCAGGCAGGCAGGCAGGCATTGTCGCAGGCAGGCAGGCAGGCAGGCAGGCATTGTCGCAGGCAGGCAGGCAGGCAGGCAGGCAGGCAGGCAGGCAGTTATTGTCGCAGGCAGGCAGGCACGCAGGCAGGCAGGCAGGCAGGCATTGTCGCAGGCAGTCAGGCAGGCAGGCAGGCAGGCAGGCAGGCATTGTCGCAGGCAGGCAGGCAGGCAGGCAGGCAGGCAGGCAGGCAGGCAGGCAGGCATTGTCCCAGGCAGGCAGGCAGGCAGGCAGGCATTCTCGCAGGCAGGCAAGCAGGCAGGCAGGCAGGCAGGCATTGTCGCAGGCAGGCATTCTCGCAGGAAGACAGGCAGGCAGGCAGGCAGGCAGGCAGGGAGGCAGGCAGGCATTCTAGCAGGAATGCAGGCAGGCAGGCATTCTCGTAGGCAGGTAGCAGGCAGGTAGCCGGCAGGTAGCAGGCAGGTAGCAGGCAGGTAGCAGGCATTTAGCAGGCAGGTAGCAGGCAGGTAGCAGGCAGGTAGGTAGGCAGGTAGGCAGGCAGGCAGGTAAGCAGGCAGGCAGGTTAGCAGGCAGGCAGGTAGGCAGGAAGGCAGGAAGGCAGGTAGGCAGGCAGGTAGGCAGGCAAGCATTCTCGCAGGCAGGCAGGCCGGCAGGCAGGCAGCAGGCATTCTCGCAGGGAGGCAGGCATTCTCGCAGGCAGGCAATCTCCCAGGCACGCAGGCAGGCATTCTCGTAGGCAGGCATTGTCGCAGGCAGGCAGGCAGGCATTGTCGCAGGCATTGTCGCAGGCAGGCAGGCAGGCATTGTCGCAGGCATTGTCGCAGGCAGGCAGGCAGGCATTGTCGCTGGCATTGTCGCAGGCAGGCAGGCAGGCAGGCAGGCATTCTCGCAGGCAGGCAGGCAGGCAGGCATTGTCGCAGGCAGGCAGGCAGGCAGGCAGGCATTGTCGCAGGCAGGCAGGCAGGCAGGCAGGCATTGTCGCAGGCAGGCAGGCAGGCAGGCACGCAGGCAGGCAGGCATTGTCGCAGGCAGGCAGGCACGCAGGCAGGCAGGCAGGCAGGCAGGCAGGCAGGCAGGCAGGCAGGCAGGCATTGTCGCAGGCAGGCATGCAGGCAGGCAGGCATTCTCGCAGGCAGGCAGGCAGGCAGGCAGGCAGGCAGGTAGGCAGGCATTCTCGCAGGCAGACAGGCAGGCAGGCAGGCAGGCATTCTCGCAGGCAGGCAGGCAGGCAGGCAGGCATTCTCGCAGGCAGGCAAGCAGGCAGGCAGGCAGGCAGGCAGGCAGGCATTCTCGCAGACAGGCAGGCAGGCAGGCAGGCAGGCAGGCAGGCAGGCAGGCATTCTCGCAGGCAGGCAGGCAGTCAGGCAGGCAGGCATTCTCGCAGGCAGGCAGGCAGGCATTGTCGCAGGCAGGCAGGCAGGCAGGCAGGCATTGTCGCAGGCAGGCAGGCAGGCAGGCATTGTCGCAGGCAGGCAAGCAGGCAGGCAGGCAGGCAGGCAGGCAGGCAGGCAGGCATTGTCGCAGGCAGGCAGGCAGGCATTCTCGAAGGCAGGCAGGCAGGCAGGCAGGCAGGCAGGTAGGCAGGCATTCTCGCAGGCAGACAGGCAGGCAGGCAGGCAGGCAGGTAGGCAGGCAGGCAGGCAGGCAGGCAGGCAGGCAGGCAGGCAGGCATTGTCGCAGGCAGGCAGGCAGGCAGGCAGGCATTCTCGCAGGCAGGCAGGCAGGCAGGCAGGCAGGCAGGCAGGTAGGCAGGCATTCTCGCAGGCAGACAGGCAGGCAGGCAGGCAGGCAGGCAGGCATTCTCGCAGGCAGGCAGGCAGGCAGGCAGGCAGGCATTCTCCCAGGCAGGCAAGCAGGCAGGCAGGCAGGCAGGCAGGCAGGCAGGCAGGCATTCTCGCAGACAGGCAGGCAGGCAGGCAGGCAGGCATTCTCGCAGGCAGGCAGGCAGTCAGGCAGGCAGGCATTCTCGCAGGCAGGCAGGCAGGCATTGTCGCAGGCAGGCAGGCAGGCAGGCAGGCAGGCATTGTCGCAGGCAGGCAGGCAGGCAGGCAGGCATTGTCGCAGGCAGGCAGGCAGGCAGGCAGGCAGGCAGGCAGGAAGGCTGGCAGGCAGGCAGGCATTGTCGCAGGCAGGCAGGCAGGCAGGCAGGCAGGCAGGCAGGCAGGCAGACATTCTCGCAGGCAGGCAGGCAGGCAGGCAGGCATGCATTGTCGCAGGCAGGCAGGCAGGCAGGCATTGTCGCAGGCAGGCAGGCAGGCAGGCAGGCAGGCATTGTCGCAGGCAGGCAGGCAGGCAGGCAGGCAGGCAGGCATTGTCGCAGGCAGGGAGGCAGGCAGGCAGGCAGGCACGCAGGCATTCTCGCAGACTGGCAGGCAGGCAGGCAGGCATTCTCGCAGGCAGGCATTCTCGCAGGAAGACAGGCAGGCAGGCAGGCACGCAGGCAGGCAGGCATTCTAGCAGGAAAGCAGGCAGGTAGGCATTCTCGCAGGCAGGTAGCAGGCAGGTAGCAGGCAGGTAGCAGGCAGGTAGCAGGCAGGTAGCAGGCAGGTAGGTAGGCAGGTAGACAGGCAGGCAGGTAGGCAGGCAGGCAGGTAGGCAGGCAGGCAGGAAGGCAGGCTTTGTCGCAGGCAGGCAGGCAGGCAGGCAGGCATTGTCGCAGGCAGGCAGGCAGGCAGGCAGGCAGGCATTGTCGCAGGCAGGCAGGCAGGCAGGCAGGCAGGCATTGTCGCAGGCAGGCAGGCAGGCAGGCAGGCAGGCAGGCATTGTCGCAGGCAGGCAGGCAGGGAGGCAGGCAGGCAGGCATTGTCGCAGGCAGGCAGGCAGGCAGGCAGGCAGGCATTGTCGCAGGCAGGCAGGCAGGCAGGCATTCTCGCAGGCAGGCAGGCAGGCAGGCAGGCAGGCATTCTCGCAGGCAGGCAGGCAGGCAGGCAGGCAGGCATTGTCGCAGGCAGGCAGGCAGGCAGGCAGGCAGGCAGGCATTCTCGCAGTCAGGCAGGCAGACAGGCAGGCAGGCAGGCAGGCAGGCAGGCATTCTACCAGGCAGGCAGGCAGGCATTGTCGCAGGCAGGCAGGCAGGCAGGCAGGCAGGCATTGTCGCAGGCAGGCAGGCAGGCATTGTCGCAGGCAGGCAGGCAGGCAGGCAGGCACGCAGGCATTCTCGCAGACTGGCAGGCAGGCAGGCAGGAGGCATTCTCGCAGGCAGGCATTCTCGCAGGAAGACAGGCAGGCAGCCAGGCACGCAGGCAGGCAGGCATTCTAGCAGGAATGCAGGCAGGTAGGCATTCTCGCAGGCAGGTAGCAGGCAGGTAGCAGGCAGGTAGCAGGCAGGTAGCAGGCAGGTAGCAGGCAGGTAGGTAGGCAGGTAGGCAGGCAGGCAGGTAGGCAGGCAGGCAGGTAGGCAGGCAGGCAGGAAGGCAGGTTTTGTCGCAGGCAGGCAGGCAGGCAGGCAGGCAGGCAGGCATTGTCGCAGGCAGGCAGGCAGGCAGGCAGGCAGGCATTGTCGCAGGCAGGCAGGCAGGCAGGCAGGCAGGCAGGCAGGCATTGTCGCAGGCAGGCAGGCAGGCAGGCAGGCAGGCACGCAGACATTCTCGCAGACTGGCAGGCAGGCAGGCAGGCAGGCATTCTCGCAGGCAGGCATTCTCGCAGGAAGACAGGCAGGCAGGCAGGCAGGAATTGTAGCAGGAAGGCAGGCAGGCAGGCATTCTCGCAGGCAGGTAGCAGGCAGGTAGCAGGCAGGTAGCAGGCAGGTAGCAGGTAGGTAGCAGGCAGGTAGCAGGCAGTTAGCAGGCAGGTAGCAGGCAGGTAGCAGGCAGGTAGGTAGGCAGGTAGGCAGGCAGGCAGGTAGGCAGGCAGGAAGGTAGGCAGGCAGGCAGGTAGGCAGGCAGGCAGGTAGGCAGGCAGGTAGGCAGGCAAGTAGGCAGGCAGCTAGGCAGGCAAGCATTCTCGCAGGCAGGCAGGCAGGCAGGTAGGCAGGCAGG
Organism: Tenrec ecaudatus; assembly: GCF_050624435.1. NCBI lineage: Eukaryota > Metazoa > Chordata > Mammalia > Afrosoricida > Tenrecidae > Tenrec > Tenrec ecaudatus. Next base: position 3,124,321 of record NW_027457635.1, on the reverse strand, counting down.
CATTGTCGCAGGCAGCCAGGCAGGCAGGCAGGCAGGCAGGCATTGTCGCAGGCAGGCAGGCAGGCAGGCAGGCAGGCAGGCATTGTCGCAGGCAGGCAGGCAGGGAGGCAGGCAGGCAGGCATTGTCGCAGGCAGGCAGGCAGGCAGGCAGGCAGGCATTGTCGCAGGCAGGCAGGCAGGCAGGCATTCTCGCAGGCAGGCAGGCAGGCAGGCAGGCAGGCATTCTCGCAGGCAGGCAGGCAGGCAGGCAGGCAGGCATTCTCGCAGGCAGGCAGGCAGGCAGGCAGGCAGGCAGGCAGGCAGGCATTCTCGCAGTCAGGCAGGCAGGCAGGCAGGCAGGCAGGCATTCTCCCAGGCAGGCAGGTAGGCATTGTCGCAGGCAGGCAGGCAGGCAGGCAGGCAGGCATTGTCGCAGGCAGGCAGGCAGGCAGGCAGGCAGGCATTGTCGCAGGCAGGCAGGCAGGCAGGCAGGCAGGCAGGCAGGCTGGCAGGCAGGCAGGCATTGTCGCAGGCAGGCAGGCAGGCAGGCAGGCAGGCAGGCAGGCAGGAAGGCAGGCTTTGTCGCAGGCAGGCAGGCAGGCAAGCAGGCAAGCAGGCAGGCATTGTGGCAGGCAGGCAGGCAGGCAGGCATTGTCGCAGGCAGGCAAGCAGGCAGGCAGGCAGGCAGGCATTGTCGCAGGCAGGCAGGCAGGCAGGCAGGCAGGCAGGCAGGCAGGCAGGCATTGTCGCAGGCAGGCAGGCAGGCAGGCAGGCAGGCACGCAGGCATTCTCTCAGACTGGCAGGCAGGCAGGCAGGCAGGCATTCTCGCAGGCAGGCATTCTCGCAGGAAGACAGGCAGGCAGGCAGGCAGGCAGGGAGGCAGGCAGGCAGGCATTCTAGCAGGAATGCAGGCAGGCAGGCATTCTCGCAGGCAGGTAGCAGGCAGGTAGGCAGGCAGGCAGGTAGGCAGGCAGGCAGGAAGGCAGGCTTTGTCGCAGGCAGGCAGGCAGGCAGGCAGGCATTTTCGCAGGCAGGCAGGTAGGCAGGCATTGTCGCAGGCAGGCAGGCAGGCAGGCAGGCAGGCAGGCAGGCATTGTCGCAGGCAGGCAGGCAGGCACGCACGCAGGCATTCTCGCAGACTGGCAGGCAGGCAGGCAGGCAGGCAGGGAGGCAGGCAGGCAGACAGGCATTCTAGCAGGAATGCAGGCAGGCAGGCATTCTCGCATGCAGGCATTCTCGCAGGCAGGTAGCCGGCAGGTAGCAGGCAGGTAGCAGGCAGGTAGCAGGCAGGTAGGTAGGCAGGTAGGCAGGCAGGCAGGTAGGCAGGCAGGCAGGTAGGCAGGCAGGCAGGTAGGCAGGCAGGCAGGTAGGCAGGCAGGTAGGCAGGCAAGCATTCTCGAAGGCAGGCAGGCAGCCAGGCAGGCAGCAGGCATTCTCGCAGGTAGGCAGGCATTCTCGCAGGAAGGCAGGCAGGTAGGTATACTCGCAGGCAGGTAGGCAGGCAGGAATTCTCGCAGGCAGGTACGCAGGCAGGTAGGCAGGCAGGCAGGCAGGCAGGCATTCTCGCAGGCAGGCAATCTCCCAGGCACGCAGGCAGGCATTCTCGTAGGCAGGCATTGTCGCAGGCAGGCAGGCAGGCATTGTCGCAGGCATTGTCGCAGGCAGGCAGGCAGGCATTGTCGAAGGCATTGTCGCAGGCAGGCAGGCAGGCATTGTCGCAGGCATTGTCGCAGGCAGGCAGGCAGGCAGGCATTCTCGCAGGCATTCTCGCAGGCAGGCAGGCAGGCAGTCAGGCATTGTCGCAGGCAGCCAGGCAGGCAGGCAGGCAGGCATTGTCGCAGGCAGGCAGGCAGGCAGGCAGGCAGGCAGGCAGGCATTGTCGCAGGCAGGCAGGCACGCAGGCAGGCAGGCAGGCAGGCATTGTCGCAGGCAGTCAGGCAGGCAGGCAGGCAGGCAGGCATTGTCGCAGGCAGGCAGGCAGGCAGGCTGGCAGGCAGGCAGGCAGGCATTGTCGCAGGCAGGCAGGCAGGCAGGCAGGCATTCTCGCAGGCACGCAGGCAGGCAGGCAGGCAGGTAGGCAGGCATTCTCACAGGCAGACAGGCAGGCAGGCAGGCAGGCATTCTCGCAGGCAGGCAGGCAGGCAGGCAGGCAGGCATTCTCGCAGGCAGGCAAGCAGGCAGGCAGGCAGGCAGGCAGGCAGGCATTCTCGCAGACAGGCAGGCAGGCAGGCAGGTATTCTCGCAGGCAGGCAGGCAGGCAGGCAGGCAGGCATTCTCGCAGGCAGGCAGGTAGGCAGGCAGGCAGGCAGGCAGGCAGGCAGGCAGGCAGGCAGGCAGGCATTCTCGCTGTCAGGCCGGCAGGCATTGTCGCAGGCAGGCAGGCAGGCAGGCAGGCATTGTTGCAGGCAGGCAGGCAGGCAGGCATTGTCGCAGGCAGGCAGGCAGGCAGGCAGGCAGGCTGGCAGGCAGGCAGGCATTGTCGCAGGCAGGCAGGCAGGCAGGCAGGCAGGCAGGCAGGCAGGCAGACATTCTCGCAGGCAGGCAGGCAGGCAGGCATGCATTGTCGCAGGCAGGCAGGCAGGCAGGCATTGTCGCAGGCAGGCAGGCAGGCAGGCAGGCAGGCAGGCATTGTCGCAGGCAGGCAGGCAGGCAGGCAGGCAGGCATTTTCGCAGGCAGGCAGGCAGGCACGCAGGCACGCAGGCATTCTCGCAGACTGGCAGGCAGGCAGGCAGGCAGGCATTCTCGCAGGCAGGCATTCTCGCAGGAAGACAGGCAGGCAGCCAGGCACGCAGGCAGGCAGGCATTCTAGCAGGAATGCAGGCAGGTAGGCATTCTCGCAGGCAGGTAGCAGGCAGGTAGCAGGCAGGTAGCAGGCAGGTAGCAGGCAGGTAGCAAGCAGGTAGGTATGCAGGTAGGCAGGCAGGCAGGTAGGCAGGCAGGCAGGTAGGCAGGCAGGCAGGAAGGCAGGCTTTGTCGCAGGCAGGCAGGCAGGCAGGCAGGCATTGTCGCAGGCAGGCAGGCAGGCAGGCAGGCAGGCATTATCGCAGGCAGGCAGGCAGGCAGGCAGGCACGCAGGCATTCTCTCAGACTGGCAGGCAGGCAGGCAGGCAGGCATTCTCGCAGGCAGGCATTCTCGCAGGAAGACAGGCAGGCAGGCAGGCACGCAGGCAGGCAGGCATTCTAGCAGGAATGTAGGCAGGTAGGCATTCTCGCAGGCAGGTAGCAGGCAGGTAGCAGGCAGGTAGCAGGCAGGTAGCAGGCAGGTAGGTAGGCAGGTAGGCAGGCAGGCAGGTAGGCAGGCAGGCAGGTAGGCAGGCAGGCAGGAAGGCAGGCTTTGTCGCAGGCAGGCAGGCAGGCAGGCAGGCATTGTCGCAGGCAGGCAGGCAGGCAGGCAGGCAGGCATTGTCACAGGCAGGCAGGCAGGCAGGCAGGCAGGCAGGCATTGTCGCAGGCAGGCAGGCAGGCAGGCAGGCACGCAGGCATTCTCGCAGACTGGCATTCTCGCAGGAAGACAGGCAGGCAGGCAGGCATTGTAGCAGGAAGGCAGGCAGGCAGGCATTCTCGCAGGCAGGTAGCAGGCAGGTAGCAGGCAGGTAGCAGGCAGGTAGCAGGTAGGTAGCAGGCAGGTAGCAGGCAGTTAGCAGGCAGGTAGCAGGGAGGTAGCAGGCAGGTAGGTAGGCAGGTAGGCAGGCAGGCAGGTAGGCAGGCAGGCAGGTAGGCAGGCAGGCAGGTAGGCAGGCAGGTAGGCAGGCAAGTAGGCAGGCAGGTAGGCAGGCAAGCATTCTCGCAGGCAGGCAGGCAGGCAGGCAGGCATTGTCGCAGGCAGCCAGGCAGGCAGGCAGGCAGGCAGGCATTGTCGCAGGCAGGCAGGCAGGCAGGCAGGCAGGCATTGTCGCAGGCAGGCAGGCAGGGAGGCAGGCAGGCAGGCATTGTCGCAGGCAGGCAGGCAGGCAGGCAGGCAGGCAGGCATTGTCACAGGCAGGCAGGCAGGCAGGCATTGTCGCAGGCAGGCAGGCAGGCAGGCATTTTCGCAGGCAGGCAGGCAGGCAGGCAGGCAGGCAGGTAGGCAGGCAGGCAGGTAGGCAGGCAAGCAGGTAGGCAGGCAGGCAGGTAGGCAGGCAGGTAGGCAGGCAGGTAGGCAGGCAGGTAGGCAGGCAAGCATTCTCGCAGGCAGGCAGGCAGGCAGGCAGGCAGCAGGCATTCTCGCAGGTAGGCAGGCATTCTCGCAGGAAGGCAGGCAGGTAGGTATTCTCGCAGGCAGGTAGGCAGGCAGGAATTCTCGCCGGCAGGTAGGCAGGAAGGTAGGCAGGCAGGCAGGCAGGCAGGCATTCTCGCAGGCAGGCAATCTCCCAGGCATGCAGGCAGGCATTCTCGTAGGCAGGCATTCTCGCAGGCAGGCAGGCAGGCAGGCAGGCAGCAAGCATTTTTACAGGCCGGCCGGCAGGCATTATCACAGACAGGCAGGCAGGCAGGCAGGCATTCTCGCAGGCTGGCAGGCAGGCTGGCAGGCATTCTCAGAGGTAGGCAGAGAGGCATTCTCGCAGGCATCCTCGTAGGCAGGCAGGCAGGCAGGCAGACAGGCAGGCATTCTCACAGGCAGGCATTATCGCAAGCAGGCATCATCGCAAGCTGGCAGGCAGGCAGGCATGCATTGTCGCAGGCAGGCATTGTCGCAGGCAGGCATTGTCGCAGGCAGGCATTGTCGCAGGCAGGCATTGTCGCAGACAGGCATTGTCGCAGGCAGGCAGGCAGGCAGGCAGGCAGGCAGGCAGGCAGACAGGCAGGCATTCTCACAGGCAGGCATTCTCGCAAGGAGGCATTATCGCAAGCTGGCAGGCAGGCAGGCATTATCTCAGGCAGGCATTTTCGCAGGCATTCTCGCAGGCATCCTCGTAGGCAGGCAGGCAGACAGGCAGGCATTCTCACAAGCAGGCATTCTCGCAGGCAGGCCGGCAGGCATTCTCGCAGGCAGGCCGGCAGGCATTCTCGCAGACAGGCCGGCAGGCATTCTCGCAGGCAGGCAGTCAGGCAGGCAGGCCGGAATTCTCGCAGGCTGGCCGGCAGGCAGGCAGTCAGGCATTCTCGCAGGTAGGCAGGCAGGTGGGCAGGCAGGTAGGCAGGCAGGTAGGCAGGCAGGTAGGCAGGCAGGTAGGCAGGCAGGCAGGTAGGCAGGCAGGCAGTTAGGCAGGCAGGCAGGCAAACATTCTCGCAGGCAGGCAATCTCCCAGGCACGCAGGCAGGCATTCTCGTAGGCAGGCATAGTCGCAGGAAGGCAGGCAGGCATTGTCGCAGGCATTGTCGCAGGCAGGCAGGCAGGCATTGTCGGAGGCATTGTCGCAGGCAGGCAGCAGGCATTGTCGCAGGCATTGTCGCAGGCAGGCAGGCAGGCAGGCATTCTCGCAGGCAGGCAGGCAGGCAGGCAGGCATTCTCGCAGGCAGGCAGGCAGGCATTGTCGCAGGCAGGCAGGCAGTCAGGCAGGCAGGCATTGTCGCAGGCAGGCAGGCAGTCAGGCAGGCAGGCATTGTCGCAGGCAGGCAGGCAGGCAGTCAGGCCGGCAGGCAGGCAGGCTGGCAGGCAGGCAGGCATTGTCGCAGGCAGGCAGGCAGGCAAGCAGGCAGGCAGGCAGGAAGGCAGGCTTTGTCACAGGCAGGCAGGCAGGCAGGCAGGCAGGCAGGCATTGTCGCAGGCAGGCAGGCAGGCAGGCATTGTCGCAGGCAGGCAGGCAGGCAGGCAGGCAGGCATTGTCGCAGGCAGGCAGGCAGGCAGGCAGGTAGGCAGGCAGGCATTGTCGCAGGCAGGCAGGCAGGCAGGCAGGCAGGCACGCAGGCATTCTCGCAGACTGGCAGGCAGGCAGGCAGGCAGGCATTCTCGCAGGCAGGCATTCTCACAGGAAGACAGGCAGGCAGGCAGGCAGGCAGGCAGGGAGGTAGGCAGGTAGGCAGGCATTCTAGCAGGAATGCAGGCAGGCAGGCATTCTCGCAGGCAGGTAGCAGGCAGGTAGCAGGCAGGTAGCAGGCAGGTAGCAGGCAGGTAGCAGGCAGGTAGGTAGGCAGGTAGGCAGGCAGGCAGGTAGGCAGGCAGGCAGGTAGGCAGGCAAGAGGTAGGCAGGCAGGCAGGTAGGCAGGCAGGTAGGCAGGCAGGTAGGCAGGCAGGTAGGCAGGCAAGCATTCTCGCAGGCAGGCAGGCAGGCAGCAGGCATTCTCGCAGGTAGGCAGGCATTCTCGCAGGAAGGCAGGCAGGTAGGTATTCTCGCAGGCAGGTAGGCAGGCAGGAATTCTCGCAGGCAGGTAGGCAGGCAGGCATTCTCGCAGGCAGGCAATCTCCCAGGCATGCAGGCAGGCATTCTCGTAGGCAGGCATTCTCGCAGGCAGGCAGGCAGGCAGGCAGGCAGGCAGCAAGCATTTTTACAGGCCGGCCGGCAGGCATTATCACAGACAGGCAGGCAGACAGGCAGGTATTCTCGCAGGCTGGCAGGCAGGCTGGCAGGCATTCTCAGATATAGGCAGGCAGGCATTCTCGCAGGCATCCTCGTAGGCAGGCAGGCAGGCAGGCAGACAGGCAGGCATTCTCACAGGCAGGCATTATCGCAAGCAGGCATTATCGCAAGCTGGCAGGCAGGCAGGCATGCATTGTCGCAGGCAGGCATTGTCGCAGGCAGGCATTGTCGCAGGCAGGCATTGTCGCAGGCAGGCATTGTCACAGGCAGGCAGGCAGGCAGGCCGGCAGGCAGGCAGGCAGGCAGACAGGCAGGCATTCTCACAAGCAGGCATTCTCGCAAGCAGGCATTATCGCAAGCTGGCAGGCAGGCAGGCATTATCACAGGCAGGCATTTTCGCAGGCATTCTCGCAGGCATCCTCGTAGGCAGGCAGGCAGACAGGCAGGCATTCTCACAAGCAGGCATTCTCGCAGGCACGCCGGCAGGCATTCTCGCAGGCAGGCCGGCAGGCATTCTCGCAGGCAGGCCGGCAGGCATTCTCGCAGACAGGCGGCAGGCATACTCGCAGGCAGGCAGTCAGGCAGGCAGGCCGGCATTCTCGCAAGCTGGCCGGCAGGCAGGCAGTCAGGCATTCTCGCAGGTAGCCAGGCAGGTGGGCAGGCAGGTAGGCAGGCAGGTAGGCAGGCAGGCAGGTAGGCAGGCAGGCAGGTAGGCAGGCAGGCAGTTAGGCAGGCAATTAGGCAGGCAGGTAGGCAGGCAAGCATTCTCGCAGGCAGGCAGGCAGTCAGGCAGCAGGCATTCTCACAGGCAGGCAAGCATTCTCGCAGGAAGACAGGCAGGTAGGTATTCTCGCAGGCAGGTAGGCAGGCAGGAATTCTCGCAGGCAGGTAGGCAGGCAGGTAGGCAGGCAGGCAGGGAGGCAGGCATTCTCGCAGGCAGGCAGGCAAGCAGGCATTCTCGCAGGCAGGCAGGCAGGCAGGCAGGCATTCTCGCAGGCATTCTCGCAGGCAGGCAGGCAGGCAGGCAGGCATTGTCGCAGGCAGGCAGGCAGGTAGGCAGGCATTGTCGCAGGCATTCTCGCAGGCAGGCAGGCAGGCAGGCAGGCATTGTCGCAGGCAGGCAGGCAGGCAGGCAGGCATTGTCGCAGGCAGGCAGGCAGGCAGGCAGGCAGGCATTGTCGCAGGCAGGCAGGCAGGCAGGCAGGCATTCTCGCAGGCAGGCAGGCAGGCAGGCAGGCAGGCATTGTCGCAGGCAGGCAGGCAGGCAGGCAGGCAGGCAGGCATTCTCGCAGGCAGGCAGGCAGGCATTGTCGCAGGCAGGCAGTCAGGCAGGCAGGCAGGCATTGTCGCAGGCAGGCAGGCAGGCAGTCAGGCCGGCAGGCAGGCAGGCTGGCAGGCAGGCAGGCATTGTCGCAGGCAGGCAGGCAGGCAGGCAGGAAGGCAGACTTTTTCGCAGGCAGGCAGGCAGGCAGGCAGGCAGGCAGGCATTGTCGCAGGCAGGCAGGCAGGCATTGTCGCAGGCAGGCAGGCAGGCAGGCTGGTAGGCAGGCAGGTATTGTCGCAGGCAGGCAGGCAGGCAGGCAGGCAGGCAGGCACGCAGGCATTCTCGCAGACTGGCAGGCAGGCAGGCAGGCAGGCATTCTCGCAGGCAGGCATTCTCGCAGGAAGACAGGCAGGCAGGCAGGCAGGCAGGCATGGAGGCAGGCAGGTAGGCAGGCATTCTAGCAGGAATGCAGGCAGGCAGGCATTCTCGCAGGCAGGTAGCAGGCAGGTAGCAGGCAGGTAGCAGGCAGGTAGCAGGCATGTAGCAGGCAGGTAGCAGGCAGGTAGCAGACAGGTAGGTAGGCAGGTAGGCAGGCAGGCAGGTAGGCAGGCAGGCAGGTAGGCAGGCAAGCAGGTAGGCAGGCAGGCAGGTAGGCAGGCAGGTAGGCAGGCAGGTAGGCAGGCAGGTAGGCAGGTAAGCATTCTCGCAGGCAGGCAGGCAGGCAGGCAGCAGGCATTCTCGCAGGTAGGCAGGCATTCTCGCAGGAAGGCTGGCAGGTAGGTATTCTCGCAGGCAGGTAGGCAGGCAGGAATTCTCGCAGGCAGGTAGGCAGGCAGGTAGGCAGGCTGGCAGGCAGGCAGGCATTCTCGCAGGCAGGCAATCTCCCAGGTATGCAGGCAGGCATTCTCGTAGGCAGGCATTCTCGCAGGCAGGCAGGCAGGCAGGCAGCAAGCATTTTTACAGGCCGGCCGGCAGGCATTATCACAGACAGGCAGGCAGGCAGGCAGGCATTCTCGCAGGCTGGCAGGCAGGCTGGCAGGCATTCTCGCAGGCATCCTTGTAGGCAGGCAGGCAGGCAGGCAGACAGGCAGGCATTCTCACAGGCAGGCATTATCGCAAGCAGGCATTATCACAAGCTGGCAGGCAGGCAGGCATGCATTGTCGCAGGCAGGCATTGTCGCAGGCAGGCATTGTCGCAGGCAGGCATTGTCGCAGGCAGGCATTGTCGCAGGCAGGCAGGCAGGCAGGCTGGCAGGCAGGCAGGCAGGCAGGCAGGCAGGCAGGCAGGCAGGCATTCTCCCAGGCAGGCAGGCAGGCATTGTCGCAGGCAGGCAGGCAGGCAGGCAGGCAGGCATTGTCGGAGGCAGGCAGGCAGGCAGGCATTGTCGCAGGCAGGCAGGCAGGCAGGCAGGCAGGCTGGCAGGCAGGCAGGCATTGTCGCAGGCAGGCAGGCAGGCAGGCAGGCAGGAAGGCAGGCTTTGTCGCAGGCAGGCAGGCAGGCAAGCAGGCAAGCAGGCAGGCATTGTGGCAGGCAGGCAGGCAGGCAGGCATTGTCGCAGGCAGGCAAGCAGGCAGGCAGGCAGGCAGGCATTGTCGCAGGCAGGCAGGCAGGCAGGCAGGCAGGCAGGCAGGCATTGTCGCAGGCATTCTAGCAGGAATGCAGGCAGGCAGGCATTCTCGCAGGCAGGTAGCAGGCAGGTAGCAGGCAGGTAGCAGGCAGGTAGCAGGCAGGTAGCAGGCAGGTAGGTAGGCAGGTAGGCAGGCAGGCAGGTAGGCAGGCAGGCAGGTAGGCAGGCAGGCAGGAAGGCAGGCTTTGTCGCAGGCAGGCAGGCAGGCATTTTCGCAGGCAGGCAGGCAGGCAGGCAGGCATTGTCGCAGGCAGGCAGGCAGGCAGGCAGGCAGGCAGGCAGGCAGGCATTGTCGCAGGCAGGCAGGCAGGCAGGCAGGCACGCACGCAGGCATTCTCGCAGACTGGCAGGCAGGCAGGCAGGCAGGCATTCTCGCAGGCAGGCATTCTCGCAGGAAGACAGGTAGGCAGGCAGGCAGGCAGGCAGGGAGGCAGGCAGGCAGGCAGCCATTCTAGCAGGAATGCAGGCAGGCAGGCATTCTCGCAGGCAGGCATTCTCGCAGGAAGACAGGTAGGCAGGCAGGCAGGCAGGCAGGGAGGCAGGCAGGCAGGCAGCCATTCTAGCAGGAATGCAGGCAGGCAGGCATTCCCGCAGGCAGGCATTCTCGCAGGCAGGTAGCCGGCAGGTAGCAGGCAGGTAGCAGGCAGGTAGCAGGCAGGTAGATAGGCAGGCAGGCAGGTAGGCAGGCAGGCAGGTAGGCAGGCAGGCAGGTAGGCAGGCAGGCAGGTAGGCAGGCAGGTAGCCAGGCAGGTAGGCAGGCAAGCATTCTCGCAGGCAGGCAGGCAGGCAGGCAGGCAGGCAGCAGGCAGGCAGCAGGCATTCTCGCAGGTAGGCAGGCATTCTCGCAGGAAGGCAGGCAGGTAGGTATTCTCGCAGGCAGGTAGGCAGGCAGGAATTCTCGCAGGCAGGTAGGCAGGCAGGTAGGCAGGCAGGCAGGCAGGCAGGCATTCTCGCAGGCAGGCAATCTCCCAGGCACGCAGGCAGGCATTCTCGTAGGCAGGCATTGTCGCAGGCAGGCAGGCAGGCATTGTCGCAGGCATTGTCGCAGGCAGGCAGGCATTGTCGCAGGCATTGTCGCAGGCAGGAAGGCAGGCATTGTCGCAGGCATTGTCGCAGGCAGGCAGGCAGGCAGGCATTCTCGCAGGCATTCTCGCAGGCAGGCAGGCAGGCAGGCAGGCATTGTCGCAGGCAGGCAGGCAGGCAGGCAGGCATTGTCGCAGGCAGGCAGGCATTGTCGCAGGAAGGCAGGCACGCAGGCAGGCAGGCAGGCAGGCATTGTCGCAGGCAGTCAGGCAGGCAGGCAGGCAGGCATTGTCGAAGGCAGGCAGGCAGGCAGGCAGGCAGGCAGGCAGGCATTGTCGCAGGCAGGCAGGCAGGCAGGCAGGCATTCTCGCAGGCAGGCAGGCAGGCAGGCAGGCAGGTAGGCAGGCATTCTCACAGGCAGACAGGCAGGCAGGCAGGCAGGCAGGCAGGCATTCTCGCAGGCAGGCAAGCAGGCAGGCAGGTAGGCAGGCAGGTAGGCAGGCAGGTAGGCAGGCAGGTAGCAGGCATGTAGGCAGGCAGGTAGGCAGGCAGGTAGGCAGGCAGGTAGGTAGGCAGGTAGGCAGGCAGGTAGGCAGGCAGGTAGGCAGGCAGGCAGGCAAGCATTCTCGCAGGCAGGCATTCTCGCAGGCAAGCATTCTCGCAGGCAGGCATTCTCGCAGGCAGGCAGGTATGCAGGCATGCATTCTCGCAGGTAGGCAGGCAGGCAGCAGGCATTCTCGCATGCAGGCAGGCATTCTCGCAGGCAGGCAGGCAGGTAGGCATTCACGCAGGCAGGTAGGCAGGCAGGTAGGCAGGCAGGCAGGGAGGCAGGCATTCTCGCAGGCAGGCAATCTCCCAGGCACGCAGGCAGGCATTCTCGCAGGCAGGCAGGCATTCTCGCAGGCAGGGAGGCATTCTCGCAGGCAGGCATTCTCGCAGGCAGGCAGGCAGGCAGGCAGGCATTCTCGCAAGCAGGCATTATCGCAAGCTGGCAGGCAGGCAGACATTATCGCAGGCAGGCATTGTCGCAGGCATTCTCACAGGCATCCTCGTAGGCAGGCAGGCACGCAGGCATTCTCGCAGGCAGAAAAGCAGGCATTCTCGCAGGCAGGCAGGCAGGAAGGCATTCTCGAAGGCAGGCATTCTCACAGGCAGGCATTCTCGCAGGCAGGCATTCTCGCAGGCAGGCATTCTCGCAGGCAGGCATTCTCACAGGCAGGCATTCTCGCACGCAGGCATTCTCGCAGGCAGGCATTCTCGCAGGCAGGCAGGCAGGCAGGCAGGCAGGCATTCTCACAGGCAGGCATTCTCGCAAGCAGGTATTATCGCAAGCTGGCAGGCAGGCAGGCATTATCGCAGGCAGGCATTGTCACAGGCATTCTCGCAGGCATCCTCGTAGGCAGGCAGGCACGCAGGCATTCTCGCAGGCAGAAAAGCAGGCATTCTCGCAGGCAGGCAGGCAGGAAGGCATTCTCGCAGGCAGGCAGGCTGGCTGGCAGGCAGGCAGGCTGGCATTCTCGCAAGCTGGCAGGCAGGCAGGCAGGCAGGCATTCTCGCAGGCAGAAAAGCAGGCATTCTCACAGGCAGGCAGGCTGGCTGGCAGGCAGGCAGGCTGGCATTCTCGCAGGCTGGCAGGCAGGCAGGCAGGCAGGCAGTCAGGCATTCACCCAGGCAGGCAGGCAGGCATTCTCGCAGGCAGGCATTCTCGCAAGCTGGCACGCAGGCAGTCTTGCAGACTGGCAGCCAGGCAGGAAGGCAGGCATTCTCGCAGGCAGGCAGGAGGCAGGCAGGCAGGCAGGCAGGCAGGCAGGCATTCTCGCAGGAAGACAGGCAGGCATTCTCGCAAGCTGGCAGACAGTCAGGCAGGCATTCTCGCAGGCAGAAAAGCAGGCATTCTTGCAGGCAGGCAGGCTGGCTGGCAGACAGGCAGGCTGGCATTCTCGCAGGCTGGCAGGCAGGCAGGCAGTCAGGCATTCGCCCAGGCAGGCAGGCAGGCATTCTCGCAGTCAGGTATTCTCGCAAGCTGGCACGCAGGCATTCTCGCAGACTGGCATGTAGGCAGGCAGGCAGGCAGGCAGGCATTCTCGCAGGCAGGCAGGCAGGCATTCTCGCAGGCAGGCCGGCATTCTCGCAGGCAGGCAGGCAGGCAGGCATTCTCGCAGCTGGAAGGCATTCTCGCAGCTGGCAAGCATTCTCGCAGGCAGGCATTCTCGCAGGCAGGCATTCTCGCAGGCAGGCATTCTCACAGGCAGGCATTCTCGCAGGCAGGCATTCTCGCAGGCAGGCATTCTCGCAGGCAGGCAGGCATTCTCGCAGGCAGGCAGGCATTCTCGCAGGCAGGCATTCTCGCAGGCAGGCAGGCAGGCAGGCAGGCAGGCAGGCAGGCATTCTCACAGGCAGGCATTCTCGCAAGCAGGCATTATCGCAAGCTGGCAGGCAGGCAGCCATTATCGCAGGCAGGCATTGTCGCAGGCATTCTCGCAGGTAGTCAGGCATTCTCGCAGGGAGGCAGTCAGGGAGGCAGGCAGGTAGGCTCGCAGGCAGGCAGGCAGGCAGGCTCGCAGGTACGCAGGCAGGCAGGCAGGCTCGCAGGCAGGTAGGCAGGCAGGCTCACAGGAAGGCAGGCAGGCTCGCAGGAAGGCAGGCAGGCTCGCAGCCATGCAGGCAGGCAGGCAGGCTCGCAGGCCGGCAGGCTCAAAGGCAGGCAGTCAGGCAGGCAGGCTCGCAGGTACGCAGGCAGGAAGGCAGGCAGGCAGGCAGGCTCGCAGGCAGGTAGGCAGGCAGGCTCACAGGAAGGCAGGCAGGCTCGCAGGAAGACAGGCAGGCATGCAGGCTCGCAGCCATGCAGGCAGGCAGGCAGACTCGCAGGCCGGCAGGCTCACAGGCAGGCAGGCTCACACCATGCAGGCTCGCAGGCAGGCATTCTCGCAGGTAGTCAGGCATTCTCGCAGGGAGGCAGGCAGGTAGGCTCGCAGGCAGGCAGGCAGGCAGGCTCGCAGGCAGGCAGGCAGGCAGCCTCGCAGGCAGGCAGGCAGGCAGGCTCGCAGGCAGGTAGGAAGGCAGGATCACAGGAAGGCAGGCAGGCTCGCAGGAAGGCAGGCAGGCACGCAGGCAGGCAGTATGACAAGCAGGCAGGCAGGCTCGCAACCATGCAGGCAGGCAGGCAGGCAGGCTCGCAGGAAGGTAGGCAGGCAGGCTCGCAGGAAGGCAGGCAGGCTCCCAGGAAGGCAGGCAGGCTAGCAGTCAGGCAGGATGGCAGGCAGGCAGGCTCGCAAGCAGGCAGGCTCGCAGGCAGGCAGGCAGGCATGCAGACAGGCTCGCAGGCAGGCAGGCAGGCAAGTTCGCAGGGAGGCAGGCAGGCAGGCTGTCAGACAGGCAGGCAGGCAGGAAGTGAGGCAGGCAGGCCAGGAGGCAGGCAGGCAAGCAGGCAGGTTGGCAGGCATGTTCACAGGCAGGCAGGCAGGTAGGCTCTCAGGCAGACAGGCTCGCAGGCAGGAAGGCAGGCAGGAGGGCTCACAGGCAGGCAGGCTCGCAGGCTGGCAGGCTCGCAGGCAGTCAGGCAGGCAGGCAGGCAGGCAGGCTAGAAGGCTGGCTCACAGTCAGGCAGGCTCGCAGGCAGGCAGGCAGGCAGGCAGGAGGGCTCACAGGCAGGCAGGCTCGCAGGCAGGCAGGCTCGCAGGCAGTTAGGCAGTCAGGCAGTCAGGCAGGCAGGCAGGCAGGCAGGCTGGAAGGCTGGCTCGCAGTCAGGCAGGCTCGCAGGCAGGCAGGCAGGCAGTTAGGCAGGCAGGCAGGCAGTTAGGCAGGCAGGCAGGCAGGCAGTTAGGCAGGCAAGCAGGCAGCCAGCCAGTCTCGCACCATGCAGGCTCACAGGCAGGCATGCAGGCAAGCTCACAGACAGGCACGTTCACAGGCAGGCAGGCAGGCGTGCATGCTCGAAGGCCGGTAGGCTCAAAGGCAGGCAGGGAGGCAAGCAGGCAAGCAGGCAGGCAGGCTCGCAGGCAGGCAGGCAGCCTCGCAGGCAGGCAGTCTCGTGGCCCGCAGGCTCACAGGCAAGCAGGCTCACACCATGCAGGCTCGCAGGCAGGCATTCTCGCAGGCAGTCTGGCATTCTCGCAGGGAGGCAGGCAGGCAGGCAGGCAGGCAGGCTCGCAGGCCAGCAGGCTCACAGGTAGGCAGGCTCACACCATGCAGGCTCGCCGGCAGGCATTCTCGCAGGCAGTCAGGCATTCTCGCAGGGAGGCAGGCATTCTCGCAGGGAGGCAGGCAGGCAGGTAGGCTCGCAGGCAGGCAGGCAGCAGGCAGGCTCACAGACAGGCAGTCAGGCAGGCTCGCAGGCAGGCAGGCAGGCAGGCTCACAGGCAGGTAGGCAGGCAGGCTCACAGGAAGGCAGGCAGGCTCACAGGAAGGGAGGCAGGATGGCAGGCAGGCAGGCAGGCTCGCAGGCATGCAGGCAGGCAGGCAGGCTCGCAGGCAGGCAGGCAGGCAGGCAGGCTCGCAGGAAGGCAGGCAGCCTCACAGGAAGGCAGGCAGGCTAGCAGGCAGGCAGGATGGCAGGCAGGTAGGCTCGCAAGTAGGCAGGATTGCAGGAAGGCACGCTCGCAGGAAGGCATACAGGCTCGCATGCAAGCAGGCAGGCATGTGTGCATGCTCGCAGGCCGGCAGCCGCACAGGTAGGCCGGCACGCAAGCAGGCAGGCAGGCAGGCAGGCTCGCAGGCAGGCAGACAGGCTGCAGGCAGGCAGGCAGGCAGGTAGGCAAGCAGGCAAGCAAGCTCGCAGGCTCGCAGGCAGGCATGCAGGCAGGCAGGCAGGCTAGCAGAATAGCAGGCTTGCAGGCAGGCAGGCAGGCAGGTAGGCAGTCAGGCATGCAGGCAGGCAGGCAGGCTTGCACCAGGCAGGCTCGCTGGCAGGCAGGCAGACTGCAGGCAGGCAGGCAGGCTCGCAGGCAGGCAGTTTCACAGGCAGGCAGGCAGGCAAGCAGGCAGGCAGACAAGCAGGCAAGCAAGCTCGCACGCTCGCAGGCAGGTAGGCAGGCCGCAGGCAGGCAGGCTGGCAGGCAGGCAAGCAGGCAGGGAGGCAAGCAGGCAAGGAAGCTCGCAAGCTCGCAGGCAAACAGGCAGGCAGGCAGGCTCGCAGACAGGCTTGCATGCTCCCAGGCTGGCATGCTCACAGGCAGGCAGGCAGGCAGGCAGGGAAGCTCGCAGGCAGCCTCACAGTCAGGCAGGCAAGCAGGCAGGCAGGGATGCAGGCTCGCAGGCACAGGCTCGCAGGCAGGCAGGCAGGCAGCCAGGCCGGCAGGCAGGCATACAGGCAGTCAGGCAGGCAGGCATTCATGCAGGCATGTAAGCAGGCAGGAGGTAGGCAGGCAGGTTCGCTGGCAGGCAGGCAGGAAAGCAAGCTCACAGGCTTGCACGCAGGCAGGCGGGCCGCAGGCAGGCAGGCAGGCAGGCAAGCAAGCTCGCAGGCTCGCAGGCAGGCAGGCATGCAGGCAGGCAAGCAGACAGGCAGGAAGGCAGGCAGGCAGGCAGGAAGGCAGGCAGGCTACCAGGCAGGCAGGCTCGCAGGCAGGCAGGCAGGCAGGCTCGCACCAGGCAGGCTCGCTGGCAGGCAGTCAGGCAGGCAGGCATGCAGGCAGGCAGGTAGGCAGGCAGGCAGGCAGGCAGTCAGGCTCGCACCAGGCAGGCTCGCTGGCAGGCAGGCAGGCAGGCTCGCAGGCAGGTAGGCAGGAAGGTTCGCAGGCAGGCAGGCAGGCAAGCAAGCTCGCAGGCTCGCAGGCAGGCTGCAGGCAGGCAGGCAGGCAGGCAGGCAGGTAGGCAAGCAGGCAAGCAAGCTCGCAGGCTTGCAGGCGGCATGCAGGCAGGCAGGCAGGCTAGCAGGCTAGCAGGCTTGCAGGCAGGCAGGCAGGCAGGCAGGCCACAGGCAGGCAGGCAGGCAAGCAAGCTCACATGCTAGCTCGCAGGCAGGCTCGCAGGCAGGCAGGCAGTCTGGCAGGCACTCCATCAGGCAGGCAGGCAGGCAGGCTCGCAGGCAGGCAGGCAGGCAGGCTCGCAGGCAGGCAGGCAGGCATTCCAAGGCCCTCCAAGACACCTGCTGGCAGAGGTGACGCTCAAATCTCTGAAGGGAAGGGACCAGTGGCAGCTCAGTGAACCTTCAGGGAATTTCTAATTTCTGGCTGCAATATCATGGCAGAGGAGCTTTGTATTACGTTAAGAGCTGTCCCCAAAGTGCCTGAAGCAGCATCACTGAAAGCCTAAAGGTAACAGTGACTCCGCCTAGGCTTCCGAACGACCTTGGACTAAGCGTGGGCAACGGAAAACCAGCCTGTAACAAGGAACAAACCTAAACTGGAAGAACACTAGCCCTATAATGCCTCAGCTTTTAAATCCAGGATATATTTTTTTTCGTTTTTAGGTATCAATATATATGGCATTCAAAATATATTTTAAAAGCATAAAATTTTCAGTGTTTTTGAAATGTGACCAAATAGTCACATTTATACTTTGGGTACGAGATACGTTTTCATTAAGAATTATGACAATTTTGTGCTTGGCGTTATAGGGCTAGAGCAGCTTGTTTGAAAAACCAGGAGAAAGGCAAAGGGAATGGAGGGGAAAGGGAAACTTTTGGCTCCCGGGACCAGGCAGGGCTAACTCCCAGGCCTCTTCACCCAGCTCCCTAGGCAGCGCCCTTCCACATGTTTGGACTGGTGGGTGCCCTCTTGGCCATGGTCACAGACCCTGTTACCTCTCGGCTACAATGGCGACTGTGTAGGATCTCTGGGCAAAGCTGAAACAGCTTTGACAAGAGTGAAGCCATTTGGGGCTGACAGAAGCCACCATGAAAAGAAAATGAAGTAGCTAGCAAGTGTAAATCAACTAGCTGATATTGGGTAGGTAGGCTGTGCAGACGTCGCCCAAGGGAATGTCACGGAGGAAATGAATGTTCAGAAGGCTTGTTAGAACGACCAGAGCAGTTTTGGTTCAACTAAGAATGGCTAACCCTAATACCCCGCTTCTCACTCTGCCTGCTTGCACACATGCACATTGCAAAAGTTTTAAAACCTTTGGAAAATTCGACTCGGGGCTGCTCAGACTCCTCTCAAGAGGGCTGACAGACCCTGCTCAGGAAATAAAACTTTTTTCTGTTGAACTTGCTGACGGTGTGAGTTGTTCTTTTCTGGGAATGGACCGTGGCTACAACCTTTTTTAAGTGCACCGAGCTCCGACTGCCACTGTCTGGGCCTGCATAGAATTGATACAATGGGGATTTCTTATTTCTGATTTCTCTAGGCCAGGGGTCCTTAAATTCTTTAAACAGGGACCAGTTCACTGTCCCTCCGCCCGTTGGAGGGCCAGACTACAGTTTAAAAAAAAAACTAAGAACAAATTCCAAGACACACTGCACACATCTAATTGTGGAGTTGAAAAAACAAACCAACAAACCGGGCACAAACACCCGGTGCACAGGATCAATGTCCTTGGCTCTCCCAATGTGGCCCGAGGGCTGTCATTTGAGGACCCCTGCTCTAGGCACTCACAAAGAGCATGTGGTTTCAACCCGAAAGCCTGGAGACTCCGCAATTTGTTTAAAGGTGATTGGGCAGAAGGAGTTCCCAATGGGCCCATGCAAGACTCGTTTTCCCTTCCCCTATTTCTCAGAAGTCATAGATCTATTTCTGGGCAACCAGCACACCCTGATCTGATCTCTAAAATTGATGGGGGTTGGGGGGAAAGGGTTAGGGTTAGGGTTAGAAAAATAAATAAATAAAATGGATGTGTGACTTGACAGCCACTAATAAGCCAGCATATATAAAAGACTTACTCCCTCCCCTAACAGAATGGTTTCTTTTCCCCAAGATTTCAGGAAACATGGCATGAACTGGAAAGACAACTGGTCCAAGTTCCTAAAGCCACCAAGGTGGAGGCCGTCCCTCCCCTCCCCTCCCCTCCCCATCCCCGTCGTCTTTATCCCACTTTGCTGGAGGACTCGGGAAGCGGGAGAGCTGGCTTAAAACCCATTGTGACCCCTGCCTGCCTATCAGTTCACAGGGGGCCTGTGAGAGAGAAATACCACCCCTTTTAAAGTCACCCCCCAACACGTGCACTAGGGCTGGCATGTCCTCTCTACCCCCCAGAAGGATCACTGGGCAGCAGCATTCTCTGCTTAAGGCAAGCAGCCCCAACACCTGGGGAAACCCCCCGAGTCCCTTTTTGGGTGTAGGTCCCCTTTTTTTCCAGGGATTGCATAATTGGAATAAACAAAACCCCCTGGTCTGACAAACCACAAGGTCTGATTTCTTTGCTAGACTAGCTTTTCCACATGCATCAGCCCACCTCAGACAAGTGCCAGCAACTTCTCCAGGTGCTGTTCACAACAGAGGAACGGGAGCCCTTCCAGAGAGAGGCCCATAAAGCAGTCAATAGACCTGATGGTCAGCCAGCGGGCACTCCCCACTGGAGAGAAACTCTTTTTGACACTCCACGAATACTGTGGGACACAAACTCCCAGTAAGGCACCGAGGGCTTAACCAGGTATCACCAGTTTCTCTTGCAGGGCCTGCGCGGGACAGCTAGGAAACCTATGCATTTATCGAAGGTCAGTGAGAATTTTCAGGCGCCACCAGAGAATGTCTGCCTGTCTGCCTGCGAGAATGCCTGCCTGCCTGCCTGCCTGCCTGCGAGAATGCCTGCCTGCCTGACTGCCTGTCTGCCTGCGAATGCCTGCCTGCCTGCCTGCGTGTCTGCCTGCCTCCCTGCGAGAATGCCTGCCAGCCTTCCTACCTGCGAGAATGCCTGCCTGCCTGCGAGAATGCCTGTCTGCCTGCCTGCCTGCCTGTGAGAATGCCTGCCAGCCTTCCAACCTGCGAGAATGCCTGCCTCCCTGCGAGAATGCCTGCCTGCCTACCTGCTTACGAGAATGCCTGCCTGCCTGCCTTCCTGCGAGAATGCCTTCCTGCCTGCCTGCTTGCGAGAATGCCTGCCTGGCTACCTTTGAGAATGCCTGCCTGCCTGCCTGCGAGAATGCCTGCCTGCCTGCCTGCGAGAATGCATGCCTGCGTGTGAAAATGCCTGCCTGCCTGCATGCCTGCTTGCCTGAGAGAATGCCTGCCAGCCTGCCTGCGAGAATGCCTGCCTGCCTGCCTGCGTGCCTGCCTGCCTGCCTGTGAGAATGCCTCCCTGCCTGCCTGCGAGAATGCCTGCCTGCCTGCCTGCGAGAATGCCTGCCTGCATGTGAAAATGCCTGCCTGCCTGCATGCCTGCTTGCCTGCGAGAATGCCTGCCTGCCTGCCTGCGAGAATGCCTGCCTGCCTGCCTGCGTGCCTGCCTGCCTGCCTGTGAGAATGCCTGCCTGCCTGCCTGCGAGAATGACTGCCTGCCTACTTGCGAGAATGCCTGCTTACCTGCCTGCCTGCCTGCCTGCCTGTGAGAATGCCTGCCTGCCTGCCTGCCTACTTGAATTCCTGCCTGCCTGCCTGCCTGCCTGCGAGAATGCCTGCCTGCCTTCCTGCCTGCCAGAATGCCTGCGATAATGCCTGCCTGTCTGCCTGCGATAATGCCTGCCTGCCTCCTAGAATGCCTGCCTGCCTGCCTGCCTGCGAGAATTCCTGCCCGCTAGAATGCCTGCCTGCGAGAATGCCTACCTGCGAAAATGCCTGCCGGCCTGCCGGCCTGCCTGCCTGCGTGACTGCGAGAATGCCTTCCTGCCTGTTGCCTGTCTGCCTACTAGAATGCCTGCCTGCCTGCATGCGTGTCTCCTTGCCTGCCTGTTAGAATGCCTGCCTGCCTGCCTGTCTGCGAGAATGCCTGCCTGCCTGCCTGCAAGTGAGAATGCCTGCCTGCCTGTCTGTCTGCGAGAATGCCTGCCTGCCGGCCTGCCTGCCTGCCTGCCTGCCTGCCTGCCTGCCTACCTGCTAGAATGCCTTTCTTCCTGCCTTCCTGTCTGTCTGCGAGAATGCCTGCCTGCCTGCATGCGTGTCTGCATGCCTGACTGCCTGCGAGAATGCCTGCCTGCCTGCATGTATGTCTGCCTGCCTGCCTGCGAGAATTCCTGCCCGCTAGAATGCCTGCCTGCGAGAATGCCTACCTGCGAAAATGCCTGCCGGCCTACCTGCCTGCGTGACTGCGAGAATGCATTCCTGCCTGTTGCCTGTCTGCCTGCTAGAATGCCTGCCTGCCTGCATGCGTGTCTGCCTGCCCGCCTGTTAGAATGCCTGCCTGCCTGCCTGCCTGTCTGCGAGAATGCCAGCCTGCCTGCCTGCCTGTGAGAATGCCTGCCTGCCTGTCTGTCTGCGAGAATGCCTGCCTGCCGGCCTGCCTGCCTGCCTGCCTGCCTGCTAGAATGCCTTCCTTCCTGTCTTCCTGTCTGCGTGCGAGAATGCCTGCCTGCCTGCATGCGTGTCTGCATGCCTGCCTGCCTGCCTGCCTGTGAGAATGCCTGCCTACATGCCTGCCTGCCTGCCTGCGAGAATGCCTGCCTGCCTGCCTGCTTTTGAGAATGCCTGTCTGGCTACCTTTGAGAATGCCTGCCTGCCTGCCTGCCTGCGAGAATGACTGCCTGCCTGCCTGCCTACCTTACTGCGTGCGAGAATGCCTGCCTACCTGCCTGCCTGTGAGAATGCCTGCCTGCCTGCCTGCCTGCCTGCGAGAATGCCTGCCTGCCTGCCTGCGAGAATGCCTGCCTGCATGGGAAAATGCCTGCCTGCCTGCATGCCTGCTTGCCTGCGAGAATGCCTGCCTGCCTGCCTGCGAGAATGCCTGCCTGCCTGCCTGCCTGCGTGCCTGCCTGCCTGCCTGCCTGTGAGAATGCCAGCCTGCCTGCCTGCCTGCGAGAATGACTGCCTGCCTACCTGCGAGAATGCCTGCTTGCCTGCCTGCCTGCCTGCCTGCCTGTGAGAATGCCTGCCTGCCTGCCTGCCTGCCTGCCTGCCTGCCTGCGAGAATGACTGCCTGCCTACCTGCGAGAATGCCTGCTTGCCTGCCTGCCTGCCTGCCTGCCTGTGAGAATGCCTGCCTGGCTGCCTGCCTACTTGAATTCCTTCCTGCCTGCCTGCCTGCCTGCCTGCGAGATTGCCTGCCTGCCTTCCTGCCTGCCAGAATGCCTGCCTGCCTGCCTGCCTGTCTGCCTGCGAGAATGCCTGCCTGCCTGCATGTATGTCTGTCTGCATGCCTCCTAGAATGCCTGCCTGCCTGCCTGCCTGTGAGAATGCCTGCCTGCCTGCCCGCTAGAATGCCTGCCTGCGAGAATGCCTACCTGCGAAAATGCCTGCCGGCCTGCCGGCCTGCCTGCCTGCGTGACTGCGAGAATGCCTTCCTGCCTGTTCCCTGTCTGCCTGCTAGAATGCCTGCCTGCCTGCATGCATGTCTGCCTGCCTGCCTGTTAGAATGCCTGCCTGCCTGCCTGCCTGCCTGCGAGAATGCCTGCCTGCCTGCCTGCCTGCGAGAATGCCTGCCTGCCTGCCTGCCTGTGAGGATGCCTGCCTGCCTGCTTGCCTGTGAGAATGCCTGCCTGGCTGCCTGCCTGCGAGAATGCCTGCTTGCCTGCCTGCTTGCCTGCGAGAATGCCTGCCGGCCGGCCTGTCTACCTGCCTGCGAGAATGCCTGCCTTCTTGCCTGCCTCCCTGCCTGCCTGCGAGAATGCCTGCCTGCCTGCCTGCGAGAATGACTGCCTGCCTGCCTGCCTGCGAAACTGCCTGCCTGCTTTCGAGAATGCCTGCCTGCCTGCCTGCCTGCCAGAATGCCTGCATACCCTCCCTCCAGCCTCCCAGCATCCCCATTCATAACACCTGTTTTAAAGGGCTCATCCACCTTGTATTCCCTGTGTTTCTAGTTCCTATCTGTCCCAGTGTACATTCTCTGTTCTAGCCAGATTTGAAAGTTATAATTGGGATCTTGATAGTGAGGGCAGAGGAAGCATTGAGGAGCTAGAGGGAAATTGTGTTTCATCATTGCTGTCTAGTACTCTGTGTAGGCTTTTCTCCTCTCTGAGACCTTTCTTAAGGGAATGTCCAGTGGACTACAAATGGGCTTTGGCTCTCTACCCAACATTCCCCACCCATTCGCAATGATGAGATTTTTTTTTGCGGATGATGCCTGATCCCTTTGAAACCTCGTGATCGCACAGGCTGGTATGCTTATTCCATGTGGGCTCTGTTGTTTCTGAGCTACATGGCCGCTTGCTTACCCTTCAAGCCTTTAAGACCTCAGACGCCATATCTTTTGGTAGCAGGACACCATCAAATTTCTTGACCACATTTGCTTATGCAACCGCTTAGACTTCAGGGAACGTGTCTGGAAGGTGAGCATCATAGAATGCCAATGTAATAGAACAAAGTATTCTTGCAATGAGAGAGTCCTTGAGTGGAGGCCCAAAGGCCATCTGCTACCTTAATAGGAAACCTAAAAAAGATATGGACATAGGTGTATTTCCCCATGCTCACAGATAAATATATTTACATCTGTTCGTGCCTTTCTTTAGAACTCTATATCTGGCCCGTGCTTCCTAGGTCGCTCTGCTATTCCCTTTCATTTCCCTCTTGTGCCCACTGCCATGCTCAGGCTTCATTTGGGTTTCAGTAAATCCCCTTGGTTCCTTTACCCTTGATCACGCCCTACCAGGATTCCTACATCGCCCTCACCACGGATTTGCATCCACTTGTTGTTCCCTTGTCTCTGGGTTTCTTGACACCACTTCCTTTCCCCCCAACTCCCTCTTTCCCGTGGCCCTCCCCCAAAGCGTTGTTCCCCTTTTTCTCTCCTGCAGATTGTGCATCCAGCATCTCTTTTTAGACATACAGGAGAGGTAATAACATGCACAAACACAAAACAGAGCAATAGCAAGCACCAACAGAAAGAAAACAGCCAAAATCCAATGACCATAAACGAAAACACAACTCATCAAGAAAGGAAAGCTCGTAGGTAGTTCACGGACAGTTTGTCGGCCCTTAGGAGTATTTTCCAGTCCAGTCTGTGCGGGCACCAAGTCCTGCCCCCAAAGTCCTCCTTTGGCATTCCCTGAGGACCTTGCTGCTCCACTTCCTTGCTCTTCTGCTGCACCCCCTTAGTGCTATGCCTCGGTGTGGCGGGATCCGTTCCCGCACTGTGTCTCCAGTGTTGTCCCTTCTAGGGCTATGGGTCTTTGAGGGACGTCGTGTCTCAACTTGGGCTGGCCATGTGGTCTTCTGTGTGGACTGTCTTCTCTGCATGGGAACATCATCCTCAAGGCCTGGTGGGCCAGGATGTGTTCCACTCTCCCCTACTCCCCCTTCGTCTGCTCCGTGTGCTCCCATTAGCTATGTCCCTCTCCCAGAGCTGCAGATTCGGTGCCATCCTATGAAAAAACATATTCGGGTGGGGGAGGGGGGCACATGGGCCGGGGAAGATCTGCTCAGATCTTTTGAGGGTCCAGGAGAGAGTGACTGCTCAGCTGGGCACAGGCATGTGGGGCTTCGAGCTCTGGCTCCAGACACTGGTTGGGAATGTGGCTTTGTTGTTAACCAGTTGTGTTCCTGTGGGTCAGTACCTGTGTCTTTTTGAGTGAGTTTTCTCATCTGGAAAGTAAAGGTATTCCATGGTCTAGTGTCCCATGTCACTAAGTGATCGAGAGGGGTTAACCCGAACCTGATTCAAACCATGTGCACATGTCAGGCGCATTCTAGATCTGGGGTGGCGATTCAGAGCCCAGGACATTGATAATGTCCAAGAGGTGATATAGGTGGCTTCGTATTGAAACGGGAAGCCCACTGTGGAGGTTTTGTCCTTCCGCTGATGGCCACCTCAACTCCTGCTAAAAGAGTTTCACTGGCTCAACAGCTGAGCCGGGAGCCAGTGCCATGAAAACCATGTGGCTAACTGGGACATTTTTTACCTCGATGGCTTGGGAAGCCCCCCAATCTCCATGCAAACCATCTGGTGTGAGTTGTCCTTGGAAGCACTCATAGGCTGACAGTGATTCCCATCTTTCCTTTGACAATGTGCCTGTTCTCTTTTTTAAACCAGAGAAGATGGACCCTGTGTCCTCCAAGACATTTCCTGGCTGGCCCCCGACTTGGACAGTTAGCACGGGATCCTGGGGGCCAGTGAAACAGAGCCCTGAGACATTCCTTCAGCTTCCTCAAGCATTATTGTATCTCGCTTGGGTTTTTCTAGGCGAGGCCGAGGCCCGTCCTCTCTAGTGTAGGTTTGTCCGTCTCTCCTGGTGTTTTCAATGCAGTGCTTTTTTCCAATGTCTGTCTCTTCTGTAGTAGGCACCTGGATCCTTCCTTCCTCAGGGCTTGGCGGTGCCACAGGTCAGTCTCTCCGTGAGTGGGCCATGATCTCTTTTCCTGAGTCTCTGGTGTGTCTCATGGCAATTCCTAATATTTTAGCTATTTGTTTGTTTCTGTCGTGGTAGGGTCATCAGTGTTGTGATACACCCACTAAGACACTTCTACCAAATCACTAAGATTGTTCCCTTTAAATGATTCCCATTTCTTTTTCATGTCTGAGGCGGGCTGAGTAATAAAGGCAATACTTATTGCCCTCTTGTTTTCGGGGGCCTCTGGGTCCTTGGAGGTACAAAGAACACAGGCTTCCATCAGCCACTCTAAAAGGAAGGCAGGCGGCAGGCAGGCAGGCAGGCAGGCAGGCAGACATTCTCTTGTAGGCGCCTGAAAATTCTCACTGACCTTAGAAAAATGCATGGGTTTCCTAGCTGTCCCATGGAGGCCCTGCAAGAGAAACTGGTGATACCTGTTTAAGCCCTCGGGGCCTTACTGGGAGTTATGTCCCACAGTATTCGTGGAGTGGCAAAAAGAGTTTCTGTCCAGTGGGGAGTGCCCGCTGGCTGACCATCAGGTCTATTGACTGCTTTCTGGGCCTCTCTCTGGAAGGGCTCCCGTTCCTCTGTTGTGAACAGCACCTGGAGAAGTGGATGGCACTTGTCTGAGGTGGGCTGATGCATGTGGAAAAGCTAGTCTAGCAAAGAAATCAGTTCTTGCGGTTTGTCAGACCGGGGGGTTTTGTTTATTCCAATTATACAATCCCTGGAAAAAAAGGGGACATAGACCCAAAGAGGGACTCGGGGGGTTTCCCCAGGTGTTGGGGCTGCTTACCTTAAGCAGAGAATGCTGTTGCCCCGTGATCCTTTTGGCGGGTGGAGAGGACATGCCAGCCTTAGTGCACGTGTTGGGGGGTGACTTTAAAAGGGGTGGTATTTCTCTCTCTCTGGCACCCAATGAACTGATAGGCAGGTTCCGTCAGCCCTCTTGAGAGGTGTCTGAGTAGCCCCGAGTCGAATTTCCCAAGGGTTTTAAAACTTTTGCAATGTGCATGTGTGCAAGCAGGCAGAGTGAGAAGCGGGGTATTAGGGTTAGCCATTCTTAGTTGAACCAAAACTGCTCTGGTCGTTCTCGCAACCCTCTCAACATCCATTTCCTCCGTGACATTCCCTTGGGCAACGTCTGCACAGCCTACCTCCCCAATATCAGCTAATTGATTTACACTTGCTAGCTACTTTATTTTCATTTCATGGTGGCTTCTGTCAGCCCCAAATGGCTTCTCTCTTGTCAAAGCTGTTTCAGCTTTTCCCAGAGATCCTACACAGTCGCCATTGTAGCCGAGAGGTAACAGGGTCTGTGTCCATGGCCAAGATGGCACCCACCAGTCCAAACATGTGGAAGGGCGCTGCCTAGGGAGCTGGGTGAAGAGGCCTGGGAGTTAGCCCTGCCTGGTCCCAGGAGCCAAAAGTTTCCCTTTCCCCTCCATTCTCTTTGCCTTTCTCCTGGTTTTCCAAACAAGCTCCTCTAGCCCTATAACGCCAAGCACAAAATTGTCATAATTCTTAATGAAAACGTATCTGGTACCCAAATTATAAATGTGACTATTTGGTCACATTTCAAAAACACTGAAAATTTTATGCTTTTAAAATATATTTTGAATGCCATATATTGATAAGTATGAAAGTAAAGAATAAAAACCAAAAAAAAAATTTCCTGGATTTAAAACCTGAGGCGTTATAGGGCTAGTGTTCTTCCAGTTTAGGTTTGTTCCTTGTTACAGGCTGGTTTTCCATTGTCCACACTAAGGCCAATGTCGTTTGGAAGCATAGGCGGAGTCACTGTTACCTTTAGGCTTTCAATGATGCTGCTTCAGGCACTTATGGGGACAGCTCTTAACTTAATACACAGCTCCTCTGCCATGATGTTCCAGCCAGAAATTCCAATTTCCATTAAGATTCCCTGAGCTGCCACATGTCCCTTCCCTTCAGAGATATGAGCGTCAGCCCCGCCAGCAGGCGTCTTGGAGGACCTTGGGGCCATCCCAAGCAGTGGTCCTCCTAGCCTGTTGTCCAGAAAAATGGTTGGACCTAAAGGTCGCCCTCGGCGAATGGTCATTGACCCCTTCCCTCAGGCTGAGGCATGAGGTTCAGGGCAACTCAGGGGTGCGCTCTCAAGTGGGGGTTATTGACCTGTAGGCAGCAAGCTCTCAATCGCCTCCTTGTTTTGTGCTTTCTGGATGGGACTTAGCAGCGTGATGCTCAGGAATTGCCCCCTTGCATGAATCCTGTCCATTTGGGATAGAGTTGATACAGAGAGGCTGGGCAACAAAAGCTGATAGATTCACTTTGCAACACTATTTGGCCACAGTATCGTTTTGAGAGAGGCTACGCTTTCCCTTCCAACCGTGATTCACCGGGAACAGTTCGGTAGAATGCCGGGAAAGTGGGCGGAGATGCCAGAACTAGGAACTTTTCTCCTCTCGAGGAGCTGTAGGAGACATTCATCCCTAGTGCACCCAGGAACCCCTAAGGCAGGCGTCCTCAAACTGTGGTCCATGGGACACATGTGGCGCGATGCCATTTATCCCACCATCGGGGTGTTTTTGCTGCCACTGCCTGTCCTGCTTAGCAGCCGACTCGTGCAGTGTGCATAGGAATTTGTTCATAGGTTCTTTGAAAACCATAGTCTGGCCCTCCAACGGTCGGAGAGACAATGAATTGGCCCCCTGTGTAAACAATTTGAGGACCCCTGCCTTAAGGGTTCCTGGACTTCAGGTCACTATTCGCCCAGCCCTGAACCCTCCCTGAACATTCTACCCCTAGTAGAGGCACCAGGGGCATTTGGTCCCCGGGTAATTTACAAGCCTTTTACTCAAATGGAACCCGATAAAATTAAAAATGACACAGGCAGTTACTCTACATTTGCTCCCTGTTGACTCCACGTGTAATGTCCCAATATTACAATTTAACCCTATAATGCCGAGCATCCTATTGAAACAGGAAACCCACTGTCCTTCCGCTGATGGCCACCTCAACTCCTGCTAAAAGAATTTCACTGGCTCAACAGCTGAGCCGGGAGCCAGTGCCATGAAACCCATGTGGCTAACTGGGACATAGGGCAGAGAGACATTTTTTACCTTGATGGCTTGGGAAGCCCCCCAATCTCCATGCAAACCTTCTGGTGTGAGTAATCTTTGGAAGCAATCATAGGCTGACAGTAATTCCCATCTTTCCTCTGACAATGTGCCTGTTCTCTCATTGAACCTGAGAAGATGGACCCTGTGTCCTCCAAGACATTTCCTGGCTGGCCCCCAACTTGGACAGTTAGCACGGGATCCTGGGGGCCAGTGAAACAGAGCCCTGAGACATTCCTACAGCTTCCTCAAGCGTTATTGTCTCTCGCTTGGGTTTTTCTAGGCGAGGACGAGGCTCGTCCTCTCTAGTGGAAGTTTGTCCGTTTCCCCTGGGGTTTACAATGCAGTGGTTTTTCCAATGTCTGTCTGTTCTGTAGTAGGCACCTGGATCCTTCCTTCCTCGGGGCTTGGCGGTGCCACAGGTCAGTCTCTCCGTGAGTGGCCATATCTCTTTTCCTGAATCTCTGGTGTGTCTCATGGCAATTCCTAGTATTTTAGCTATTTGTTTGTTTCTGTCGTGGTAGGGTCATCTGTGTTGTGATACACCCAGTAAGACACTTCTACCAAATCACTAAAATTGTTCCCTTCAAAGACTTCCCATTTCTTTTCCCTGTCTGAGGCGGGCTGAGTAATAAAGGCAATACTTATTGCCCTCTTGTTCTCGGGGGCCTCTGGGTCCTTGGGGGTACAAAGACCGCAGGCTTCCATCAGTCACTCTAAAAAGGCAGACAGTCAGGCAGGCAGGCAGGCAGGCAGACATTCTCTTGTAGGCGCCTGAAAATTCTCACTGACCTTAGATAAATGCATAGGTTTCCTAGCTGTCCCGCGGAGGCCCTGCAAGAGAAACTGGTGATACCTGGTTAAGCCCTCGGGGCCTTACTGGGAATTTGGGTCCCACATTATTCGTGGAGTTGTAAAAAGTGTTTCAGTCCAGTGGGGAGTGCCCGCTGGCTGACCATCAGGTCTATTAACTGCTTTCTGGGCCTCTCTCTGGAAGGGTTCCCGTTCCTCTGTTGTGAACAGCACCTGGAGAAGTGGCTGGCACTTGTCTGAGGTGGGCTGATGCATGTGGAAAAGCTTGTCTAGCAAAGAAATCGGACCTTGTGGTTTGTCAGACAGGGGGGGGGGTTTGTTTATCCCAATTATGCAATCCCTGGAAAAAAAGGGGACATAGAACCAAAGAGGGACTCAGGGGATTACCCCAGGTGTTGGGGCTGCTTTCCTTAAGCATAGAATGCTGCTGCCCAGTGATCCTTCTGGGGGGTGGAGAGGACATGCCAGCCCTAGTGCACGTGTTGGGGGGGTGACTTTAAAAGGGGGTGATATTTCTCTCTCTCTGGCCCCCCATGAACTGATAGGCAGGCAGGGGTCACAATGGGTCTTAAGCCAGCTGTCCCGCTCCCCGAGTCCTCCTGCAAAGTGTGATAAAGACGACGGCGATGGGGAGGGGAGGGACGGCCTCCACCTTGGTGGCTTTAGGAACTTAGACCGGTTGTCTTTCCCGGCCATGCCACGTTTCCTGAAATCTTGGGGAAAAGAACCCAGTCTTTTGGGGGAGGTAGTAAGTCTTTTATATATGCTGGCTTATTAGTGACCCTGTCAAGTCACACATCAATTTTAGAGATCAGATCAGCGTGTCATGCTTGCCCAGAAATAGATCTAAGACCTCTGAGAAATAGGGGAAGGGAAAACGAGTCTTGCGTGGGCCCATTGGGGACTCCTTCTGCCCAATCACCTTTAAACAAATGGCGGAGTCTCCAGGCTTTCGGGTTGAAACCACATGCTCTTTGTGAGTGCCCAGAGCAGGGTTCCTCATATGACAGCCGGCGGGCCACATGGGGACAGCGGGGTGTTTGTGCCCCTTTGTTGGTTTGTTTTTTAACTTCAAAATTAGATGTGTGCAGTGTGCCTGGAATTTTTTCGTAGTTTTTTTTTTTTTAAACTGTAGTCTGGCCCTCCAATGGGTCGGAGGGACAGTGAATTGGTCCCTGTTTAAAGAGTTTAAGGAACCCTGGCCTAGATAAACCAGAAATCCCCTAGTTCTGGGGAGAGCTCTCCTGTACAGGTGCTCTCCTTTCTATGCAGGCCCAGAGAGTGGCAGTCGGAGCTCGGTGTACCTCGAAATGTTGTAGCCACTGTCCATTCCCAGAAAAGAACAACTCACACCATCAGCAAGTTCAACAGAAAAAGTTTTATTTCCTGAGCAGGGTCTGTCAGCCCTCTTGAGAGGAGTCTGAGCAGCCCCGAGTCGAATTTTCCAAAGGTTTTAAAACTTTTGCAATATGCATGTGTGCAAGCAGGCAGAGTGAGAAGTGGGGTATTAGGGTTAGCCATTCTTAGTTGAACCAAAACTGCCCTGGTCGTCCTCGTAAGCCTTCTGAACATCTATTTCCTTTGTGACATTCCCTTGGGCGACGTCTGCACAGCCTACCTCCCCAATATCAGCTAGTTTATTTACACTTCCTAGCTACTTTACTTTCTTTTCATGGTGGCTTCTGTCAGCCCCAAATGGCTTCACTCTTGTCAAAGCTGTTTCAGCTTTTCCCAGAGATCCTACACAGTCGCCATTGTAGCCGAGGGGTAACAGGGTCTGTGTCCATGGCCAAGATGGCACCCACCAGTCCAAACATGTGGAAGGGCGCTGCCTAGGGAGCTGGGTGAAGAGGCCTGGGAGTTAGCCCTGCCTGGTCCCGGGAGCCAAAAGTTTCCCTTTCCCCTCCATTCTCTTTGCCTTTCTCCTGGTTTTTCAAACAAGCTGCTCTAGCCCTATAACGCCAAGCACAAAATTGTCATAATTCTTAATGAAAACGTATCTGGTACCCAAATTATAAATGTGACTATTTGGTCACATTTCAAAAACACTGAAAATTTTATGCTTTTAAAATATATTTTGAATGCCATATATATTGATACCTATGAATGTAAAGGATAAAAACCAAAAAAAAAAATTCCTGATTTTAAAACCTGAGGCGTTATTGGGCTAGTTTTCATCCAGTTTAGGTTTGTTCCTTGTTACAGGCTGGTTTTCCGTTTCCCACGCTTAGGCCAATGGCGTTCGGAAGCCTAGGCGGGGTCACTGTAACCTCTAGGCTTTCAGCGATGCTGCTTCAGGCACTTATGGGGACAGCTCTTAACTTAATACACAGCTCCTCTGCCATGATGTTCCAGCCAGAAATTCCAATTTCCATTAAGATTCCCTGAGCTGCCACATGTCCCTTCCCTTCAGAGATATGAGCGTCAGCCCCGCCAGCAGGCGTCTTGGAGGGCCTTGGGGCCATCCCAAGCAGTGGTCCTCCTAGCCTGTTGTCCAGAAAAATGGTTGGACCTAAAGGTCGCCCTCGGCGAATGGTCATTGACCCCTTCCCTCGGGCTGAGGCATGAGATTCAGGGCAACCCAGTGGTGCGCTCTCAAGTGGGAGTTATTGACCTGGAGGCAGCAAGCTCTCAATCGCCTCCTTGTTTTGTGCTTTCTAGATGGTACTTAGCAGCGTGATGCTCAGGAATTGCCCCCTTGCATGAATCCTGTCCAATTGGGATAGAGTTGATACAGAGAGGCTGGGGAAACAGAAGCTGATAGATTCACTTTGCAACTCTATTTGGCCACAGTATCGTTTTGAGAAAGGAGAATGGTGGGCAGAGAATGGTACACTTTCCCTTCCAACCGTGATTCACCTGGAGCAGTTTTGTAGAGTGCCGGGAAAGGGGGTGGAGATGCCAGAACTTAGAGCATTTCTCCTCTCGAGAAGCAGTAGGAGACCTTCATCCCCAGTGCACCCAGGAACCCCTAAGGTAAGCGTCCTCAAACTGTGGTCCATGGGGCACATGTGGCACGATGCCATTTATCCCACCCTCGGGGTGTTTTTGCTGCCACTGCCTGTCCTGCTTAGCAGCCGACTCGTGCAGTGTGCATAGGTTTTTTGAAATCCATAGTCTGGCCCTCCAATGGTCGGAGGGCAGTGATTGGGTCCCTGTGTAAACAATTCGAGGACCTAAGGGATCCTGGACTTCAGGTTACTATTCCCCCAGCCCTGAGCCATCCCTGAACATTCTACCCCTGGTAGAAGCACCAGGGTAATTTGGTCCCCGGGTAATTTACAAACCTGTTACTCAAATGGAACCCAAGAAAATTAAAAATGACACAGGCAGTTACTCTACTTTTGCACCCTGTTGACTCGGCCTGTGGTGTCCCAATATTACAATTTAATCCTATAACGCCGAGCATGTCTTTTCCCTAACATTTAATGAAATGAATTTATATGTATATATATTGATAACTATGCAAGTAATGAATCAAAACGAAATTTTTTCCCCAAAAATTTAAAAGTGAGGCGTTATAGGGTTAAAAAGAAGGATGGTTCTTATCAGCAGGTCCAAGACCTTAGGATCATAAATGAAGCAATGATCCTACTTCACCCAATAGTGCCCAAAACCTGGACCCCCCTAGGGGAAATTTTGAATGCTTTTACTCCCGTGCCGGTACTTAGAATGAACAAACACACGCCTGATAATCCTAAGATTTTTACTTACTTCCTGTCATACTCACCTAGTTTCAAGGGCACTCCTACCTCACAATTCTAGCCTAGTCTCAGTGAAACTGTTCACCCTTTTGTGCGTTTGTTGGTTTTTCCAGAAGTTCTCAAGTAACCAAGGCCCCTAATCCAAGTGTGCCAGCTCGAGGACCACCATCTCCTGGACCACTTCAGCCTTATCCATCCTAGCGCTGAAAGGACGGACAAGCCCTCCCAGCAGAGGAGGAAGGGTGTGGACCCAAAGCCCCACTTTGCCTCTTTTGCCAGCAGGAAGCAATTAGAGATGCCGTCGCCCAGTACCCCAAAGGTTTGGGTCCATATCTCTTCAGGGTGGAAAAGTTACGTAGCTAGCATAGGGACTGGGGTGTCCATTACACATGCTCAGAGGGCCCAGTTAGCGGCCCAGGAAGAAGTGGCACACTGTGAGTGCTCAGAGCCACTGGGATCGACCAGGGTTGCCCACCACACCTCCCTAACTCTCTTAAACCTCATTTAGGCCACAAACCAGGTTTGGCGTGAATTCTTTCTCACGCAGAACCAAGGACCGAGGGATATCGGCCCCAGAGAGATCTGACCAGCCCAGGAAAGCTCTTTGGAGGCAGCACGACTGGACATGAATGGCTGGTGGATACTGTTCAGATACATGGCTTTCTGCTTGGAAGGGTTTTTAGTCTCAGCTGACTGGAACGGAGCAGGTAGTACGTCGGGATCACATAGTATCCATGTCCACAAATCAGCTGCCCATTCCAAAGGCTGGACAATGCCTTTGGAAAGCCCTCTGTTTTGGAATGTCACTCCTTGGAGATGGCAGTGGAAGGGACTGGGACCCAGGTATGCTGCCCCTTACTCCTAGTTGTCGGTTTCTGGATCCTGACCATATCTCTCACAGGATCAGTTAGTGGGCTTGTTGTCGGCCTCAGGCTTTGTTCACCAAGGTCCTCCAGCTAGGTGGTAGTGTGTGTGCATGAGCAGAGGCTTCCTGCCAATCCCCCATGAGTTGTAGAGCTCCCCTAGTGTGGGCTCCGGAAAAGAGATGCCCCAGACAGCAGGACTACCCAGGAGAGTGGGCCCTGCAGGAACCGGAGGGCCATTCCCCCTGTGGAATGACCTCAGAGCCCCGCCTCTCTCACTGTCCAGCTGCCGGGACTCTGGACCCTAAGTTTCATGCCTTACACAGGAATAGACACAGGGTGAGTTGACTGCAGCACTGCTTTTGTTGGTCTAATCCAGCCTGAGATCATCCTAGCATCAGCCCTCTGCCAGGGTCTTTTTTTTCTCTCCTTTTATAGGGGCTCATACAACAATAACCACAATACGTGCAAACATCACTGATATAAGGCACATTTGTACATTCAATGCCCTCATAATTCTCAAAATATCTTCTCTCCACCCAAGCCCCTGGCCTCAGCTCCTCATTCCCCCACCCCCATTCTCACTACCCCTCCCTCATAAATCCTTCATCATTTACTAATTATTATTTTGTCATGTCTTGCACTGTCTGATGTCCCCCTTCACCCCCTTTTCTTTTGAGGTTTTATGTAGATGCTTGTCATTGGTTTCCTGGTGCTAGCGTACCCTCCCTCCACCCTCCCAGCATCCCCATTCATAACACTGGTCCTAAAGGGCTCATCCACCTTGAATTCCCTGTGTTTCTAGTTCCTATCTGTCCCAGGGTACATTCTCTGTTCTAGCCAGATTTGATAGTTATAATTAGGATCTTGATAGTGAGGGCAGAGGAAGCATTGAGGAGCCAGAGGAAAGTTGTGTTTCATCGTTGCTGTCTCGTACCCTGTGTAGGCTTGTCTCCTCCCTGAGACCTTTTTTAAGAGAATGTCCAGTGGACTGCAAATGGGCTTTGGCTCTCTGCCCAGCACTCCTTGCTCATTTGCAATGATGAGATTTTTTGTACTGATGATGCCTGATCCCTTTGAATTTTCATGATCGCAGAGGGTGTTATGCTTACCCTATGTTGGCTTTGTTGCTTCTGAGCTAGATGGCCGCTTGCTTACCTTCAGGCATTTAAGACCTCTTATGCCATATCTTTTGATAGCTGGGCACCATCATCTTTCTTGACCATAATTGCATATGCCACCGCTTAGTCTTCAGTGATCGTGTTGGGAAGGTGAGCATCATAGAATGCCAGTGTAATAGAACAAAGTATTCTTGCAATGAGAGAGTACGGGAGTGGAGGCCCAAAGGCCATCTGCTACCTTAATAGGACACCTATAAAGATATGGACATAGGTGTATTTCCCCATGCTCACAGATAAATATATTTACATACGTTCTTTCCATTCTTTAGACCCATGTAACTGGCCCATGCTTCCTAGGTCGCTCTGCTATTCCCTTTCATCTCCCTCTGGTGCCCACTGCCATGCTCAGTCTTCATTTGGGTTTCAGTAAATCCTCTGGGTTCCTTTACCCTTGATCACGCACTACCAGGATTCCTACACCGCCCTCACCATGGATTTGCATCCACTTGTTGTCCCCTTGTCTCTGGGTTTCTTAACACCACTCCCTTTCCCCCCAAACCCTCTCTCCCATGGCTTTGTTGTTAACCTATTTTGTTCCTGTGGGTCAACACCTGTGTCTTTTTGAGTGAGTTTTCTCATCTGGAAAGTAAAGGTACAACATTGTCCAGACTCCAATGACAATAAGTGATCGAGGGGGGTTAACCCGAACCTGATTCAGACAATGTGCTCATGTCAGGCGCATTCAAGATCTCGGCTGGCGATTCAGAGCCCAGGACAATGATAATGTCCAAGAGGTGATATAGGTGGCTTCGTATTGAAACGGGAAGCCCACTGTGGAAGTTTTGTCCTTCCGCTGATGGCCACCTCAACTCCTGCTAAAAGAGTTTCACTGGCTCAACAGCCGAGCCAGGAGCCAATGCCATGAAAACCATGTGGCTAACTGGGACAAAGGGCAGAGAGACATTTTTTACCTCGATGGCTTGGGAAGCCACCCAATCTCCATGCAAACCTTCTGGTGTGAGTTATTTTTGGAAGCAATCATATACTGACAGTAATTCCCATCTTTCCTTTGACAATGTGCCTGTTCTCTTTTTTGAGCCCAAGAAGTTGGCCCCTATGTTCTCCAAGACATTTACTGGCTGGCCCCCGACTTGGACAGTTAGCACGGGATCCTGGGGGCCAGTGAAACAGAGCCCTGAGACATTCCTTCAGCTTCCTCAAGCGTTATTGTCTCTCGCTTGGGTTTTTCTAGGTGAGGACGAGGCCCGACCTCTATAGTGGAGGTTGTCCGTCTCTCCTGGCGTTTTTAATGCAGTTATTTTTCCAATGTCTGTCTTCTCTGTAGTAGGCACATGGATCCTTCCTTCCTCGGGGCTTGGCGGTGCCACAGTTGAGTCACTCCGTGAGTGGGCCATGATCTCTTTTCCTGAGTCTCTGGTGTGTCTCATGGCAATTCCTAATATTTTAGCTATTTGTTTGTCTCTGTCGTGGTAGGGTCATCTGTGTTGTGATACACCCACTAAGACACTTCTACCAAATCACTAAGATTGTTCCCTTCAAATGCTTCCCATTTCTTTTTCATGACTGAGGCGGGCTGAGTAATAAAGGCAATACTTATTGCCCTCATGTTTTCAGCGGCCTCTGGGTTGATAGGGTTATAAAGACCGCAGGCTTCCATCAGCCACTCTAAAAAGCCAGGCAGACATTCTCTCGTAGGCGCCTGAAAATTCTCACTGACCTTAGATAAATGCATAGGTTTCCTAGCTGTCCCGTGGAGGCCCTGCAAATAGAAACTGGTGATACCTGGTTAAGCCCTTGGGGCCTTGCTAGGAATTTGGACCCCGTATTTTTCGTGCAGTGGCAAAAAGAGTTTCTCTCCAGTGGGGAGTGCCCGCTGGCTGACCATCATGTCTATTGACTGCATTCTGGGCCTTTCTCTGGAAGGGTTCCCGTTCTTCTGTTGTGAACAGCACCTGGAGAAGTGGTTAGCAATTGTCTGAGGTGGGCTGATGCATGTGGAAAAGCATGTCTAGCAAAGAAATCAGACCTTGTCATTTGTCAGAAAAGGTGATTTTGTTGATTCCAATTATGTAATCCCTGGAAGAAAAGGGGACATATACCCAACGAGAGACTCCGGGGTCTTCCCCAGGTGTTGGGGCTGCTTGCCTTAAGCAGAGAATGCTGCTGCCTAGTGATCCCTCTTGGTGGGTAGAGAAGACAGGAAAGCCCTAGTGCACGTGTTGGTGGGTGATTTTAAAAGGGGTTGTATTTCTCTCTCTCTGGCCCCCGGGAACTGATAGGCAGGCAGCACTCACAATGGGTCGTAATCCAGCTCTCCCACTCCCCGAGTCCTCCTGCAAAGTGGGATAAAGCAGACAGGGTTGGGGAGGGGGAGGGGAGAGGGAAGGACGGCCTCCACCTTGGAGGTTTTAAGAACTTGGACCGGTTGTTTTTCCGGTCATGCCATGTTTCCTGAAATCTTGGAAACAAGAACCTATTCTGTTGAGGGAGGGAGCAAGTCTTTTATATATTCTGGCTTATTAGTGGCCATGTCAATCCACACATCAATTTTAGGGATCAGATCGGGATGTCCTGGTTGCCCATAAGCATAACTATGACCTCTGAGAAATAGTGGAAGGGAAAATCAATCTTATGTGGGCCAATCAGGGACTCCTTCTGCCCAATCACCTTTAAACAAATTGCAGAGTCTCCAGGCTTTAGGGTTGAAACCACATGCTCTTTGTGAGTGCCTAGAGCACGGGTCCTCAAACGACAGCCGGCGGGCCACATGGGGACAGCCGAGGACATTGATCCTGTCCGCCGGGTGTTTGTGCCCCGTTTGTTGGTTTGTTTTTTAACTTCAAAATTAGATGTGTGCAGTGTGCCTGGGAATTTGTTCATAGTTTTTATTTTTGTTTTTGTTTTTGTTTGTTTTTTAACCTATAGTCCGGCCCTCCAACTGGTTGGAGGGACAGTGAACTGGTCCCTGTTTAAAGAGTTTAAGGACCCCTGGCCTAGAGAAATCAGAAATCCCCTAGTTCTGGGGAGAACACTCCTGTACAGGTGGTCTCCTTTCTATGCAGGCCCGGACAGTGGCAGTCAGAGCACGGTGCACCTCAAAATGTTGTAGCCACAGTCCATTCCCAGAAAAAAAAAAAAAAAACAACTCACACCGTCAGCAAGTTCAACAGAAAATGTTTTATTTCCTGAGCAGGGTCTGTCAGCCAGTTTGTCTCTGTAATGATTTTTTCAATGACCTCATCAAACAGAAATAATTGTAGTTACCCCAAAAGATTTTTTTTCCATTTCTTTTCTTTTTTTAAAAAATATTTTATTAGGGGTTCATACAACTCTTATCACAATCCATACATAGACATACATCAATTGTATAAAGCACATCTGTACATTCTTTGCCCCAATCATTCTCAAAGCATTTGCTCTCCACTTAAGCCCTTTGCATCAAGTCCTCTTTTTTTTTCTCCTTCCCCTCTCCCCGCTCCCTCATGAGCCTTTGATAATTCATAAATTATTATTTTGTCATATCTTGCCCTATCCGCCGTCTCCCCTCACCCCCTTTTATGCTGTCTGTCCCCCAGGGAGGAGGTCACATGCAGATCTTCTACTTGCATGCCAGGTGCTCCTGTGAGTGGGAATCTTGGTGGAGCTCGCTGGTCCAAACCCAAAGAAAATCGAGCACCACGTTTGCCCATCGCAGAGCTCAGGTGTGAATCTTATCTTCCTCACTGTCATCCTTTATCTGAACAGTGTCAGTGTCGGTTTATGAATTTCCCAAGGAACCACTATCACTCAATTTTGTGCAAAATTCTGGGTCACTGTCGCTGTTATTTCTCTGGTCTAAAACCAATTTTGTGTTAAAATGACACTTTTTAGATCGCTTGGACTAAAATTTCTAGTCAGAAATTTTTCCCAATGACATTGAAAAGGCAAGCAGGCACCGTAGACTGCTCTATAGGTAAATCTGAGGTGCTTTGCTTGGATACAATATACTCCTCAAAGATTACACAGTATCGCACTATGTTTGTATTTCTCTTTAAAACTTACCCTATTGAACCTCCTGCCCAGTCTGGCCCACCTGTGGCTGTCCTCCACTGGGAGAATAACACTGTAAAGGGAAGCAGTTAACCTCCCTGCCTGTCTAATAATGTCAGTAATTTTGGACCCATATTTTCATTATTTGTGAAGTGAAAAAATGTTATAATCCACAATTATCAGTATTGTAACATGAAGGCTCCCGAAAACTGAGCTGCAAGTACTTTATTCCTGGTCCAGTACCATTTCTGCCGGCGTTGCGCCCCCACTCACTGAGGAATGATTAGACCCAGATTTTTCCAAAGGTCATTTTGTTAACTAGATCTCTCTTTCTGCTTCTAGAAACCTTATGAAACAGAGTAGCAGATTGTTGCTCTTCAATCGGTTTTTCCCAGGTATGCCAAAGCGTTCTTGTTTTCAACGTCTGCATACATAACAGGTGCTGCAGTAAATGGGAATCTTGGTGGAGCTGGCTTATCCATAGCCGAAGGCAATAGAGCACCACGTTTGCCCATCACTGAGCTAAGGTGTAGAATCTTCCACACTGTCACCTTTTATCTGAGCAGAATCAGGGTCAGATTATGAATTTCCTGAGGAACCAATATCGCTCAATTCTGTGCATAATGCTGACTCACTCTTGCTGTTATTTCTCTGGTCTAAAACCCCATATGGGCTAAAATGACACTTTTTTGATGCCATGACCTAAAATTTCCAGTGGAAAAATTTTCCCAATGACATCACATGGGCCTTCCTCTAATCCCGACCAGCTTTTTCACATAGACTAGCTTCTTGTATTCATTGCTCAGCATACAGATGGAATAAGAACAATGAAAGATACAAACCTGATGCACACCTTTTCTGATTTTAAACCATGCAGTACCACCTTGTCCTGTCCACAGTCTCACCTTGTCCTATCTCTTGGCCTTTGTATAAGCTCCATATGAGTACAATGAAGTGTTGTGTACCTCCCATTCTTTTCAATGGTATCCCCAAGATCCACCTCCTTCCACTTGTGGTTTCCAGAATGTGGCGTTGGGACAAAGCCTGGGTAGTCTCATGGCAAGATCAGATCAGGAATGGAGTTGAGCCGGGAGCAGCTTTATTTGCTTGCTCCAGGGAAAGTCTGCCAATGTGACTAAACCTTAGGAGCTTTCTACCGAAGACAAAGGTGAATCCCTCCCTCTTTACCCGCTGATCATCTCTGAGCCTCTTGCTCTCGTATCCCTTGCACAGACCTCTACCATCAGATGGACAATTCGGTAACGTTTGAACACTTTTCTGATGTTGAGTCTGGGGAGCAACTAATAGCTGAGTAAATATTGATTGAAAGATGGTGAGTGGAAGAAAATAGCTTTACCAGATCTAGGTTGTGATGGAGATGAGAGTGTTACCAAATCCCACTCTCCCCATAGTGGGTTTGCTGTATTGTGCCCAGTCCTGAAAGTCTGAGCCAGGGGTTTTAGCGTGGCCCCTTTCAGAACATATAAGTGGAATTCTTGGACCATGCGTTGTCCATAAAGTGTGGCTTTACCAAGGAGATGTCAGCCATGGAACGAAACAACCCAAGAACCTAGAT
This sequence comes from Tenrec ecaudatus, assembly GCF_050624435.1. Lineage (NCBI taxonomy): Eukaryota > Metazoa > Chordata > Mammalia > Afrosoricida > Tenrecidae > Tenrec > Tenrec ecaudatus. Next base: position 3,084,476 of record NW_027457635.1, on the reverse strand, counting down.
CTTTGTGAAGGTGTTGGTAAGGGATGCAGCGGAAATCATAAACTTGAAGGCAAAGGAAACTTTGCCTTCATGTGTCTGCAACTGGATGAAGTGGTGCTGGAGCACACCCTCCTTTGTGATTCTTCTTGTTCTTTTTATGAGCTGCTCCCTGGCCTGTGCTCTCCCGCAAATCTGGAAGCTCTTTGCTGGTGGGGGCAATTGCTATATCCGCCCCCCAGATCCAGATGTCTTGTCCATGGTCAGTGTGCAATCCTTGTTTACCAGGTGACTGGGGCATCTAAAGGCAGGCAGGGTTCACATACTTTTTCCTAGACTTTCTAGAAGGACCAGAGCTAAACATCGTGCAGCCCTTTTCAAGTCCTCTTTCTCTTCTGTACTTATTTTCCACGAAAGAGGAGAAGAAACACGATAGCATCTACTGACAGCAAATCAAATGCCGTCGTGTGTGTTCGGAGGGCAGGCTGTTTCTCATTTGCCTAAATCATCAGTCCCATCATGCCATGTCCATGTTAGATGTTTTAGGGAAACAGATGACATATGTTATGATGCTAAATAAGCTGAAACGGTGCCAGGATGGAGACAGAAATTGTTTGTTTGTTTTTAAATAAAGCACGGCATTTTAGTGACTTATTGTGGTGGCAAAGGAGGGCACCGAGGGCAACAAAGCGTGGTTGTGACAGTGGTCTAGGAATTAAGACAAATCGTTGCTTCTGCAACAGAGATGAGCTGCCTCTGACCTGTCAGTGACTTGAAGGGAGACTCTGCGTTTGGTCAGACAAGTCTTAGTTTCCAGATGGTACCAGCTTTCCTCCTGAGCCTCTGTGGTTCCCATTCACTACATAAGCCCAAATCACTTTTAGCTGAGCAACAGCAAATGGTAACGCAGACTTGCCATATTGCTCTTTTGCGTACACTCTTTAAAAATTGTAGTAAATATACATGCATCAAAACATTCGACTCTTCCAGCCTCTACAAGATTATAATTAAGTGGCATTCTGCATGTTGTTCATATATCATCCTTACCCATTCCAAAATTATGCCATCACCCTTATGGAAGCTCAGTATCGTCTCAGTGCTGGCACTTCCCCTCCAGGCCCTACTGGGTTAGGCTGGGTTGACTCGAGAAATAAATAAAAGGACACTCATATAGGTATAAGAAAGACTCCACCCCACTTATTTATCCAATTTACATGAAATTATGTAACAACCATACTTAGCTTCCTACCTATCCCTGGAAACAATTGATAGATGTTTGTCTCTACTCATTTTCCTAGTCTAGATATTTCATGTAAGTGGAACTAAACAAAATGTGTCCTTTTTGAAGCCGATTTCTTTCACTCAGCATAATATTTATGACGTTCATTCCTCTTGTAGCCTGTGTCAGGAATTCATGTCTCTATGTGGCTTAGTAGCAGTCCATTGTACATACCGTAGGCAACATGTTTGACTTATCCATTCATCTATTGATGGGTATTTAGACCGTTTACACGTTTGCAAGATTGGGAATAATGTTGCAAGGGCCATCTGTGTATTTGTATCTATTTATGCTCTTGCTTTTAATTGCTTATATCCTTTATTTCCTTTTCTTTCCTTGTTAGACTCAGTATGATCCCCTTCTGCCCATCCTCTAGCCTCACAACCTCTGTGTCTGATGTGCCAGGATCTCACCAGGAGCCTTAACACCAAGATTCTGAGCCCTGACTGAGCATTCTGATCATCCAGGGAATTGAATATTCCAGAGCACACAGAAGATGAAGTTATAAAAACTCCTTAGGCATAACCAAACAACTGGAGGGAGTGCTTTACTGGGCTTGGGGGCTGGGGATTATAGTTGTAAGGGACACCGAGGTCAATTGGCATAACCTAGACTGTAAAGACAATGTTGGACATCCACGCTGGAGAGTAGCAGCTGGATGTTAGAAGCTCACAAGTGGCCATCTAGAGGGCAAGTATTGTCACCCTCACTCTGGAGGAAAGAAGAGTGGTGAATGGGCCACATGAACAGTAGACTTCCTGATTCTGAGCACAGACTAACTAGAGGATCTCCAACTATCAATTCCAACTTCTTTGAACGGGATCACATCAAAAGGTCCTAGATAGTGAAGCAAAATTCACAGTTATAAAAGAGACCAGGTTTATTGGCTGAATAGGGACCAACGGACCTCTGAGACTATGGTCCTTATTCACTAAGTCCGAAAATGAACTCTTACCTGTGGCTCAATATCCAGCCAAATAATAGACCGGTCTATAATGGGAGCAATGACACAAGTGAGGCACACAAACCTTAAAATAGCAAATCATTTGATCTCAAAAGGGCAGCATCAATCCAAGGACCAAGTTCAGAAGGGTAGGCAGGGAGGAGGAGTGGAAATGGAAGGCACAAGTAGGAAGTGGAATAAGGGATATTGTATTGTGGAGATTGCAATAAGTGGCATAAAACACAAGGTGTATGAATTGTTGAATAGAAAACTGATGATCTTGGTAAACGTTCACCCAATTCACAATAAACACTTGAGAGAGAAAAAAAATCCAAGCACCTAGGGTGCATTCCAGGCCAATAAAATCAGACTCAATGGAGATGGGACAAAGATGTCTTTTGGAAAGCTCTCTGGCGATTCCAATGAGCACACAAGGCTGATGCCCACCATCTGGAAACTATGGGGTAGCTGCTTCTCCGGTAATGCCTCAGGAGAGCATTTGAGTCTGTCAAAGAATGGGGGATGCAGAAGGGGCAAAGGTCATCAAACCTCACCCACAGCTTTACACTGGGGGGCTGCTCTATGAAGAATCTGGGAAGGGTCCACTTGCATGCTGTCTCTGTGCAGCAGATCCAACAGACTCAACACCTTTCCAAAGCTGGCAAGAAAGTCTGAGAGACTAGATGTGGGCACCAAGCTTTGAGTTTCCCAGAAGGCACGAGACAGAGCAAGAGCAGTCACGGGAACACAGATTCCTCTGAAAATGCCGCGATGGGCAGAACATGCATCTCTAGTTTCATTTCAAACTCACTCAAGCATTCACTCCTTTTTATGAAAACCCAGCTTCTCATTACAGTAACCGGTTTAAAATGACAATCTTCTGTTGACCAAGTCTAAGAAATAACCTTCCTTTATTTTACATGGATAAAAATTCCGTTTTCTAGGCCGATGGGCTCTCAGGACAGGTGTTTTTATGTACTAGACATGGCTTTCAAAGTTCTCTAATTGCCTAAATTAATAACGACTTTTCCTTTGGCTTTTCCAAGGGACAAAATAATTTCAATCTTTTTCTAAGGAAGTGAATCTCTAGCTATCTCATTTGGGTAACCTTCTGCCTTCAGGGTAGAATTTGAAATAATCTGCGAGGTCACCCCTTCCACACCCTGCCCTAGCAGCCCAGCCTCTTTCTTCCTTCCAGCCTCCAGCCAGCGGGGTTTGGTTGGGAAAGGAGATGCAGAAGGGAGTGTCTATGGGCTTTTCTATCAAAAGGTTGGCCACAACCCCCAGTAGACCAAATGTAATTCATTGGGGGTGGGTGGTTGCTACATTAAGAGTTATCCTTAGGGAAATTACAAACAAACAGAAATACGAAGACTTTATATTTTATTATGGGATGCACTGCTCAGCCTCGTTCTTTTTTAAAAGACAAAGTGTAAAAAAATCTTAAAATGAAAGTCTAAATGAATAAATAAAATAAACCACAAAACCGTTTTCTCAAGAAAAGGCATAATAAAGAGCTCGGCTGCTTTTGGAGCCATTTAAGATGCTCGTGTTAAAGGGAAGAGTATCGTTGTTGACTTTGAAATGTAGAACCATTTGCCTAATTCAGTGATGGAATCTTTGCTGAAATGGGCAGTTCGGTTGAAGAAAGAAATTGACTTGTAGCATTTAATGAGCAATTTCATCTTTTGAATATAGAAATGACCATGGATGCCGACAAGCTTTTTATTCTTTGAGGACCCTCTAACCAAGAAATCTTTTAAATGACCATTACACAGTGAATGCCTGGAGGCTTTGGAAAATATTTATTTTAAAATTATTATAAGCTCAAAATGATTCACCAATGCAAAAGAAGAAGAGAAAAAGCAATTAAATACTAAGCTGTCAACACTGGAAACTTTTCTGTGCTGAAAATAATTGGACAGAGTGTGTTTTTTTAAAGTAATAGTGTCCAGAGAGATTTAATGATCTGATTGCTTATGGATATGGAGCTTAAATATATTCCTTATTTTAAATCTGATATTAGAATAGCAAGATTATAGACAATGATACAGTTGACTGGGAGAAGTATCGTTTCATTAAATTATCAAGTTAAGGCTCAAGGAGCCTGGTGGAATGTGTGTGACCATAGGCCAGCCAGTTGGAATCCGCTAGTGGCTCACAGAGAAAGATGAGGTTCTCAGCTTCTGTAAAGACTTACGACCTTGGGAACCTACAGGCACAGTTCTACGTTGTCCTTTCAGGGGTCCTCAAACTTTTTAAACAGGAGGCCAGTTTATTGTCCCTCAGACCCGTTGGAGGGCCAGACTATTGTTTAAAAATAAAACTATGAACAAATTGCTATGCACACTGCACATACCTTATTTTGAAGTAAAAAACAAAATGGGGCAAAAACACCCAGCGTGCCGGATGAATGTCCTCTGAGGGCCATGTGGCCCACGGGCCATAGTTTGAGGACCCCCTAGATTGATATAAGTCAGAATCGACTTGATAGTGTTAGGTTTCTGGGGTGGTTGACCTCAGTTCTTCCATAGCAACGCTGAAAGAATTCACATGGCAGAAGCACTTTTGTAAATCCAAGTGAATTTTATGAAGGAAAGTTTCAGGTATCGCAGTCTCAAAAAGTACTTGCTATCTCCAGAAAGCAGGCCGGGCTGCATGGCAGGGGTGGGGAAAGTTTGCAGCTGAATATGGCAGTTCCATGGGAGGAATACCTGAGCAGGAGTGCAGACCCAGCTGAGGAGCCATGGCAGGAACCCTCAAGGGCCTCACCCTCCACATGGAAAGCACATGAACAAGAGAGTGCAACAAAGAGCCTAGGCCTACTTCTATCACCTCCCAACACCACTGGAGGGCATTGGTCGATCTTCCTGGCTGGTTTAGGCGCACTTCTGTGATGTCTTATTCTGTGTGACCGGGTGGACCTTCCACCTGGGCCTACATGACTTGGGTGAGAGCATGCTCAGTTCTGAATTTTGCCATAGATGTCTAATTAGTGTGCCTGATGTATTTCCAACCCCTTCATTGTGGCCCAGACAGCTCATTCACGGTTAGTGTTGGCATTTGGGAAGACAAGCCCTAATCTAGCAACCTGTCAATAGCAGTAAGTGAATGGAATTAATACTCAACTCATAGCCATAAATTCAATTCTGACTCATAGCGACCCGAGAGGACAGGGTAGAATTGCCCCCTGAGGGTTTCTGAGCCTGGAATTCTTTACAGGAATAGAAAGTATCTTTTTTTCTCCTTTCCAGTGGCTCCAAAGGACTGAACTTGCAGGGAGATGTCCAGTGGGTGCCAGCAGGGCTCCTTCACTGAAAATCTCTGCTAGTTTCTGAAGGGGGAGGGAAATTTTGAGGAGGCCGTCTGTGGCAGAGTTAACTCTCCATTAAAGCCAATGAGCTTTTCCACATCTCTCAAAAAACAAACAAAAAACTAAAGTGAATAGTTCAGATTAATACGCTGTAGGTAGAACGACCTCCCACCCACCAAACCAAACCATGCAAACAAACAAACAAAAAGCCTGTTGCCTTCAAGTGAATTCTGACTCGTGCTCGCCCCTTGTGATGCAGAGTACAATTGCTGCATTAGCTTGTCTGGACTGTACCCTTTATGAAAGCAGATGACCCCTTCTTTTTGTGGTACAGCGAGGTGGGTTTGAACTAATAACCTTAATATAAGCAACACTATCCAGTGACCTATGTCAACTAACGTGTCAAAGCATGTAAAGGCTGATCCACAACCCCCACTTCTCTCTTCCTCTGCTGTGATGACCTGGAATCCACCGTTTGATCTGGTGGCACCATATATGTGAAGCAGCCCGAATCACTGAGTGACTGTGTGCAGGACAAATACCCTGTAGAAATGCCCTTCCGGCATCAGAATTTGCATGAACAAGAAAGAAACTTCTAGATTTTAAGCCACTGAGGTTTCAGGGGTAGCTTCTTTCTGCAGAACAGACTAACATATCGTGACTGATCATCTCTTCACAGGGTGGTTGTGAAGAGCTTCTGGAGCAGCATGATCCAGGGGAGCTGCCAAAGCAGATACCTACACTTTATCTGGGATTGTAGGTTGTAGTGCCAAAGTTTTTATTTGCCAGGGAGGCACTGAGTAATTTTTTTTTTCTTCTGAAAGCAGGACAATAGGTACGTAAGTTTGGGGCCATATGTAGCTGGAGCTGAAAGTCTTCTTACCTTGCAGCTTCCTTTGGTAAAGATAGACTTGTTCTTAATGAAATCCGTGAGCGCAGCCAGTCAGTGTCACAAATGAATTCTGAAGAGAGGCCAAACAGCTAAGTCAAGGACCAGCCTACCATTCTCTTAAATGCTGTCTCATGCTCTCATCTGCTCTGACGTGTCTGCTCAGGGGCATGTTGCAGCCACTGGGTGGGGCTTACCATTGGCACTGAAAATCATAGTAGGGGATATTAGTGGATATACATCAAGAAGACCTGACTTCTTGGCCATTGTTCGGGGGCCACAGTTCCCAAGACAATCAGTGTCAAGAGCAAAACAAAATAAAACATGATGAGGCCTCAGGGGCTGGATATATAACCCAAACCCCTTTCTAACAAAACCTTCCCAAGAAGAGATTGCTCTTTTCCATATATAAACAATTTTGTTTAACACACGTTCTGCTGAGGAACCTTCTGGGAAGCAGAAGAAAATAAATCTGCCTTCCTTTGAATTAAAATGGGTTGGGTCCAAGCCCTGTGCAGTGTGTATTCTTATCATAACATCTAAAGGAGTCTGACTTCACCATTCTTAGCTATTAAAAAAAGGTCCAGGCACAATAATTCAATTTGAAATCACACACCAGGAGTAGTTCATATTTAATAAAATTTATACAGGTATTGCAGGTACAAGGGAAGTACTTGTTAACTGCCAGGTTGCTGGCTTGAACCATCCAGCTACTCCGCAGGAGGTATTCTGTTTCTGTGCAGATTTACAGCTTTGGAAGCCCACTGGGAGAGCTCTCCTCTGGCTTGAGTCTGAAGGTGCTTGACAGCAGTAGCTTTTTGTTTTTATAAAGTTATAAAGCTTTCTAGAACAACAACAAAAATTCCTTTTGGAAGTAAGCCAGAGCTCAAACCACAAGTGACATGCTTTAGTTGTTTTCTGTCCTGTGTTTGGTAGCCCCCCTCTCAACGATTGTGCACACCAGCCTGGTGGTGAAGTGGTGACCTCGGGGCTCTCACTCCCCTGGCTTCACCCTCGGTCTCCTCACTCATCCTGTGGCTTCACCCAACTAATGGAGCCTCCTGCAGGCTCCTCTCCCTGCCTGTGTAAAAGGGCGAAGGAGACAGACTTCCTCAGAGCTGTGCTTTAGAGAATCCTCCGATCATACTCAGCACCGCCTTGAATAGGGCAGCGCTACATACACGACAGCTACTGTGTTATTGTTGATGGTGGTGGTGGGGTTTTCATACAAAAAAAAAAAGATCCCTGAATGGTTTATGTAACGAGTAAGGGAATAAACAGATCTTTCTTCATCCACCTGCACCTTCACTATTATATCACTCTCTAATTGCAATATTAGAGGCAAAAATGGGCAGAATTCCCACCTGTTGACAGTTTGTGCACATTGTGCGCATGCATGTGTGTACATGTGAGTGTATCTGTGCAGTGTGTGTGCACGTGTGTGTGCACATGTGCACTGGAGCCTGGCAGCAGCAGGGGAGGCGCCTGGCTCTCTTCAGGCGTATCTGCAGGTGTAACTTGAAGTAATTGATCTGTTCAGGGAGCTCCTGAGATGGACTCAGGGAAGGAGCAGCAAGTAAGACATAGTCATCTCCCCCATATGTAGATGAGGGGACGGAGGTGGGCGGTAGAGAAGCAGCTCCTCAGTAATGAGATCACAGGGGAAAGGCCTTGGATGAGGTGCCAGACAGCCCTGCTCTCCCAGAGAGGGTGGGGACTGGGAACGAGGCTGCATCCTGCCTCGTCAGTTACAGTTGCTCTGTCACTCTGGGAAGGGAGGCAGATGAGGCAGAGAGCTTCCAAAATCTCTCATCTCCAGTCCTTCTAGGTGGTTGTGGGAGGGTGTGAGGACGGCCAAACTGGAGGGTCAGGGTTGATCGCCTTGTAGTGTGGAGCCCGGCCTGGACCTGCATTGTGCAGGTGACCAAGTAGCTTTGGGGGAAGGGGTCCAGGGGGTGGGGCTTTGTCTACTAAGACCCACAGCCACACCCTGTATGGCAATGTTGGTATGCAATGTGCAGAGACTTGAGACAACGTGAAATGGACCATCTACTTCACTTGGAATGACAGGAGGGCAGAAAATCAGATCGGGAGATCTCGTTTGCTGCACACTTGTGAGAAGGGAGATATTCGTGGCTTCTCTCACACATTAGACTATATTCCTCCTCAGGCATCAAGGAGGTGACATGAATGCATTGATAGCCTAGCATCTGTCAGCTAGGAGGCACAACAGAGTCAGAGCCCTTATTAATCACTGGGAGATTAGCTGAGGGGTCAAGAAGCCAGGCATGAGGCTTTCCAGGGCGGCTCAGCCTGCACAGGAGACCTTTCCTGGATTGGACAGAGATGCTGCCATCTTTAAGCTCAGATAGAGTAGTTAGAAAATTAACTGACCTAGTACAAGATCTATTTACATATATCAAAAGATCTTGGGTAATAACATCTCATGTTTGTGCAGCATGCCACATTTGTCAAAGGGCTTTCTCATTAATGTCTTACTCGGTCCTCAAATGAAGAGGCCTTTGGTGAGGCATTGCTGTGTAATTTTGGACGTGGTCACAGCTTTGGGTGGAGTACTGGGCTTGGAATCAGACTGTCCAACCCACAGCAGGTCACTTAGCTGCTCTGGATTGGCTTTCTTCCTCTACGAAGGTCAGGGCTTGGACTAGACCATTTTCCCAGAGGCAGCACTGCTGACATTTTGGGCAACATCATTGCTGTGGGGGCGTCTTTTTCCCTGCACCCGGATGCGAAGCGAGCATCCCTGGTCTCAGCTCACTAGATGGCAGTGGGACTCCCTTCTGCAGAATGTCTCCAGGCATGGCCAAATGTCCCCTGCAGAGCACACTGCTGGGCTGGAGCACGGCAGGATGATGCACTCGATGAGCTGGATTTTAAGTTTTCAGGTACTTTACATGTCTGCACAGGGAGACTACATCAACAATTACCCAGCAGTCAATGGGTCATCACTGACCCTCTCTGTAATTCCAACTGAGATCATCAAGCACCGACTGAGTTTCTGAGCTTAGCACCCTGCATGGCACAGCTTGTTTAGCACTCAGCTGCAAACCAAAAGGTTGGCAGTTCAAACCTATCCTGAGGCCCCTTAAAAAAATCCTGGTGGTCTGCTTCAGAAGAGCTGGAGCCATGAACACCCCAGGGAGTGAAGAGATGTAAACATGAATGTGGATGTGACTCTAGGTATAGCTACAACCAGTAACCATGGAATCAACTTCAACTCCTGGCCCCCTTGTGTGTCCAAGCAGAACTGTGCTCCCCAAGATCTTGAAAGGCTGCTTGGTCTGAAGTAGATTGGCAGGCCTTTCTTTTGAGGTGCTGCTGGGTGGACTCAACCTTCCAAGCATGCTATTAAAAGCCAATTCGTCACCTGTGTGCATCACTGAAGACACACGGACACAGGGAGCAGTGCCCTGGCTGGGGCACTGGAACAGTGCTGGCATGCAGTGAGTGCTGCCCAGTTAGCGAACAGGTCTTCCCTTGGTACTTTCTCAGGTCTGTGGGAAGCTTTCTAAGCATCCCGAGTTCTAGGCCTGACTCTGCTGCCAACTTACAGTGTGACTTAGTCTCTTGCCCTCTCTGGGCTTGATAAGAAAAGCAGGGCAGGCCAGCCACAGATATCGTGTGGCTAGCAGGGGAAAGCCGTTGAGGACACAATTGCAGATGGAGTTCATCCTTTGGACTCATCACCCCTCCCCCCTACCTCCCCCCACCACTACACACACACACCTTTTCAACTACACCGGATGGGTTCTAACTTTCCGGCACCAGAAAAGCAGACCTTGAGTGTTTCCCTTTATGGAATGTAGGCCATCCCTGCTTATGTGTCACATTCAGTCCCCGTTCTTCTGCCTACTCCCGACCCTCCTCCAGTCATCAACAGTAAGTGGCTGCAGGGCGGTTTCCCAGCAGGGCTGTGCTCAAAGATTCATATTGCTGGGTTTTCCTTTAGTTCTCCACAGTCTGGGGCTTGGAACAATCCAGGCATTACCTTATCAACTGCTCATTTTAGGGGGGAAGGGCGGGGCCACTGGAAACACCATATGGGGTCAAACCTTCTCTGCACGCATGTGAGGGGTTTCCAGGAGTTAGAATTTCAACTTAAGTGATTTATTTTTTGTTTTTTAATCATGTGCCTGGCACCTGCTAGACATTTCTTCTATAGTGTTTTGTTGTTGTGAACCCCATTTCTAAGATCGGAGATAGAAGGGTTAGGCACAATAGGCAGTTTAATTGACTAAATCTGGGGTGTGAACCTGCTTCTGTCTGATTCCACATAGCCCTCACTCATTTTAATGGCGGTGTTGTGAAGGGTGTGGGTTCAGCAGCCGCACACTGCCTCATCTCGCCTCCTGGTTGATGGGTTGTGTAGCCTTACGTGAGTTGTTTAATCTCTTACTAAGCTTGTGAGATCACTACTTTTATTAGGTTCATTTTACCGAGGCTGTGAGAGGTTAGGGGAGCAAAGGCTAACAGATTGCCTGGCATATAATATGCAAATGATAGTCAAGATATATAACTGTGTCTCTGTTCTTGGTTCTGTCAGTACCTGGTGTGGCCACAAAGGAGAAACCTGGTTTCCTGCTATTTTGAGCATCTAGTGTGAGTGACAGGAGATGCGTCACATGCTAATGAACCCTGGTGGTGTAGTAGTTAAGCACCATGGTGTCCGGCTATCAAAGGATATAGCGTCTGGGATCTTAAAGGCTGGAAGATAAACAGGGGGCCATCTAGCTTAGAAACAACAAAGCCCCCATGGAAAAAGCACACCAGCCTACCCCGACATGATCGCTGAAGACAAAGTGGGTGCATAAGCTCATGCGAGCATGTTTTCTTGATGTGCACTCACCCTTTACATACAACTGTCTTATACATACATGTTTCTGTGGATTTGTTTCTCGAATGCACCCAGACTAACATAAGCAGCGTGGAACGCAATTAAGAAGCCTAGACAAGGGCAGGGCAGGATATTCGGAAGGACTGGATCCAGAATTAGAGAGGAAGGAGCCCTGGTGGCAAAATGGCCTGCTAGCTCCCTGTCCCAAGGGGGACAATGAGACTGCTGGCTCCCATGAAGATTCACAGTCTTGAAAACTCCATATAGGGTCACTGCGGTTGGAATCCACTGGACGGCAGTGACCTTTTGGGATTGAAAGTGGAAGCCACCAATGACTTCCTGCCATTGAGCCAAGGTGCCTCCGGAGAGTGTGTGAACTTCTGGAATGCAGTGAACAACCTCTGCACATCTGCTTTTCGTGCTGCCCAAGTCATGCCCTTGGCCTTTGCTTAAACATATTCATCCAGAAGTGAACCATCACAGCTGCTCCCTCGGGTAGCTGGGGGCTGAGCTCTCTGGTTCCACTCTGTCAGCATTTCTGGTCCGGGTACCTACCCTCTGCCCCGGCACAGGCAATGTACTTTTGGAAGCAGTGCTCCCTGGGTAGTGGGTGTGATTTGCCTCCTCTGGCCTAACATGATGAATGCTGAGAGGGGGTGGATACTAGGGGGTTAAACTCCCTGAACTTTACCTAGCCCAGGGGAAAACTTATTATTTAAAGTAAGTTTTAGACAGAATCTTTAGAAAGATAAATTGTTAACTTTATGTACACAATTACTCCACAGCACATTGGCTCAACCTCATGGGCTGTGGATGACCTTGAGCAGGTGCTCAGTCACAATGGGTTTCTATCAGGACGGAGAGTTCAGCTCTCTCAACTCTCCGACTGGTTATTAGCACCAGAGTCTCATTTCTATTTATGTATTTACTTTGTTTTTAGGGGGAAAAGACTCCCAAATCAACTATATTTTATTAGGAACTCCTTTGCTAAGTTTTACACAAGAAAAAGGCACAAACTGCTGTTCTGGATGAAGGAGAGCATCCGCATGAGGCCCCAATGGTGTCGGAAGGACCCACAGCCACAGTTACTTAAATAAAATGACACCCATTCTGTCCTGCTGACTCTGACTCATAGTGACTCTGTGTAGGGATCCTGAAGTGGCTACCTTTATAGGAAGCAATAACCTCATCTTTCTCCTGTAGAATGACTAGTGGCTTTGAACCAGCGACCTTGCTCTTCATAGTCCAACACTATCCAGCATTACACCCTGGGCTCCTGAAAACTTAAATAAGACATAGAAAACAAACAACTTTGTCACAAAATTGTGACTGAAGACAGATCAATTCATGGAGTTTCAGGAGGGCCTGTGAGAGCATGAGCGGGACCCTCATTGGGATGTGCACACTACCGTATATCGTTGAGTCTGGCCCGGGGAGTGGACGCAAGCACACTGCCTGAGGGCCAAGCTTTCCACTGCCAGTCAGCAGTAGGAAAGAACTCAATGGCGGCTGAATCTGTGGCCCCTCAAAATGGATGTAGGGTCTCCACATAGACTCTCACTGTGAGCCACAGCCTATTGCTCAAAATTTAAGCTCAAAAACGACGTAAACGCCAAACATTCTGTTTCCTTAAAATAGGGTACTGCCAGGATCAGCTAGAAGTCTGCATGACCTATCAGATTTCAACAACGATCTCAAATCACTTCTCATGATCCATTCTACCAGTCATGTCAAGGACAACTAGAGGTCTGCATGAGCGAGCGCAAATCACCTCCTCACATACCCATTCCAGAGGCTGTGCCTGTATAACCTATCGACTAACACATTCCCAAATGCCGTGGTAATGAAACCAACCATCATGCTGGAATAAGGACCAATCACGATGCAAGGGTCAGGGTCAATGGGAAAGCAAAATAGGGGCTGAGGGGAACCAAGAGGGTTCCCTTCACTCAATCCCTAAACCTGATCTAATGTCACTAGACTGGGGTCTTCCTCACATCTCAAGGGCACCCGATTCATGATTGAAGTGGATTGTGCTTATTCAATCTTTGTTCTGCTTGCTGTCCTGCTGTGCTGCATCCTTTTCTTGCTTTTTGTGCATGGCTCCCTCTGTTGTGGTGACAAATGGCTTGAGAGGGATTTGACACAGGGAGAAAGCCCACCCACATCAACTGTCCCCAGAAGCAGACACTAAGTCCATTTCTCTCACCTCACAGAACTATGCACACCAGACACTGAGACACTGGTAGGGCTGCCTGGGTGGGGAACCCTTAGTGCAGTGGTTCTCAACCTGTGGGTTGCGACCCCTTTGGGAGTCATATGACCCTTTCACAGGGCTTACCCAATTCATAACTGTAGCAAAATTACAGTGATGAAGTAGCAAGAAAATCATTTAATGGTTGGGGGAGGGGGGCATCACCACAACAAGAGGACCTGTATTAGGAAGGTTGAGAACCACTGCCCGAGAGTGTTTAGGACTTTGCTGCCCTCAAGGTCATCAGACATTCCTGAAGGCAGAGCCACTGCAGGAAGCCCTTCTGGGAAATGCCCTGAAGACAGGTCTCAACCAACTCCACCCTCACCCTCCGAGATCCTAATCATAGGACACATGGAAATGCTCCCTGCCACTTTGAAGACTGTAAGTCCATGGGAGCAGAAAGCCTCCTCTTTCTCCCTAGGAGTGGTGGCTGGTGAGTTCAAACTGCTCACCTTCTGGCTAACATAACCCACAGACCAGCTCCCCCTGAGCTCAGTTTGGTTTGCCGCACAGCACACATTGTGTGGCACCTTCTGAAATAGCTATGCATATGTGCAGGTTGGGGGGATTTCGCACAAGATGCAGATTTCCACCTTCTCTTGGAAAAAATAATTTTTGCAAAAGGCTTGTATTTTCTTCTGGATCTGAGTAGCAGCTACTCTCATGAAGTCATAGCACATACATTCATGCTACAGTCCTCCCAACTCCCTAATGTCTTACGCCGAGTCTGCTCCATGCTTTTCTGTGTCCTGCATGGCAGCTGTAGGCACCCAAGGCATGGGCTCTGCAGCCTGGGTCCAAATCTCTCCTTCCCACTTCCTCACTGTGTGGTCCTAGGCTCATGACTTTATCATCCTGTGCCACTGATTTTTCATCTGTAAAATGAGGCCAGAATAGAGTCCACAAATAGGCTTGTTAAGTGGAATAATTGAATTATTATACACAAAAAGCTTAGAACGGTGCTTGGCATCTTGCAAATACTATTAGGTGGTTTAGCATAGGGGCTGGGTCATCCATTACATATGCTCAGGTTCAAACTTCCGGCCAGGAAGGGGTGGTACACCTAGGTGGGCATTACACCTGGATTGGCCCATCTGGGCCAGGTGAATTCAATCCAGCCATTGGTGTTGACCATGACCGTCAACCATGCCTCCCTATGGAGGAATTGAAAAGGCAGGATCTTGACCGCTCCGATGTCTCCCTTCACCCACTTTTCTGTTGTCCGTCCCCCAGGGAGGAGGTCACATGTAGATACTTGTAATCAGTTCCCTCTTTCCAATCCACCCTCCCACAACCCTCTCAGTATCACCACTCACAAATGTGATGTTTCCAGACTGAAATAGAATAAGGACGAAAGACCTGATCATCTCCATCCACACATCGACCTCTGGGCCGCCATGGTTGGCTTCCCCACCCAGACCTGGTGATAGCACAGACTGGCATAGTTTGCTCCGCTTCCCATGAGGTGCCCATGAGAGGCTGACTCGACAACCACGGTCAAGATCAACAGCTTGAACTTCTTTCTGGGTCTACAGAAACAAGAACAACCTTCTGAAATGAGGTCGCATTGCTATTTGGGAGTGGGAGAATGCCTTTGTGACAAGGATTGTGCTCTGGATCCCAAAGGCGACTTTTAAACACAGCCACATAGCAACTCCGGAAATTTCCATAGTAGAAGCCAGGTTTAAAAAAAAAAAAAAAAAAAAAACAAAGCTCTACTGACTTGCTCAAAGGAGGCCAGAGGTGGATGGGGGTGGGGTGGGGTGGGAGTCTCCTCTGGAATTGAGAAAATTTGTTTCCTTACATATTTGTCATGTCTTTTGGTCCTGAAAGAAAGGGGGAAAAAAGCAAACGAGAGGAGGAACCGGCGACTGACAGTTATCTTGTTGGTATTCCCACAGCATCCCCTCCTTAGGCACTTGCTGCCATCTCATCCAACTCCACTCAGTATATTTTCACCCAGCAATGATGCAGAAATGTCTGTGTACTCCAGTTTTATTGTAGTCGGGCAGCGTTTACGGGTTTGACTTTCAACTCAGCATGGCAGGACGTCTAGAAGCAAATATAACCAGCACCTGCTCTGTCTGTGCAGTGGGCAGGCAGTGACGGATTCCCAGCTTCTGGAACACTAGTGCCCCCTCCCAGCTCAGGATAATGATGGTGACACTCGGCCTCCTTGTTGTCTGGGGGAGCTCTAGGGGCTCTCCTCTGAAACCTCATATTATTGGCATTTCTCTGAGTGAACACATCAAATTAGTGACTGTAAAGGAAGGCGTAGGAGATGATTATTGGTGACAAGACAAGCCTCAACCACCTCCAGAGAGCATGTCTCCTAAGTGCAAAGTATGGAGAGGGAGGAAACAATTGATCACAAATGGAATAGGCTCTGAGTCTCGACACACAATGTATGTGCGTGGTCACTGAGGCGCCAACGTTATGGCTGGAGGACGGATATGGTTTGTGCAGCCGTGATTGCCATCCAGAATGTGCCGTGCTATTGTGAAAAATGATTTTTTATTCTGAGCAAATCTCTGCTTCCACTTGCTTTAATGCTTCGCCAGAGAGCCGGGGACTCTGGGAGGGGTGGGGACGCACAGGGCTGGGCTGACCTCAGGAACTCATGTGTAAAGGGCTTTTTCTCACTTGGAAGCAGGCTGGGTTCACAGCTGTTCTTTCTGGTAAAGCTTGATTCTGAACCTTGCCACGTCTGAGTCCGAAGAGGGAAATGAAGGTGACAAATGCCACGAGGAGCCCTGGGCACATCTTGGCTATGGTCCTGCTTAAGTCTGTTTCATTTGAATCCCAATTTTAACTTTCCTCCTTTCTGGGTTCGGAAGCATCAGATGGGTGCCAAACGCTTCCACGGACAACTAAAGCTGAACAAGGTGGAGGCAGATGACGAGCAACTGGAGGTTGGTGTTTGGGAGACTGAACACTTGGGCTTCCTAGGCCAGTCCAGCTGGCGTTTAGAGTCCTGTTTTAGATTCCACTGAAATATCCCCGTGTCCAAGGACCAAGTGGCTCCTAAGTCCAGAATTTCTGTCACATGTCTCACCAAGGAGAAGCTGGGCCAAAATGCATTGAAGAATAAAGCAGGAGCTTGGCTTGTGAATCCACTCTCTGATTCTGAAATTTCAAAGGCTCCGTACACAGACATTTCAACACTGAAAGCACAGCAGGGAAAATCAAAGACTTGGGCTTCCTCCTTGCCCCTCTTTTAGGGCTTTTATGGTTTTCCAAGGCGCCTCCTTGAGCCGAGTGTTGTATAGGTCATGTTTAAAAGTGTCCTAGTTCTGAGGGACTTGCTGTTCTGCTTTCTTTTGCAAGGAGACCCGGTTTCTCGTCTTGTGGCCAAACACAGAGCACAGATGTCTGTGGGCCCCCTTCCTTTCCCCTGACCTTTGCTCTCTTCTCTGGATACCCTACCGACCTGTTCTCCCTTACAAGATCTGAACTGCTCACACACTTCGTTAAATTCTCATCCTAGCGAGAAGCATCTGAGCATCTTATTAGAGCCTGTATGAGTTCTGTTCTGGATGCCTATTTGTGCAACTTCAGGTCTCTGGCATGGAAACGTCCCATGCCCACAGACCCACACAGGTACTATAAACTGCAACAGTAGTTTAAGGGTTAAGGTGGTCACAGGGAACACTGGGGCCCGTGTCTCCTGGTGAACCACACAGGCTGTCTAAAGGGGCTAGTTCCATCTCAATGTAGCCATGCAGGAATGTAGACCGGTTAGGTAGCAAGACAAGGGGTTGTTCCTCTCCATGCTTAGGGAACCCCCTATGGGAGGTTGGAAGCCAATGCGGGCTAAGCCCAAGCCAGGAGAGCTTAATTGACGCCTCCCAGCTGAAAGCCCTTAAAAGGCTGGAATCTGGAGACCACCGCCCCTTCCCTTCAGCTGCTTCTCTGCCTTCCACTCAGCAGGGCTGGGTGTGCAGTGTCATGAGGGTGCCCGTGTTCAGTTTAGTGTAACGCCGGAACCTTCTTCTCTCATGTATATAAACCCACTCGGATTACCAACCAGGCTTTGGTGTGAATTTCTTTCCAGTGTGTAGCCAAGGACCGAGACATTTCCCACCCGAGAAACCTAACAGACCCAGACTTACAATAAACCCATATTTTTATTTATAAGGCAAGAGGTGACCAGGTCTAGACAATAATGGTGAAGAGGGCCTTGGGTTTGAGAAAGATTCTGAAGTAGAATCCATAACCCTTAGAAATGTATTGGCCTTAGGGGAGGGGCAAATAGGGCTGGATTGAGAAAGTCTCTGGCATCCAGTTCTGACTTGACTTCTGGATCCTGAATCCTTCAGGGCCATGACCTTGCCCTCCAGCCAGACCTTCCAATAGCCATCTTCTCAGAGCCTTGGTAAGTTCTCATAATACATTACACCTGCCGTCTTGTGAGCAGCTACCAAACCCAGGCACTGTTTTCAAAGACAAGCTCGCTCTCTCTACCCCTAAGAGCAGGTAGTTTGGGGATGATGGATATGAGATACCACAGAAGACAAATCTGTTATCTTCCATGGTGCACAAAACATGCTGTCACAACCAGGACTCGTGACAATCCCTCAGTTTCCTAAATTGCTTCACTGCTACTTTTTAATTAAGCCTCATGGGATTGTCATATATTGATAAGAGGGATGACCCTGAACTAGATGCATAAATTAAAGCTTTCCTCATCCTGTGCTTTTATATGAATGTGTTAATTATTTTTGTCATTAGGGAGAATAATGGAGGGATGGAGCAATAGCAAACGGAGTTTGACAAAGTGTTGGTGTTTGCTGCGGCAAACGTGGTGCGTGTCAGATACAATCCGTCACCCAGTGAGTCTGCAATTAACACCAAGGGACAAAGGTAGGATTCCCTGTCATAAATAGTCTTCCTCCCAGATGCTAATGGGGACCCAGCAGGACCCGCTGTTGTGTTGTCTCAGTTGTACACAGGCCCTTAGAGGAGACAGAGCTGGTGTTTGAAACGAGTCTTGTTTGCCCCCAGTTGGCTCACACATTTGTTTTTTAAATGGCATGATCACTAGCATTTAAACACAGGGTGATGTCATGTAACAATCTGCACCTTCTGAGAAATGGGGAGGCCCGACTTTGCTGGTTGACAGTGCAGAGGGACTGGGGGAGCAGTCAGATATGGTGATCAGAGTTTGGAATCCTTGCTTTCCAAGTACATGTGTCAAGGAGTTTAAGGGTTCAGAAATTTAGGAGGGAAGTTCCAGAAGACAAGTTTGTGTGGTCGATAACAAACCAATATAGGGGTTGAGATTTCAATCTGTTGGCTATTTATTTTGTGCTTGGTAGCCAACCAGCCCAGAATTCCTGACCTCGCCGACCTTGTGAAACAAGGACCATTCCAGAGTGACATAGAAGCAAGCACGGAAGCGAGGGCAGCCATTAGCCCGAATGCGTAGGGGTCGGGAACAAAGTGCTTTCTGTAGAACAGCTCCAGAAGGCAGACCTTTGGCTGGAAAACCTGTTAGGGAGCTAGCATAGGGACTGGCAGGCCTATTACACATGCTCAGAGGTCCGAGCTACCGGCTCATGAAGCAGTGGCTCACTGCATGCTCAGAAGTTCAGGTTTCCAGCCAGGAGGGGGAGCTACGCCTGGGTGGGCGCTGTACCTGCATTGGCTCACCTAGGCCAGGTGAATTTCATTCAACAATTCAGCCAATGGGGTCGACCCACGTCATTGACCACGCCTTCCTAACCGCTCATAAAACTCACGGGGTTCCCAAACCAAGCCTCAGCGTGAGTTGTTTCTCGCGTGGAGCCGAGGACCAAGGCACACCCGTCCCCGGAGAGGTTGAACAGAAAGCAGTGCTGTGTGACTCTGAGCTATGAGGTAAGCCGGCCCCAGGAGTGGGCCCTCCCATGTTGGTCTCACGGGTTTGGGGCCCCTCTGGGCTCCTTTGACCTCACCACCCTCGCGAGAATTGTTGGGTTGAATTCACGTTGTCCGTCTTTGCGCCGTTTCTTGCTGGTGTCCGTCTTTGCGCCGTTTCTTGCTGGTGTCCGTCTTTGCGCCGTTTCTTGCTGGTGTCCGTCTTTGCGCCGTTTCTTGCTGGTGTCCGTCTTTGCGCCGTTTCTTGCTGGTGTGCGGGACTTGACGTGCCTCTCTGTGCCTGCTTTCCCAGGAACTCGCCTGCCTTCCCGGGCTGCATTTGTGAGGGGGCTGGGACGCTGCTGCCTGGAGGCTGGGAGGATTTTGACTCCCAAAGCCTTCTCGAGGCTCGGTGTATAAGGTTTATTTGGACGCGAAAACAGATTCAAAGATGCAATTAACGAAGTTTTAGAAGCAGGCTTTATTGAGAAGCTTGTGGGCGGGTTCAGCAACTCAGGGTATTGAGCTATTGAAGCCGCGCAGGGGGGAAAAATCCTGGCCGCGTTTTTCTGCCCACTGCTGGCAGGCACAGCTGGGGAGGATCAAAGCTGGGGAGCGTCTGCGCACACAGGTGCTTCAGAAGGGAGAAGGTCGTTAATCTTACTTATATGTCAGGGACGCG
The DNA here is from genome assembly GCF_050624435.1 of Tenrec ecaudatus. Classification (NCBI taxonomy): domain Eukaryota; kingdom Metazoa; phylum Chordata; class Mammalia; order Afrosoricida; family Tenrecidae; genus Tenrec; species Tenrec ecaudatus. Next base: position 3,064,444 of record NW_027457635.1, on the reverse strand, counting down.
TGGAGTGACCATATCTTCAGAAAACATTCTGGCTTTGGGACGAGCTGGTTCCAGGAATTTGGGGTTGAGCAGGGGAGGGGGTCGCTTAGGGGAGAGCCTTGAGAGCTAAGATGGAGGTGCAGGACTCAAAATGGAGTCTGTTGTGCCAAGACCGGACATTTTAGACTGTGCCCTATAGGGAAAAGGGACGAGATTAGTCCCTTTCTGTAAGTGCTTCCTGTGGGTAGTGGGTAAAGAGCAAGAGGAGGGGCTTTTCCAGGCAGAGTACTGACAGTTGCGGCCTAGCACAGGGTGGAGAGGTTGGTGTTGCTGGTGAACTGCTATACGGGTAATTTCGCGGACTCGACTTTGCAGGAGCTGGATGAGACAAGGAGCAATTAAGAGCAAAATTATAACTAAAATTATGGGTCCTAGTATGGGGGCTAATAAGGAGTACAGAGAAGAGTTCCACCAAGAGGAAGATCCATCTGTACTGAATCTGTTGTTTTGCAGCTCACGGTTTAGCTTGTTGAGGGTCTGGACTCTAGTTTCCACAATCCCCAGTTTATTGGTAAAATAACAGCCTTCCTCCTGGAGGAAGAAGCAGGTTCCTCCTTTTTCAGCCGTGATGAGGTGTAAAGTGCGGTGGTTCTGCAAGGCAACTAGGGCAACAGAGGTTATTTGTCTTTGCAGGGAGGCCAGAGACTTGGCAGAGGCATCGACTGCCAGCTGGAAGCATGCGGTTAACTTGTCTGCTGTGATGCTAGTGTCCAAGGGCTCCGCCGCTGAGTCCTACTGCAATTGCTGCTGAGGCGAAGGAGATTCTCACAGCAATCAGGAGAAAAACTGCTCTTTTAGTTTGACGACAGTATACTTGGATGTATTTGTCCTGGAACTCAGCTGGAGTGTGTATAGTGAGCTGCGGAACCAGAGTGACGGGTAGAGGTAGAACTGATGTTTATATGCTTAATGAGTGTATTGTTGCACCAAAAGAAAATTTTTTTCTGGCGCTGTTAGTGGTTTGGAGGGGATTTGGGTGACATTACATGTCTGTGTCAATGGATTGGAGTAGCAAAAGGGCACTTGAGTGTTTTCTGGTTGGATGCACAGAGGGACGTTGGGGATGGTTATGGCTTTTGTGGTCTTTATGTTGGATGAAAATGACAGGGCAGGACCTGGTACTGCTACCAGAGGAGGGTGTTCTAGGGCCGCACACATGAAGCAGGTGGAGAGGTTGCCTAGTCCAGCAAAGTGGCAATGGCCAGTCCCTGCTGTAGCAGGGTGAGCCAGGAGAAGGGAGACTCAGAAGGTTTAGAAATTTAGTTAGTGAGTTGAAGGTCTTGGATCTGAATATTATGGTGGATGGTGGATTGGACCTGGAGTAGCGACCTCCATACATACAGTTTGGCATCTGGAAATTTCTCTCGGCGAGTGGTGCACTAGGCTCCTGGAACTGGAGACGTCCACCGGCTATCCCAGGGGTCTGGGATTGTGAGAGTGTATTTAGATCGATGGTAGTAGAATCATCCCTGGGGACGAAGGGAAAGGTAATGTATCTCGCAGGAAGACCAAGGACACCCTACATTTTTCTGTGTTCACTTTTTTGCACATTGGGTAGTTGCCTTCTGGTCATATAGGAAGCGTTTTAAAATCAGTGAAATTTAAGTATATGGGTGCTCTGCCCTCTGTGGGTGGGCAGTTAGCAGTGGCCAGCAAATAATCATAACACTTAGTGCAGGCGTAATTGGTATAGTTTTCAGTCAAGTAAAATCGCCAGGCAAAAGGGGAAATTATACTAGGTTTAGCTGGCTGGCTTGGTGAGGTGAGTGAGGCAGAGAGACATAGGACCAGTAGACTGAGCAGACCATTGGGAGCCATGGTCATAGTTTACTGCCATGTGGACTTGGGACAAATGTACCCAGGAATCTAGTCTAAGAACCTTGATTGCTGAGGGAGTGGGAAGGGACAGTGTAAGGGCCTTTCAACCGGGGTGCTAAGGGTTTGGGTGCAAGGGATTTAATTAACACAGCATCTCCAGGATGCACTGGTTTTTGGTGATCAGCAGAGGTCGGAGAGGGTTCAGGGATGGCAGAGTTGGCGTGTTGTCTAAGAAGTTTGCGGAGCAAGCTCAAGTATGGAAGGTAAAAAGCTAGCAGAGGGCAATCGGTTGCAGGAAGAGGCGAGAATAGGAAAGGTTGTCTGTAGAGTATTTTGAAAGGACTGAGGCCGGACGGCTCCTGAGGGGCTGCTCCAAGGCGAGTATAAGAGCAAAGGGTAATAGTTGAGGCCAAGAAAGTTGCAGTTCTAGGGAGAGTTTGGTGAGCTGTTGTTTTATGAGACCGTTAGCTCGTTCAACCTTACCAGAAGACTGGGGGTGGTAGGCTGCGTGGAGTTTCCAGCAGATGCCCAGTGAGGCTCTAACTGCCTGCTGCACCATAGATATGAAGTCTGGACCGTTGTCCGACTGAATTGAAGCAGGCTGGCCAAAACGAGGAATGATGTCTTGAAGAAGGTGAGTGGCGACTATGCTTGCACTCTCAGAGAAGGTGGGAAAGGCTTTGATCCATCCTGAAAATGTGTTAACCATAGTGAGGAGATATTTAAACCTCTTATGCTTTGGCATGTGGGTAATGTTTATCTGCCAGTCCTGTCCCAGTAGGTGCCCTTACATCTGGTGGAGCTGTTTACGAGGGTGTTGAGCTTTCTGGCTATTGGAGAGGGCACCGATGTTGCATTTTGCATGTACTGTGTTGATAGTACTCCATAGTCCAGTGGGGTGAAATATGTGGTTAGAAACGTGTAGAGAGCTTTTGGCCCGATGTGTGGAGAATTGTGAATATTGGTGATGATTGTTTCCTGTTGTAACTTTGGGAGAATGAGTAAGTTCTATTTGTGTACCCACCATTTTTGTTGAGGAAGAGAGCAATACTGGGTGTTTTCCTGATCAGTTTAAGTTGGAGTGTAAGTGGGAGGTAAAAAGCATACTGAGCTAGGAGCAGGAAAGTTGTTGGGCTAAGTCAGTAACAGGATCTGCAGAGTGGGAGGGGGGCCTGTCTATTCCCATAACCGAGACCAGGGAAGGGGAAGTAGGGCCTGAGTGAGAGGGCGAAATGGAGAAGGTAGTCCGCTACCTGGAGCACAACCCTGGGCTCGGCAAGGGTTACCGGAGTCTAGGAGCCAGGGCCTCTTCAGTCCATGAACCCCAGCAGCTCCATACCTTGCAGCTATGTGTCTGGAGTTTCCAGGATCTCGGCACCTCGGCTTTGCAGAGCCGGTGGCAGAGCCAGGGTCGGGCAGTTCGACTTCCAGTGGCCTGGCTGTTTGAACTGCGGGCAGGGCTTGGTAGGAGGCTTGGGATTGGGGCAAACTTTTGCCCAGTGGCTGACCCGGCCACATTTGAAGCAGGCTCCTGGCGGTAGGTGCCGGCTCCCCTGGGGAGCGCGGCGATGGACGGGATTGCCTGCCGGCCTTAGGGCTGCTACCAGGGCTTGGGAATGGAGGCTAACCATCTGTTGGACCCTCACCTGGCAAGTGGCCTCAGCCGGCTCCTCCCAAGCGTTGAAAACTTTAAATGCCTTTTTTACCAGATCCTGTATAGGGGCTTCAGGGCCCTCCTCAGCCTTCTTTAGCTTTTTTTCTGATGTCAGGGGCTGACTGGAAGGTGAAGTGAGAAGCCAAAATAGAGGCCCCACTTTTTAGACCCTGGGTCTAAATGAGTGTACTTTGTGAGTGCCTCCTGGAGGCGGTTAAGAAAAAGAGCAGTGACTTCTCTCAGTTTGTCATAGTTGACAACCTTGTTGGAGACTGTTTCCAGACCTCTAATGAGGTACCTGAGCATGAGCTTTCTATAAGGAAGATCAGACGCCCGGCCGGGCTTGTAACTCCAACTGGGGTCCTCTATTGGGATGGCATGCGCCCCCAAGGGGACATTTGGGTCGATAGCGTGGTCTTTGTCTGTGTACGTTCCTCGGCAGTAAGGGTAGAAGCAAGGATCACTTGGATGTCATGCCAAGTTAAATCATACGTTTGGGAAATGTAGGTAAATTCTTTAATAAACTTAGAGGGGTCTGCTGAGAAAGAGCCCTGGCGGGTCTCTATCTGTGACAGATCCTTTAAGGAAAAAGGGTCGTGGACGTGAACGAGTCCCTATACACCTGCAACCTCTCTTAATGGACAAAGGGCAGCTGGAGGGTTGTGGGAGTGGGTATGAGAGGCAAGTGGTGAGGACAGGAGAGAGCGATCGCGTGGCGCAGCGGGCGGGGGAGACTGATAGGGCAGTGGGAGAGGCGCCCTGAGGAGCTTGGCTGGCTCTTCTGGGGTTTGAATGGCAGGTTCTTTCTGCTGAGGAGATAGAGCTAACAGTATTTGGCGGGCGGAACAATGGCTACAGAGGTCAGGGCAGGAATGCAAGTCCAAAAAAGCCTGCACATAGGGGACTTCAGAATCCTTACCAGTCCTCCTGCCGAAATTGTCCAGGTCCTGTAGAACATTGAAATCAAAAGTGCCTGTCGGAAGCCAAAGTGCGTGGTTAAGCTGGGACTGGGGCCAAGCAACTTGGGAGAGAAAAACAAGTCTTTTCTTTCACAAGGTCTGAGTGAGAGGGAGAGACTCATCAGGGCAGCCGTAGACTGTTTTTGAACGTAGGCAAGCGCCACGCCTAAAGGTCCTGGAGATTTGGGGAAGATGGGTGGTTCTTAGGGGACCCCAAAAGAAGGGGGGAGCCACACACCTATCCCGGGTTTTGGGCACCAAAATATAAGGTCTATTTGGATGTGAAAACAGAATGAAAGACCCAATTAACGAAGTTTTAGAAGCAGGCTTTATTGAGAAGCTTGCGGGAGGGTTCAGCAACTCAGGATATTGAGCTATTGAAGCTGCGCCGGGGGAAAAAATCCTGGCGGCGTTTTTATGCCCACTGCTGGCAGGCACAGCTGGGGAGGATCATAGCTGGGGAGGATCTGCACACACAGGTGCTTCAGAAGGGAGAAGGTCGTTAATCTTATCTATATGTCAAGAAAGGATGGAGTGACCATATCTTCAGAAAACATTCTGGCTTTGGGACGAGCTGGTTCCAGGAATTTGGGGTTGAGCAGGGGAGGGGAGGTCGGTTAGGGGTCAGCCTTGAGAGCTAAGATGGAGGTGCAGGATTCAAAATGGAGTCTGTTGTGCCAAGACTGGGACACAGTGTTGTGCCGCGGCTCCGGCAAGCAGCAGGCCTGGGGACGCCCGCGTCCACCCTGTTGGTTTGGGCAGGACTCTGGCTGGGTGGCCGGCTCCAGGCTGGCTTTCAGCTAGGCCGCAACCTGCGGCCTCCATTTTCCCAGCCACGTGACTCCACTCTCAGGCAGAATGGCGCCACCTGTGTCTGTTGTAGCTACACTCCATTCCCAGACAGCAAACCGCCCAGACTGCCGGAAAGTTCAGCAGAACAAGTTTCATTTCCTGCGCAGGAACCATCAACTCTCTTGAGGGGAGACTGAGCGGCCCCCCAGTCTAATTGTCCAAAGGTTTTTATACTTTTGCAATGTGCAGGTGTGCAAGCAGGCAGAGCTCAGAAGCGGGGTCTTGTGGTATTCTTAGTTGAACCAAAACTGCTCTGGTCGTTCTCGCAAACCTTCTGAACATCCATTTCCTTCTGTACGTTCCCTTGGGCTACGTCTGCACAGCCTAACTCCCCAGTATCAGCTAGTTCATTGGCAGTTCATAGCTAGTTCATTTACCGTTCATAATGGCTCAAAATGACTTCTCTTGTCAAGGCTATTTAAGCTTTGCCCAGAGCTGCTACATTCTCTCCTGTTCTTAGCCAAGTTCAAATCATTGAATTTGCGGTAGCTAGCCCAGTGTATGGTGGGCTCAGCACTAACAGTTTTGTGGCTTGTACTTTCTGTGTAAGGAATGCCACTAGCTTATTGGTTATTACTGGGCCAAATGTGAGGCTTAGCAAGAGGAGGATTAGGGGCCGGCTAGGGCCGTTCATAGGGGAGTTAGCCAGGTTGACTAATTAAAGAGCTTTTCAAGCCAATTGGTTCCTTCATTTCTTTTCTTGACTCTTTGTTCTAATCTTTTCCTAACCAGGGCTCATCTATCTTTAGTGATTCCTGAATGCTTTGCATAGAATTAGTTTCCCCCAATGCTGTGCACAGCATTCCTTGTTTCCAAAAGAGCAAGTCAAGGCCTCGGCGGTTTTGCAACACAACTGCTACAAGGGAGACTAGGGATCTTTCTAAATGGGAAACAGGTTTTTTTAATCCCTGTAAATCTAAAGCAATTTGCTGACTAAGAGTCTGATAGTTTAAGTTTCCTTGTATTAAAGCAACTGACCCGACTGCAGCTAATCCCATAATCCCAAGCCCTGTTAACAGTGGGACCAATACTGGGCTCTTTTAACTCATCCAGAAATTCCAAAGTTATCCCTGCACTTCCTTCACCAGAATACAGGTACACTTGAGGACTAACATGCACTAGCACACAAATACCCGGGTCCGCTACTAATACTGGGGAAAAGAGACAGGGTGTTCGTCCTGTGGAACAAGTAAAGCAAGTACTCATTGGAGCAGATAACAAATTAGGATCAACATTTGGTTCAATGGGAACAGCTTGAAGGCAAAAATCTCGATATCTTGATATATTAAAGGGATAATTAGATGAATAAAAACACAGTCCTTGCCCTAGCAAATCTTTTAAAGTGAGCTTAGACATGAGTCCATACTAACATCACCTACAGACTGCTGCTTCGTGTAATCCTTTTTACTAACATGTCTAATTGGATTACACTCTGTACCAATAGTGCTATTTGTACCTGTGCCTACATAGTAAGGTTCAGACAAAGCCAACAATCAGCTGTGAGGTGAGGATTTGAGTTCATAAATTGGAATACAGCATCTCGAGAATCAAACACAGAACCTTGAGGTGGCTCCTGAATGAGAAGGGCCCTGTGAGTTGGGCTGGAGTGAACGGGAAAGTTACTGGAGAGTCTGGAGGGTGCGGCAAAGGAATCTTAATGACACCCAGCTGTGGCTCTTCAGGATTTATCCCGAGGTTTGGGCCTTTGTACGGATGGCAGGTTGCCATATTTTGCTTTGCTGGATAGAAAAGGTTGTCCCGGGATCTCTATCATTTACATAATGTTGAATTCCCCATGTGTTCCCAGTGAACCCAATAACGCTTGAATCCAGTTCTTATTGAGTTACATTTGGAAACCATGCACGTGGTGGGATCAAACCCTTCCGACTTGAGTCTCATTCTTGTAAAAATAATAGGGTCATCTTTATCAAGTTTCCACCCTGATAATGATAGTTTCACAACCCCAAGCTGCACAATGGTAATGTCCCTCCCCTTGGCAGTTAGGGAGTCCATGAGCCGGGCATATATAGAAATGGTTTGTGTGGAGCCTTCTTTCTATAGAGGGTATTCCGCACCCATAGGACGGGATTCCAGTATAGGTCCCATTGTGCCCTTTACCTTGAAAGGATCCAGAATGCCAACTCTTTCCTAGCAAATCAAACAAATCAAAATGAAAACAGGGGGTCATACCCAGTATAAGAGGTTACATATTCACTGCTGGAGGTTAGAATAGCAGTCCACAGATGTGTTTGTGCTTGGGGGAAACAGTGGGTGCTGTCAGCAATACTCGGAGAAAAACAATTAAGTTCTGTAAAGCCTTAATTTTGAGGGATTTTCTGTCTTTCTGGGTGTCCATCTTTTCAGGATATGCTCAGGGAGGGCTTTTTTTTTTTCCACTTATGACTGATGAATCCACGGCCCCCTCCCCACTATTTTAACAGCAGTTGGTGTTGTAAGTATCACCTGGTATGGGCCAGTCCACCTAGGTTCTAAGGTGTCAGGTTGGTGCTTCTTTACCCATGTCCAGTTTCCTGGTTGCACGTTGTTGGCTGCCTGTTCCCTTTCCCTTGGTTAGGCCCAAAATGAAGGTGTCAGAGCAGATGATTTGTCTCTCACCTGTTGCACAGCCTGCAGGCACTCGATGAGGGAACGATTAGTGACTTCCATTATTTCTACTTCCTTCAATCTTGGGAGGATTTGGGGAAGGTCTGCCAAACAAATGCAAATGGGGTCATGCTTTTCACATAGGGAGTGCATCGGACTTGACTTAGGGCAAAAGGTAAAGTAAGGATCAACCCAGTTCTTGCCAGGTCCTAAATGCAACTTAATGAACAATTCCTTTAGGGTTCTGTTTATTTTTTCTACTTGCCCTGAACTTTGGGGCCTTTAAGCCCAGTAGAGCTTCCAGTTAATATTTAGAAGCATTGCTAAGACTTTAGTAATTTGAGCAATAAATGTTGGGCCATTGTTGGACCCCAAGGTGGTGGGAAGGCCAAATCTAGGGACAATTTTAGTTACTAATAATTTACACACAGTGGCAGCAGTTTCCTTCTTTGTTGGGAAGGCTTCCACCCATCCAGAACAGGTGTCTACGAACACCAGCAAATACCGGTAGCCATACTTTCTAAGTTTGATATCCATAAAGTCCACCTCCCAGAATTCTCCAGGACTACTACCTCAAGCTCGTGGTTGGGGTTGCTCCTTTTCTTTCTAGGGTTGTTTACCCGAGCACAGTGCAATCAACGGTGGGTGACATCTGCCACCCTGTGTCCAAGCCTGGGTATGTAAAAGTGCCTGAGAAGCAACTGAGACAGTTTAGAGAGGATCCCAAATGCATACCTTCATGTAGTCCTTGAATCAGATCTCTCCCAGAGCTTCTGGCATGAATCTTCTTCCATCAGGATGGAGCAGCCACCCTGGATGCTCCCAGTCTTTTTGGCAGGCCAGCTCTTGGCTTATCTTTAGACCATTTTCTGAGTATGTAGGTTGTGGCTGTAACACTGGGGATGGCATGGTCACAGCCACTACCTTGGGGATTTGTGGTATAGTCCTGGCATTCGAGATCCACCGGTCCGGGGGACTGGTTAGGAGTGGTTCAACCATAGGTCCCCCTACCACAGCAATATCCTGTCCAGGTGTAAGCTTCCTAGCTTCTATAACTAGGATGGCCGTGGCAGCCTCAGCTCGCATGCAGCTCGGCCATCCTGCAGCTACAGAGTCCAGTTTCTTTGAAAGATCGGCCACAGGTCTCTTCCATGGCCGCAAGTTCTCAGTTAGTACTTCTTCTGCTGTGCCTCTGGCCTCACATAGACAATTGGAAGGACTTTACTATGTCTAGTAGGGCAAGAGAGGTTGCCCATATGAGCGACTTTTTAAAGGATTCAAACGCTTGTTGTTCTACTTCAGTCCATTTAAGTTCTTTTTCCTTTCCCCAGTACTTGCATGTAGGGGTTTCGTTATTTTTGCAAATCCCAAATTCCACAATAGACAGTACCCCACAGCTCCTAGAAACTCTTGCACCTGGTTCTTAGTCTCAGGGACTGGGATCTTGAGGATCACCTCAATGCGGCTGGGGGACAAGGTCCGTTTTCCCTCCTCCAGTTGGTAGCCTAGGTAGACAGCTTTATGGACACACAGTTGAGCCTCTCTTATAGATACCCTGTACCCCAATGGGCCAAGGACTATTAGCAGGTCCTTGGTAGCCCGTTGGCATTCCTCCAGGGTTTCGAAGGCCAGGAGGAGGTCATCTGCATACTGGAGCAAGGGAGTTTGGGGGTGTTCCTCCTTGTGTTCCTGTAAGTCCTTACTGGGTTGATGTGCAGGGGACACGGGTATGGAGAACAAAGCATCCTTTAAGTCCAAAACAGTATAACAAATTCAGTTTGACGGAATAGTACTCAGGAGGGTCTTGGGGTTTGGTACGTGGGGTGGCGAGTTTCTATCTTCTCATTTACCTCTCCGAGATCCTGCACCAGTTGGAAGTCCTCAGTTCCCGGCTTCTGCATGGGCAGCAGGGGAGCATTCCATGTGGACTTGCAGAGGACCAAAATGCCTGTCTTCTTTAGTCTGCAAATGGGAACAGAAATACGCACCTTTGCTATCCAGGGAGTAGGGTTAGCTTGACACACCAGTGTGGCTGAGCTCAGAAGTTGTACGACCCCAGGTACCTGAGGTTCAGAAAGGTCTGGCAGGTTGTTCTCTGCCCAAACAAAAGGAATATCTTTTAGCAATGTATCAAGAAGTTCCTTTGAAGGAGGTCTCTTCTGCTCCTTGATAAAACACATATCACTCTGACATTGGAGCGGTGAGCAGAACTTTTGGCTTTTCAAGTTCAAGGGTTAAGGTGGTTGTAGCAGATGAGAAAGTAATTATAGCTGCCATTTTTCATAATAAGTCATGATCAATTAGGGGAAAAGGGCATTGAGGCATTACCAGGAAGGAGCATGTAACTGTCTCTTGTGCTAAATCTGTTAATCTGGCCGTTGTCCATGGGTGTGCTTGGGCCTGCCTTGGGGCCCCTGTAATTAAAGCCTTTCCTTTTGACAAGGCACCTGTAGTCTTTTCTGAAACCAAGAAGGGTGACCCCTTTGTCCACCTAGAAATTTACTGGCTGGCTCCCTTCATGAAGAGTGAGCATGGGCTCTGTGGGGTCAAGTGAAAAACAGCCTGGACACTTTTATTCAGCTTCAAGCATTATTGTCGGTAGCTTCGATTTTTCTAGGTGAGGACTAGGCCCGTTCTCTCTAGTGGTGGCTCGTCCGCCTCTCCTGGGGTTTTCAAGGCACTGATTTTTCCAATGTCACTGTTATGTATAGTAGGTACATGGATACTTCCTCAGGATTGGCGAGTGAGAAGCGGGGTATTAGGATTAGCCATTCTTAGTTGAACCAAAACTGCTCTGGTCGTTCTTGCAAGCCTTCTGAACATACATTTCCTTCCTGACATTCCCTTGGGCGACGTCTCCACAGCCTACCTCCCCTATATCAGCTAGTTGATTTACACTTCCTAGCTACTTGATTTTCTTTTCATGGTGGCTTCTGTCAGCCCCAAATGGCTTCAGCCTTGTCAAAGCTGTTTCAGCTTTTCCCAGAGATCCTACACAGTCGCCATTTTAGCCAAGAGTAACAGGGTCTGTGACCATGGCCAAGACGGCACCCACCAGACCAAACATGTGGAAGGGCGCTGCTTAGGGAGCTGGGTGAAGAGGCCTGGGAGTTAGCCCTGCCTGGTCCCGGGAGCCAAAAGTTTCCCTTTTCCCCTCCATTCTCTTTGCTTTTCTCCTGGTTTTTCAAACAAGCTGCTCTAGCCCTATAACGCCAAGCACATAATTGTCATAATTCTTAATGAAAACGTATCTGGTACCCAAATTATAAATGTGACTATTTGGTCACATTTTAAAAACACTTAAAATTTTATGCTTTTAAAATATATTTTGAATGCCATATATATTGATAAGTATGAAAGTAAAGAATAAAAATCAAAAAAAATATTTCCTAAATTTAAAATTTGAGGCCTTATAGGGCTAGTGTTCTTCCAGATTTGGTTTGTTCCATGTTACAGGCTGGTTTTCCGTGGCCCAGGCTTAGACCAATGGCATCGGAAGCCTAGGCAGAGTCACTGTTACCTTTAGGCTTTCAGCAATGCTGCTTCAGGCATTTTTGGGGACAGCTCTTACTTAATACACAGCTCCTCTGCCATGATGTTCCAGCCAGAAATTCCAATTTCCCTTAAGGTCCCCTGAGCTGCCACGTGCCCCTTCCCTTCAGAGATTTGAGCGTCAGCCCCGCCAGCAGGTGTCTTGGAGGGCCTTGGGGCCATCCCAAGCAGTGGTCCTCCTAGCCTGTTGTCCAGAAAAATGGTTGGACCTAAAGGTCGCCCTTGGCGACTGGTCCTTGACCCCTTCCCTCGGGCTCAGGCATAAGATTCAGGGCAACCCAAGGGTGCGCTCTGAAGTGGGGGTTATTGACCTGGAGGCAGCAAGCTCTCAATCGCCTCCTTGTTTTGTGCTTTCTAGATGGGACTTAGCAGCGTGATGCTCAGGAATTGCCCCCTTGCATAAATCCTGTCCAATTGGGATAGAGTTGATACAGAGAGTCTGCGCAAACAAAAGCTGATAGATTCACCTTGCAACTCTGTTTGGCCACAGTATCGTTTGAGAAAGGAGAATGGTGGGCAGAGAATGGTACGCTTTCCATTCCAACCGTGATTCACTTGGAGCAGTTTTGTAGAGTGCCGGGAAAGTGGGCGGAGATGCCAGAACTGAGAGCATTTCTCCTCTCGAGAAGCAGTAGGAGACATTCATCCCCAGTGCACCCAGGAACCCCTAAGGCAGGCATCCTCAAACTGTGGTCCATGGGGCACATGTGGCACGATGCCATTTATCCCACCCTCGGGGTGTTTTTGCTGCCACTGCCTGCCCTGCTTAGCAGCAGACTCATGCAGTGTGCATAGGAATTTGTTCATAGGATTTTTGAAAACCACAGTGTGGCCCTCCAACTGTCGGAGAGACAATGAACTGGCCCCCTGTGTAAGCAATTTGAGGACCCCTACCCTAAGGGACCCTGGACTTCAGGTCACTATTCTCCTAGGCCTGAACCCTCCCTGAACATTCTACCCCTAGTAGAGGCACCAGGGGCATTTGGTCCCGGGTAATTTACAAGCCTTTTACTCAAATGGAACCCGAGAAAATTAAAAATGGCACAGGCAGTTACTCTACTTTTGCTCCCTGTTGACTCCGCCTGTAATATCCCAATATTACAATTTAACCCTATAACGCCGAGCATGACCTTTCCCTAACATTTAATGAAATGAATATAAATGTATATATATTGATAACTATGAAAGTAATGAATCAAAATGAAATATTTTTTGGCCCAAAATTTAAAAGTAAGGCGTTATAGGGTTAAAAAGAAGGATGATTCTTATCAGAGTGGCTAATGCCTTAGGATCATAAGTGAAGCGGTGATCCCACTGCACCCAGAAGTGCCCAAACCCTGGAACCCCCTAGGGCAAATTGTGAATGCTTTTACCCCCGTACCTGTACTTAGAATGAACAAACACACGCCTGATAATCCTAAGATTTTACTTACTTCCTATGATACTCACCTACTTTCAAGGGCACTCCCACCTCACAATCCTAGCCTTGTCTCAGTTAAACGGTTCACCCTTTTGTGTGTTTGTTGGTTTTTCCAGAAGTTCTCAAGTTACCAAGGCCCCTAATCCTAGTGTGCCAGCTCCAGGACCACCATCTCCTGGACCACTTAAGCCTTATCCATCGTAGCGCTGAATGGACAAGCCCTCCCAGCAGAGCAGGAAGGGTGTGGACCCAAAGCCCCACATCGCCCCTTTTTGCCAGCAGGAAGTAGCTAGAGATGTCGTCGCCCAGTACCCCAAAGATTTGCGTCCATATCTCTTCAGGGTGGAAATGTTAGGTAGCTAGCATAGGGACTGGGCTGGTCATTACACATGCTCAGAGGGCCCAGTTAGCGGCCCAGGAAGGAGTGGCACACTGTGCGTGCTCAGAGGTCCATGTTTCCAGCCAGGAAGGGCAGGTCCACCTGGGTGGGCGCTGCACCTGCATCGACCCACCTAGGACAAGTATATTCAATTCAGCCACTGGGATCACCAGGGTTGCCCACCACACCTCCCTAACTCTCCTAAACCTCACTTGGATCACAAACCAGGCTTTGACGTGAATTCTCTCTCACGCAGAACAAAGGACCGAGGGATGTCTGTCCCCAGAGAGATCTGACCAACCCAGGAAAGCTCTTTGGAGGCAGCAGGAGTCGACGTGAGTGCCTGGTGGATACAGTTCAGATGCATGGCTTTCTGCTTGGAAGCGTTTTTAGTCTCGGCTGACAGGATCGGAGGAGGTAGTATGTCTGGATCACATAGTATCCATGTCCACAAATGAGCTGCCCATTCCAAATTCCTGACAGAGCCTTTGGAAAACACTGTGCTTTGGAATGTCACTCCTTGCAGAGGGCAGTGGGAGGGGCTGGGACCCAGGTATGCTGCCCCTTACTCCCAGTTGACGGTTTCTAGATCCTGATTATATCTCTCACAAGATCAGTTAGTGGACTTGTTGTCTGCCTCAGGCTTTGTTCACCGAGTTCCTCCAGCTAGGTGGTGTTGTGTGTGCATGAGCAGAGGCTTCCTGCCAATCCCCCATGAGTTGTAGAGCTCCCCTGGTGTGGGCTGCGTGAAAGAGGTGCCCCAGACAGCAGGACTACATAGGAGGGTAGGCCCTGCAGGAACTGGAGAGCCATTCCCCCTGTGGAATGTCCTCAGAGCCCCGACACTCTCACTGTCCAGCGGCCGGGGCTGTGGACCCTAAGCTTCATGCCTCACACAGGAATAGACACAAGTTGAGGTGACCGCAGTACCTGCTTTTGTTGGTCTAATCCACCCTGAGATCATCCTAGCATCATCCCTCTGCCAGGGTCTTTTTTTTCTCTCCTTTTATAGGGGTTCATACAACAATAACCACAATACGTGCAAACATCACTGATATAAGGCACATTTGTACATTCATTGCCCTCATTATTCTCAAAATATCTTCTCTCCACCCAAGCCCCTGGCCTCAGCTCCTCCTTCCCCCCGCCCCCATTTTCACTACCCCTCCCTCATAAATCCTTCATCATTAACGAATTATTATTTTGTCATATCTTGCACTGTCTGATGTCCCCCTTAGACCCCTTTTCTTTTGAGGTTTATGTAGATCCTTGCCATCGGTTCCCTGGTGCCAGCCTACCCTCCCTCCACCCTCCCAGCATCCCCATTCATAACACTGGTTCTAAAGGGCTCATCCACCTTGAATTCCCTGTGTTTCTAGTTCCTATCTGTCCCAGTGTACATTCTCTGTTCTAGCCAGATTTGAAAGTTATAATTGGGATCTTGATAGTGAGGGCAGAGGAAGCATTGACGAGCTAGAGGAAAGTTGTGTTTCATCATTGCTGTCTAGTACTCTGTGTAGGCTTGTCTCCTCCCTGAAACCTTTCTTAAGGGGATGTCCAGTGGACTCCAAATGGGCTTTGGCTCTCTACCCAGCATTCCCCTCTCATTTGCAATGATGACATTTTTTTGTGCTGATGATGCCTGATCCCTTTGAAACCTCGTGATCGCACAGGCTGGTATGCTTATTCCACGTGGGCTCTGTTGTTTCTGAGCTGCATGGCCGCTTGCTTACCCTGCAAGCCTTAAAGACCTCAGACGCCATATCTTTTGGTAGCAGGGCACCATCAAATTTCTTGACCTCGTTTGCTTATGCAACCGCTTAGACTTCAGGGAACGTGTCTGGAAGGTGAGCATCATAGAATGCCAATGTAATAGAACAAAGTATTCTTGCAATGAGAGAGTCCTTGAGTGGAGGCCCAAAAGCCATCTGCTACCTTAATAGGAATCCTATAAAGATATGGACATAGATGTATTTCCCCATGCTCACAGATAAATATATTTACATCTGTTCGTGCCTTTCTTTAGACCTCAATAACTGGCCCGTGCTTCCTAGGTCGCTCTGCTATTCCCTTTCATTTCCCTCTTGTGCCCACTGCCATGCTCAGTCTTCATTTTGGTTTCAGTAAATCCCCTTGGTTCCTTTACCCTTGATCACGCCCTACCAGGATTCCTACATCGCCCTCACCACGGATTTGCATCCACTTGTTGTTCCCTTGTCTCTGGGTTTCTTGACACCACTCCCTTTCCCCCCAACTCCCTCTTTCCCGTGGCCCTCCCCCAAAGTGTTGTTCCCCTTATTCTCTCCCGCAGATTGTGCATCCAGCATCTCTTTTTAGACATACAGGAGAGGTAATAACATGCACAAACACAAAACAGAGCAATAGCAAGCACCAACAGAAAGTAAACAGCCAAAATCCAATGACCATAAAAGAAAACACAACTCATCAAGAAAGGAAAGCTCGTAGGTAGTTCACGGACTGTTTGTCGGCCCTTAGGAGTGTTTTCCAGTCCAGTCTGTGCGGGCACCAAATCCTGCCCCCAAAGTCCTTCTTTGGCATTCCCTGAGGACCTTGCTGCTCCAATTCCTTGCTCTTCTGCTGCACCCCCTTAGTGCTATGCCTCGGTGTGGCGGGATCAGTTCCCGCACTGTGTCTCCAGTTTTGTCCCTTCTAGGGCTATGGGTCTTTGAGGGACGTCGTGTCTCATCTTGGGCTGGCCATGTGGTCTTCTGTGTGGACTGTCTTCTCTGAGTGGGAACATCATCCTCAAGGCCTGGTGGGCCAGGATGTGCTCCACTCTCCCCTCCTCCCCCTTCGTCTGCTCCGTGTGCTCCCATCAGGTATGTCCCTCTCCCAGAGCTGCATATTTGGTGCCATCCTATGAAAACACATGTTCGGGTGGGGGAGGGGGGCACATGGGTCTGAGAAGATCTGCTCAGATCTTTTGAGGGTCCAGGAGAGAGTGACTGCTCAGCTGGGCAAAGGCCTGTGGGGCTCTGAGCTCTGGCTCCAGACACTGAATGGGAATGTGGCTTTGTTGTTAACCAGTTGTGTTCCTGTTGGTCAGTACCTGTGTCTTTTTGAGTGAGTTTTCTCATCTGGAAAGTAAAGGTATTCCACGGTCTAGTGTCCCATGTCACTAAGTGATCGAGAGGGGTTAACCCGAACCTGAATCAAACCATGTGCACATGTCAGGCGCATTCTAGATCTGGGGTGGCGATTCAGAGCCCAGGACATTGATAATGTCCAAGAGGTGATATAGGTGGCTTCGTATTGAAACAAGAAGCCCACTGTGGAGGTTTTGTCCTTCCGCTGATGGCCACCTCAACTCCTGCTAAAAGAGTTTCACTGGCTCAACAGCCGAGCCGGGAGCCAGTGCCATGAAAACCATGTGGCTAACTGGGACATTTTTTACTTCGATGGCTTGGGAAGACCCCCAATCTCCATGCAAACCTTCTGGTGTGAGTTATCCTTGGAAGCAATCATAGGCTGACAGTGATTCCCATCTTTCCTTTGACAATGTGCCTGTTCCCTTTTTTGAACCTGAGAAGATGGGCCCTGTGTCCTCCAAGTCATTTCCTGGCTGGCCCCCGACTTGGACAGTTAGCACGGGATGCTGGGGGCCAGTGAAACAGAGCCCTGAGACATTTTTCAGCTTCCTCAAGCGTTATTGTCTCTCGCTTGGGTTTTTCTAGGCGAGGACGAGGCCCGTCCTCTCTAGTGGAGGTTTGTCCGTCTCTCCTGGGGTTTTCAATGCACTGGTTTTTCCAATGTCTGCCTGTTCTGTAGTAGGCACCTGGATCCTTCCTTCCTCGGGGCTTGGTGGTGCCACAGGTCAGTCTCTCCGTGAGTGGGCCATGATCTCTTTTCCTGAGTCTGTGGTGTGTCTCATGGCAATTCCTAGTATTTTAGCTATTTGTTTGTTCCTGTCGTGGTTGGGTCATCTGTGTTGTGATACACCCACTGAGACACTTCTACCAAATCACTAAGATTGTTCCCTTCAAATGCTTCCCTTTTCTTTTTCATGTTTGAGGCGGACTGAGTAATAAAGGCAATATTTATTGTCCTCTTGTTCTCGGGGGCCTCTGGGTCCGTGGGGGTACAAAGAATGCAGGCCTCCATCAGCCACTCTAAAAAGGCAGGCAGGCAGGCAGACATTCTCTTGTAGGTGCCTGAAAATTCTCATTGACCTTAGATAAATGCATAGGTTTCCTAGCTGTCCCACGGAGGCCCTGCAAGAGAAACTGGTGATACCTGGTTAAGCCCTCGGGGCCTTACTGGGAGTTTGGGTCCCACATTATTCGTGAAGTGGCAAACACAGTTTCTCTCCAGTGGGGTGTGCCCGCTGGCTGACCATCAGGTCTATTGACTGCTTTCTGGGCCTCTCTCTGTAAGGGCTCCCATTCCTCTGTTGTGAACAGCACCTGGGGAAGTGGCTGGCGCTTGTCTGAGGTGGGCTGATGCATGTGGAAAAGCTAGTCTAGCAAAGAAATCAGACCTTGTGGTTTGTCAGACCAGGGGGTTTGTTGATTCCAATTATGCAATCCCTGAATGGAAAGGGGACATAGACCCAAAGAGGGACTCGGGGGTTTCCCTAGGTGTTAGGGCTGCTTGCCTTAAGCAGAGAATGCTGCTGCCCAGTGATCCTTCGGGGGGGGGGGGGGCGGTGGAGAGGACATGCCAGAGTCCTCCTGCAAAGTGGGATAAATTCGACGGGGATGGGGAGAGGAGGGGAGGGACGACCTCCACCTTGTTGGCTTTAGGAACTTGGACCGATTGTCTTTCTCGGTCATGCCATGTTACCTTAAATCTTGGGGAAAAGAACCCATTTTGTTTGGGGTGGGAGTAAGTGTTTTACATATGCTGGCTTATTAGTGGCCCTGTCAAGTCACACATCAATTTTATTTATTTTTTTTCTAACCCTAACCCTAACCGTAACCCTAACCCTTTTCCCCCAAACCCCATCAATTTTAGAGATCAGATCAGGGTGTCCTGGTTGCCCAGAAACAGATCTATGACCTCTGAGAAATAGGGGAAGGGAAAACGAGTCTTGTGTGGGCCCCTCTGGGTCTCCTTCTGTCCAATCACCTTTAAACAAATTGCGGAGTCTCCAGGCTTTCGGGTTGAAACCACATGATCTTTGTGAGTGCTTAGAGCAGGGTTCCTCAAACGACAGCCCGCGGGCCACATAGGGACTGCCGAGGACATTGATCCTGTCCTCCGGGTGTTTGTTACCAGTTTGTTGGTTTGTTTTTTAACTCCACAATTAGATGTGAGCAGTGTGTCTAGGAATTTGTTCTTAGTTTTTTTTAAAAGTGTAGTCTGGCCCTCCAACGGGCGGAGGGACAGTGAACTGGTCCCTGTTTAAAGAGTTTAAGGACCCCTGGCCTAGAGAAACCAGAAATCCAGTAGTTCTGGGGAGAGCTCTCCTGTACAGGTGGTCTCCTTTCTATGCAGGCCCAGACAGTGGCAGTCGGAGCTCGGTGCACCTCGAAATATTGTAGCCACTGTCCATTCCCAGAAAAGAACAACTCAACGTCAGCAAGTTCAATAGAAAAAGTTTTATTTCCTGAGCAGGGTTCGTGAGCCCTCTTGAGAGGAGTCTGAGTAGCCCCGAATCGAATTTCCCAAGGGTTTTAAAACTTTTGCAATGTGCATATGTGCAAGCAGGCAGAGTGAGAAGCGGGGTATTAGGGTTAGCCATTCTTAGTTGAACCAAAACGGCTTTGGTCGTTCTAGCAACCCTCTGAACATCCATTTCGTTCCATGACATTCCCTTGGGCGACGTCTGCACAGCCTACATCCCCAATATCAGCTAGTTGATTTATACTTCCTAGCCACTTTATTTTCTTTTCATGGTGGCTTCTGTCAGCCCCAAATGGCTTCACTCTTGTCAAAGCTGTTTCAGCTTTTCCCAGAGATCCTACACAGTCGCCATTGTAGCCGAGGGGTAACAGGGTCTGTGACCATGGCCAAGATGGCACACACCAGTCCAAACATGTGGAAGGGCGCTGCCTAGGGAGCTGGGTGAAGAGGCCTGGGAGTTAGCCCTGCCTTGTCCCAGGAACCAAAAGTTTCCCTTTCCCCTCCATTCCCTTTGCCTTTCTCCTGGTTTTTCAAACAATCTGCTCTAACCCTCTAACGCCAAGCACAAAATTGCATAATTCTTAATGAAAACGTATCTGGTACCCAAATTATAAATGTGACTATTTGGTCACATTTTAAAAACACTGAAAATTTTATGCTTTTAAAATATATTTTGAATGCCATATATATTGAATAGTATGAAAGTAAAGAATAAAAACCAAAAAAAAAATTCCTGAATTTAAAACCTGAGGCGTTATAGGGCTAGTGTTCTTCCAGTTTAGGTTTGTTCCTTGTTACAGGCTGGTTTTCCGTTGCCCACGCTTAGGCCAATGGCGTTCGGAAGCCTAGGCGGAGTCACTGTTACCTTTAGGCTTTCAGTGATGCTGCTTCAGGCACTTTTGGGGACAGCTCTTACCTTAATACACAGCTCCTCTGCCATGATGTTCCAGCCAGAAATTCCAATTTCCCTTAAGGTTCCCTGAGCTGCCACGTGTCCCTTCCCTTCAGAGATTTGAGCGTCAGCCCCGCCAGTAGGCGTCTTGGAGGGCCTTGGGGCCATCCCAAGCAGTGGTCCTCCTAGCCTGTTGTCCAGAAAAATGGTTGGACCTGAAGGTCGCCCTCGGCGACTGGTCCTTGACCCCTTCCCTCGGGCTGAGGCATGAGGTTCAGGGCAACTCAGGGGTGCGCTCTCAAGTGGGGGTTATTGACCTGGAGGCAGCAAGCTCTCAATCGCCTCCTTGTTTTGTGCTTTCTAGATGGGACTTAGCAGCTTGATGCTCAGGAATTGCCCCCTTGCATGAAACCTGTCCAATTGGGATAGAGTTGATACAGAGAGTCTGGGCAAACAAAAGCTGATAGATTCACTTTGCAACTCTATTTGGCCACAGTATCATTTTGAGAAAGGAGAATGGTGGGCAGAGAATGGTACACTTTCCCTTCCAACCGTGATTCACCTGGAGCAGTTTTGTAGAGTGCCGGGAAAGTGGGCGGAGATGCCAGAACTGAGAGCATTTCTCCTCTCGAGAAGCAGTAGGAGACGTTCATCCTCAGTGCACCCAGGAACCCCTAAGGCAGGCGTCCTCAAACTGTGGTCCATGGGGCACATGTGGCCCGATGCCATTTATCCGACCCTCGGTGTATTTTTGCTGCCACTGCCTGTCCTGCTTAGCAGCCGACTCGTGCAGTGTGCATAGGAATTTGTTCATAGGATTTTGAAAACCACAGTCTGGACCTCCAACGGTCAGAGACAATGAACTGGCCCCTTGTGTAAACAATTTGAGGACCCCTGCCCAAAGGGATCCTGGACTTCAGGTCACTATTCTCCCAGCCTTAAACCCTCCCTGAACATTCTACCCGTAGTAGAGGCACCAGGGGCATTTGGTCCCCGGGTAATTTACAAGCCTTTTACTCAAATGGAACCCGAGAAAATTAAAAATGACACAGGCAGTTACTCTACTTTTGCCCCCTGTTGACTCTGCCTGTAATATCCCAATATTACAATTTAACCCTATAACGCCGAGCATGACCTTTCCCTAACATTTAATGAAATGAATATAAATGTATATATATTGATAACTATGAAAGTAATGAATCAAAATGAAATATTTTTTGGCCCAAAAATTTAAAAGTGAGGCGTTATAGGGTTAAAAAGAAGGATGATTCTTATCAGAGTGGCTAATGCCTTATGATCATAAGTGAAGCGGTGATCCCATTGCACCCAGAAGTGCCCAAACCCTGGAACCCCCTAGGGCAAATTGTGAATGCTTTTACTCCCGTGCCGGTACTTAGATTGAACAAACACACACGCCTGATAATCCTAAGATTTTTTCTTATTTCCTATGATACTCACCTACTTTCAAGGGCACTCCCACCTCACAATCCTAGCCTTGTCTCAGTTAAACTGTTCACCCTTTTGTGCGTTTGTTGTTTTTTCCAGAAGTTCTAAAGTTACCAAGGCCCCTAATCCTAGTGTGCCAGCTCCAGGACCACCATCTCCTGGACCACTTAAGCCTTATCCATCGTAGCGCTGAATGGACAAGCCCTCCCAGCAGAGCAGGAAGGGTGTGGACCCAAAGCCCTACATCGCCCCTTTTTGCCAGCAGGAAGTAGCTAGAGATGTCGTCGCCCAGTACCCCAAAGATTTGGGTCCATATCTCTTCAGGGTGGAAATGTTAGGTAGCTAGCATAGGGACTGGGCTGGCCAATACACATGCTCAGAGGGCCCAGTTAGCGGCCCAGGAAGGAGTGGCACACTGTGCGTGCTCAGAGGTCCAGGTATCCGGCCAGGAAGGGCAGGTCCACCTGGGTGGGCGCTGCACCTGTATCGACCCACCTAGGACAAGTATATTCAATTCAACCCTCTGAACATCCATTTCCTCCATGACATTCCCTTGGGCGACGTCTGCACAGCCTACCTCCCCAATATCAGCTAGTTGATTTACACTTCCTAGCTACTTTATTTTCTTTTCATGGTGGCTTCTGTCAGCCCCAAATGGCTTCACTCTTGTCAAAGCTGTTTCAGCTTTTCCCAGAGATCCTACACAGTCGCCATTGTAGCTGAGAGGTAACAGGGTCTGTGACCATGGCCAAGATGGCACCCACCAGTCCAAACATGTGGAAGGGCGCTTCCTAGGGAGCTGGGTGAAGAGGCCTGGGAGTTAGCCCTGCCTTGTCCCAGGAGCCAAAAGTTTCCCTTTCCCCTCCATTCCCTTTGCTTTCTCCTGGTTTTTCAAACAAGCTGCTCTAACCCTCTAACGCCAAGCACAAAATTGCATAATTCTTAATGAAAACGTTTCTGGTACCCAAATTATAAATGTGACTATTTGGTCACATTTCAAAAACACTGAAAATTTTATGCTTTTAAAATACATTTTGAATGCCATATATTGATAAGTATGAAAGTAAAGAATAAAAACCAAAAAAAAAAATTCCTGAATTTAAAACCTGAGGCGTTATAGGGCTAGTGTTCTTCCAGTTTAGGTTTGTTCCATGTTACAAACTGGTTTTCCGTTGCCCACGCTTAGGCCAATGGCGTTCGGAAGCCTAGGCGGAGTCACTGTTACCTTTATGCTTTCAGTGATGCTGCTTCAGGCACTTGTGGGGACAGCTCTTAACTTAATACACAGCTCCTCTGCCATGATGTTCCAGCCAGAAATTCCAATTTCCCTTAAGGTTCCCTGAGCTGCCACGTGTCCCTTCCCTTCAGAGATTTGAGCGTCAGCCCCGCCAGTAGGCGTCTTGGAGGGCCTTGGGGCCGTCCCAAGCAGTGGTCCTCCTAGCCTGTTGTCCAGAAAAATGGTTGGACCTGAAGGTCGCCCTCGGCGACTGGTCCTTGACCCCTTCCCTCGGGCTGAGGCATGAGGTTCAGGGTAACTCAGGGGTGCGCTCTCAAGTGGGGGTTATTGACCTGGAGGCAGCAAGCTCTCAATCGCCTCCTTGTTTTGTGCTTTCTGGATGGGACTTAGCAGCGTGATGCTCAGGAATTGCCCCCTTGCATGAATCCTGTCCATTTGGGATAGAGTTGATACAGAGAGGCTGGGCAACAAAAGCTGATAGATTCACTTTGCAACACTATTTGGCCAAGGTATCGTTTTGAGAAAGGAGAATGGTGGGCAGAGAATGGTACACTTTCCCTTCCAACCGTGATTCACCTGAAGCAGTTTTGTAGAGTGCCGGGAAAGTGGGCGGAGATGCCAGAACTGAGAGCATTTCTCCTCTCGAGAAGCAGTAGGAGACTTTCATCCTCAGTGCACCCAGGAACCCCTAAGGCAGGCGTCCTCAAAGGTGGTCTATGGGACACATGTGGCCCGATGCCATTTATCCGACCCTCGGGGTATTTTTGCTGCCACTGCCTGTCCTGCTTAGCAGCCGACTCGTGCAGTGTGCATAGGAATTTGTTCATAGGTTTTTGAAAACTACAGTCTGGACCTCCAACGGTCAGAGACAATGAACTGGCCCCTTGTGTAAACAATTTGAGGACCCCTGCCCAAAGGGATCCTGGACTTCAGGTCACTATTCTCCCAGCCCTAAACCCTCCCTGAACATTCTACCCCTAGTAGAGGCACCAGGGGCATTTGGTCCCCGGGTAATTTACAAGCCTTTTACACAAATGGAACCCAAGAAAATTAAAAATGACACAGGCAGTTACTCTACTTTTGCCCCCTGTTGACTCTGCCTGTAATATCCCAATATTACAATTTAACCCTATAACGCCGAGCATGACCTTTCCCTAACATTTAATGAAATGAATATAAATGTATATATATTGATAACTATGAAAGTAATGAATCAAAATGAAATATTTTTTGGCCCAAAAATTTAAAAGTGAGGCGTTATAGGGTTAAAAAGAAGGATGATTCTTATCAGAGTGGCTAATGCCTTAGGATCATAAGTGAAGCGGTGATCCCATTGCACCCAGAAGTGCCCAAACCCGGAACCCCCTAGGGCAAATTGTGAATGCTTTTACCCCCGTGCCCGTACTTAGAATGAACAAACACACACGCCTGATAATCCTAAGATTTTTACTTACTTCCTATGATACTCACCTACTTTCAAGGGCACTCCCACCTCACAATCCTAGCCTTGTCTCAGTTAACTCTTCACCCATTTGTGCGTTTGTTGTTTTTTCCAGAAGTTCTCAAGTTACCAAGGCCCCTAATCCTAGTGTGCCAGCTCCAGGACCACCATCTTCTGGACCACTTAAGCCTTATCCATCGTAGCGCTGAATGGACAAGCCCTCCCAGCAGAGCAGGAAGGGTGTGGACCCAAAGCCCCACATCGCCCCTTTTTGCCAGCAGGAAGTAGCTAGAGATGTCGTCGCCCAGTACCCCAAAGATTTGGGTCCATATCTCTTCAGGGTGGAAATGTTAGGTAGCTAGCATAGGGACTGGGCTGGCCAATACACATGCTCAGAGGGCCCAGTTAGCGGCCCAGGAAGGAGTGGCACACTGTGCGTGCTCAGAGGTCCAGGTATCCGGCCAGGAAGGGCAGGTCCACCTGGGTGGGCGCTGCACCTGCATCGACCCACCTAGGACAAGTATATTCAATTCAACCCTCTGAACATCCATTTCCTCCATGACATTCCCTTGGGCGACGTCTGCACAGCCTACCTCCCCAATATCAGCTAGTTGATTTACACTTCCTAGCTACTTGATTTTCTTTTCATGGTGGCTTCTGTCAGCCCCAAATGGCTTCATTCTTGTCAAAGCTGTTTCAGCTTTTCCCAGAGATCCTACACAGTCGCCATTGTAGCTGAGAGGTAACAGGGTCTGTGACCATGGCCAAGATGGCACCCACCAGTCCAAACATGTGGAAGGGCGCTTCCTAGGGAGCTGGGTGAAGAGGCCTGGGAGTTAGCCCTGCCTTGTCCCGGGAGCCAAAAGTTTCCCTTTCCCCTCCATTCCCTTTGCTTTCTCCTGGTTTTTCAAACAAGCTGCTCTAACCCTCTAACGCCAAGCACAAAATTGCATAATTCTTAATGAAAACGTTTCTGGTATCCAAATTATAAATGTGACTATTTGGTCACATTTCAAAAACACTGAAAATTTTATGCTTTTAAAATACATTTTGAATGCCATATATTGATAAGTATGAAAGTAAAGAATAAAAACCAAAAAAAAAAATTCCTGAATTTAAAACCTGAGGCGTTATAGGGCTAGTGTTCTTCCAGTTTAGGTTTGTTCCATGTTACAGACTGGTTTTACGTTGCCCACGCTTAGGCCAATGGCGTTCGGAAGCCTAGGCGGAGTCACTGTTACCTTTATGCTTTCAGTGATGCTGCTTCAGGCACTTGTGGGGACAGCTCTTAACTTAATACACAGCTCCTCTGCCATGATGTTCCAGCCAGAAATTCCAATTTCCCTTAAGGTTCCCTGAGCTGCCACGTGTCCCTTCCCTTCAGAGATTTGAGCGTCAGCCCCGCCAGTAGGCGTCTTGGAGGGCCTTGGGGCCGTCCCAAGCAGTGGTCCTCCTAGCCTGTTGTCCAGAAAAATGGTTGGACCTGAAGGTCGCCCTCGGCGACTGGTCCTTGACCCCTTCCCTCGGGCTGAGGCATGAGGTTCAGGGCAACTCAGGGGTGCGCTCTCAAGTGGGGGTTATTGACCTGGAGGCAGCAAGCTCTCAATCGCCTCCTTGTTTTGTGCTTTCTGGATGGGACTTAGCAGCGTGATGCTCAGGAATTGCCCCCTTGCATGAATCCTGTCCAATTGGGATAGAGTTGATACAGAGAGGCTGGGCAACAAAAGCTGATAGATTCACTTTGCAACACTATTTGGCCAAGGTATCGTTTTGAGAAAGGAGAATGGTGGGCAGAGAATGGTACACTTTCCCTTCCAACCGTGATTCACCTGGAGCAGTTTTGTAGAGTGCCGGGAAAGTGGGCGGAGATGCCAGAACTGAGAGCATTTCTCCTCTCGAGAAGCAGTAGGAGACTTTCATCCTCAGTGCACCCAGGAACCCCTAAGGCAGGCGTCCTCAAAGGTGGTCTATGGAACACATGTGGCCCGATGCCATTTATCCGACCCTCGGGGTATTTTTGCTGCCACTGCCTGTCCTGCTTAGCAGCCGACTCGTGCAGTGTGCATAGGAATTTGTTCATAGGATTTTGAAAACCACAGTCTGGACCTCCAACGGTCAGAGACAATGAACTGGCCCCTTGTGTAAACAATTTGAGGACCCCTGCCCAAAGGGATCCTGGACTTCAGGTCACTATTCTCCCAGCCCTAAACCCTCCCTGAACATTCTAACCCTAGTAGAGGCACCAGGGGCATTTGGTCCCCGGGTAATTTACAAGCCTTTTACACAAATGGAACCCAAGAAAATTAAAAATGACACTGGTGGTTACTCTACTTTTGCCCCCTGTTGACTCTGCCTGTAATATCCCAATATTACAATTTAACCCTATAACGCCGAGCATGACCTTTCCCTAACATTTAATGAAATGAATATAAATGTATATATATTGATAACTATGAAAGTAATGAATCAAAATGAAATATTTTTTGGCCCAAAAATTTAAAAGTGAGGCGTTATAGGGTTAAAAAGAAGGATGATTCTTATCAGAGTGGCTAATGCCTTAGGATCATAAGTGAAGCGGTGATCCCATTGCACCCAGAAGTGCCCAAACCCTGGAACCCCCTAGGGCAAATTGTGAATGCTTTTACCCCCGTGCCGGTACTTAGAATGAACAAACACACACGCCTGATAATCCTAAGATTTTTACTTACTTCCTATGATACTCACCTACTTTCAAGGGCACTCCCACCTCACAATCCTAGCCTTGTCTCAGTTAACTGTTCACCCATTTGTGCGTTTGTTGTTTTTTCCAGAAGTTCTCAAGTTACCAAGGCCCCTAATCCTAGTGTGCCAGCTCCAGGACCACCATCTCCTGGACCACTTAAGCCTTATCCATCGTAGCGCTGAATGGACAAGCCCTCCCAGCAGAGCAGGAAGGGTGTGGACCCAAAGCCCCACATCGCCCCTTTTTGCCAGCAGGAAGTAGCTAGAGATGTCGTCGCCCAGTACCCCAAAGATTTGGGTCCATATCTCTTCAGGGTGGAAATGTTAGGTAGCTAGCATAGGGACTGGGCTGGCCAATACACATGCTCAGAGGGCCCAGTTAGCGGCCCAGGAAGGAGTGGCACACTGTGCGTGCTCAGAGGTCCAGTTATCCGGCCAGGAAGGGCAGGTCCACCTGGGTGGGCGCTGCACCTGCATCGACCCACCTAGGACAAGTATATTCAATACAACCCTCTGAACATCCATTTCCTCCATGACATTCCCTTGGGCGACGTCTGCACAGCCTACCTCCCCAATATCAGCTAGTTGATTTACACTTCCTAGCTACTTGATTTTCTTTTCATGGTGGCTTCTGTCAGCCCCAAATGGCTTCACTCTTGTCAAAGCTGTTTCAGCTTTTCCCAGAGATCCTACACAGTCGCCATTGTAGCTGAGAGGTAACAGGGTCTGTGACCATGGCCAAGATGGCACCCACCAGTCCAAACATGTGGAAGGGCGCTTCCTAGGGAGCTGGGTGAAGAGGCCTGGGAGTTAGCCCTGCCTTGTGCCGGGAGCCAAAAGTTTCCCTTTCCCCTCCATTCCCTTTGCTTTCTCCTGGTTTTTCAAACAAGCTGCTCTAACCCTCTAACGCCAAGCACAAAATTGCATAATTCTTAATGAAAACGTTTCTGGTACCCAAATTATAAATGTGACTATTTGGTCACATTTCAAAAACACTGAAAATTTTATGCTTTTAAAATACATTTTGAATGCCATATATTGATAAGTATGAAAGTAAAGAATAAAAACCAAAAAAAAAAAATTCCTGAATTTAAAACCTGAGGCGTTATAGGGCTAGTGTTCTTCCAGTTTAGGTTTGTTCCATGTTACAGACTGGTTTTCCGTTGCCCACGCTTAGGCCAATGGCGTTCGGAAGCCTAGGCGGAGTCACTGTTACCTTTATGCTTTCAGTGATGCTGCTTCAGGCACTTGTGGGGACAGCTCTTAACTTAATACACAGCTCCTCTGCCATGATGTTCCAGCCAGAAATTCCAATTTCCCTTAAGGTTCCCTGAGCTGCCACGTGTCCCTTCCCTTCAGAGATTTGAGCGTCAGCCCCGCCAGTAGGCGTCTTGGAGGGCCTTGGGGCCGTCCCAAGCAGTGGTCCTCCTAGCCTGTTGTCCAGAAAAATGGTTGGACCTGAAGGTCGCCCTCGGCGACTGGTCCTTGACCCCTTCCCTCGGGCTGAGGCATGAGGTTCAGGGCAACTCAGGGGTGCGCTCTCAAGTGGGGGTTATTGACCTGGAGGCAGCAAGCTCTCAATCGCCTCCTTGTTTTGTGCTTTCTAGGTGGGACTTAGCAGCGTGATGCTCAGGAATTGCCCCCTTGCATGAATCCTGTCCATTTGGGATAGAGTTGATACAGAGAGGCTGGGCAACAAAAGCTGATAGATTCACTTTGCAACACTATTTGGCCAAGGTATCGTTTTGAGAAAGGAGAATGGTGGGCAGAGAATGGTACACTTTCCCTTCCAACCGTGATTCACCTGGAGCAGTTTTGTAGAGTGCCGGGAAAGTGGGCGGAGATGCCAGAACTGAGAGCATTTCTCCTCTCGAGAAGCAGTAGGAGACGTTCATCCTCAGTGCACCCAGGAACCCCTAAGGCAGGCGTCCTCAAAGGTGGTCTATGGGACACATGTGGCCCGATGCCATTTATCCGACCCTCGGGGTATTTTTGCTGCCACTGCCTGTCCTGCTTAGCAGCCGACTCGTGCAGTGTGCATAGGAATTTGTTCATAGGATTTTGAAAACCACAGTCTGGACCTCCAACGGTCAGAGACAATGAACTGGCCCCTTGTGTAAACAATTTGAGGACCCCTGCCCAAAGGGATCCTGGACTTCAGGTCACTATTCTCCCAGCCCTAAACCCTCCCTGAACATTCTACCCCTAGTAGAGGCACCAGGGGCATTTGGTCCCCGGGTAATTTACAAGCCTTTTACACAAATGGAACCCGAGATAATTAAAAATGACACAGGCGGTTACTCTACTTTTGCCCCCTGTTGACTCTGCCTGTAATATCCCAATATTACAATTTAACCCTATAACGCCGAGCATGACCTTTCCCTAACATTTAATGAAATGAATATAAATGTATATATATTGATAACTATGAAAGTAATGAATCAAAATGAAATATTTTTTGGCCCAAAAATTTAAAAGTGAGGCGTTATAGGGTTAAAAAGAAGGATGATTCTTATCAGAGTGGCTAATGCCTTAGGATCATAAGTGAAGCGGTGATCCCATTGCACCCAGAAGTGCCCAAACCCTGGAACCCCCTAGGGCAAATTGTGAATGCTTTTTCCCCCGTGCCCGTACTTAGAATGAACAAACACTCACGCCTGATAATCCTAAGATTTTTACTTACTTCCTATGATACTCACCTACTTTCAAGGGCACTCCCACCTCACAATCCTAGCCTTGTCTCAGTTAACTGTTCACCCATTTGTGCGTTTGTTGTTTTTTCCAGAAGTTCTCAAGTTACCAAGGCCCCTAA
Source organism: Tenrec ecaudatus (assembly GCF_050624435.1). Classification (NCBI taxonomy): domain Eukaryota; kingdom Metazoa; phylum Chordata; class Mammalia; order Afrosoricida; family Tenrecidae; genus Tenrec; species Tenrec ecaudatus. The sequence continues at coordinate 3,035,032 of NW_027457635.1, read as the reverse complement.
TCCTAGTGTGCCAGCTCCAGGACCACCATCTCCTGGACCACTTAAGCCTTATCCATCGTAGCGCTGAATGGACAAGCCCTCCCAGCAGAGCAGGAAGGGTGTGGACCCAAAGCCCCACATCGCCCCTTTTTGCCAGCAGGAAGTAGCTAGAGATGTCGTCGCCCGGTACCCCAAAGATTTGGGTCCATATCTCTTCAGGGTGGAAATGTTAGGTAGCTAGCATAGGGACTGGGCTGGCCAATACACATGCTCAGAGGGCCCAGTTAGCGGCCCAGGAAGGAGTGGCACACTGTGCGTGCTCAGAGGTCCAGGTATCCGGCCAGGAAGGGCAGGTCCACCTGGGTGGGCGCTGCACCTGCATCGACCCACCTAGGACAAGTATATTCAATTCAACCCTCTGAACATCCATTTCCTCCATGACATTCCCTTGGGCGACGTCTGCACAGCCTACCTCCCCAATATCAGCTAGTTGATTTACACTTCCTAGCTACTTTATTTTCATTTCATGGTGGCTTCTGTCAGCCCCAAATGGCTTCACTCTTGTCAAAGCTGTTTCAGCTTTTCCCAGAGATCCTACACAGTCGCCATTGTAGCTGAGAGGTAACAGGGTCTGTGACCATGGCCAAGATGGCACCCACCAGTCCAAACATGTGGAAGGGCGCTGCCTAGGGAGCTGGGTGAAGAGGCCTGGGAGTTAGCCCTGCCTTGTCCCGGGAGCCAAAAGTTTCCCTTTCCCCTCCATTCCCTTTGCCTTTCTCCTGGTTTTTCAAACAAGCTGCTCTAACCCTCTAACGCCAAGCACAAAATTGTCATAATTCTTAATGAAAACGTTTCTGGTACCCAAATTATAAATGTGACTATTTGGTCACATTTCAAAAGCACTGAAAATTTTATGCTTTTAAAATATATTTTGATTGCCATATATTGATAAGTATGAAAGTAAAGAATAAAAACCAAAAAAAAAAAAAATTCCTGAATTTAAAACCTGAGGCGTTATAGGGCTAGTGTTCTTCCAGTTTAGGTTTGTTCCTTGTTACAGACTGGTTTTCCGTTGCCCACGCTTAGGCCAATGGCGTTCGGAAGCCTAGGCGGAGTCACTGTTACCTTTATGCTTTCAGTGATGCTGCTTCAGGCACTTGTGGGGACAGCTCTTACCTTAATACACAGCTCCTCTGCCATGATGTTCCAGCCAGAAATTCCAATTTCCCTTAAGGTTCCCTGAGCTGCCACGTGTCCCTTCCCTTCAGAGATTTGAGCGTCAGCCCTGCCAGTAGGTGTCTTGGAGGGCCTTGGGGCCATCCCAAGCAGTGGTCCTCCTAGCCTGTTGTCCAGAAAAATGGTTGGACCTGAAGGTCGCCCTCGGCGACTGGTCCTTGACCCCTTCCCTCGGGCTGAGGCATGAGGTTCAGGGCAACTCAGGGGTGCGCTCTCAAGTGGGGGTTATTGACCTGGAGGCAGCAAGCTCTCAATCACCTCCTTGTTTTGTGCTTTCTAGATGGGACTTAGCAGCTTGATGCTCAGGAATTGCCCCCTTGCATGAATCCTGTCCAATTGGGATAGAGTTGATACAGAGAGTCTGGGCAAAAAAAAGCTGATAGATTCACTTTGCAGCTCTATTTGGCCACAGTATCATTGTGAGAAAGGAGAATGGTGGGCAGAGAATGGTACACTTTCCCTTCCAACCGTGATTCACCTGGAGCAGTTTTGTAGAGTGCCGGGAAAGTGGGCGGAGATGCCAGAACTGAGAGCATTTCTCCTCTCGAGAAGCAGTAGGAGACTTTCATCCTCAGTGCACCCAGGAACCCCTAAGGCAGGCGTCCTCAAACTGTGGTCCATGGGGCACATGTGGCCCGATGCCATTTATCCGACCCTCGGGGTATTTTTGCTGCCACTGCCTGTCCTGCTTAGCAGCCGACTCGTGCAGTGTGCATAGGAATTTGTTCATAGGATTTTGAAAACCACAGTCTGGACCTCCAATGGTCAGAGACAATGAACTGGCCCCTTGTGTAAACAATTTGAGGACCCCTGCCCAAAGGGATCCTGGACTTCAGGTCACTATTCTCCCAGCCCTAAACCCTCCCTGAACATTCTACCCCTAGTAGAGGCACCAGGGGCATTTGGTCCCCGGGTAATTTACAAGCTTTTTACTCAAATGGAACCCGAGAAAATTAAAAATGACACAGGCAGTTACTCTACTTTTGCCCCCTGTTGACTCTGCCTGTAATATCCCAATATTACAATTTAACCCTATAACGCCGAGCATGACCTTTCCCTAACATTTAATGAAATGAATATAAATGTATATATATTGATAACTATGAAAGTAATGAATCAAAATGAAATATTTTTTGGCCCAAAAATTTAAAAGTGAGGCGTTATAGGGTTAAAAAGAAGGATGATTCTTATCAGAGTGGCTAATGCCTTAGGATCATAAGTGAAGCGGTGATCCCATTGCACCCAGAAGTGCCCAAACCCTGGAACCCCGTAGGGCAAATTGTGAATGCTTTTACCCCCGTGCCCGTACTTAGAATGAACAAACACACACGCCTGATAATCCTAAGGTTTTTTCTTACTTCCTATGATACTCACCTACTTTCAAGGGCACTCCCACCTCACAATCCTAGGCTTGTCTCAGTTAAACTGTTCACCCATTTGTGCGTTTGTTGTTTTTTCCAGAAGTTCTCAAGTTACCAAGGCCCCTAATCCTAGTGTGCCAGCTCCAGGACCACCATCTCCTGGACCACTTAAGCCTTATCCATTGTAGCGCTGAATGGACAAGCCCTCCCAGCAGAGCAGGAAGGGTGTGGACCCAAAGCCCCATATCGCCCCTTTTTGCCAGCAGGAAGTAGCTAGAGATGTCGTCGCCCAGTACCCCAAAGATTTGGGTCCATATCTCTTCAGGGTGGAAATGTTAGGTAGCTAGCATAGGGACAGGGCTGGCAAATACACATGCTCAGAGGGCCCAGTTAGCGGCCCAGGAAGGAGTGGCACACTGTGCGTGCTCAGAGGTCCAGGTATCCGGCCAGGAAGGGCAGGTCCACCTGGGTGGGCGCTGCACCTGTATCGACCCACCTAGGACAAGTATATTCAATTCAACCCTCTGAACATCCATTTCCTCCATGACATTCCCTTGGGCGACGTCTGCACAGCCTACCTCCCCAATATCAGCTAGTTGATTTACACTTCTTAGCTACTTTATTTTCATTTCATGGTGGCTTCTGTCAGCCACAAATGGCTTCACTGTTGTCAAAGCTGTTTCAGCTTTTCCCAGAGATCCTACACAGTCGCCATTGTAGCCGAGGGGTAACAGGGTCTGTGACCAAGGCCAAGATGGCACCCACCAGTCCAAACATGTGGAAGGGCGCTGCCTAGGGAGCTGGGTGAAGAGGCCTGGGAGTTAGCCCTGCCTGGTCCCGGGAGCCAAAAGTTTCCCTTTCCCCTCCATTCCCTTTGCCTTTCTCCTGGTTTTTCAAACAAGCTGCTCTAACCCTCTAACGCCAAGCACAAAATTGCATAATTCTTAATGAAAACGTTTCTGGTACCCAAATTATAAATGTGACTATTTGGTCACATTTCAAAAACACTGAAAATTTTATGCTTTTAAAATACATTTTGAATGCCATATATTGATAAGTATGAAAGTAAAGAATAAAAACCAAAAAAAAAAAAATTCCTAAATTTAAAACCTGAGGCGTTATAGGGCTAGTGTTCTTCCAGTTTAGGTTTGTTCCTTGTTACAGACTGGTTTTCCGTTGCCCACGCTTAGGCCAATGGCGTTCAGAAGCCTAGACGGAGTCACTGTTACATTTATGCTTTCAGTGATGCTGCTTCAGGCACTTGTGGGGACAGCTCTTACCTTAATACACAGCTCCTCTGCCATGATGTTCCAGCCAGAAATTCCAATTTCCCTTAAGGTTCCCTGAGCTGCCACGTGTCCCTTCCCTTCAGAGATTTGAGCGTCAGCCCCGCCAGTAGGCATCTTGCAGGGCCTTGGGGCCATCCCAAGCAGTGGTCCTCCTAGCCTGTTGTCCAGAAAAATGGTTGGACCTGAAGGTCGCCCTCGGCGACTGGTCCTTGACCCCTTCCCTCGGGCTGAGGCATGAGGTTCAGGGCAACTCAGGGGTGCGCTCTCAAGTGGGGGTTATTGACCTGGAGGCAGCAAGCTCTCAATCGCCTCCTTGTTTTGTGCTTTCTAGGTGGGACTTAGCAGCTTGATGCTCAAGAATTGCTCCCTTGCATGAATCCTGTCCAATTGGGATACAGTTGATACAGAGAGTCTGGGCAAACAAAAGCTGATAGATTCACTTTGCAGCTCTATTTGGCCACAGTATCATTGTGAGAAAACAGAATGGTGGGCAGAGAATGGTACACTTTCCCTTCCAACCGTGATTCACCTGGAGCAGTTTTGTAGAGTGCCGGGAAAGTGGGCGGAGATGCCAGAACTGAGAGCATTTCTCCTCTCGAGAAGCAGTAGGAGACTTTCATCCTCAGTGCACCCAGGAACCCCTAAGGCAGGCGTCCTCAAACTGTGGTCCATGGGGCACATGTGGCCCGATGCCATTTATCCGACCCTCGGTGTATTTTTGCTGCCACTGCCTGTCCTGCTTAGCAGCCGACTCGTGCAGTGTGCATAGGAATTTGTTCATAGGATTTTGAAAACCACAGTCTGGACCTCCAACGGTCAGAGACAATGAACTGGCCCCTTGTGTAAACAATTTGAGGACCCCTGCCCAAAGGGATCCTGGACTTCAGGTCACTATTCTCCCAGCCCTAAACCCTCCCTGAACATTCTACCCCTAGTAGAGGCACCAGGGGCATTTGGTCCCCGGGTAATTTACAAGCCTTTTACTCAAATGGAACCCGAGAAAATTAAAAATGACACAGGCAGTTACTCTACTTTTGCCCCCTGTTGACTCTGCCTGTAATATCCCAATATTACAATTTAACCCTATAACGCCGAGCATGACCTTTCCCTAACATTTAATGAAATGAATATAAATGTATATATATTGATAACTATGAAAGTAATGAATCAAAATGAAATATTTTTTGGCCCAAAAATTTAAAAGTGAGGCGTTATAGGGTTAAAAAAAGGATGATTCTTATCAGAGTGGCTAATGCCTTAGGATCATAAGTGAAGCGGTGATCCCATTGCACCCAGAAGTGCCCAAACCCTGGAATCCCCTAGGGCAAATTGGGAATGCTTTTACTCCCGTGCCGGTACTTAGAATGAACAAACACACACGCCTGTTAATCCTAAGATTTTTACTTACTTTCTATGATACTCACCTACTTTCAAGGGCACTCCCACCTCACAATCCTAGCCTTGTCTCAGTGAAACTGTTCACCCTTTTGTGCGTTTGTTGTTTTTTCCAGAAGTTCTCAAGTTACCAAGGCCCCTAATCCTAGTGTGCCAGCTCCAGGACCACCATCTCCTGGACCACTTAAGCCTTATCCATCGTAGCGCTGAATGGACAAGCCCTCCCAGCAGAGCAGGAAGGGTGTGGACCCAAAGCCCTACATCGCCCCTTTTTGCCAGCAGGAAGTAGCTAGAGATGTCGTCGCCCAGTACCCCAAAGATTTGGGTCCATATCTCTTCAGGGTGGAAATGTTAGGTAGCTAGCATAGGGACTGGGCTGGCCAATACACATGCTCAGAGGGCCCAGTTAGCGGCCCAGGAAGGAGTGGCACACTGTGCGTGCTCAGAGGTCCAGTTATCCGGCCAGGAAGGGCAGGTCCACCTGGGTGGGCGCTGCACCTGCATCGACCCACCTAGGACAAGTATATTCAATACAACCCTCTGAACATCCATTTCCTCCATGACATTCCCTTGGGCGACGTCTGCACAGCCTACCTCCCCAATATCAGCTAGTTGATTTACACTTCCTAGCTACTTGATTTTCTTTTCATGGTGGCTTCTGTCAGCCCCAAATGGCTTCACTCTTGTCAAAGCTGTTTCAGCTTTTCCCAGAGATCCTACACAGTCGCCATTGTAGCCGAGGGATAACAGGGTCTGTGACCATGGCCAAGATGGCACCCACCAGTCCAAACATGTGGAAGGGCGCTGCCTAGGGAGCTGGGTGAAGAGGCCTGGGAGTTAGCCTTGCCTGGTCCCGGGAGCCAAAAGTTTCCCTTTCCCCTCCATTCCCTTTGCCTTTCTCCTGGTTTTTCAAACAAGCTGCTCTAACCCTCTAACGCCAAGCACAAAATTGCATAATTCTTAATGAAAACGTATCTGGTACCCAAATTATAAATGTGACTATTTGGTCACATTTCAAAAGCACTGAAAATTTTATGCTTTTAAAATATATTTTGAATGCCATATATATTGATAAGTATGAAAGTAAAGAATAAAAACCAAAAAAAAAAAATTCCTGAATTTAAAACCTGAGGCGTTATAGGGCTAGTGTTCTTCCAGTTTAGGTTTGTTCCTTGTTACAGACTGGTTTTCCGTTGCCCACGCTTAGGCCAATGGCGTTCGGAAGCCTAGGCGGAGTCACTGTTACCTTTAGGCTTTCAGTGATGCTGCTTCAGGCACTTGTGGGGACAGCTCTTACCTTAATACACAGCTCCTCTGCCATGATGTTCCAGCCAGAAATTCCAATTTCCCTTAAGGTTCCCTGAGCTGCCACGTGTCCCTTCCCTTCAGAGATTTGAGCGTCAGCCCCGCCAGTAGGCGTCTTGCAGGGCCTTGGGGCCATCCCAAGCAGTGGTCCTCCTAGCCTGTTGTCCAGAAAAATGGTTGGACCTGAAGGTCGCCCTCGGCGACTGGTCCTTGACCCCTTCCCTCGGGCTGAGGCATGAGGTTCAGGGCAACTCAGGGGTGCGCTCTCAAGTGGGGGTTATTGACCTGGAGGCAACAAGCTCTCAATCGCCTCCTTGTTTTGTGCTTTCTAGGTGGGACTTAGCAGCTTGATGCTCAGGAATTGCCCCCTTGCATGAATCCTGTCCAATTGGGATACAGTTGATACAGAGAGTCTGGGCAAACAAAAGCTGATAGATTCACTTTGCAGCTCTATTTGGCCACAGTATCATTGTGAGAAAACAGAATGGTGGGCAGAGAATGGTACACTTTCCCTTCCAACCGTGATTCACCTGGAGCAGTTTTGTAGAGTGCCGGGAAAGTGGGCGGAGATGCCAGAACTGAGAGCATTTCTCCTCTCGAGAAGCAGTAAGAGACTTTCATCCTCAGTGCACCCAGGAACCCCTAAGGCAGGCGTCCTCAAACTGTGGTCCATGGGGCACATGTGGCCCGATGCCATTTATCCGACCCTCGGTGTATTTTTGCTGCCACTGCCTGTCCTGCTTAGCAGCCGACTCGTGCAGTGTGCATAGGAATTTGTTCATAGGATTTTGAAAACCACAGTCTGGACCTCCAACGGTCAGAGACAATGAACTGGCCCCTTGTGTAAACAATTTGAGGACCCCTGCCCAAAGGGATCCTGGACTTCAGGTCACTATTCTCCCAGCCCTAAACCCTCCCTGAACATTCTACCCCTAGTAGAGGCACCAGGGGCATTTGGTCCCCGGGTAATTTACAAGCCTTTTACTCAAATGGAACCCGAGAAAATTAAAAATGACACAGGCAGTTACTCTACTTTTGCCCCCTGTTGACTCTGCCTGTAATATCCCAATATTACAATTTAACCCTATAACGCCGAGCATGACCTTTCCCTAACATTTAATGAAATGAATATAAATGTATATATATTGATAACTATGAAAGTAATGAATCAAAATGAAATATTTTTTGGCCCAAAAATTTAAAAGTGAGGCGTTATAGGGTTAAAAAAAAGGATGATTCTTATCAGAGTGGCTAATGCCTTAGGATCATAAGTGAAGCGGTGATCCCATTGCACCCAGAAGTGCCCAAACCCTGGAACCCCCTAGGGCAAATTGGGAATGCTTTTACTCCCGTGCCGGTACTTAGAATGAACAAACACACACGCCTGTTAATCCTAAGATTTTTACTTACTTTCTATGATACTCACCTACTTTCAAGGGCACTCCCACCTCACAATCCTAGCCTTGTCTCAGTGAAACTGTTCACCCTTTTGTGCGTTTGTTGTTTTTTCCAGAAGTTCTCAAGTTACCAAGGCCCCTAATCCTAGTGTGCCAGCTCCAGGACCACCATCTCCTGGACCACTTAAGCCTTATCCATCGTAGCGCTGAATGGACAAGCCCTCCCAGCAGAGCAGGAAGGGTGTGGACCCAAAGCCCTACATCGCCCCTTTTGCCAGCAGGAAGTAGCTAGAGATGTCGTCGCCCAGTACCCCAAAGATTTGGGTCCATATCTCTTCAGGGTGGAAATGTTAGGTAGCTAGCATAGGGACTGGGCTGGCCAATACACATGCTCAGAGGGCCCAGTTAGCGGCCCAGGAAGGAGTGGCACACTGTGCGTGCTCAGAGGTCCAGGTATCCGGCCAGGAAGGGCAGGTCCACCTGGGTGGGCGCTGCACCTGTATCGACCCACCTAGGACAAGTATATTCAATTCAACCCTCTGAACATCCATTTCCTCCATGACATTCCCTTGGGCAACGTCTGCACAGCCTACCTCCCCAATATCAGCTAGTTGATTTACACTTCCTAGCTACTTGATTTTCTTTTCATGGTGGCTTCTGTCAGCCCCAAATGACTTCACTCTTGTCAAAGCTGTTTCAGCTTTTCCCAGAGATCCTACACATTCGCCATTGTAGCCGAGGGGTAACAGGGTCTGTGACCATGGCCAAGATGGCACCCACCAGTCCAAACATGTGGAAGGGCGCTGCCTAGGGAGCTGGGTGAAGAGGCCTGGGAGTTAGCCTTGCCTGGTCCCGGGAGCCAAAAGTTTCCCTTTCCCCTCCATTCCCTTTGCCTTTCTCCTGGTTTTTCAAACAAGCTGCTCTAACCCTCTAACGCCAAGCACAAAATTGCATAATTCTTAATGAAAACGTATCTGGTACCCAAATTATAAATGTGACTATTTGGTCACATTTCAAAAGCACTGAAAATTTTATGCTTTTAAAATATATTTTGAATGCCATATATATTGATAAGTATGAAAGTAAAGAATAAAAACCAAAAAAAAAAAATTCCTGAATTTAAAACCTGAGGCGTTATAGGGCTAGTGTTCTTCCAGTTTAGGTTTGTTCCTTGTTACAGACTGGTTTTCCGTTGCCCACGCTTAGGCCAATGGCGTTCGGAAGCCTAGGCGGAGTCACTGTTACCTTTAGGCTTTCAGTGATGCTGCTTCAGGCACTTGTGGGGACAGCTCTTACCTTAATACACAGCTCCTCTGCCATGATGTTCCAGCCAGAAATTCCAATTTCCCTTAAGGTTCCCTGAGCTGCCACGTGTCCCTTCCCTTCAGAGATTTGAGCGTCAGCCCCGCCAGTAGGCGTCTTGCAGGGCCTTGGGGCCATCCCAAGCAGTGGTCCTCCTAGCCTGTTGTCCAGAAAAATGGTTGGACCTGAAGGTCGCCCTCGGCGACTGGTCCTTGACCCCTTCCCTCGGGCTGAGGCATGAGGTTCAGGGCAACTCAGGGGTGCGCTCTCAAGTGGGGGTTATTGACCTGGAGGCAACAAGCTCTCAAACGCCTCCTTGTTTTGTGCTTTCTAGGTGGGACTTAGCAGCTTGATGCTCAGGAATTGCCCCCTTGCATGAATCCTGTCCAATTGGGATACAGTTGATACAGAGAGTCTGGGCAAACAAAAGCTGATAGATTCACTTTGCAGCTCTATTTGGCCACAGTATCATTGTGAGAAAACAGAATGGTGGGCAGAGAATGGTACACTTTCCCTTCCAACCGTGATTCACCTGGAGCAGTTTTGTAGAGTGCCGGGAAAGTGGGCGGAGATGCCAGAACTGAGAGCATTTCTCCTCTCGAGAAGCAGTAGGAGACTTTCATCCTCAGTGCACCCAGGAACCCCTAAGGCAGGCGTCCTCAAACTGTGGTCCATGGGGCACATGTGGCCCGATGCCATTTATCCGACCCTCGGGGTATTTTTGCTGCCACTGCCTGTCCTGCTTAGCAGCCGACTCGTGCAGTGTGCATAGGAATTTGTTCATAGGATTTTGAAAGCCACAGTCTGGACCTCCAACGGTCAGAGACAATGAACTGGCCCCTTGTGTAAACAATTTGAGGACCCCTGCCCAAAGGGATCCTGGACTTCAGGTCACTATTCTCCCAGCCCTAAACCCTCCCTGAACATTCTACCCCTAGTAGAGGCACCAGGGGCATTTGGTCCCCGGGTAATTTACAAGCCTTTTACTCAAATGGAACCCGAGAAAATTAAAAATGACACAGGCAGTTACTCTACTTTTGCCCCCTGTTGACTCTGCCTGTAATATCCCAATATTACAATTTAACCCTATAACGCCGAGCATGACCTTTCCCTAACATTTAATGAAATGAATATAAATGTATATATATTGATAACTATGAAAGTAATGAATCAAAATGAAATATTTTTTGGCCCAAAAATTTAAAAGTGAGGCGTTATAGGGTTAAAAAAAAGGATGATTCTTATCAGAGTGGCTAATGCCTTAGGATCATAAGTGAAGCGGTGATCCCATTGCACCCAGAAGTGCCCAAACCCTGGAACCCCCTAGGGCAAATTGGGAATGCTTTTACTCCCGTGCCGGTACTTAGAATGAACAAACACACACGCCTGTTAATCCTAAGATTTTTACTTACTTTCTATGATACTCACCTACTTTCAAGGGCACTCCCACCTCACAATCCTAGCCTTGTCTCAGTGAAACTGTTCACCCTTTTGTGCGTTTGTTGTTTTTTCCAGAAGTTCTCAAGTTACCAAGGCCCCTAATCCTAGTGTGCCAGCTCCAGGACCACCATCTCCTGGACCACTTAAGCCTTATCCATCGTAGCGCTGAATGGACAAGCCCTCCCAGCAGAGCAGGAAGGGTGTGGACCCAAAGCCCTACATCGCCCCTTTTGCCAGCAGGAAGTAGCTAGAGATGTCGTCGCCCAGTACCCCAAAGATTTGGGTCCATATCTCTTCAGGGTGGAAATGTTAGGTAGCTAGCATAGGGACTGGGCTGGCCAATACACATGCTCAGAGGGCCCAGTTAGCGGCCCAGGAAGGAGTGGCACACTGTGCGTGCTCAGAGGTCCAGGTATCCGGCCAGGAAGGGCAGGTCCACCTGGGTGGGCGCTGCACCTGTATCGACCCACCTAGGACAAGTATATTCAATTCAACCCTCTGAACATCCATTTCCTCCATGACATTCCCTTGGGCGACGTCTGCACAGCCTACCTCCCCAATATCAGCTAGTTGATTTACACTTCCTAGCTACTTGATTTTCTTTTCATGGTGGCTTCTGTCAGCCCCAAATGGCTTCACTCTTGTCAAAGCTGTTTCAGCTTTTCCCAGAGATCCTACACAGTCGCCATTGTAGCCGAGGGGTAACAGGGTCTGTGACCATGGCCAAGATGGCACCCACCAGTCCAAACATGTGGAAGGGCGCTGCCTAGGGAGCTGGGTGAAGAGGCCTGGGAGTTAGCCTTGCCTGGTCCCGGGAGCCAAAAGTTTCCCTTTCCCCTCCATTCCCTTTGCCTTTCTCCTGGTTTTTCAAACAAGCTGCTCTAACCCTCTAACGCCAAGCACAAAATTGCATAATTCTTAATGAAAACGTATCTGGTACCCAAATTATAAATGTGACTATTTGGTCACATTTCAAAAGCACTGAAAATTTTATGCTTTTAAAATATATTTTGAATGCCATATATATTGATAAGTATGAAAGTAAAGAATAAAAACCAAAAAAAAAAAATTCCTGAATTTAAAACCTGAGGCGTTATAGGGCTAGTGTTCTTCCAGTTTAGGTTTGTTCCTTGTTACAGACTGGTTTTCCGTTGCCCACGCTTAGGCCAATGGCGTTCGGAAGCCTAGGCGGAGTCACTGTTACCTTTAGGCTTTCAGTGATGCTGCTTCAGGCACTTGTGGGGACAGCTCTTACCTTAATACACAGCTCCTCTGCCATGATGTTCCAGCCAGAAATTCCAATTTCCCTTAAGGTTCCCTGAGCTGCCACGTGTCCCTTCCCTTCAGAGATTTGAGCGTCAGCCCCGCCAGTAGGCGTCTTGCAGGGCCTTGGGGCCATCCCAAGCAGTGGTCCTCCTAGCCTGTTGTCCAGAAAAATGGTTGGACCTGAAGGTCGCCCTCGGCGACTGGTCCTTGACCCCTTCCCTCGGGCTGAGGCATGAGGTTCAGGGCAACTCAGGGGTGCGCTCTCAAGTGGGGGTTATTGACCTGGAGGCAACAAGCTCTCAAACGCCTCCTTGTTTTGTGCTTTCTAGGTGGGACTTAGCAGCTTGATGCTCAGGAATTGCCCCCTTGCATGAATCCTGTCCAATTGGGATACAGTTGATACAGAGAGTCTGGGCAAACAAAAGCTGATAGATTCACTTTGCAGCTCTATTTGGCCACAGTATCATTGTGAGAAAACAGAATGGTGGGCAGAGAATGGTACACTTTCCCTTCCAACCGTGATTCACCTGGAGCAGTTTTGTAGAGTGCCGGGAAAGTGGGCGGAGATGCCAGAACTGAGAGCATTTCTCCTCTCGAGAAGCAGTAGGAGACTTTCATCCTCAGTGCACCCAGGAACCCCTAAGGCAGGCGTCCTCAAACTGTGGTCCATGGGGCACATGTGGCCCGATGCCATTTATCCGACCCTCGGGGTATTTTTGCTGCCACTGCCTGTCCTGCTTAGCAGCCGACTCGTGCAGTGTGCATAGGAATTTGTTCATAGGATTTTGAAAGCCACAGTCTGGACCTCCAACGGTCAGAGACAATGAACTGGCCCCTTGTGTAAACAATTTGAGGACCCCTGCCCAAAGGGATCCTGGACTTCAGGTCACTATTCTCCCAGCCCTAAACCCTCCCTGAACATTCTACCCCTAGTAGAGGCACCAGGGGCATTTGGTCCCCGGGTAATTTACAAGCCTTTTACTCAAATGGAACCCGAGAAAATTAAAAATGACACAGGCAGTTACTCTACTTTTGCCCCCTGTTGACTCTGCCTGTAATATCCCAATATTACAATTTAACCCTATAACGCCGAGCATGACCTTTCCCTAACATTTAATGAAATGAATATAAATGTATATATATTGATAACTATGAAAGTAATGAATCAAAATGAAATATTTTTTGGCCCAAAAATTTAAAAGTGAGGCGTTATAGGGTTAAAAAAAAGGATGATTCTTATCAGAGTGGCTAATGCCTTAGGATCATAAGTGAAGCGGTGATCCCATTGCACCCAGAAGTGCCCAAACCCTGGAACCCCCTAGGGCAAATTGGGAATGCTTTTACTCCCGTGCCGGTACTTAGAATGAACAAACACACACGCCTGTTAATCCTAAGATTTTTACTTACTTTCTATGATACTCACCTACTTTCAAGGGCACTCCCACCTCACAATCCTAGCCTTGTCTCAGTGAAACTGTTCACCCTTTTGTGCGTTTGTTGTTTTTTCCAGAAGTTCTCAAGTTACCAAGGCCCCTAATCCTAGTGTGCCAGCTCCAGGACCACCATCTCCTGGACCACTTAAGCCTTATCCATCGTAGCGCTGAATGGACAAGCCCTCCCAGCAGAGCAGGAAGGGTGTGGACCCAAAGCCCTACATCGCCCCTTTTGCCAGCAGGAAGTAGCTAGAGATGTCGTCGCCCAGTACCCCAAAGATTTGGGTCCATATCTCTTCAGGGTGGAAATGTTAGGTAGCTAGCATAGGGACTGGGCTGGCCAATACACATGCTCAGAGGGCCCAGTTAGCGGCCCAGGAAGGAGTGGCACACTGTGCGTGCTCAGAGGTCCAGGTATCCGGCCAGGAAGGGCAGGTCCACCTGGGTGGGCGCTGCACCTGTATCGACCCACCTAGGACAAGTATATTCAATTCAACCCTCTGAACATCCATTTCCTCCATGACATTCCCTTGGGCGACGTCTGCACAGCCTACCTCCCCAATATCAGCTAGTTGATTTACACTTCCTAGCTACTTGATTTTCTTTTCATGGTGGCTTCTGTCAGCCCCAAATGGCTTCACTCTTGTCAAAGCTGTTTCAGCTTTTCCCAGAGATCCTACACAGTCGCCATTGTAGCCGAGGGGTAACAGGGTCTGTGACCATGGCCAAGATGGCACCCACCAGTCCAAACATGTGGAAGGGCGCTGCCTAGGGAGCTGGGTGAAGAGGCCTGGGAGTTAGCCTTGCCTGGTCCCGGGAGCCAAAAGTTTCCCTTTCCCCTCCATTCCCTTTGCCTTTCTCCTGGTTTTTCAAACAAGCTGCTCTAACCCTCTAACGCCAAGCACAAAATTGCATAATTCTTAATGAAAACGTATCTGGTACCCAAATTATAAATGTGACTATTTGGTCACATTTCAAAAGCACTGAAAATTTTATGCTTTTAAAATATATTTTGAATGCCATATATATTGATAAGTATGAAAGTAAAGAATAAAAACCAAAAAAAAAAAATTCCTGAATTTAAAACCTGAGGCGTTATAGGGCTAGTGTTCTTCCAGTTTAGGTTTGTTCCTTGTTACAGACTGGTTTTCCGTTGCCCACGCTTAGGCCAATGGCGTTCGGAAGCCTAGGCGGAGTCACTGTTACCTTTAGGCTTTCAGTGATGCTGCTTCAGGCACTTGTGGGGACAGCTCTTACCTTAATACACAGCTCCTCTGCCATGATGTTCCAGCCAGAAATTCCAATTTCCCTTAAGGTTCCCTGAGCTGCCACGTGTCCCTTCCCTTCAGAGATTTGAGCGTCAGCCCCGCCAGTAGGCGTCTTGCAGGGCCTTGGGGCCATCCCAAGCAGTGGTCCTCCTAGCCTGTTGTCCAGAAAAATGGTTGGACCTGAAGGTCGCCCTCGGCGACTGGTCCTTGACCCCTTCCCTCGGGCTGAGGCATGAGGTTCAGGGCAACTCAGGGGTGCGCTCTCAAGTGGGGGTTATTGACCTGGAGGCAACAAGCTCTCAAACGCCTCCTTGTTTTGTGCTTTCTAGGTGGGACTTAGCAGCTTGATGCTCAGGAATTGCCCCCTTGCATGAATCCTGTCCAATTGGGATACAGTTGATACAGAGAGTCTGGGCAAACAAAAGCTGATAGATTCACTTTGCAGCTCTATTTGGCCACAGTATCATTGTGAGAAAACAGAATGGTGGGCAGAGAATGGTACACTTTCCCTTCCAACCGTGATTCACCTGGAGCAGTTTTGTAGAGTGCCGGGAAAGTGGGCGGAGATGCCAGAACTGAGAGCATTTCTCCTCTCGAGAAGCAGTAGGAGACTTTCATCCTCAGTGCACCCAGGAACCCCTAAGGCAGGCGTCCTCAAACTGTGGTCCATGGGGCACATGTGGCCCGATGCCATTTATCCGACCCTCGGGGTATTTTTGCTGCCACTGCCTGTCCTGCTTAGCAGCCGACTCGTGCAGTGTGCATAGGAATTTGTTCATAGGATTTTGAAAGCCACAGTCTGGACCTCCAACGGTCAGAGACAATGAACTGGCCCCTTGTGTAAACAATTTGAGGACCCCTGCCCAAAGGGATCCTGGACTTCAGGTCACTATTCTCCCAGCCCTAAACCCTCCCTGAACATTCTACCCCTAGTAGAGGCACCAGGGGCATTTGGTCCCCGGGTAATTTACAAGCCTTTTACTCAAATGGAACCCGAGAAAATTAAAAATGACACAGGCAGTTACTCTACTTTTGCCCCCTGTTGACTCTGCCTGTAATATCCCAATATTACAATTTAACCCTATAACGCCGAGCATGACCTTTCCCTAACATTTAATGAAATGAATATAAATGTATATATATTGATAACTATGAAAGTAATGAATCAAAATGAAATATTTTTTGGCCCAAAAATTTAAAAGTGAGGCGTTATAGGGTTAAAAAAAGGATGATTCTTATCAGAGTGGCTAATGCCTTAGGATCATAAGTGAAGCGGTGATCCCATTGCACCCAGAAGTGCCCAAACCCTGGAACCCCCTAGGGCAAATTGGGAATGCTTTTACTCCCGTGCCGGTACTTAGAATGAACAAACACACACGCCTGTTAATCCTAAGATTTTTACTTACTTTCTATGATACTCACCTACTTTCAAGGGCACTCCCACCTCACAATCCTAGCCTTGTCTCAGTGAAACTGTTCACCCTTTTGTGCGTTTGTTGTTTTTTCCAGAAGTTCTCAAGTTACCAAGGCCCCTAATCCTAGTGTGCCAGCTCCAGGACCACCATCTCCTGGACCACTTAAGCCTTATCCATCGTAGCGCTGAATGGACAAGCCCTCCCAGCAGAGCAGGAAGGGTGTGGACCCAAAGCCCTACATCGCCCCTTTTGCCAGCAGGAAGTAGCTAGAGATGTCGTCGCCCAGTACCCCAAAGATTTGGGTCCATATCTCTTCAGGGTGGAAATGTTAGGTAGCTAGCATAGGGACTGGGCTGGCCAATACACATGCTCAGAGGGCCCAGTTAGCGGCCCAGGAAGGAGTGGCACACTGTGCGTGCTCAGAGGTCCAGGTATCCGGCCAGGAAGGGCAGGTCCACCTGGGTGGGCGCTGCACCTGTATCGACCCACCTAGGACAAGTATATTCAATTCAACCCTCTGAACATCCATTTCCTCCATGACATTCCCTTGGGCGACGTCTGCACAGCCTACCTCCCCAATATCAGCTAGTTGATTTACACTTCCTAGCTACTTGATTTTCTTTTCATGGTGGCTTCTGTCAGCCCCAAATGGCTTCACTCTTGTCAAAGCTGTTTCAGCTTTTCCCAGAGATCCTACACAGTCGCCATTGTAGCCGAGGGGTAACAGGGTCTGTGACCATGGCCAAGATGGCACCCACCAGTCCAAACATGTGGAAGGGCGCTGCCTAGGGAGCTGGGTGAAGAGGCCTGGGAGTTAGCCTTGCCTGGTCCCGGGAGCCAAAAGTTTCCCTTTCCCCTCCATTCCCTTTGCCTTTCTCCTGGTTTTTCAAACAAGCTGCTCTAACCCTCTAACGCCAAGCACAAAATTGCATAATTCTTAATGAAAACGTATCTGGTACCCAAATTATAAATGTGACTATTTGGTCACATTTCAAAAGCACTGAAAATTTTATGCTTTTAAAATATATTTTGAATGCCATATATATTGATAAGTATGAAAGTAAAGAATAAAAACCAAAAAAAAAAAATTCCTGAATTTAAAACCTGAGGCGTTATAGGGCTAGTGTTCTTCCAGTTTAGGTTTGTTCCTTGTTACAGACTGGTTTTCCGTTGCCCACGCTTAGGCCAATGGCGTTCGGAAGCCTAGGCGGAGTCACTGTTACCTTTAGGCTTTCAGTGATGCTGCTTCAGGCACTTGTGGGGACAGCTCTTACCTTAATACACAGCTCCTCTGCCATGATGTTCCAGCCAGAAATTCCAATTTCCCTTAAGGTTCCCTGAGCTGCCACGTGTCCCTTCCCTTCAGAGATTTGAGCGTCAGCCCCGCCAGTAGGCGTCTTGCAGGGCCTTGGGGCCATCCCAAGCAGTGGTCCTCCTAGCCTGTTGTCCAGAAAAATGGTTGGACCTGAAGGTCGCCCTCGGCGACTGGTCCTTGACCCCTTCCCTCGGGCTGAGGCATGAGGTTCAGGGCAACTCAGGGGTGCGCTCTCAAGTGGGGGTTATTGACCTGGAGGCAACAAGCTCTCAAACGCCTCCTTGTTTTGTGCTTTCTAGGTGGGACTTAGCAGCTTGATGCTCAGGAATTGCCCCCTTGCATGAATCCTGTCCAATTGGGATACAGTTGATACAGAGAGTCTGGGCAAACAAAAGCTGATAGATTCACTTTGCAGCTCTATTTGGCCACAGTATCATTGTGAGAAAACAGAATGGTGGGCAGAGAATGGTACACTTTCCCTTCCAACCGTGATTCACCTGGAGCAGTTTTGTAGAGTGCCGGGAAAGTGGGCGGAGATGCCAGAACTGAGAGCATTTCTCCTCTCGAGAAGCAGTAGGAGACTTTCATCCTCAGTGCACCCAGGAACCCCTAAGGCAGGCGTCCTCAAACTGTGGTCCATGGGGCACATGTGGCCCGATGCCATTTATCCGACCCTCGGGGTATTTTTGCTGCCACTGCCTGTCCTGCTTAGCAGCCGACTCGTGCAGTGTGCATAGGAATTTGTTCATAGGATTTTGAAAGCCACAGTCTGGACCTCCAACGGTCAGAGACAATGAACTGGCCCCTTGTGTAAACAATTTGAGGACCCCTGCCCAAAGGGATCCTGGACTTCAGGTCACTATTCTCCCAGCCCTAAACCCTCCCTGAACATTCTACCCCTAGTAGAGGCACCAGGGGCATTTGGTCCCCGGGTAATTTACAAGCCTTTTACTCAAATGGAACCCGAGAAAATTAAAAATGACACAGGCAGTTACTCTACTTTTGCCCCCTGTTGACTCTGCCTGTAATATCCCAATATTACAATTTAACCCTATAACGCCGAGCATGACCTTTCCCTAACATTTAATGAAATGAATATAAATGTATATATATTGATAACTATGAAAGTAATGAATCAAAATGAAATATTTTTTGGCCCAAAAATTTAAAAGTGAGGCGTTATAGGGTTAAAAAAAGGATGATTCTTATCAGAGTGGCTAATGCCTTAGGATCATAAGTGAAGCGGTGATCCCATTGCACCCAGAAGTGCCCAAACCCTGGAACCCCCTAGGGCAAATTGGGAATGCTTTTACTCCCGTGCCGGTACTTAGAATGAACAAACACACACGCCTGTTAATCCTAAGATTTTTACTTACTTTCTATGATACTCACCTACTTTCAAGGGCACTCCCACCTCACAATCCTAGCCTTGTCTCAGTGAAACTGTTCACCCTTTTGTGCGTTTGTTGTTTTTTCCAGAAGTTCTCAAGTTACCAAGGCCCCTAATCCTAGTGTGCCAGCTCCAGGACCACCATCTCCTGGACCACTTAAGCCTTATCCATCGTAGCGCTGAATGGACAAGCCCTCCCAGCAGAGCAGGAAGGGTGTGGACCCAAAGCCCTACATCGCCCCTTTTGCCAGCAGGAAGTAGCTAGAGATGTCGTCGCCCAGTACCCCAAAGATTTGGGTCCATATCTCTTCAGGGTGGAAATGTTAGGTAGCTAGCATAGGGACTGGGCTGGCCAATACACATGCTCAGAGGGCCCAGTTAGCGGCCCAGGAAGGAGTGGCACACTGTGCGTGCTCAGAGGTCCAGGTATCCGGCCAGGAAGGGCAGGTCCACCTGGGTGGGCGCTGCACCTGTATCGACCCACCTAGGACAAGTATATTCAATTCAACCCTCTGAACATCCATTTCCTCCATGACATTCCCTTGGGCGACGTCTGCACAGCCTACCTCCCCAATATCAGCTAGTTGATTTACACTTCCTAGCTACTTGATTTTCTTTTCATGGTGGCTTCTGTCAGCCCCAAATGGCTTCACTCTTGTCAAAGCTGTTTCAGCTTTTCCCAGAGATCCTACACAGTCGCCATTGTAGCCGAGGGGTAACAGGGTCTGTGACCATGGCCAAGATGGCACCCACCAGTCCAAACATGTGGAAGGGCGCTGCCTAGGGAGCTGGGTGAAGAGGCCTGGGAGTTAGCCTTGCCTGGTCCCGGGAGCCAAAAGTTTCCCTTTCCCCTCCATTCCCTTTGCCTTTCTCCTGGTTTTTCAAACAAGCTGCTCTAACCCTCTAACGCCAAGCACAAAATTGCATAATTCTTAATGAAAACGTATCTGGTACCCAAATTATAAATGTGACTATTTGGTCACATTTCAAAAGCACTGAAAATTTTATGCTTTTAAAATATATTTTGAATGCCATATATATTGATAAGTATGAAAGTAAAGAATAAAAACCAAAAAAAAAAAATTCCTGAATTTAAAACCTGAGGCGTTATAGGGCTAGTGTTCTTCCAGTTTAGGTTTGTTCCTTGTTACAGACTGGTTTTCCGTTGCCCACGCTTAGGCCAATGGCGTTCGGAAGCCTAGGCGGAGTCACTGTTACCTTTAGGCTTTCAGTGATGCTGCTTCAGGCACTTGTGGGGACAGCTCTTACCTTAATACACAGCTCCTCTGCCATGATGTTCCAGCCAGAAATTCCAATTTCCCTTAAGGTTCCCTGAGCTGCCACGTGTCCCTTCCCTTCAGAGATTTGAGCGTCAGCCCCGCCAGTAGGCGTCTTGCAGGGCCTTGGGGCCATCCCAAGCAGTGGTCCTCCTAGCCTGTTGTCCAGAAAAATGGTTGGACCTGAAGGTCGCCCTCGGCGACTGGTCCTTGACCCCTTCCCTCGGGCTGAGGCATGAGGTTCAGGGCAACTCAGGGGTGCGCTCTCAAGTGGGGGTTATTGACCTGGAGGCAACAAGCTCTCAAACGCCTCCTTGTTTTGTGCTTTCTAGGTGGGACTTAGCAGCTTGATGCTCAGGAATTGCCCCCTTCCATGAATCCTGTCCAATTGGGATACAGTTGATACAGAGAGTCTGGGCAAACAAAAGCTGATAGATTCACTTTGCAGCTCTATTTGGCCACAGTATCATTGTGAGAAAACAGAATGGTGGGCAGAGAATGGTACACTTTCCCTTCCAACCGTGATTCACCTGGAGCAGTTTTGTAGAGTGCCGGGAAAGTGGGCGGAGATGCCAGAACTGAGAGCATTTCTCCTCTCGAGAAGCAGTAGGAGACTTTCATCCTCAGTGCACCCAGGAACCCCTAAGGCAGGCGTCCTCAAACTGTGGTCCATGGGGCACATGTGGCCCGATGCCATTTATCCGACCCTCGGGGTATTTTTGCTGCCACTGCCTGTCCTGCTTAGCAGCCGACTCGTGCAGTGTGCATAGGAATTTGTTCATAGGATTTTGAAAACCACAGTCTGGACCTCCAACGGTCAGAGACAATGAACTGGCCCCTTGTGTAAACAATTTGAGGACCCCTGCCCAAAGGGATCCTGGACTTCAGGTCACTATTCTCCCAGCCCTAAACCCTCCCTGAACATTCTACCCCTAGTAGAGGCACCAGGGGCATTTGGTCCCCGGGTAATTTACGAGCCTTTTACTCAAATGGAACCTGAGAAAATTAAAAATGACACAGGCAGTTACTCTACTTTTGCCCCCTGTTGACTCTGCCTGTAATATCCCAATATTACAATTTAACCCTATAACGCCGAGCATGACCTTTCCCTAACATTTAATGAAATGAATATAAATGTATATATATTGATAACTATGAAAGTAATGAATCAAAATGAAATATTTTTTGGCCCAAAAATTTAAAAGTGAGGCGTTATAGGGTTAAAAAAAAGGATGATTCTTATCAGAGTGGCTAATGCCTTAGGATCATAAGTGAAGCGGTGATCCCATTGCACCCAGAAGTGCCCAAACCCTGGAACCCCCTAGGGCAAATTGGGAATGCTTTTACTCCCGTGCCGGTACTTAGAATGAACAAACACACACGCCTGTTAATCCTAAGATTTTTACTTACTTTCTATGATACTCACCTACTTTCAAGGGCACTCCCACCTCACAATCCTAGCCTTGTCTCAGTGAAACTGTTCACCCTTTTGTGCGTTTGTTGTTTTTTCCAGAAGTTCTCAAGTTACCAAGGCCCCTAATCCTAGTGTGCCAGCTCCAGGACCACCATCTCCTGGACCACTTAAGCCTTATCCATCGTAGCGCTGAATGGACAAGCCCTCCCAGCAGAGCAGGAAGGGTGTGGACCCAAAGCCCTACATCGCCCCTTTTGCCAGCAGGAAGTAGCTAGAGATGTCGTCGCCCAGTACCCCAAAGATTTGGGTCCATATCTCTTCAGGGTGGAAATGTTAGGTAGCTAGCATAGGGACTGGGCTGGCCAATACACATGCTCAGAGGGCCCAGTTAGCGGCCCAGGAAGGAGTGGCACACTGTGCGTGCTCAGAGGTCCAGGTATCCGGCCAGGAAGGGCAGGTCCACCTGGGTGGGCGCTGCACCTGTATCGACCCACCTAGGACAAGTATATTCAATTCAACCCTCTGAACATCCATTTCCTCCATGACATTCCCTTGGGCGACGTCTGCACAGCCTACCTCCCCAATATCAGCTAGTTGATTTACACTTCCTAGCTACTTGATTTTCTTTTCATGGTGGCTTCTGTCAGCCCCAAATGGCTTCACTCTTGTCAAAGCTGTTTCAGCTTTTCCCAGAGATCCTACACAGTCGCCATTGTAGCCGAGGGGTAACAGGGTCTGTGACCATGGCCAAGATGGCACCCACCAGTCCAAACATGTGGAAGGGCGCTGCCTAGGGAGCTGGGTGAAGAGGCCTGGGAGTTAGCCTTGCCTGGTCCCGGGAGCCAAAAGTTTCCCTTTCCCCTCCATTCCCTTTGCCTTTCTCCTGGTTTTTCAAACAAGCTGCTCTAACCCTCTAACGCCAAGCACAAAATTGCATAATTCTTAATGAAAACGTATCTGGTACCCAAATTATAAATGTGACTATTTGGTCACATTTCAAAAGCACTGAAAATTTTATGCTTTTAAAATATATTTTGAATGCCATATATATTGATAAGTATGAAAGTAAAGAATAAAAACCAAAAAAAAAAAATTCCTGAATTTAAAACCTGAGGCGTTATAGGGCTAGTGTTCTTCCAGTTTAGGTTTGTTCCTTGTTACAGACTGGTTTTCCGTTGCCCACGCTTAGGCCAATGGCGTTCGGAAGCCTAGGCGGAGTCACTGTTACCTTTAGGCTTTCAGTGATGCTGCTTCAGGCACTTGTGGGGACAGCTCTTACCTTAATACACAGCTCCTCTGCCATGATGTTCCAGCCAGAAATTCCAATTTCCCTTAAGGTTCCCTGAGCTGCCACGTGTCCCTTCCCTTCAGAGATTTGAGCGTCAGCCCCGCCAGTAGGCGTCTTGCAGGGCCTTGGGGCCATCCCAAGCAGTGGTCCTCCTAGCCTGTTGTCCAGAAAAATGGTTGGACCTGAAGGTCGCCCTCGGCGACTGGTCCTTGACCCCTTCCCTCGGGCTGAGGCATGAGGTTCAGGGCAACTCAGGGGTGCGCTCTCAAGTGGGGGTTATTGACCTGGAGGCAACAAGCTCTCAAACGCCTCCTTGTTTTGTGCTTTCTAGGTGGGACTTAGCAGCTTGATGCTCAGGAATTGCCCCCTTGCATGAATCCTGTCCAATTGGGATACAGTTGATACAGAGAGTCTGGGCAAACAAAAGCTGATAGATTCACTTTGCAGCTCTATTTGGCCACAGTATCATTGTGAGAAAACAGAATGGTGGGCAGAGAATGGTACACTTTCCCTTCCAACCGTGATTCACCTGGAGCAGTTTTGTAGAGTGCCGGGAAAGTGGGCGGAGATGCCAGAACTGAGAGCATTTCTCCTCTCGAGAAGCAGTAGGAGACTTTCATCCTCAGTGCACCCAGGAACCCCTAAGGCAGGCGTCCTCAAACTGTGGTCCATGGGGCACATGTGGCCCGATGCCATTTATCCGACCCTCGGGGTATTTTTGCTGCCACTGCCTGTCCTGCTTAGCAGCCGACTCGTGCAGTGTGCATAGGAATTTGTTCATAGGATTTTGAAAACCACAGTCTGGACCTCCAACGGTCAGAGACAATGAACTGGCCCCTTGTGTAAACAATTTGAGGACCCCTGCCCAAAGGGATCCTGGACTTCAGGTCACTATTCTCCCAGCCCTAAACCCTCCCTGAACATTCTACCCCTAGTAGAGGCACCAGGGGCATTTGGTCCCCGGGTAATTTACGAGCCTTTTACTCAAATGGAACCCGAGAAAATTAAAAATGACACAGGCAGTTACTCTACTTTTGCCCCCTGTTGACTCTGCCTGTAATATCCCAATATTACAATTTAACCCTATAACGCCGAGCATGACCTTTCCCTAACATTTAATGAAATGAATATAAATGTATATATATTGATAACTATGAAAGTAATGAATCAAAATGAAATATTTTTTGGCCCAAAAATTTAAAAGTGAGGCGTTATAGGGTTAAAAAAAAGGATGATTCTTATCAGAGTGGCTAATGCCTTAGGATCATAAGTGAAGCGGTGATCCCATTGCACCCAGAAGTGCCCAAACCCTGGAACCCCCTAGGGCAAATTGGGAATGCTTTTACTCCCGTGCCGGTACTTAGAATGAACAAACACACACGCCTGTTAATCCTAAGATTTTTACTTACTTTCTATGATACTCACCTACTTTCAAGGGCACTCCCACCTCACAATCCTAGCCTTGTCTCAGTGAAACTGTTCACCCTTTTGTGCGTTTGTTGTTTTTTCCAGAAGTTCTCAAGTTACCAAGGCCCCTAATCCTAGTGTGCCAGCTCCAGGACCACCATCTCCTGGACCACTTAAGCCTTATCCATCGTAGCGCTGAATGGACAAGCCCTCCCAGCAGAGCAGGAAGGGTGTGGACCCAAAGCCCTACATCGCCCCTTTTGCCAGCAGGAAGTAGCTAGAGATGTCGTCGCCCAGTACCCCAAAGATTTGGGTCCATATCTCTTCAGGGTGGAAATGTTAGGTAGCTAGCATAGGGACTGGGCTGGCCAATACACATGCTCAGAGGGCCCAGTTAGCGGCCCAGGAAGGAGTGGCACACTGTGCGTGCTCAGAGGTCCAGGTATCCGGCCAGGAAGGGCAGGTCCACCTGGGTGGGCGCTGCACCTGTATCGACCCACCTAGGACAAGTATATTCAATTCAACCCTCTGAACATCCATTTCCTCCATGACATTCCCTTGGGCGACGTCTGCACAGCCTACCTCCCCAATATCAGCTAGTTGATTTACACTTCCTAGCTACTTGATTTTCTTTTCATGGTGGCTTCTGTCAGCCCCAAATGGCTTCACTCTTGTCAAAGCTGTTTCAGCTTTTCCCAGCGATCCTACACAGTCGCCATTGTAGCCGAGGGGTAACAGGGTCTGTGACCATGGCCAAGATGGCACCCACCAGTCCAAACATGTGGAAGGGCGCTGCCTAGGGAGCTGGGTGAAGAGGCCTGGGAGTTAGCCTTGCCTGGTCCCGGGAGCCAAAAGTTTCCCTTTCCCCTCCATTCCCTTTGCCTTTCTCCTGGTTTTTCAAACAAGCTGCTCTAACCCTCTAACGCCAAGCACAAAATTGCATAATTCTTAATGAAAACGTATCTGGTACCCAAATTATAAATGTGACTATTTGGTCACATTTCAAAAGCACTGAAAATTTTATGCTTTTAAAATATATTTTGAATGCCATATATATTGATAAGTATGAAAGTAAAGAATAAAAACCAAAAAAAAAAAATTCCTGAATTTAAAACCTGAGGCGTTATAGGGCTAGTGTTCTTCCAGTTTAGGTTTGTTCCTTGTTACAGACTGGTTTTCCGTTGCCCACGCTTAGGCCAATGGCGTTCGGAAGCCTAGGCGGAGTCACTGTTACCTTTAGGCTTTCAGTGATGCTGCTTCAGGCACTTGTGGGGACAGCTCTTACCTTAATACACAGCTCCTCTGCCATGATGTTCCAGCCAGAAATTCCAATTTCCCTTAAGGTTCCCTGAGCTGCCACGTGTCCCTTCCCTTCAGAGATTTGAGCGTCAGCCCCGCCAGTAGGCGTCTTGCAGGGCCTTGGGGCCATCCCAAGCAGTGGTCCTCCTAGCCTGTTGTCCAGAAAAATGGTTGGACCTGAAGGTCGCCCTCGGCGACTGGTCCTTGACCCCTTCCCTCGGGCTGAGGCATGAGGTTCAGGGCAACTCAGGGGTGCGCTCTCAAGTGGGGGTTATTGACCTGGAGGCAACAAGCTCTCAATCGCCTCCTTGTTTTGTGCTTTCTAGGTGGGACTTAGCAGCTTGATGCTCAGGAATTGCCCCCTTGCATGAATCCTGTCCAATTGGGATACAGTTGATACAGAGAGTCTGGGCAAACAAAAGCTGATAGATTCACTTTGCAGCTCTATTTGGCCACAGTATCATTGTGAGAAAACAGAATGGTGGGCAGAGAATGGTACACTTTCCCTTCCAACCGTGATTCACCTGGAGCAGTTTTGTAGAGTGCCGGGAAAGTGGGCGGATATGCCAGAACTGAGAGCATTTCTCCTCTCGAGAAGCAGTAGGAGACTTTCATCCTCAGTGCACCCAGGAACCCCTAAGGCAGGCGTCCTCAAACTGTGGTCCATGGGGCACATGTGGCCCGATGCCATTTATCCGACCCTCGGTGTATTTTTGCTGCCACTGCCTTTCCTGCTTAGCAGCCGACTCGTGCAGTGTGCATAGGAATTTGTTCATAGGATTTTGAAAACCACAGTCTGGACCTCCAACGGTCAGAGACAATGAACTGGCCCCTTGTGTAAACAATTTGAGGACCCCTGCCCAAAGGGATCCTGGACTTCAGGTCACTATTCTCCCAGCCCTAAACCCTCCCTGAACATTCTACCCCTAGTAGAGGCACCAGGGGCATTTGGTCCCCGGGTAATTTACGAGCCTTTTACTCAAATGGAACCCGAGAAAATTTAAAATGACACAGGCAGTTACTCTACTTTTGCCCCCTGTTGACTCTGCCTGTAATATCCCAATATTACAATTTAACCCTATAACGCCGAGCATGACCTTTCCCTAACATTTAATGAAATGAATATAAATGTATATATATTGATAACTATGAAAGTAATGAATCAAAATGAAATATTTTTTGGCCCAAAAATTTAAAAGTGAGGCGTTATAGGGTTAAAAAAAGGATGATTCTTATCAGAGTGGCTAATGCCTTAGGATCATAAGTGAAGCGGTGATCCCATTGCACCCAGAAGTGCCCAAACCCTGGAACCCCCTAGGGCAAATTGTGAATGCTTTTACCCCCGTGCCGGTACTTAGAATGAACAAACACACACGCCTGATAATCCTAAGATTTTTACTTACTTCCTATGATACTCACCTACTTTCAAGGGCACTCCCACCTCACAATCCTAGCCTTGTCTCAGTGAAACTGTTCACCCTTTTGTGCGTTTGTTGTTTTTTCCAGAAGTTCTCAAGTTACCAAGGCCCCTAATCCTAGTGTGCCAGCTCCAGGACCACCATCTCCTGGACCACTTAAGCCTTATCCATCGTAGCGCTGAATGGACAAGCCCTCCCAGCAGAGCAGGAAGGGTGTGGACCCAAAGCCCTACATCGCCCCTTTTGCCAGCAGGAAGTAGCTAGAGATGTCGTCGCCCAGTACCCCAAAGATTTGGGTCCATATCTCTTCAGGGTGGAAATGTTAGGTAGCTAGCATAGGGACTGGGCTGGCCAATACACATGCTCAGAGGGCCCAGTTAGCGGCCCAGGAAGGAGTGGCACACTGTGCGTGCTCAGAGGTCCAGGTATCCGGCCAGGAAGGGCAGGTCCACCTGGGTGGGCGCTGCACCTGTATCGACCCACCTAGGACAAGTATATTCAATTCAACCCTCTGAACATCCATTTCCTCCATGACATTCCCTTGGGCGACGTCTGCACAGCCTACCTCCCCAATATCAGCTAGTTGATTTACACTTCCTAGCTACTTGATTTTCTTTTCATGGTGGCTTCTGTCAGCCCCAAATGGCTTCACTCTTGTCAAAGCTGTTTCAGCTTTTCCCAGAGATCCTACACAGTCGCCATTGTAGCCGAGGGGTAACAGGGTCTGTGACCATGGCCAAGATGGCACCCACCAGTCCAAACATGTGGAAGGGCGCTGCCTAGGGAGCTGGGTGAAGAGGCCTGGGAGTTAGCCCTGCCTGGTCCCAGGAGCCAAAAGTTTCCCTTTCCCCTCCATTCCCTTTGCCTTTCTCCTGGTTTTTCAAACAAGCTGCTCTAACCCTCTAACGCCAAGCACAAAATTGCATAATTCTTAATGAAAACGTATCTGGTACCCAAATTATAAATGTGACTATTTGGTCACATTTCAAAAACACTGAAAATTTTATGCTTTTAAAATATATTTTGAATGCCATATATATTGATAAGTATGAAAGTAAAGAATAAAAACCAAAAAAAAAAATTCCTGAATTTAAAACCTGAGGCGTTATAGGGCTAGTGTTCTTCCAGTTTAGGTTTGTTCCTTGTTACAGACTGGTTTTCCGTTGCCCACGCTTAGGCCAATGTCAGGTCCACCAGGGTGGGCGCTGCATCTTCATCGACCCACCTAGGACAAGTATATTCAATTCAGCCACTGGGATCACCAGGTTTGCCAAACACACCTCCCTAACTCTCCTAAACCTCACTTGGATCACAAACCAGGCTTTGGCGTGAATTCTTTCTCACGCAGAACAAAGGACCGAGGCATATCTGTCCCCAGAGAGATCTGACCAACCCAGGAAAGCTCTTTAGAGGCAGCAGGAGTGGACGTGAGTGCCTGGTGGATACAGTTCAGATGCATGGCTTTCTGCTTGGAAGGGTTTTTAGTCTCGGCTGACAGGATCGGAGGAGGTAGTATGTCTGGATCACATAGTATCCATGTCCACAAATGAGCTGCCCATTCCAAAGTCCTGACAGTGCCTTTGGAAAACACTGTGCTTTGGAATATCACTCCTTGCAGAATTTAATGGGAGGGGCTTGGCCCAGGTATGCTGCCCCTTACTCCCATTTGCCGGTTTCTAGATCCTGATTATATCTCTCACAGGATCAGTTAGTGGGCTTGTTGTGTGCCTCAGGCTTTGTTCACCGAGTTCCTCCAGCTAGGTGGTGGTGTGTGTGCATGAGCAGAGGCTTCCTGCCAATCCCCCATGAGTTGTAGAGTTCCCCTGGTGTGGGCTGCGTGAAAGAGGTGCCCCAGACAGCAGGACTACCCAGGAGGGTCGGCCCTGCAGGAACTGGAGAGCCATTCCCACTGTGGAATGTCCTCAGAGCCCCGCCGCTCTCATAGTCCAGCGGCCGGGGCTGTGGACCCTAAGCTTCATGCCTCACACAGGAATAGACACAGGGTGAGTTGACCGCACTATCTGCTTTTGCTGGTCTAATCCACCCTGAGTTCATCCTAGCATCAGCCCTCTGCCAGGGTCTTTTTTTTTCTCTCCTTTTATAGGGGCTCATACAACAATAACCACAATACGTGCAAACATCACTGATATAAGGCACATTTGTACATTCATTGCCCTCATTATTCTCAAAATATCTTCTCTCCACCCAAGCACCTGGCCTGAGCTCCTCATTCCCCCCGCCCCCATTTTCACTACCCTTCCCTCATAAATCCTTCATCATCAACAAATTATTATTTTGTCATATCTTGCACTGTCTGATGTCCCCCTTAGACCCCTTTTCTTTTGAGGTTCATGTAGAACCTTGACATCGGTTCCCTGGTACCAGCCTACCCTCCCTCCACCCTCCCAGCACCCCCATTCATAACACTGGTCCTAAAGGGCTCATTCACCTTGAATTCCCTGTGTTTCTAGTTCATATCTGTCCCAGTGTACATTCTCTGTTCTAGCCAGATTTGAAAGTTATAATTGGGATCTTGATAGTGAGGGCAGAGGAAGCATTTACGAGCTAGAGGAAAGTTGTGTTTCATCATTGCTCTCTAGTACTCTGTGTAGGCTTGTCTCCTCCTTGAAACGTTTCTTGAGAGTATGTCCAGTGGACTGCAAATGGGCTTTGGCTCTCTACCCAGCATTCCCCGCGCATTCGCAATGATGAGATTTTTTTGTGCTGATGATGCCTGATCCCTTTGAAACCTCGTGATTGCACAGGCTGGTATACTTATTCCACGTGGGCTCTGTTGTTTCTGATCTACACAGCCGCTTGCTTACCCTTCAAGCCTTTAAGACCTCACATGCCATATCTTTTGGTAGCAGGGCACCATCAGCTTTCTTGACCATGTTTTCTTATGCAACCGCTTAGACTTCAGGGAACGTGTCTGGAAGGTGAGCATCATAGAATGCCAATGTAATAGAACAAAGTATTCTTGCAATGAGAGAGTCCTTGAGTGGAGGCCCAAAGGCCATCTGCTACCTTAATAGGACACCTATAAAGATATGGATATAGGTGTATTTCCCCATGCTCACAGATAAATATATTTACATCTGTTCGTGCCTTTCTTTAGACCTCAATAACTGGCCCGTGCTTCCTAGGTCGCTATGCTATTCCCTTTCATTTCCCTCTTGTGCCCACTGCCATGCTCAGTCTTCATTTGGGTTTCAGTAAATCCCCTTGGTTCCTTTACCCTGGATCACGCCCTACCAGGATTCCTACATCGCCCTCACCACGGATTTGCATCCACTTGTTGTTCCCTTTTCTCTGGGTCTCTTGACACCACTCCCTTCCCCCCCCAACTCCCTCTTTCCCGTGGCCATCCCCCAAAGTGTTGTTCCCCTTTTTTCTCTCTTGCAGAATGTGCATCCAGCATCTCTTTTTAGACATACAGGAGAGGTAATAACATGCACAAGCACAAAACAGAGCAATAGCAAGCACCAACACAAAGAAAACAGCCAAAATCCAATGACCATAAACGAAAACATAACTCATCAAGAAAGGAAAGCTCGTAGGTAGTTCACGGACAGTTTGTCAGCCCTTAGGAGTGTTTTCCAGTCCAGTCTGTGCAGGCACCAAGTCCTGCCCCCAAAGTCCTCCTTTGGCATTCCCTGAGGACCTTGCTGCTCTACTTCCTTTCTCTTCTGCTGCACCCCCTTAGTGCTATGCCTCGGTTTGGCGGGATCCGTTCCCGCACTGTGTCTCCAGTGTTGTCCCTTCTAGGGCTATGGGTCTTTGAGGGACGTCGTGTCTCATCTTGGGCTGGCCATGTGGTCTTCTGTGTGGACTGTCTTCTCTGAGTGGGAACATCATCCTCAAGGCCTGGGGTCCAGGATGTGCTCCACTCTCCCCTCCTCCCCCTTCGTCTGCTCCGTGTGCTCCCATCAGGTATGTCCCTCTCCCAGAGCTGCAGATTCGGTGCCATCCTATGAAAACACATATTTGGGTGGGGGAGGGGGGCACATGGGCCGGGGAAGATCTGCTCAGATCTTTTGAGGGTCCAGGAGAGAGTGACTGCTCAGCTGGGCACAGGAATGTGGGTCTCTGAGCTCTGGCTCCAGACACTGGTTGGGAATGTGGCTTTGTTGTTAACCAGTTGTGTTCCTGTGGGTCATTACCTGTGTCTTTTTGAGTGAGTTTTCTCATCTGGAAAGTAAAGGTATCCCATGGTCTAGTGTCCCATGTCACTAAGTGATCGAGAGGGGTTAACCCGAACCTGAATCAAACCATGTG
Organism: Tenrec ecaudatus; assembly: GCF_050624435.1. NCBI lineage: Eukaryota > Metazoa > Chordata > Mammalia > Afrosoricida > Tenrecidae > Tenrec > Tenrec ecaudatus. The sequence goes on along the minus strand of NW_027457635.1, from coordinate 3,003,860 downwards.
CACATGTCAGGCGCATTCTAGATCTGGGGTGGCGATTCAGAGCCCAGGACATTGATAATGCCCAAGAGGTGATATAGGTGGCTTCGTATTGAAACAAGAAGCCCACTGTGGAGGTTTTGTCCTTCCGCTGATGGCCACCTCAACTCCTGCTAAAAGAGTTTCACTGGCTCAACAGCCGAGCCGGGAGCCAGTGCCATGAAAACCATGTGGCTAACTGGGACATTTTTTACCTCGATGGCTTGGGATGACCCCCAATCTCCATGCAAACCTTCTGGTGTGAGTTATCCTTGGAAGCAATCATAGGCTGACAGTGATTCCCATCTTTCCTTTGACAATGTGGCTGTTCTCTTTTTTGAACCTTAGAAGATGGGTCCTGTGTCCTCCAAGACATTTCCTGGCTGGCCCCCGATTTGGACAGTTAGCACGGGATCCTGGGGGCCAGTGAAACAGAGCCCTGAGACATTCCTTCAGCTTCCTCAAGCGTTATTTTCTCTTGCTTGGGTTTTTCTAGGCGAGGACGAGGCCCGTCCTCTCTAGTGGAGGTTTGTCCATCTCTCCTGGGGTTTCCAATGCACTGTTTTTTCCAATGTCTGCCTGTTCTGTAGTAGGCACCTGGATCCTTCCTTCCTCGGGGCTTGGTGGTGCCACAGGTCAGTCTCTCCGTGAGTGGGCCACGATCTCTTTTCCTGAGTCTCTGGTGTGTCTCATTGCATATCCTAGTATTTTAGCTATTTCTTTGTCTCTGTCGTGGTAGGGTCATCTGTGTTGTGATACACCCACTGAGACACTTCTACCAAATCACTAAGGTTGTTCCCTTCAAATGCTTCCCATTTCTTTTTCATGTCTGAGGCGGGCTGAGTAATAAAGGCAATATTTATTGCCCTCTTGTTCTCGGGGGCCTCTGGGTCCTTAGTGGTACAAAGAATGCAGGCTTCCATCAGCCACTCTAAAAAGGCAGGCAGGCAGGAAGGCAGACATTCTGTTGTAGGCGCCTGAAAATTCTCACTGATCTTAGATAAATGCAGTTTTCCTAGCCGTCCCGTGGAGGACCTGCAAGAGAAACTGGTGATACCTGGTTAAGCCCTCGGGTCCTTACTGGGAGTTTGGGTCCCACATTATTCGTGGAGTGGCAAAAAGAGTTTCTCTCCAGTGGCGTGTGCCCGCTGGCTGACCATCAGGTCTATTGACAGCTTTCTGCGCCTCTCTCTGGAAGGGCTCCCATTCCTCTGTTGTGAACAGCACCTGGAGAAGTGGCTGGCGCTTGTCTGAGGTGGGCTGATGCATGTGGAAAAGCTAGTCTAGCAAAGAAATCAGACCTTGTGGTTTGTCAGACCAGGGGGATTGTTGATTCCAATTATGCAATCCCTGAATGGAAAGGGACATAGACCCAAAGAGGGACTCGGGGGGTTTCCCTAGGTGTTAGGGCTGCTTGCCTTAAGCAGAGAATGCTGCTGCCCAGTGATCCTTCGGGGGGGGGGGGTGGGGCGGTGGAGAGAACATGCCAGCCCTAGTGCACGTGTTTGGGGGGTGACTTTAAAAGGGGTGGTATTTCTCTCTCTCTGGCCCCCCATGCACTGATAGGCAGGCATCGGTCAAAATGGGTCTTAAGGCAGCTCTCTCATTCCCAGAGTCCTCCTGCAAAGTGGGATAAATTCGACGGGGATGGGGAGGGGAGGGGAGGGACGGCCTCCACCTTGTTAGCTTTAGGAACTTGGACCGGTTGTCTTTCCCGGTCAGGCCATGTTTCCTGAAATCTTGGGGGAAAGAACCCATTCTGTTGGGGGAGGGAGTAAGTCTTTTACATATGCTGGCTTATTAGTGGCCCTGTCAAGTCACACATCAATTTTATTATTTTTTTTCTAACCCTAACCCTAACCGTAACCGTAACCCTTTCCCCCCAATCCCCATCAATTTTAGAGATCAGATCAGGGTGTCCTGGTTGCCCAGAAACTGATCTATGACCTCTGTGAAATAGGGGAAGGGAAAACGAGTCTTGCGTGGGCCCATCGGGGTCTCCTTCTGCCCAATCACCTTTAAACAAATTGCGGAGTCTCCAGGCTTTCGGGTTGAAACCACATGCTCTTTGTGAGTGCCTAGAGCAGGGTTCCTCAAACGACAGCCCGCGGGCCACATAGGGACTGCCGAGGACATTGATCCTGTCCTCCGGGTGTTTGTTACCCGTTTGTTGGTTTGTTTTTTAACTCCACAATTAGATGTGAGCAGTGTGTCTAGGAATTTGTTCTTAGTTTTTTTTTTAAACTGTAGTCTGGCCCTCCAACGGGCGGAGGGACAGTGAACTGGTCCCTGTTTAAAGAGTTTAAGGACCCCTGGCTTAGAGAAACCAGAAATCCCCTAGTTCTGGGGAGAGCTCTCCTGTACAGGTGGTCTCCTTTCTATGCAGGCCCAGACAGTGGCAGTCGGAGCTCGGTGCACCTCGAAATGTTGTATCCACTGTCCATTCCCAGAAAAGAACAACTCGCACCGTGAGCAAGTTCAACAGAAAAAAGTTTTATTTCCTGAGCAGGGTTCGTCAGCCCTCTTGAGAGGAGTCTGAGTAGCCCCGAATCGAATTTCCCAAGGGTTTTAAAACTTTTTCAATGTGCATGTGTGCAAGCAGGCAGAGTGAGAAGCGGGGTGTTAGGGTTAGCCATTCTTAGTTGATCCAAAGCTGCTCTGTTCGTTCTCGCAAGCCCTCTGAACATCCATTTCCTCCGTGACATTCCCTTGGGCGATGTCTGCACAGCCTACCTCCCCAATATCAGCTAGTTGATTTATACATCCTAGCTACTTGATTTTCTTTTCATGGTGGCTTCTGTCAGCCCCAAATGGCTTCACTCTTGTCAAAGCTGTTTCAGCTTTTCCCAGAGATCCTACACAGTCGCCATTGTAGCCGAGAGGTAACAGTGTCTGTGACCATGGCCAAGATGGCACCCACCAGTCCAAACATGTGGAAGGGCGCTGCCTAGGGAGCTGGGTGAAGAGGCCTGGGAGTTAGCCCTGCCTTGTCCCGGGAGCCAAAAGCTTCCCTTTCCCCTCCATTCCCTTTGCCTTTCTCCTGGTTTTTCAAACAAGCTGCTCTAACCCTCTAACGCGAAGCACAAAATTGTCATAATTCTTAATGAAACGTATCTGGTACCCAAATTATAAATGTGACTATTTGGTCACATTTCAAAAACACTGAAAATTTTATGCTTTTAAAATATATTTTGAATGCCATATATATTGATAAGTATGAAAGTAAAGAATAAACCCCCCCCCCAAAAAATTTCCTGAATTTAAAACCTGAGGCATTATAGGGCTAGTGTTCTTCCAGTTTAGGTTTGTTCCTTGTTACAGGCTGGTTTTCCGTTGCCCACGCTTAGGCCAATGGCGTTCGGAAGCCTAGACGGAGTCACTGTTACCTTTAGGCTTTCAGTGATGCTGCTTCAGGCACTTGTGGGGACAGCTCTTAACTTAATACACAGCTCCTCTGCCTTGATGTTCCAGCCAGAAATTCCAATTTCCCTTAAGGTTCCCTGAGCTGCCACGTGTCCCTTCCCTTCAGAGATTTGAGCGTCAGCCCCGCCAGCAGGCGTCTTGGAGGGCCTTGGGGCCATCCCAAGCAGTGGTCCTCCTAGCCTGTTGTCCAGAAAAATGGTTGGACCTGAAGGTCGCCCTTGGCGACTGGTCCTTGACCCCTTCCCTCGGGCTGAGGCATGAGGTTCAGGGCAACTCAGGGGTGCGCTCTCAAGTGGGGGTTATTGACCTGGAGGTAGCAAGCTCTCAATCGCCTCCTTGTTTTGTGCTTTCTAGATGGGACTTAGCAGCGTGATGCTCAGGAATTGCCCCCTTGCATGAATCCTGTCCAATTGGGATAGAGTTGATATAGAGACGCTGGGCAAACAAAAGCTGATAGGTTCACTTTGCAACTCTATTTGGCCACAGTATCGTTTTGAGAATTGAGAATGGTGGGCAGAGAATGGTATGCTTTCCCTTCCAACCGTGATTCACCTGGAGCAGTTTTGTAGAGTGCCGGGAATGTGGGCGGAGATGCCAGAACTGAGAGCATTTCTCCTCTCGAGAAGCAGTAGGGGACCTTCATCCCCAGTGCCCCCAGGAACCACTAAGGCAGGCATCCTCAAACTGTGGTCCGTGGGGCACATGTGGCCCGATGCCATTTATCCCACCCTCGGGGTGTTTTTGCTGCCACTGCCTGTCCTGCTTAGCAGCCGACTCGTGCAGTGTGCAAAAGAATTTGGTCATAGGTTTTTTGAAAACCATAGTCTCGCCCTCCAACGGTCGGAGAGACAATGAACTGGCCCCCTGTGTAGACAATTTGAGAACCCCTGCCCTAAGGGACCCTGGACTTCAGGTCACTATTCTCCCAGGCCTGAACCCTCCCTGAACATTCTACCCCTAGTAGAGGCACCAGGGGCATTTGGTCCCCGGGTAATTTACAAGCCTTTTACTCGAATGGAACCAGAGAATATTAAAAATGACACAGGCAGTTACTCTACTTTTGCTCCCCGTTGACTCCGCCTGTAATAACCAAATATTACAATTTAACCCTATAACGCCGAGCATGACCTTTCCCTAACATTTAATGAAATGAATATAAATGTATATATATTGATAACTATGAAAGTAATGAATCAAAACGAAGTTTTTTTTGGCCCAAAAATTTAAAAGTTAGGCGTTATAGGGTTAAAAAGAAGGATGATTCTTATCAGAGTGGCTAATGCCTTAGGATCATAAGTGAAGCGGTGATCCCACTGCACCCAGTAGTGCCCAAACCCTGGAACCCCCTAGGGCAAATTGTGAATGCTTTTACCCCCGTGCCGGTACTTAGAATGAACAAACACACAAGCCTGATAATCCTAAGATTTTTAGTTACTTCCTATGTCTGGATCACATAGTATCCATGTTCACAAATGAGCTGCCCATTCCAAATTCCTGACAGTGCCTTGGAAAACACTGTGCTTTGGTATGTCACACCTTGCAGAGGGCAGTGGGAGGGGCTGGGACCCAGGTATGCTGCCCCTTACTCCCAGTTGACGGTTTCTAGATCCTGATTATATCTCTCACAGGATCAGTTAGTGGGCTTGTCTGCCTCAGGCTTTGTTCACCGAGTTCCTCCAGCTAGGTGGTGTTGTGTGTGCATGAAGAGAGGCTTCCTGCCAATCCCCCATGAGTTGTAGAGCTCCCCTGGTGTGGGCTGTGTGAAAGATGTGCCCCAGACAGCAGGACTACCCAGGAGGGTGGGTCCTGCAGGAACTGGAGAGCCATTCCCCCTGTGGAATGTCCTCAGAGCACCGCCGCTCTCATTGTCCAGCGGCCGGGGCTGTGGACCCTAAGCTTCATGCCTCACACAGGAATAGACACAAGTTGAGGCGACCGCAGTACCTGCTTTTGCTGGTCTAATCCACCCTGAGATCATCCTAGCATCAGCCCTCTGCCAGCGTCTTTTTTTTTCTCTCCTTTTATAGGGGTTCATACAACAATAAACACAATACGTGCAAACATCACTGATATAAGGCACATTTCTACATTCATTGCCCTCATTATTCTCAAAATATCTTCTCTCCACCCAAGCCCCTGGCCTCAGCTCCTCACTCCCCCCGCCCCCATTCTCACTACCCCTCCCTCATAAATCCTTCATCATTTACTAATTATTATTTTGTCATGTCTTGCACTGTCTGATGTCCCCCTTCGACCCCTTTTCTTTTGAGGTTTATGTAGATCCTTGCCATCGGTTCCCTGGTGCCAGCCTACCCTCCCTCCACCCTCCCAGCATCCCCATTCATAACACTGGTCCTAAATGGCTCATCCACCTTGAATTCCCTGTGTTTCTAGTTCCTATCTGTCCCAGTGTACATTCTCTGTTCTAGCCAGATTTGAAAGTTATAATTGGGATCTTGATAGTGAGGGCAGAGGAAGCATTGGCGAGCTAGAGGAAAGTTGTGTTTCATCATTGCTGTCTAGTACTCTGTGTAGGCTTGTCTCCTCCCTGAAACCTTTCTTAAGGGGATGTCCAGTGGACTGCAAATGGGCTTTGGCTCTCTACCCAGCATTCCCCGCGCATTCGCAATGATGAGATTTTTTTGTGCCTGATCCCTTTGAAACCTCGTGATCGCACCGGCTGGTATGCTTATTCCATGTGGGCTCTGTTGTTTCTGAGCTGCATGGCCGCTTGCTTACCCTTCAAGCCTTGAAGACCTCAGACGCCATATCTTTTGGTAGCAGGGCACCATCAGCTTTCTTGACCACGTTTGCTTATGCAACCGCTTAGACTTCAGGGAACGTGTCGGGAAGGTGAGCATCATAGAATGCCAATGTAATAGAACAAAGTATTCTTGCAATGAGAGAGTCCTTGAGTGGAGGCCCAAAGGCCATCTGCTACCTTAATAGGAAACCTATAAAGATATGGACATAGGTGTATTTCCCCATGCTCATAGATAAATATATTTACATCTGTTTGTGCCTTTCTTTAGACCTCTATAACTGGCCCGTGCTTCCTAGGTCGCTCTGCTATTCCCTTCATTTCCCTTTTGTGCCCACTGCCATGCTCAGTCTTCATTTGGGTTTCAGTAAATCCCCTTGGTTCCTTTACCCTTGATAACACCCTACCAGGAGGCTCGAAGGCTGGCTCGCAGGCTGGCTCGCAGGCTGGCTCGCAGGCTGGCTCGCAGGCTGGCTCGCAGGCTGGCTCGCAGGCTGGCTGGCAGGCTGGCTCAGAGGCAGGCCAAAGGCAGGCCGCAGGCAGGCAGGCAGGCACAGGCAGGCTAGAATGCTCGCATGCTCGCAGGCAGGCATCCGGGCGGGCGGGCAGGAAGGCAGGTAGGCTGGCAGGCTGGAAGGCTGGCAGGCAGGCAGGCAGGCAGGCAGGGAGGCAGGCAGGCAGGCAGAAAGGCAGGCTCTCAGACAGGCAGGCAGGCTCGCAGGCTCGCAGTCAGGCTGGCAGGCAGTCAGGCTGGCAGGCAGTCAGGCTGGCAGGCAGGCAGGCTGGCAGGCAGGCAGGCAGGCAGGGAGGCAGGCAGGCAGGGAATCATGCAGGCATTCTCACAGGCAGGCATTCTCGCAGGCAGGCATGCAGGCATTCTCGCAGGTTGGCAGGCAGGCAGGCAGTCAGGCATTCTCGCAGGCAGGCAGGCAGGCAGGTATTCTCGCAGGCAGGTAGGCATTTTCGCAGGCTGGCAGGCAGGCAGGCATTCTCGCAGGCCGGCAGGTAGGCAGGCAGGCATTCTCGCAGGAAGGCACAGGCAGGCATTCTCGCAGGCAGGCAGACAGACAGGCATTCTCGCATGCAGGAAGGCAGGTAGGCAGGCAGGCAGGAAAGCAGGCAGGCAGTCAAGCATTCTCACAGGCAGGCAGGCAGGCAGGTAGGCATTCTCGCAGGCAGGCAGGCAGGCAGGCAGGCATTCTCGCAGGCAGGCAGGCTGGCTGGCAGGCAGGCAGGCTGGCATTCTCGCAGGCTGGCAGGCAGGCAGGGAGTCAAGCATTCTCGCAGGCAGGCAGGCAGGCAGGCAGGGATTCTCGCAGGCAGGCATTCTCGCAAGGTGGCAGGCAGGCATTCTCGCAGACTGGCAGGCAGGCAGGCAGGCAGTCAGGCAGGCAGGCATTCTCGCAGTAAGGCAGTCAGGCAGGCAGGCAGGCAGGAATTCTCACAGGCAGGCAGACAGACAGGCATTCTCGCAGGCAGGCAGGCATTCCCGCAGGCAGGCATTCCCGCAGGCAGGCATTCCCGCAGGCAGGCATTCCCACAATCAGGCATTCTCGCAGGCAGGCAGGCAGGCAGGTAGGCATTCTTGCAGGCAGGCAGACAGACAGTCATTCTCCCAGGAAGGCATGCAGGCTGGCCGACTCGCAGGTAGGCAGGCGGGCTCACAGGCAGGTAGGCAGGCAGGCTCGCAGGCAGGCAGGCAGGCCCGCAGGCAGGCAGGCAGGCCGGCTCCCAGGCAGGCAGACAGGCCGGCTGGCAGGCAGGCAGGCTGGCTGGCAGGCAGGCAGGCAGACAGGCAGGCAGGCAGGCAGGCAGGCTGGCAAGCATTCTCGCAGGCAGGCAGTCAGCCAGGCATTCTCACAGGCAAGCAGGCAGGCAGGCAGGCAGGCAGGCATTCTCTCAGGCAGGCACGCATTCTCACAGGCAGGCAGGCAGGCAGGAAGGCATTCTCGCAGGCAGCAGGCAGGCATTCTCGCAGGCAGGCAGACAGACAGGCATTCTCGCATGCAGGAAGGCAGGTAGGCAGGCAGGCAGGAAAGCAGGCAGGCAGTCAAGCATTCTCACAGGCAGGCAGGGAGGCAGGTAGGCATTCTCGCAGGCAGGCAGGCAGGTAGGCAGGCATTCTCGCAGGCAGGCAGGCTGGCTGGCAGGCAGGCAGGCTGGCATTCTCGCAGGCTGGCAGGCAGGCAGGGAGTCAAGCATTCTCGCAGGCAGGCAGGCAGGCAGGCAGGGATTCTCGCAGGCAGGCATTCTCGCAAGGTGGCAGGCAGGCATTCTCGCAGACTGGCAGGCAGGCAGGCAGGCAGTCAGGCAGGCAGGCATTCTCGCAGTAAGGCAGACAGGCAGGCAGGCAGGCAGGAATTCTCGCAGGCAGGCATTCCCGCAGGCAGGCATTCCCACAATCAGGCATTCTCGCAGGCAGGCAGGCAGGCAGGTAGGCATTCTTGCAGGCAGGCAGACAGACAGTCATTCTCCCAGGAAGGCATGCAGGCTGGCCGACTCGCAGGTAGGCAGGCGGGCTCACAGGCAGGTAGGCAGGCAGGCTCGCAGGCAGGCAGGCAGGCCGGCTCCCAGGCAGGCAGACAGGCCGGCTGGCAGGCAGGCAGGCTGGCTGGCAGGCAGGCAGGCAGGCAGGCAGGCAGGCAGGCAGGCTGGCAGGCATTCTCGCAGGCAGGCAGTCAGCCAGGCATTCTCACAGGCAAGCAGGCAGGCAGGCAGGCAGGCAGGCATTCTCTCAGGCAGGCACGCATTCTCACAGGCAGGCAGGCAGGCAGGAAGGCATTCTCGCAGGCAGCAGGCAGGCATTCTCGCAGGCAGGCAGGCAGGCAGGCAGACAGACAGTCAGGCATTCTCGCAGGCTGGCAGGTAGGCAGGCAGGCAGGCATTCTTGCAGACAGGCATTCTCACAGGCAGGCAGTCAGGCATTCTCGCAGGCTGGCAGGCATCCAGGCATTCTCGCAGGCAGGCAGGCATTCTCACAGGCAGGCAGGCAGGGATTCTCGCAGGCAGGCATTCTCGCAAGGTGGCAGGCAGGCATTCTCGCAGACTGGCAGGCAGGCAGGCAGGCAGTCAGGCAGGCAGGCATTCTCGCAGTAAGGCAGTCAGGCAGGCAGGCAGGCAGGAATTCTCACAGGCAGGCAGACAGACAGGCATTCTCGCAGGCAGGCAGGCATTCCCGCAGGCAGGCATTCCCGCAGGCAGGCATTCCCGCAGGCAGGCATTCCCGCAGGCAGGCATTCCCACAATCAGGCATTCTCGCAGGCAGGCAGGCAGGCAGGTAGGCATTCTTGCAGGCAGGCAGACAGACAGTCATTCTCCCAGGAAGGCATGCAGGCTGGCCGACTCGCAGGTAGGCAGGCGGGCTCACAGGCAGGTAGGCAGGCAGGCTCGCAGGCAGGCAGGCAGGCCGGCTCCCAGGCAGGCAGACAGGCCGGCTGGCAGGCAGGCAGGCTGGCTGGCAGGCAGGCAGGCAGGCAGGCAGGCAGGCAGGCAGGCTGGCAGGCATTCTCGCAGGCAGGCAGTCAGCCAGGCATTCTCACAGGCAAGCAGGCAGGCAGGCAGGCAGGCAGGCATTCTCTCAGGCAGGCACGCATTCTCACAGGCAGGCAGGCAGGCAGGAAGGCATTCTCGCAGGCAGCAGGCAGGCATTCTCGCAGGCAGGCAGGCAGGCAGGCAGACAGACAGTCAGGCATTCTCGCAGGCTGGCAGGTAGGCAGGCAGGCAGGCATTCTTGCAGACAGGCATTCTCACAGGCAGGCAGTCAGGCATTCTCGCAGGCTGGCAGGCATCCAGGCATTCTCGCAGGCAGGCAGGCATTCTCACAGGCAGGCAGGCTGGCTGGCAGGCAGGCAGGCTGGAATTCTCGCAGGCTGGCAGGTAGGCAGGCAGTCAGGCAGGCATTCTCGCAGGCAGGCAGGCAGGCAGGCTCCAGGCATGCAGGCAGGCAGGCAGGCATATAGGCATGCAGGCATGCAGGCAGGCAGGCTTGCATGCTCGCAGGCCGGCAGGCTCACAGGCAGGCCGGCAGGCTCACAGGCAGGCAGGCAGGCTCACAGGCAGGCAGGCAGGCTCACAGGCAGGCAGGCAGGCTCACAGGCAGGCAGGCAGGCAGGCAGTCAGGCTCGCAGGCTCGCAGGCAGGCAGGCAGGCAGGCAGGCAGGCAGGCAGGCAGGCAGGCAGGCAGGCAGGCATGCTGGCAGGCAGGCAGGCTCGCAGTCAGGCAGGGAGGCAGGCTCGCAGGCAGAAAGGCAGGCAGGCAAGCAGGCAGGCCGGCAGGCTCGCAGGCAGGCAAGCAGGCAGGGAGGCAGGCAGGCAGCAGGCTCGCAGGCAGGCAGGCTGGCAGGCTTGCAGGCAGGCAGGCAGGAAGGCAGGCAGGCTCGCAGGAAGGCAGGTTCACAGGCATGCAGGCAGGCAGGCAGGCAGGCAGGCAGGCAGGCTCACAGGCAGGCTCACAGGCAGGCTCGCAGGCAGGCAGGCTCACAGGCAGGCTCGCAGGCAGGCAGGCTCACAGGCAGGCTCACAGGCAGGCAGGCTCACACCACGCAGGCTCACGGCAGGCAGGCAGGCAGGCAGGCTCGCAGACAGGCTCGCAGACAGGCAGGCTCACAGGAAGGCAGGCAGGCCGTCGTGCATGCTCGCAGACCAGCAGTCTCACAGGCAGGAAGGCAGGCAGGCAAGCAGGCAGGCAGGCAGGCAGGCACGCTCGCAGGAAGGCAGGCAGGCTCGCAGGCAGGCAGGGAGGCAGCCAGGTAGGCAGGCAGGTAGGCTCGCAGGCAGGCAGGCTCGCAGGCAGGGAGGCAGGCAAGCAAGCTCACAGGCTCGCAGGCAGGCAGGCAGGCAGGCAGGCAGGCAGGCAGGCAGGCAGGCAGACAGGCAGTCAGGCATGCATGCATGCATGCAGGCAGGCAGGCAGGCAATCGGGCAGGCAGGCTTTCATGCTCACAGGCCAGCAGGCTCACAGGCAGGCAGGCCGGCATGCATGCTCGCAGACCAGCAGTCTCACAGGCAGGCAAGCAGGCAAGCAGGCAGCCAGGCTCGCAGGCGGCCAGGCTGGCAGGTTGGCAGGCTCTCAGGCAGGCAGGCAGGGAGGCTCAGAGGCAGGCAGGCTGGGAGGCAGGCATGCATGCATGCATGCAGGCAGGCAATCAGGCAGGCAGGCTTGCATGCTCACAGGCCGGCAGGCTCACAGGCAGGCAGGCAGGCTCGCTGGCAGGCAGGCAGGCTCGCAGGCAGGCAGGCCGGCATGCATGCAGGCAGAGCAGGAGGCTCACAGGCTGGCAGGCAGACAAGCAGGCAGGCAGGCTCGCAGGCAGGCAGCCAGGCAGGCAGGCAGGGAGGCTCGCAATCAGGCAGGGAGGCAGGCAGGCAGGCTCGCAGGCAAGCAAGCTCGCCTGCTCGCAGGCAGGCAGGCAGGACGCAGGCAGGCAGGTAGGCAGGAGGGCAGGCAGGCAAGCAGGCAGGCAGGCAAGCAGGCAAGCAAGCTCGCAGGCAGGCAGGCAGGCATCCATGCAGGCAGGCAGGCAGTCAATCAGGCAGGCAGGCAGGCTTGCATGCTCACAGTCCGGAAGGCTCACAGGCAGGCAGACAAGCAAGCAGGCAGGCAGGCAGGCAGCCTCGCAGGCAGGCAGGCAGGCAGGCAGGCAGGCAGGCAGGCAGGCAGGCAGGCAGGCAGGAAGGTTAGCAGGCTCACAGGCAGGCAGGCAGGCAGGCAGGCTCGCAGGCATGCAGGCATGCAGGCAGGCAGGCAGGTTTACACGCAGGCAGGCAGGCAGGCAGGCAGGCTCGCAGGCAGGCTCGCAGGCAGGCTCGCAGGCAGGCAGGCAGGCAGGCAGGCAGGCAGGCAGGCAGGCAGGCAGGCAGGCTCGCTGGCCGGCAGGCAGGCAGGCTCGCACCAGGCAGGCTCGCTGGCAGGCAGGCAGGCAGGCTCGCACCAGGCAGGCTCGCTGGCAGGCAGGCAGGTAGGCTCACAGGCAGGAAAGCAAGAAGGTTCGCAGGCAGGCAGGCAGGCATGCATGCAGGCAGGCAGGCAGGCTCGTATACATGCAGGCAGGCAAGCAAGCTCACAGGCTCGCAGGCAGGCAAGCAGGCCGCAGGCAGGCAGGCAGGCAAGCAGGCAAGCAGGCAGGCAGGCAGGCATGCATGCATGCAGGCAGACAGGCTCGCAGGCAGGCAGGCTCGCATACATGCAGGCAGGCAAGCAAGCTCACAGGCTCGCAGGCAGGCAGGCCGCAGGCAGGCAGGCAGGCAGGCAGGCAAGCAGGCAAGCAAGCTCGCAGGCTCGCAGGCAGGCAGTCAGGCAGGCAGGCAGCCAGGCTAGCAGGCTAGCAGGCAGGCAGGCAGGCTCACAGGCAGGCAGGCAGGCAGGCAGGCAGGCAGGCAGGCAGGCAGGCAGACAAGCAGGCAGGCAGGAAGGCAGGCAGGCTAGCAGGCAGGCAGTCTTGCAGGCAAGCAGGCAGGCAAGCAAGCTCATGCTCGCTCGTAGGCAGGCAGGCAGTCAGGCAGGCATGCAGACAGGTAGGTAGGCAGGCAGGCAGGCAGGCAGGCTCGTCCAGGCATGCTCGCTGGCAGGCAGTCAAGCAGGCAGGCAGGCAGGCAGGCAGGCTCGCAGGCAGGCAGACTCACAGGCAGGCAGGCAGGCAGGCAGGCAGGCAGGCAGGCTCGCAGGCAGGCAGGAAAGCAGGCTCGCAGGCACAGGCTCGCAGGCAGACAGGCAGATAGGCAGGCAGGCTCACAGGCAGGCAGGCTCGCAGTCAGGTAGGCAGGAAGGCATGCAGGCAGGCAGGCTCATAGGCAAGCAGGCAGGCAGGCTGGCAGGCAGGCAGGCAAGGAGGCAGACAGGCTGGCAGGCAGGAAGGCAGGCAAGCAGGAAGGCTAGCAGGCAGGCAGCCTTGAAGGCAGGCAGGCAGGCAAGAAAACTCACATGCTCGCTCGGTGGCAGGCAGGCAGGCAGGCAAGCAGGCAAGCAAGCTCGCAGGCTCGCAGGCAGGCAGGAGGGTTGGCAGGCAGTCAGTCAGGCAGGCAGGCATGCATGCAGGCAGGCAGGCAGGCTCGCAGGCAGGCAGGCTCGCATACATGCAGGCAGGCAAGCAAGCTCACAGGCTCGCAGGCAGGTAGGCAGGCCGCAGGCAGGCTGGCAAGCAGGCAGGCAGGCAGGCAGGCAGGCATGCATGCATGAAGGCAGGCAGGCAGGCTCGCAGGCAGGCAGGCTCGCATACATGCAGGCAGGCAAGCAAGCTCACAGGCTCGCATGCAGTCAGGCAGGCCGCAGGCAGGCAGGCAGGCAGGCTTGCAGGCAAGCAGGCAGGCAGGCAGGCTCGCACCAGGCAGGCTCGCTGGCAAGCAGGCAGGCAGGCTCGCAGGCAGGTAGGCAGGAAGGTTCGCAGGCAGGCAAGCAAGCTCGCAGGCTCGCAGGCAGGTAGGCAGGCCGCAGGCAGGCAGTCAGGCAGGCACGCAGCCAGGCTAGCAGGCTAGCAGGCTAGCAGGCAGGCAGGCAGGCAGGCTCGCAGGCAGGCAGGCAGGCAGGCAGGCATGCATGCATGCATGCAGGCAGGCTCGCATGCATGCATGCAGGCAAGCAAGCTCACAGGCTCGCAGGCAGACAGGCAGGCCGGCATGCAAGCAGGCAAGCAAGCTCACAGGCTCGCAGGCAGGCAGGCAGGCAGGCATACAGGCAGGCAGGCAGGCAGCCAGGCAGGCTATCTGGCAGGCAGGCTCGCAGGCAGGCAGGCAGGCAGGCTCGCAGGCAGGCAGGCTCGCATACATGCAGGCAGGCAAGCAAGTTCACAGGCTCGCAGGCAGGCAGGCAGGCCGGCCGCAGGCAGGCAGGCAGGCAGGCAGGCAGGCAGGCAGGCAGGCAAGCAGGCAAGCAAGCTCGCAGGCAGGCAGGCAGGCTCGCAGGCAGGCAGGCAGGCAGGCAGGCAAGCCGGTTTGCATGCTCGCAGCCAGTAGGTTCACAGGCAGGCATGCTCGCAGGCAAGCTCACAGGCAGGCAGGCAAGCAGGAAGGCAGGCAGGCAGGCAGGCTCGCAGGCAGGAAGGCTCACAGGCAGGCAGGCAGGCAGGCAGGCTCGCAGGCAGGCAGGCAAGCAGGCTCGCAGGCACAGGCTCGCAGGCAGGCAGGCAGGCAGGCTCACAGGCAGGCAGGCTCGCAGTCAGGTAGGCAGGAAGGCATGCAGGCAGGCAGGCAGGCAGGCAGGTAGGCAGGCAGGCAGGCAGGCAGGCAGGAAGGCTTGCAGGCAGGCAGGCTCGCAGGCAGGCAGGCAGGCAGGCAGGCAGGCAGGCAGGCAGGCAAGCATGCTCACAGGCTCGCAGGCAGGCAGGCAGTCAGGCAGGCAGGAAGGCATACAGGCAGGCAGGCAGGCAGGCAGTCAGGCTAACTGGCAGGCAGGCAGGCAGTCTCGCAGGAAGTTAGGCAGGAAGATTCGCAGGCAGGCAGGCAGGCAAGCAAGCTTGCAGGCTCGCAGGCAGGCAGGCCGCAGGCAGGCAGGCAGGCAGGCTCGCAGGCAGGTAGCCAGGGTAGCAGGCAGGCAGGCTTCCAGGAAGGCAGGCAGGCAGGCAGGCATGCAGACAGACAGGCAGGCAGGCAGGCAGGTAGGCAGGCAGGCAGGCTCGCACCAGGCAGGCTCGCTGGAAGCAGGCAAGCAGTCTCGCAGGCAGGTAGGCAGGAAGGTTCACAGGCAGGCAGGCAGGCAGGCAAGCAAGCTCACAGGCTCGCAGGCAGGCAGACAGGCAGGTAGGCAGGCAGGCAGGCTCGCAGTCAGGCAGCCAGGCTAGCGGCAGGCAGGCAGGCAGGCTTGCAGGCAGGCAGGCAGGCAGGCATGCATGCAGACAGACAGGCAGGCAGGCAGGTAGGCAGGCAGGCAGGCTCGCACCAGGCAGGCTCGCAGGCAGGTAGGCAGGAAGGTTCACAGGCAGGCCGGCAGGCAAGCAAGCTCGCAGGCTCGCTGGCAGGAAGGCAGGCTCGCAGGCAGGCAGTCAGGCAGGCAGGCAGCCAGGCTAGCAGGCTAGCAGGCTAGCAGGCAGGCAGGCAGGCAGGCTCGCAGGCAGGCAGGCATGCATGCAGGCAGGCAGGTAGGCTCGCATGCATGCAGGCAGGCAAGCAAGCTCACAGGCTCGCAGGCAGGCAGGCAGGCACAGGCAGGCAGGCATGCAAGCAGGCAAGCAAGCTCGCGGGCTCGCAGTCAGGCTGGCAGGCAGGCATACAGGCAGGCAGGCAGGCAGCCAGGCAGGCTAACTGGCAGGCAGTCTCGCAGGCAGGTAGGCAGGAAGGTTCGCAGGCAGGAAGGCAGGCAAGCAAGCTCACATGCTCGCTCGTAGGCAGGCAGGCAGGTAGGCAGGCATGCAGACAGGTATGTAGGCAGGCAGGCAGGCAGGCTCGTCCAGGCAGGCTCGCTGGCAGGCAGGCAGGCATGCAGGAATGCAGGCAGGCAGGCAGGCAGACATGCAGGCAGGCAGGTAGGCAGGCAGGCAGGCAGGCAGCAGGCTCGCACCAGGCAGGCTCGCTGGCAAGCAGGCAGGCAGGCTCGCAGGAAGGTAGGCAGGAAGGTTCGCACGCAGGCAGGCAGGCAGGCAAGCTCACAGGCTTGCAGGCAGGCAGGCAGGCCGCAGGCAGGTAGGCAGGCAGGCAAGCAAGCTCGCAGGCTCGCACGCAGGCAGGCAGGCAGGCATGCAGGCAAGCAGGCAGGCAGGTAGACAGGCAGGCAGGCTGGAAGGCAGGCATGCAGGCAGGCATGCAGGCTTGCAGGCAGGCAGGCAGGCATGCATGCATGCAGGCAGGCAGGCAGGCTCTCATGCATGCAGGCAGGCAAGCAAGCTCACAGGCTCGCAGGCAGACAGGCAGGCCGGCATGCAAGCAGGCAAGCAAGCTCACAGGCAGGCATGCAGGCAGGCATACAGGCAGGCAGGCAGGCAGCCAGGCAGGCTATCTGGCAGGCAGGCTCGCAGGCAGGCAGGCAGGCAGGCTCGCAGGCAGGCAGGCTCGCATACATGCAGGCAGGCAAGCAAGTTCACAGGCTCACAGGCAGGCAGGCAGGCCGCAGGCAGGCAGGCAGGCAGGCAGGCAGGCAAGCAGGCAAGCAAGCTCGCAGGCTCGCAGGCAGGCAGGCAGTCTCGCAGGCAGGCAGGCAGGCAGGCAGGCAGGCAGGCAGGCAAGCCGGTTTGCATGCTCGCAGCCAGTAGGTTCACAGGCAGGCATGCTCGCAGGCAAGCTCACAGGCAGGCAGGCAGGCAGGCAGGCTCGCAGGCAGGCAGGCTCGCAGGCAGGAAGGCTCACAGGCAGGCAGGCAGGCAGGCAGGCTCGCAGGCAGGCAGGCAAGCAGGCTCGCAGGCACAGGCTCGCAGGCAGGCAGACAGGCTCACAGGCAGGCAGGCTCGCAGTCAGGTAGGCAGGAAGGCATGCAGGCAGGCAGGCAGGCAGGCAGGTAGGCAGGCAGGCAGGCAGGCAGGCAGGCAGGCAGGAAGGCTTGCAGGCAGGCAGGCTCGCAGGCAGGCAGGCAGGCAGGCAGGCAAGCATGCTCACAGGCTCGCAGGCAGGCAGGCAGGCAGGCAGGCAGGCAGGAAGGCATACAGGCAGGCAGGCAGGCAGGCAGTCAGGCTAACTGGCAGGCAGGCAGGCAGGCTCGCAGGAAGGTAGGCAGGAAGATTCGCAGGCAGGCAGGCAGGCAAGCAAGCTTGCAGGGTCGCAGGCAGGCAGGCCGCAGGCAGGCAGGCAGGCAGGCTCGCAGGCAGGTAGCCAGGGTAGCTGGCAGGTAGGCTTCCAGGCAGGCAGGCAGGCAGGCATGCAGACAGACAGGCAGGCAGGCAGGTAGGCAGGCAGGCAGGCTTGCACCAGGCAGGCTCGCTGGCAAGCAGTTAAGCAGTCTCGCAGGCAGGTAGGCAGGAAGGTTCACAGGCAGGCAGGCAGGCAGGCAAGCAAGCTCACAGGCTCGCAGGCAGGCAGGCAGGCAGGTAGGCAGGCAGGCAGGCTCGCAGTCAGACAGCCAGGCTAGCAGGCAGGCAGGCAGGCAGGCTTGCAGGCAGGCAGGCAGGCATGCATGCAGACAGACAGGCAGGCAGGCAGGTAGGCAGGCAGGCAGGCTCGCACCAGGCAGGCTCGCAGGCAGGTAGGCAGGAAGGTTCACAGGCAGGCAGGCAGGCAAGCAAGCTCGCAGGCTCGCTGGCAGGCAGGCAGGCTCGCAGGCAGGCAGTCAGGCAGGCAGGCAGCCAGGCTAGCAGGCTAGCAGGCTAGCAGGCAGGCAGGCAGGCATGCGTTCATGCAGGCAGGCAGGCTCGCATGCATGCAGGCAGGCAAGCAAGCTCACAGGCTCGCAGGCAGGCAGGCAGGCACAGGCAGGCAGGCATGCAAGCAGGCAAGCAAGCTCGCGGGCTCGCAGTCAGGCAGGCAGGCAGGCATACAGGCAGGCAGGCAGGCAGCCAGGCAGGCTAACTGGCAGGCAGGCTCGCAGGCAGGTAGGCAGGAAGGTTCGCAGGCAGGAAGGCAGGCAAGCAAGCTCACATGCTCGCTCGTAGGCAGGCAGGCAGGCAGGCATTCAGACAGGTATGTAGGCAGGCAGGCAGGCAGGCAGCAGGCTCGCACCAGGCAGGCTCGCTGGCAAGCAGGCAGGCATGCTCGCAGGCAGGTAGGCAGGAAGGTTCGCAGGCAGGCAGGCAGGCAGGCAAGCTCACAGGCTTGCAGGCAGGCAGGCAGGCCGCAGGCAGGTAGGCAGGCAGGCAAGCAAGCTCGCAGGCTCGCACGCAGGCAGGCAGGCAGGCATTCAGGCAAGCAGGCAGGCAGGTAGACAGGCAGGTAGGCTGGAAGGCAGGCATGCAGGCAGGCAGGCAGGCTTGCAGGCAGGCAGGCAGGCAAGCAAGCTCGCAGGATCGGAGGCAGGCAGGCAGGCTGCAGGCAGGCAGGCAGGCAGGTAGTCAAGCAGGCAAGCAAGCACGCAGGCTCGCAGGCAGGCAGGCAGCCAGGCAGCCAGGCTAGCAGGCTAGCAGGCTGGCAGTCAGGTAGGCAGGCATGCAGGCAGGCAGGCAGGCAGGCAGGCATGCAGGCAGGCAGGCAGGCAGGCAGGCAGGCTCGCACCAGGCAGGCTCGCTGGCAAGCAGGCAGGCAGGCTCGCAGGCAGGTAGGCAGGAAGTTTCACAGGCAGGCAGGCAGCAGGCAAGCAAGCTCACAGGCTTGCAGGCAGGCAGGCAGGCCGTAGGCAGGCAGGCAGGTGGGCAAGCTCACATGCTCGCAGGCAAACAGGCAGGCAGGCAGGCAGGCATGCATGCAGGCATGCAGGCAGGCAGGTTGGCAGGCAGGCTAGCAGCAGGCAGGCTCACTGGCAGGCAGGCATGCAGGCAGGCAGGCAGGCAAGCAAGCTCACATGCTCGCAGGCAAACAGGCAGGCAGGCAGGCAGGCAGGCATGCATGCAGGCATGCAGGCAGGCAGGTTGGCAGGCAGGCTAGCAGCAGGCAGGCTCGCTGGCAGGCAGGCATGCAGGCTCGCAGGCAGGTAGGCAGGAAGGTTCACAGGCAGGCAGGCAGGCAGGTAGACAAGCAGGCAGGCTTGCAGACAGACAGGCAGGCAGGCAGGCGGGCAGGCATGCGGGCTGGCAGGCAGGCTCGCACCAGGCAGGCTCGCTGGCAAGAAGGCAGGCAGGCAAGTAGGCAGGTAGGCAGGAAGGTTCGCAGGCAGGCAGGCAGGCAAGCAAGCTCGCAGGCAGGCAGGCAGGCCGCAGGCAGGCAGGCAGGCTCACAGGCAGGCAGCCAGGCTAGTAGGCAGGCAGGCAGCCAGGCAGGCTTCCAGGCAGACAGGCAGGCAGGTAGGCAGGCAGGCTGGCTCTCACCAGGCTGGCTCGCTGGCAAGCAGGCAGACAGGTTCACAGGCAGCTAGGCAGGAAGGTTCGTAGGCAGGTAGGCAGGAAGGTTCGCAGGCAGGCAGGCAGGCAAACAAGCTCACAGGCTCGCCGGTAGGCAGGCCACAGGCAGCCAGGCTAGCAGGCTAGCAGGCAGGCAGGCAAGCAGGCAGGCAGGCTCGCACTAGGCAGGCTCGCTGGCAAGCAGGCAGGCAGGCTCACAGGCAGGTAAGCAAGAAGGTTCGCAGGCAGGCAGGCAGGCAAGCAAGCTCGCAGGCTCGCAGGCAAGCAGGCAGGCCGGCCGCAGGCAGGCAGGCAGGCAGGCAGGCAAGCAGGCAAGCAAGCGCG
Source organism: Tenrec ecaudatus (assembly GCF_050624435.1). Taxonomy (NCBI): domain Eukaryota; kingdom Metazoa; phylum Chordata; class Mammalia; order Afrosoricida; family Tenrecidae; genus Tenrec; species Tenrec ecaudatus. The sequence goes on along the minus strand of NW_027457635.1, from coordinate 2,984,495 downwards.
CAGGCTCGCAGGCTCACAGGCAGGCAGGCAAGCAGGCTCGCAGGCACAGGCTCTCAGGCAGGCAGGCAGCAGGCAGGCAGGCAGGCTCGAAGGCAGGCAGGATCGCAGTCAGGTAGGCAGGAAGGCATGCAGGCAGGCAGGCAGCTAGGCAGGCTCGCTGTCAGGCAGACAGGCAGGCAGGAAGGCTAGCAGGCAGGCAGGCTCGCAGGCAGGAAGGCAGGCAAGCATACTCGCAGGCTCGCAGGCAGGCAGGCATGCAGGCAGGCAGGCATGCAGGCAGGCAGGCAGGCAGGCTCGCTGGCAGGCAGGCAGGCAGGCAGGCTTCAGGCAGGTAGGCAGGAAGGTTAGCAGGCAGGAAGGCAGGCAAGCAGGCCGCAGGCAGGCAGGCAGGCAGGCAGGCAAGCAGGCAGGCAGGCAGCCAGGCAGGTAGACAGGCAGGAAGGCAGGAAGGCAGGCAGGCTAGCAGGCAGGCAGGCTTGCAGGCAGGCAGGCAACCAAGCTCACATGATCGCTTGTAGGCAGGCAGGCAGGCATGCAGACAGGTAGGTAGGCAAGCAGGCAGGCAGGCAGGCAGGCTCGCACCAGGCAGGCTCGCTGGCAGGCAGGCAGGCAGGCTCGCACCAGGCAGGCTCGCTGGCAGGCAGGCAGGCAGGCTGGCACCAGGCAGGCTCGCTGGCAGGCAGGCAGGTAGGCTCACAGGCAGGAAAGCAAGAAGGTTCGCAGGCAGGCAGGCAGGCATGCATGCAGGCAGGCAGTCAGGCTCGCAGGCAGGCAGGCTCGCATACATGCAGGCAGGCAAGCAAGCTCACAGGCTCGCAGGCAGGCAGGCAGGCCGCAGGCAGGCAGGCAGGCAAGCAGGCAAGCAGGCAGGCAGGCAGGCATGCATGCAGGCAGGCAGACAGGCTCGCAGGCAGGCAGGCTCGCATACATGCAGGCAGGCAAGCAAGCTCACAGGCTCGCAGGCAGGCCGCAGGCAGGCAGGCAGGAAGGCAGACAGGCAAGCAGGCAAGCAAGTTCGCAGGCTCACAGGCAGGCAGGCAGGCCACAGGCAGGTAGGCAGGCCGGCAGGCAAGCAGGCAAGCAAGCTCGCAGGCTCGCAGGCAGGCAGGCAGGCAGGCTCGCAGGCAGGCAGTCAGGCAGGCAGGCAGCCAGGCTAGCAGGCTAGCAGGCATGCAGGCAGGCTCACAGGCAGGCAGGCAGGCAGGCAGGCATAAATGCAGCCAGGCAGGCATCCAGGCAGGCAGGCAGGCAGGCAGGAAGGCAGGCAGGAAGGCAGGCAGGCTAGCAGGCAGGCAGTCTTGCAGGCAGGCAGGCAGGCAAGCAAGCTCATGCTCGCTCGTAGGCAGGCAGGCAGTCAGGCAGGCATGCAGACAGGTAGGTAGGCAGGCAGGCGGGCAGGCTCGTCCAGGCATGCTCGCTGGCAGGCATTCAAGCAGGCAAGCAGGCAGGCAGGCAGGCTCGCAGGCAGGCAGACTCACAGGCAGGCAGGCAGGCAGGCAGGCTCGCAGGCAGGCAGGAAAGCAGGCTCGCAGGCAGAGGCTCGCAGGCAGACAGGCAGATAGGCAGGCAGGCTCACAGGCAGGCAGGCTCGCAGTCAGGTAGGCAGGAAGGCATGCAGGCAGGCAGGCCGGTAGGAAGGCAGGCAGGCAGGAAGGCAGGCAAGCAGGAAGGCTAGCAGGCAGGCAGGCTTGAAGGCAGGCAGGCAGGCAAGAAAGCTCACATGCTCGCTCGGTGGCAGGCAGGCAGGCAGGCAGGCAAGCAGGCAAGCAAGCTCACAGGCTCGCAGGCAGGTAGGCAGGCCGCAGGCAGGCAGGCAGGCAGGCAGGCAAGCAGGCAAGCAGGCAGGCAGGCAGGCAGGCAGGCATGCATGCATGCAGGCAGGCAGGCATGCATGCATGCAGGCAGGCAGGCAGGCAGGCAGGTAGACAGGCAGGCAGGCAGGAAAGCAGGCAGGCTAGCCGGCAGGCAGCCTTGCAGGTAGGCAGGCAGGCAGGCAGGTAGGAAGTGTAGCAGCAGGCAAGCTCGCAGGCAGGCAGGCAGGTAGGCTCGCAGGCAGGCAGGCAGGCAAGCAAGCTCGCAGGCTCACAGGCAGGCAGGCAGGCCTCAGGCAGGTAGGCAGGCAGGCAGGCAAGCGGGCAAGCAAGCTCGCAGGCTCGCAGGCAGGTAGGCAGGCTCGCAGTCAGGCAGTAAGTCAGCCAGGCTAGCAGGCTAGCAGGCAGGCAGGCAGGCTCGCAGGCAGGCAGACTCACAGGTAGGCAGGCAGGCAGGCAGGCAGGCAGGCTCAGGCAGGCAGGAAAGCAGGCTCGCAGGCACAGGCTCGCAGGCAGACAGGCAGATAGGCAGGCAGGCAGGTAGGCAGGCAGGCAGGCAGGCAGGCAGGCAGGAAGGCTTGCAGGCAGGCAGGCTCGCAGGCAGGCAGGCAGGCAGGCAGGCAGGCAAGCATGCTCACAGGCTCGCAGGCAGGCAGGCAGGCAGGCAGGCAGGAAGGCATACAGGCAGGCAGGCAGGCAGGCAGTCAGGCTAACTGGCAGGCAGGCAGGCAGGCTCGCAGGAAGGTAGGCAGGAAGATTCGCAGGCAGGCAGGCAGGCAAGCAAGCTTGCAGGCTCGCAGGCAGGCAGGCCGCAGGCAGGCAGGCAGGCAGGCTCGCAGGCAGGTAGCCAGGGTAGCAGGCAGGTAGGCTTCCAGGCAGGCAGGCAGGCAGGCATGCAGACAGACAGGCAGGCAGGCAGGTAGGCAGGCAGGCAGGCTTGCACCAGGCAGGCTCGCTGGTAAGCAGTTAAGCAGTCTCGCAGGCAGGTAGGCAGGAAGGTTCACAGGCAGGCAGGCAGGCAGGCAAGCAAGCTCACAGGCTCGCAGGCAGGCAGGCAGGCAGGTAGGCAGGCAGGCAGGCTCGCAGTCAGACAGCCAGGCTAGCAGGCAGGCAGGCAGGCAGGCTTGCAGGCAGGCAGGCAGGCATGCATGCAGACAGACAGGCAGGCAGGCAGGTAGGCAGGCAGGCAGGCTCGCACCAGGCAGGCTCGCAGGCAGGTAGGCAGGAAGGTTCACAGGCAGGCAGGCAGGCAAGCAAGCTCGCAGGCTCGCTGGCAGGCAGGCAGGCTCGCAGGCAGGCAGTCAGGCAGGCAGGCAGCCAGGCTAGCAGGCTAGCAGGCTAGCAGGCAGGCAGGCAGGCATGCATGCATGCAGGCAGGCAGGCTCGCATGCATGCAGGCAGGCAAGCAAGCTCACAGGCTCGCAGGCAGGCAGGCAGGCACAGGCAGGCAGGCATGCAAGCAGGCAAGCAAGCTCGCGGGCTCGCAGTCAGGCAGGCAGGCAGGCATACAGGCAGGCAGGCAGGCAGCCAGGCAGGCTAACTGGCAGGCAGGCTCGCAGGCAGGTAGGCAGGAAGGTTCGCAGGCAGGAAGGCAGGCAAGCAAGCTCACATGCTCGCTCGTAGGCAGGCAGGCAGGCAGGCATTCAGACAGGTATGTAGGCAGGCAGGCAGGCAGGCAGCAGGCTCGCACCAGGCAGGCTCGCTGGCAAGCAGGCAGGCATGCTCGCAGGCAGGTAGGCAGGAAGGTTCGCAGGCAGGCAGGCAGGCAGGCAAGCTCACAGGCTTGCAGGCAGGCAGGCAGGCCGCAGGCAGGTAGGCAGGCAGGCAAGCAAGCTCGCAGGCTCGCACGCAGGCAGGCAGGCAGGCATTCAGGCAAGCAGGCAGGCAGGTAGACAGGCAGGTAGGCTGGAAGGCAGGCATGCAGGCAGGCAGGCAGGCTTGCAGGCAGGCAGGCAGGCAAGCAAGCTCGCAGGATCGGAGGCAGGCAGGCAGGCTGCAGGCAGGCAGGCAGGCAGGTAGTCAAGCAGGCAAGCAAGCACGCAGGCTCGCAGGCAGGCAGGCAGCCAGGCAGCCAGGCTAGCAGGCTAGCAGGCTGGCAGTCAGGTAGGCAGGCATGCAGGCAGGCAGGCAGGCAGGCAGGCATGCAGGCAGGCAGGCAGGCAGGCAGGCAGGCAGGCTCGCACCAGGCAGGCTCGCTGGCAAGCAGGCAGGCAGGCTCGCAGGCAGGTAGGCAGGAAGTTTCACAGGCAGGCAGGCAGCAGGCAAGCAAGCTCACAGGCTTGCAGGCAGGCAGGCAGGCCGTAGGCAGGCAGGCAGGCGGGCAAGCTCACATGCTCGCAGGCAAACAGGCAGGCAGGCAGGCAGGCAGGCATGCATGCAGGCATGCAGGCAGGCAGGTTGGCAGGCAGGCTAGCAGCAGGCAGGCTCGCTGGCAGGCAGGCATGCAGGCAGGCAGGCAGGCAAGCAAGCTCACATGCTCGCAGGCAAACAGGCAGGCAGGCAGGCAGGCAGGCATGCATGCAGGCATGCAGGCAGGCAGGTTGGCAGGCAGGCTAGCAGCAGGCAGGCTCGCTGGCAGGCAGGCATGCAGGCAGGCAGGCAGGCAAGCAAGCTCACATGCTCGCAGGCAAACAGGCAGGCAGGCAGGCAGGCAGGCATGCATGCAGGCATGCAGGCAGGCAGGTTGGCAGGCAGGCTAGCAGCAGGCAGGCTCGCTGGCAGGCAGGCATGCAGGCTCGCAGGCAGGTAGGCAGGAAGGTTCGCAGGCAGGCAAGCAGGCAAGCAAGCTCACAGGCTCACAGGCAGGCAGGCAGGCTGCAGGCAGGCAGGCAGGCAGGCAGGCCGCAGGCCAGCAGGCAGGTAGGCAGGCAGGTAGGCAGGCAGGCTCGCAGGCAGGCAGCCAGGCTAGCAGGCAGGCAGGCAGGCAGGCAGGTAGACAAGCAGGCAGGCTTGCAGACAGACAGGCAGGCAGGCAGGCGGGCAGGCATGCGGGCTGGCAGGCAGGCTCGCACCAGGCAGGCTCGCTGGCAAGAAGGCAGGCAGGCAAGTAGGCAGGTAGGCAGGAAGGTTCGCAGGCAGGCAGGCAGGCAAGCAAGCAAGCTCGCAGGCAGGCAGGCAGGCCGCAGGCAGGCAGGCAGGCTCACAGGCAGGCAGCCAGGCTAGCAGGCAGGCAGGCAGCCAGGCAGGCTTCCAGGCAGACAGGCAGGCAGGTAGGCAGGCAGGCTGGCTCTCACCAGGCTGGCTCGCTGGCAAGCAGGCAGACAGGTTCACAGGCAGCTAGGCAGGAAGGTTCGTAGGCAGGTAGGCAGGAAGGTTCGCAGGCAGGCAGGCAGGCAAACAAGCTCACAGGCTCGCCGGTAGGCAGGCCACAGGCAGCCAGGCTAGCAGGCTAGCAGGCAGGCAGGCAAGCAGGCAGGCAGGCTCGCACTAGGCAGGCTCGCTGGCAAGCAGGCAGGCAGGCTCACAGGCAGGTAAGCAAGAAGGTTCGCAGGCAGGCAGGCAGGCAGGCAAGCAAGCTCGCAGGCTCGCAGGCAAGCAGGCAGGCCGGCCGCAGGCAGGCAGGCAGGCAGGCAGGCAAGCAGGCAAGCAAGCGCGCAGGCTCGCAGGCTCACAGGCAGGCAGGCAAGCAGGCTCGCAGGCACAGGCTCTCAGGCAGGCAGGCAGCAGGCAGGCAGGCAGGCTCGAAGGCAGGCAGGATCGCAGTCAGGTAGGCAGGAAGGCATGCAGGCAGGCAGGCAGCTAGGCAGGCTCGCTGTCAGGCAGACAGGCAGGCAGGAAGGCTAGCAGGCAGGCAGGCTCGCAGGCAGGAAGGCAGGCAAGCATACTCGCAGGCTCGCAGGCAGGCAGGCATGCAGGCAGGCAGGCATGCAGGCAGGCAGGCAGGCAGGCTCGCTGGCAGGCAGGCAGGCAGGCAGGCTTCAGGCAGGTAGGCAGGAAGGTTAGCAGGCAGGAAGGCAGGCAAGCAGGCCGCAGGCAGGCAGGCAGGCAGGCAGGCAAGCAGGCAGGCAGGCAGCCAGGCAGGTAGACAGGCAGGAAGGCAGGAAGGCAGGCAGGCTAGCAGGCAGGCAGGCTTGCAGGCAGGCAGGCAACCAAGCTCACATGATCGCTTGTAGGCAGGCAGGCAGGCATGCAGACAGGTAGGTAGGCAAGCAGGCAGGCAGGCAGGCAGGCTCGCACCAGGCAGGCTCGCTGGCAGGCAGGCAGGCAGGCTCGCACCAGGCAGGCTCGCTGGCAGGCAGGCAGGCAGGCTGGCACCAGGCAGGCTCGCTGGCAGGCAGGCAGGTAGGCTCACAGGCAGGAAAGCAAGAAGGTTCGCAGGCAGGCAGGCAGGCATGCATGCAGGCAGGCAGTCAGGCTCGCAGGCAGGCAGGCTCGCATACATGCAGGCAGGCAAGCAAGCTCACAGGCTCGCAGGCAGGCAGGCAGGCCGCAGGCAGGCAGGCAGGCAAGCAGGCAAGCAGGCAGGCAGGCAGGCATGCATGCAGGCAGGCAGACAGGCTCGCAGGCAGGCAGGCTCGCATACATGCAGGCAGGCAAGCAAGCTCACAGGCTCGCAGGCAGGCCGCAGGCAGGCAGGCAGGAAGGCAGACAGGCAAGCAGGCAAGCAAGTTCGCAGGCTCACAGGCAGGCAGGCAGGCCACAGGCAGGTAGGCAGGCCGGCAGGCAAGCAGGCAAGCAAGCTCGCAGGCTCGCAGGCAGGCAGCCAGGCTAGCAGGCTAGCAGGCATGCAGGCAGGCTCACAGGCAGGCAGGCAGGCAGGCAGGCATAAATGCAGCCAGGCAGGCATCCAGGCAGGCAGGCAGGCAGGCAGGAAGGCAGGCAGGAAGGCAGGCAGGCTAGCAGGCAGGCAGTCTTGCAGGCAGGCAGGCAGGCAAGCAAGCTCATGCTCGCTCGTAGGCAGGCAGGCAGTCAGGCAGGCAGGCAGGCAGGCAGGCAGGCAGGCAGGCATGCAGGCAGGCAGGCAGGCAGGCAGGCTCGCACCAGGCAGGCTCGCTGGCAAGCAGGCAGGCAGGCTCGCAGGCAGGTAGGCAGGAAGTTTCACAGGCAGGCAGGCAGCAGGCAAGCAAGCTCACAGGCTTGCAGGCAGGCAGGCAGGCCGTAGGCAGGCAGGCAGGCGGGCAAGCTCACATGCTCGCATGCAAACAGGCAGGCAGGCAGGCAGGCAGGCATGCATGCAGGCATGCAGGCAGGCAGGTTGGCAGGCAGGCTAGCAGCAGGCAGGCTCGCTGGCAGGCAGGCATGCAGGCTCGCAGGCAGGTAGGCAGGAAGGTTCGCAGGCAGGCAAGCAGGCAAGCAAGCTCACAGGCTCACAGGCAGGCAGGCAGGCTGCAGGCAGGCAGGCAGGCAGGCAGGCCGCAGGCCAGCAGGCAGGTAGGCAGGCAGGTAGGCAGGCAGGCTCGCAGGCAGGCAGCCAGGCTAGCAGGCAGGCAGGCAGGCAGGCAGGTAGACAAGCAGGCAGGCTTGCAGACAGACAGGCAGGCAGGCAGGCGGGCAGGCATGCGGGCTGGCAGGCAGGCTCGCACCAGGCAGGCTCGCTGGCAAGAAGGCAGGCAGGCAAGTAGGCAGGTAGGCAGGAAGGTTCGCAGGCAGGCAGGCAGGCAAGCAAGCTCGCAGGCAGGCAGGCAGGCCGCAGGCAGGCAGGCAGGCTCACAGGCAGGCAGCCAGGCTAGCAGGCAGGCAGGCAGCCAGGCAGGCTTCCAGGCAGACAGGCAGGCAGGTAGGCAGGCAGGCTGGCTCTCACCAGGCTGGCTCGCTGGCAAGCAGGCAGACAGGTTCACAGGCAGCTAGGCAGGAAGGTTCGTAGGCAGGTAGGCAGGAAGGTTCGCAGGCAGGCAGGCAGGCAAACAAGCTCACAGGCTCGCCGGTAGGCAGGCCACAGGCAGCCAGGCTAGCAGGCTAGCAGGCAGGCAGGCAAGCAGGCAGGCAGGCTCGCACTAGGCAGGCTCGCTGGCAAGCAGGCAGGCAGGCTCACAGGCAGGTAAGCAAGAAGGTTCGCAGGCAGGCAGGCAGGCAAGCAAGCTCGCAGGCTCGCAGGCAAGCAGGCAGGCCGGCCGCAGGCAGGCAGGCAGGCAGGCAGGCAAGCAGGCAAGCAAGCGCGCAGGCTCGCAGGCTCACAGGCAGGCAGGCAAGCAGGCTCGCAGGCACAGGCTCTCAGGCAGGCAGGCAGCAGGCAGGCAGGCAGGCTCGAAGGCAGGCAGGATCGCAGTCAGGTAGGCAGGAAGGCATGCAGGCAGGCAGGCAGCTAGGCAGGCTCGCTGTCAGGCAGACAGGCAGGCAGGAAGGCTAGCAGGCAGGCAGGCTCGCAGGCAGGAAGGCAGGCAAGCATACTCGCAGGCTCGCAGGCAGGCAGGCATGCAGGCAGGCAGGCATGCAGGCAGGCAGGCAGGCAGGCTCGCTGGCAGGCAGGCAGGCAGGCAGGCTTCAGGCAGGTAGGCAGGAAGGTTAGCAGGCAGGAAGGCAGGCAAGCAGGCCGCAGGCAGGCAGGCAGGCAGGCAGGCAAGCAGGCAGGCAGGCAGCCAGGCAGGTAGACAGGCAGGAAGGCAGGAAGGCAGGCAGGCTAGCAGGCAGGCAGGCTTGCAGGCAGGCAGGCAACCAAGCTCACATGATCGCTTGTAGGCAGGCAGGCAGGCATGCAGACAGGTAGGTAGGCAAGCAGGCAGGCAGGCAGGCAGGCTCGCACCAGGCAGGCTCGCTGGCAGGCAGGCAGGCAGGCTCGCACCAGGCAGGCTCGCTGGCAGGCAGGCAGGCAGGCTGGCACCAGGCAGGCTCGCTGGCAGGCAGGCAGGTAGGCTCACAGGCAGGAAAGCAAGAAGGTTCGCAGGCAGGCAGGCAGGCATGCATGCAGGCAGGCAGTCAGGCTCGCAGGCAGGCAGGCTCGCATACATGCAGGCAGGCAAGCAAGCTCACAGGCTCGCAGGCAGGCAGGCAGGCCGCAGGCAGGCAGGCAGGCAAGCAGGCAAGCAGGCAGGCAGGCAGGCATGCATGCAGGCAGGCAGACAGGCTCGCAGGCAGGCAGGCTCGCATACATGCAGGCAGGCAAGCAAGCTCACAGGCTCGCAGGCAGGCCGCAGGCAGGCAGGCAGGAAGGCAGACAGGCAAGCAGGCAAGCAAGTTCGCAGGCTCACAGGCAGGCAGGCAGGCCACAGGCAGGTAGGCAGGCCGGCAGGCAAGCAGGCAAGCAAGCTCGCAGGCTCGCAGGCAGGCAGGCAGGCAGGCTCGCAGGCAGGCAGTCAGGCAGGCAGGCAGCCAGGCTAGCAGGCTAGCAGGCATGCAGGCAGGCTCACAGGCAGGCAGGCAGGCAGGCAGGCATAAATGCAGCCAGGCAGGCATCCAGGCAGGCAGGCAGGCAGGCAGGAAGGCAGGCAGGAAGGCAGGCAGGCTAGCAGGCAGGCAGTCTTGCAGGCAGGCAGGCAGGCAAGCAAGCTCATGCTCGCTCGTAGGCAGGCAGGCAGTCAGGCAGGCATGCAGACAGGTAGGTAGGCAGGCAGGCGGGCAGGCTCGTCCAGGCATGCTCGCTGGCAGGCAGTCAAGCAGGCAAGCAGGCAGGCAGGCAGGCTCGCAGGCAGGCAGACTCACAGGCAGGCAGGCAGGCAGGCAGGCTCGCAGGCAGGCAGGAAAGCAGGCTCGCAGGCAGAGGCTCGCAGGCAGACAGGCAGATAGGCAGGCAGGCTCACAGGCAGGCAGGCTCGCAGTCAGGTAGGCAGGAAGGCATGCAGGCAGGCAGGCCGGTAGGAAGGCAGGCAGGCAGGAAGGCAGGCAAGCAGGAAGGCTAGCAGGCAGGCAGGCTTGAAGGCAGGCAGGCAGGCAAGAAAGCTCACATGCTCGCTCGGTGGCAGGCAGGCAGGCAGGCAGGCAAGCAGGCAAGCAAGCTCACAGGCTCGCAGGCAGGTAGGCAGGCCGCAGGCAGGCAGGCAGGCAGGCAGGCAAGCAGGCAAGCAGGCAGGCAGGCAGGCAGGCATGCATGCATGCAGGCAGGCAGGCATGCATGCATGCAGGCAGGCAGGCAGGCAGGCAGGTAGACAGGCAGGCAGGCAGGAAAGCAGGCAGGCTAGCCGGCAGGCAGCCTTGCAGGTAGGCAGGCAGGCAGGCAGGTAGGAAGTGTAGCAGCAGGCAAGCTCGCAGGCAGGCAGGCAGGTAGGCTCGCAGGCAGGCAGGCAGGCAAGCAAGCTCGCAGGCTCACAGGCAGGCAGGCAGGCCTCAGGCAGGTAGGCAGGCAGGCAGGCAAGCGGGCAAGCAAGCTCGCAGGCTCGCAGGCAGGTAGGCAGGCTCGCAGTCAGGCAGTAAGTCAGCCAGGCTAGCAGGCTAGCAGGCAGGCAGGCAGGCTCGCAGGCAGGCAGACTCACAGGTAGGCAGGCAGGCAGGCAGGCAGGCAGGCTCAGGCAGGCAGGAAAGCAGGCTCGCAGGCACAGGCTCGCAGGCAAGCAGGCAGATAGGCAGGCAGGCTCGCAGGCAGGCAGGCTCGCAGTCAGGTAGGCAGGAAGGCATGCAGGCAGGCAGGCTCACAGGCAAGCAGGCAGGCAGGCAGGCAGGCAGGCATGCAGGCAAGCAAGCTTGCAGGCTCGGAGGCAGGCAGGCAGGCTGCAGGCAGGCAGGCAGGCAGGTAGTCAAGCAGGCAAGCAAGCACGCAGGCTCGCAGGCAGGCAGGCAGGCAGGCAGCCAGGCTAGCAGGCTAGCAGGCTGGCAGTCAGGTAGGCAGGCATGCAGGCAGGCAGGCAGGCAGGCATGCAGGCAGGCAGGCAGGCAGGCAGGCAGGCAGGCTCGCACCAGGCAGGCTCGCTGGCAAGCAGGCAGGCAGGCTCGCAGGCAGGTAGGCAGGAAGTTTCACAGGCAGGCAGGCAGCAGGCAAGCAAGCTCACAGGCTTGCAGGCAGGCAGGCAGGCCGTAGGCAGGCAGGCAGGCGGGCAAGCAAGCTCGCAGGCTCGCAGGCAGGCAGACAGGCAGGCAGGCAGGAAGTCTGGCAGGCTAGCAGGCAGGCAGGCTTGCAGGCAGGCAGGCAGGCAAGCAAGCTCACATGCTCGCAGGCAAACAGGCAGGCAGGCATGCAGGCAGGCAGGTTGGCAGGCAGGCTAGCAGCAGGCAGGCTCGCTGGCAGGCAGGCATGCAGGCTCGCAGGCAGGTAGGCAGGAAGGTTCGCAGGCAGGCAAGCAGGCAAGCAAGCTCACAGGCTCACAGGCAGGCAGGCAGGCTGCAGGCAGGCAGGCAGGCAGGCAGGCAGGCCGCAGGCCGGCAGGCAGGTAGGCAGGCAGGCTCGCAGGCAGGCAGCCAGGCTAGCAGGCAGGCAGGCAGGCAGGCAGGTAGACAAGCAGGCAGGCTTGCAGACAGACAGGCAGGCAGGCAGGCGGGCAGGCAGGCGGGCAGGCAGGCAGGCTCGCACCAGGCAGGCTCGCTGGCAAGAAGGCAGGCAGGCAAGTAGGCAGGTAGGCAGGAAGGTTCGCAGGCAGGCAGGCAGGCAAGCAAGCTCGCAGGCAGGCAGGCAGGCCGCAGGCAGGCAGGCAGGCTCACAGGCAGGCAGCCAGGCTAGCAGGCAGGCAGGCAGCCAGGCAGGCTTCCAGGCAGACAGGCAGGCAGGTAGGCAGGCAGGCTGGCTCTCACCAGGCTGGCTCGCTGGCATGCAGGCAGGCAGGTTCACAGGCAGCTAGGCAGGAAGGTTCGCAGGCAGGTAGGCAGGAAGGTTCGCAGGCAGGCAGGCAGGCAAACAAGCTCACAGGCTCGCCGGTAGGCAGGCCACAGGCAGCCAGGCTAGCAGGCTAGCAGGCACGCAGGCAAGCAGGCAGGCAGGCTCGCACTAGGCAGGCTCGCTAGCAAGCAGGCAGGCAGGCTCACAGGCAGGTAAGCAAGAAGGTTCGCAGGCAGGCAGGCAGGCAAGCAAGCTCGCAGGCTCGCAGGCAAGCAGGCAGGCCGGCCGCAGGCAGGCAGGCAGGCAGGCAGGCAAGCAGGCAAGCAAGCGCGCAGGCTCGCAGGCTCACAGGCAGGCAGGCAAGCAGGCTCGCAGGCACAGGCTCTCAGGCAGGCAGGCAGCAGGCAGGCAGGCAGGCTCGAAGGCAGGCAGGATCGCAGTCAGGTAGGCAGGAAGGCATGCAGGCAGGCAGGCAGCTAGGCAGGCTCGCTGTCAGGCAGACAGGCAGGCAGGAAGGCTAGCAGGCAGGCAGGCTCGCAGGCAGGAAGGCAGGCAAGCATACTCGCAGGTTCGCAGGCAGGCAGGCATGCAGGCAGGCAGGCATGCAGGCAGGCAGGCAGGCAGGCTCGCTGGCAGGCAGGCAGGCAGGCAGGCTTCAGGCAGGTAGGCAGGAAGGTTAGCAGGCAGGAAGGCAGGCAAGCAGGCCGCAGGCAGGCAGGCAGGCAGGCAGGCAAGCAGGCAGGCAGGCAGCCAGGCAGGTAGACAGGCAGGAAGGCAGGAAGGCAGGCAGGCTAGCAGGCAGGCAGGCTTGCAGGCAGGCAGGCAGGAAGGTTCGCAGGCAGGCAAGCAGGCAAGCAAGCTCACAGGCTCACAGGCAGGCAGGCAGGCTGCAGGCAGGCAGGCAGGCAGGCAGGCCGCAGGCCAGCAGGCAGGCCAGCAGGCAGGTAGGCAGGCAGGTAGGCAGGCAGGCTCGCAGGCAGGCAGCCAGGCTAGCAGGCAGGCAGGCAGGCAGGCAGGTAGACAAGCAGGCAGGCTTGCAGACAGACAGGCAGGCAGGCAGGCGGGCAGGCATGCGGGCTGGCAGGCAGGCTCGCACCAGGCAGGCTCGCTGGCAAGAAGGCAGGCAGGCAAGTAGGCAGGTAGGCAGGAAGGTTCGCAGGCAGGCAGGCAGGCAAGCAAGCAAGCTCGCAGGCAGGCAGGCAGGCCGCAGGCAGGCAGGCAGGCTCACAGGCAGGCAGCCAGGCTAGCAGGCAGGCAGGCAGCCAGGCAGGCTTCCAGGCAGACAGGCAGGCAGGTAGGCAGGCAGGCTGGCTCTCACCAGGCTGGCTCGCTGGCAAGCAGGCAGACAGGTTCACAGGCAGCTAGGCAGGAAGGTTCGTAGGCAGGTAGCCAGGAAGGTTCGCAGGCAGGCAGGCAGGCAAACAAGCTCACAGGCTCGCCGGTAGGCAGGCCACAGGCAGCCAGGCTAGCAGGCTAGCAGGCAGGCAGGCAAGCAGGCAGGCAGGCTCGCACTAGGCAGGCTCGCTGGCAAGCAGGCAGGCAGGCTCACAGGCAGGTAAGCAAGAAGGTTCGCAGGCAGGCAGGCAGGCAAGCAAGCTCGCAGGCTCGCAGGCAAGCAGGCAGGCCGGCCGCAGGCAGGCAGGCAGGCAGGCAGGCAAGCAGGCAAGCAAGCGCGCAGGCTCGCAGGCTCACAGGCAGGCAGGCAAGCAGGCTCGCAGGCACAGGCTCTCAGGCAGGCAGGCAGCAGGCAGGCAGGCAGGCTCGAAGGCAGGCAGGATCGCAGTCAGGTAGGCAGGAAGGCATGCAGGCAGGCAGGCAGCTAGGCAGGCTCGCTGTCAGGCAGACAGGCAGGCAGGAAGGCTAGCAGGCAGGCAGGCTCGCAGGCAGGAAGGCAGGCAAGCATACTCGCAGGCTCGCAGGCAGGCAGGCATGCAGGCAGGCAGGCAGGTTCGCTGGCAGGCAGGCAGGCAGGCTCGCAGGCAGGTAGGCAGGAAGGTTAGCAGGCAGGAAGGCAGGCAAGCAAGCTCACTGGCTTGCAGGCAGGCAAGCAGGCCGCAGGCAGGCAGGCAGGCAGGCAAGCAGGCAGGCAGGCAGCCAGGCAGGTAGACAGGCAGGAAGGCAGGAAGGCAGGCAGGCTAGCAGGCAGGCAGGCTTGCAGGCAGGCAGGCAAGCAAGCTCACATGATCGCTTGCAGGCAGGCAGGCAGGCATGCAGACAGGTAGGTAGGCAAGCAGGCAGGCAGGCAGGCAGGCTCGCACCAGGCAGGCTCGCTGGCAGGCAGGCAGGCAGGCTCGCACCAGGCAGGCTCGCTGGCAGGCAGGCAGGCAGGCTCGCACCAGGCAGGCTCGCTGGCAGGCAGGCAGGTAGGCTCACAGGCAGGAAAGCAAGAAGGTTCGCAGGCAGGCAGGCAGGCATGCATGCAGGCAGGCAGTCAGGCTCGCAGGCAGGCAGGCTCGCATACATGCAGGCAGGCAAGCAAGCTCACAGGCTCACAGGCAGGCAGGCAGGCCGCAGGCAGGCAGGCAGGCAAGCAGGCAAGCAGGCAGGCAGGCATGCATGCAGGCAGGCAGACAGGCTCGCAGGCAGGCAGGCACGCATACATACAGGCAGGCAAGCAAGCTCACAGGCTCGCAGGCAGGCAGGCAGGCCGCAGGCAGGCAGGCAGGCAGGCAGACAGGCAAGCAGGCAAGCAAGCTCGCAGGCTCACAGGCAGGCAGGCAGGCCACAGGCAGGTAGGCAGGCCGGCAGGCAAGTAGGCAAGCAAGCTCGCAGGCTCGCAGGCAGGCAGGCAGGCAGGCTCGCAGGCAGGCAGTCAGGCAGGCAGGCAGCCAGGCTAGCAGGCATGCAGGCAGGCTCACAGGCAGGCAGGCAGGCAGGCAGGCATAAATGCAGTCAGGCAGGCATCCAGGCAGGCAGGCAGGCAGGCAGGCAGGCAGGCAGGCAGGAAGGCAGGCAGGCTAGCAGGCAGGCAGTCTTGCAGGCAGGCAGGCAGGCAAGCAAGCTCATGCTCGCTCGTAGGCAGGCAGGCAGTCAGGCAGGCATGCAGACAGGTAGGTAGGCAGGCAGACAGGCAGGCAGGCAGGCTCGTCCATGCATGCTCGCTGGCAGGCAGTCAAGCAGGCAAGCAGGCAGGCAGGCAGGCTCGCAGGCAGGCAGACTCACAGGCAGGCAGGCAGGCAGGCAGGCTCGCAGGCAGGCAGGAAAGCAGGCTCGCAGGCAGAGGCTCGCAGGCAGACAGGCAGATAGGCAGGCAGGCTCACAGGCAGGCAGGCTCGCAGTCAGGTAGGCAGGAAGGCATGCAGGCAGGCAGGCCGGTAGGCAGGCAGGAAGGCAGGAAGGCAGGCAAGCATGAAGGCTAGCAGGCAGGCAGGCTTGAAGGCAGGCAGGCAGGCAAGGAAGCTCACATGCTCGCTCGGTGGCAGGCAGGCAGGCAGGCAGGCAAGCAGGCAAGCAAGCTCGCAGGCTCGCAGGCAGGCAGGCAGGCAGGCAGGCAGGCAGGCAGGCTGGCAGGCAGGCAGTCAGGCAGGCATGCAGGCAGGCAGGCAGGCTCGCAGGCAGGCAGGCTCGCATACATGCAGGCAGGCAAGCAAGCTCACAGGCTCGCAGGCAGGTAGGCAGGCCGCAGGCAGGCAGGCAGGCAAGCAGGCAAGCAGGCAGGCAGGCAGGCATGCATGCATGCAGGCAGGCAGGCAGGCAGGCAGGCAGGTAGACAAGCAGGCAGGCAGGAAAGCAGGCAGGCTAGCCGGCAGGCAGCCTTGCAGGTAGGCAGGCCGGCAGGCAGGTAGGAAGTCTAGCAGCAGGCAAGCTCGCAGGCAGGCAGGCAGGTAGGCTCGCAGGCAGGCAGGCAGGCAAGCAAGCTCGCAGGCTCACAGGCAGGCAGGCAGGCCTCAGGCAGGTAGGCAGGCAGGCAGGCAAGCGGGCAAGCAAGCTCGCAGGCTCGCTGGAAGGCAGGCAGGCAAGCAGGCAGGCAGTCAGGCCGCAGGCAGGCATGCAGGCAAGTAAGCTCACATGCTCGCTTGCAGGCAGGCAGGCAGGCAGGCAGGCATGCAGGCAGGCAGTTAGGCAGGCAGGCAGGCAGGCAGGCAGGCTATCACCAGGCAGGCTCGCTGGCAGGCAGGCAGGCTGCAGGCATGCAGGCAGGCAGGCAGGTAGGCAAGCAGGCAAGCAAGCTCGCAGGCAGGCAGGCAGACAAGCAAACTCACAGGCTTGCAGGCAGGCAGGCAGGCCTCAGGCAGGCAGGAAGGCAGGCAGGCAAGCAAGCTCGCAGGCTCGCAGGCAGGCAGGCAGGCAGGCAGGCAGGCAGGCAGGCAGGAAGGCAGGAAGGCAGGATATCAGGCAGGAAGGCAGGCAGGCTCGCAGGCAGGTAGGCAGGAAGGTTCGCAGGCAGGCAGGCAAACAAGTTCATAGGCTTGCAGGCAGGCAGGCTGGCCGCAGGTAGGCAGGCAGGCAGGCAGGCAAGAAGGCTAGCAGATAGGCAGGCTCGCAGGCAGCAGGCAGGTAGGCAGGCAAGCAAGCTCGCAGGCTCGCAGGCAGGCAGGCAGGCAGGCAGGCAGGCAGGCAGGCAGGCAGGCAGCCAGGCAGGCAGGCAAGCAGGGAGGCAGGCAGGCAAGCAGGGAGGCAGGCAAGCAGGGAGGCAGGCAGGCTCGCAGGCAGGCAGACTCGCAGGCAGGCAGGCTAGCTGCCAGTCAGGTAGCTTCGCAGGCAGGCAGGCAGGCAGGCAGGCTAGCAGGCAGGTAGGCAGGAAGGTTCGCAGGCAGGCAGGCAGGCTCCCAGGAAGGCAGGCAGGCTCCCAGGCAGGCAGGCAGGCAGGCAGGCAGGCAGGCAGGCATGCAGGCAGGTAGGCAGGCAGTCAAGCATGCAGGAAGGCTAGCAGGCAGGTAGGCTCACAGGCAGGCTTGAAGGCAGGCAGGCAGGCAAGGAAGCTCACATGCTTGCTCGCTGGCAGGCAGGTAGGCAGGCTCGCACCAGGCAGGCTCGCTGGCAGGAAGGCAGGCAGGCAGGCAGGCTCACAGGCAGTTAGGTAGTTAGGTTCGCAGGCAGGCAGGATGGCAGGCTTGCAGGCAGGCAGGCAGGCAAGCAAGCTCGCAGGCTCGCTGGCAGGCAGGCAGGCAGGCAGGCAAGAAGGCTCACAGGCAGGCAGGCTCACAGGCAGGCAGGCTCACAAGCAGGCAGGCAGGCTAGCAGGCTGGCAGGCTCGCAAGCAGGCAGGCAGGCAAGCTAGCAGGCACAGGCTCGCAGGCAGGCAGGCAGGCAGGCAGCCTCGCAGGCAGGCAGCCTCGCAGGCAGGCAGGCTCGCAGGCAGGTAGGCAGGAAGGCATGCAGACAGGCATGCAGGCAGGTAGGCAGGCAGGCAGGCAGGCTCGCTGGCAGGCAGGCAGACAGGCTCGCAGGCAGGTAGGCAGGAAGGTTCGCAGGCAGGCAGGCAAACAAGTTCACAGGCTTGCAGGCAGGCAGGCTGGCCACAGGCAGGCAGACAGGCAGGCAGGCAAGAAGGCTAGCAGATAGGCAGGCTCGCAGGCAGCAGGCAGGTAGGCAGGCAAGCAAGCTCGCAGGCTCGCTGGCAGGCAGGCAGGCAGGCAGGCAAGAAGGCTCACAGGCAGGCAGGCTCACAAGCAGGCAGGCAGGCTAGCAGGCTGGCAGGCTCGCAAGCAGGCAGGCAGGCAAGCTAGCAGGCACAGGCTCGCAGGCAGGCAGGCAGGCAGGCAGCCTCGCAGGCAGGCAGGCTCGCAGGCAGGTAGGCAGGAAGGCATGCAGACAGGCATGGAGGCAGGTAGGCAGGCAGGCAGGCAGGCTCGCTGGCAGGCAGGCAGACAGGCTCGCAGGCAGGTAGGCAGGAAGGTTCCCAGGCAGGCAGGCAAACAAGTTCACAGGCTTGCAGGCAGGCAGGCTGGCCGCAGGCAGGCAGGCAGGCAGGCCAGAAAGCTCGCAGGCTCACAGGCAGGCCGCAGGTAGGCAGGCAGGCAGGCAGGCAGGCAGGTTCGCAAGCAGGCAGGCTCGCAGGCAGGCAGGCTCGCTGCCAGTAAGGTAACTTCGCAGGCAGGCAGGCAGGCAGGCTAGCAGGCAGGTAGGCAGGAAGGATCGCACGCAGGCAAGCAGGCTCCCAGGAAGGCAGGCAGGCTCGCAGGCAGGCAGGCAGGCAGGCATGCAGGCAGGCAGGCTCGCCGGCAGGCAGGCAGGCAGCAAGCTCGCAGGCTCACAGACAGGCAGGCAGGCCGCAGGCAGGCAGGCAGGCAAGCAGTCAAGCAAGCTCGCAGGCTCACAGGCAGGCAGGCAGGCAGGCTCGCAGGCAGGCAGGCAGGCTCGCAGGCAGGCAGGCAGGCAGGTAAGCAGGACGGCTTGCATGCTCGCAGGCAGGCAAGCAGGCTCACAGGCAGGCAGGCAGGCAGGCAGGCTCGCAGGCAGGCAGGCAGGCAGGCAAGCAGTCAAGCAAGCTCGCAGGCTCGCAGGCAGGAGGGCAGGCAGGCAGGCAGGCAGGCAGGCAGGCAGGCAGGACGGCTTGCATGCTCGCAGGCAGGCAGGCAGGCAGGCAGGCAGGCAGGCAGGCAGGCAGGCAGGCAGGCAGGCAGGCAGGCAGGCAGGCAGGCAGGCAGACAGGCTCGCAGGCAGGCAGGCTCGCAGGCAGGCAGGCTCGCATGCAGGCAGGCTCGCAGGCAGGCAGGCTCGCAGGCAGGCAGGCTCGCTGGCAGGCAGGCAGCTTCGCAGGCAGGCAGGCTAGCAGGCAGGTAGGCAGGAAGGTTCGCAGGTAGGCATGCAGGCTCCCAGGAAGGCAGGCAGGCTCGCAGGCAGGCAGGATGGCAGGCTTACAGGCAGGCAGGCAGGCAAGCAAGCTCGCAGGCTCGCAGGCAGGCTCACAGGCAGGCAGGCAGGCTCGCAGGCAGGCAGGTAGGCAGGCAGGCTCGCAGGCAGGCAGGCAAGCAGTCTCGCAGGCACAGACTCACAGGCAGGCAGGCAGGCAGGCTCGCAGGCAGGCAGGCAGGCTTGCAGGCAGGCAGGCAAGCAGTCTCGCAGGCACAGACTCACAGGCAGGCAGGCAGGCAGGCAGGCTCGCAGGCAGGTAGGCAGGAAGGTTCACAGGCAGGCAGGCAGTTAAGCAAGCTCGCAGGCTCGAAGGCAGGCAGGCAGGCTGCAGGCAGGCAAGCAGGCAAGCAAGCTCGCAGGCTCACAGGGAGGCAGGCAGGCAGGCAGGCAGGCAGGCATGCATGCAGGCAGGCAGGCAGGCATTCAGGCATGCATGCAGGCAGGCAGGCAAGCTGGCAGGCTCGCACCAGGCAGGTTTGCAGGCAGGCAGGCAGGCATGCAGACAGGCAGGCAGGCAGGCAGGCAGGCTCGCACGAGGCAGGCTCCCTGGCAAGCTGGCAGGCAGGCTCGCAGGCAGGCAGGCTCACAGGCAGGCAGGCTCGCAGGCAGGCAGACTCGCAGGCAGGCAGGCAGGCAGGCTCGCAGGCAGGCAGGCAAGCAAGCTCGCAGGCTTGCAGGCAGGCAGGCAGGCCGCAGGCAGGCAGGCAGGCAGGCAAGCAGGCAAGCAGGCAGGCAGGCAGGCAGGCATGCATGCATGCAGGCAGGCAGGCATGCATGCATGCAGGCAGGCAGGCAGGCAGGCAGGTAGACAGGCAGGCAGGCAGGAAAGCAGGCAGGCTAGCCGGCAGGCAGCCTTGCAGGTAGGCAGGCAGGCAGGCAGGTAGGAAGTGTAGCAGCAGGCAAGCTCGCAGGCAGGCAGGCAGGTAGGCTCGCAGGCAGGCAGGCAGGCAAGCAAGCTCGCAGGCTCACAGGCAGGCAGGCAGGCCTCAGGCAGGTAGGCAGGCAGGCAGGCAAGCGGGCAAGCAAGCTCGCAGGCTCGCAGGCAGGTAGGCAGGCTCGCAGTCAGGCAGTAAGTCAGCCAGGCTAGCAGGCTAGCAGGCAGGCAGGCAGGCTCGCAGGCAGGCAGACTCACAGGTAGGCAGGCAGGCAGGCAGGCAGGCAGGCTCAGGCAGGCAGGAAAGCAGGCTCGCAGGCACAGGCTCGCAGGCAAGCAGGCAGATAGGCAGGCAGGCTCGCAGGCAGGCAGGCTCGCAGTCAGGTAGGCAGGAAGGCATGCAGGCAGGCAGGCTCACAGGCAAGCAGGCAGGCAGGCAGGCAGGCAGGCATGCAGGCAAGCAAGCTTGCAGGCTCGGAGGCAGGCAGGCAGGCTGCAGGCAGGCAGGCAGGCAGGCAGGTAGTCAAGCAGGCAAGCAAGCACGCAGGCTCGCAGGCAGGCAGGCAGGCAGGCAGCCAGGCTAGCAGGCTAGCAGGCTGGCAGTCAGGTAGGCAGGCATGCAGGCAGGCAGGCAGGCAGGCATGCAGGCAGGCAGGCAGGCAGGCAGGCAGGCAGGCTCGCACCAGGCAGGCTCGCTGGCAAGCAGGCAGGCAGGCTCGCAGGCAGGTAGGCAGGAAGTTTCACAGGCAGGCAGGCAGCAGGCAAGCAAGCTCACAGGCTTGCAGGCAGGCAGGCAGGCCGTAGGCAGGCAGGCAGGCGGGCAAGCAAGCTCGCAGGCTCGCAGGCAGGCAGACAGGCAGGCAGGCAGGAAGTCTGGCAGGCTAGCAGGCAGGCAGGCTTGCAGGCAGGCAGGCAGGCAAGCAAGCTCACATGCTCGCAGGCAAACAGGCAGGCAGGCATGCAGGCAGGCAGGTTGGCAGGCAGGCTAGCAGCAGGCAGGCTCGCTGGCAGGCAGGCATGCAGGCTCGCAGGCAGGTAGGCAGGAAGGTTCGCAGGCAGGCAAGCAGGCAAGCAAGCTCACAGGCTCACAGGCAGGCAGGCAGGCTGCAGGCAGGCAGGCAGGCAGGCAGGCAGGCCGCAGGCCGGCAGGCAGGTAGGCAGGCAGGCTCGCAGGCAGGCAGCCAGGCTAGCAGGCAGGCAGGCAGGCAGGCAGGCAGGTAGACAAGCAGGCAGGCTTGCAGACAGACAGGCAGGCAGGCAGGCGGGCAGGCAGGCGGGCAGGCAGGCAGGCTCGCACCAGGCAGGCTCGCTGGCAAGAAGGCAGGCAGGCAAGTAGGCAGGTAGGCAGGAAGGTTCGCAGGCAGGCAGGCAGGCAAGCAAGCTCGCAGGCAGGCAGGCAGGCCGCAGGCAGGCAGGCAGGCTCACAGGCAGGCAGCCAGGCTAGCAGGCAGGCAGGCAGCCAGGCAGGCTTCCAGGCAGACAGGCAGGCAGGTAGGCAGGCAGGCTGGCTCTGACCAGGCTGGCTCGCTGGCATGCAGGCAGGCAGGTTCACAGGCAGCTAGGCAGGAAGGTTCGCAGGCAGGTAGGCAGGAAGGTTCGCAGGCAGGCAGGCAGGCAAACAAGCTCACAGGCTCGCCGGTAGGCAGGCCACAGGCAGCCAGGCTAGCAGGCTAGCAGGCACGCAGGCAAGCAGGCAGGCAGGCTCGCACTAGGCAGGCTCGCTAGCAAGCAGGCAGGCAGGCTCACAGGCAGGTAAGCAAGAAGGTTCGCAGGCAGGCAGGCAGGCAAGCAAGCTCGCAGGCTCGCAGGCAAGCAGGCAGGCCGGCCGCAGGCAGGCAGGCAGGCAGGCAAGCAGGCAAGCAAGCGCGCAGGCTCGCAGGCTCACAGGCAGGCAGGCAAGCAGGCTCGCAGGCACAGGCTCTCAGGCAGGCAGGCAGCAGGCAGGCAGGCAGGCTCGAAGGCAGGCAGGATCGCAGTCAGGTAGGCAGGAAGGCATGCAGGCAGGCAGGCAGCTAGGCAGGCTCGCTGTCAGGCAGACAGGCAGGCAGGAAGGCTAGCAGGCAGGCAGGCTCGCAGGCAGGAAGGCAGGCAAGCATACTCGCAGGCTCGCAGGCAGGCAGGCATGCAGGCAGGCAGGCATGCAGGCAGGCAGGCAGGCAGGCTCGCTGGCAGGCAGGCAGGCAGGCAGGCTTCAGGCAGGTAGGCAGGAAGGTTAGCAGGCAGGAAGGCAGGCAAGCAGGCCGCAGGCAGGCAGGCAGGCAGGCAGGCAAGCAGGCAGGCAGGCAGCCAGGCAGGTAGACAGGCAGGAAGGCAGGAAGGCAGGCAGGCTAGCAGTCAGGCAGGCTTGCAGGCAGGCAGGCAGGAAGGTTCGCAGGCAGGCAAGCAGGCAAGCAAGCTCACAGGCTCACAGGCAGGCAGGCAGGCTGCAGGCAGGCAGGCAGGCAGGCAGGCAGGCCGCAGGCCAGCAGGCAGGTAGGCAGGCAGGTAGGCAGGCAGGCTCGCAGGCAGGCAGCCAGGCTAGCAGGCAGGCAGGCAGGCAGGCACGTAGACAAGCAGGCAGGCTTGCAGACAGACAGGCAGGCAGGCAGGCGGGCAGGCATGCGGGCTGGCAGGCAGGCTCGCACCAGGCAGGCTCGCTGGCAAGAAGGCAGGCAGGCAAGTAGGCAGGTAGGCAGGAAGGTTCGCAGGCAGGCAGGCAGGCAAGCAAGCAAGCTCGCAGGCAGGCAGGCAGGCCGCAGGCAGGCAGGCAGGCTCACAGGCAGGCAGCCAGGCTAGCAGGCAGGCAGGCAGCCAGGCAGGCTTCCAGGCAGACAGGCAGGCAGGTAGGCAGGCAGGCTGGCTCTCACCAGGCTGGCTCGCTGGCAAGCAGGCAGACAGGTTCACAGGCAGCTAGGCAGGAAGGTTCGTAGGCAGGTAGCCAGGAAGGTTCGCAGGCAGGCAGGCAGGCAAACAAGCTCACAGGCTCGCCGGTAGGCAGGCCACAGGCAGCCAGGCTAGCAGGCTAGCAGGCAGGCAGGCAAGCAGGCAGGCAGGCTCGCACTAGGCAGGCTCGCTGGCAAGCAGGCAGGCAGGCTCACAGGCAGGTAAGCAAGAAGGTTCGCAGGCAGGCAGGCAGGCAAGCAAGCTCGCAGGCTCGCAGGCAAGCAGGCAGGCCGGCCGCAGGCAGGCAGGCAGGCAGGCAGGCAAGCAGGCAAGCAAGCGCGCAGGCTCGCAGGCTCACAGGCAGGCAGGCAAGCAGGCTCGCAGGCACAGGCTCTCAGGCAGGCAGGCAGCAGGCAGGCAGGCAGGCTCGAAGGCAGGCAGGATCACAGTCAGGTAGGCAGGAAGGCATGCAGGCAGGCAGGCAGCTAGGCAGGCTCGCTGTCAGGCAGACAGGCAGGCAGGAAGGCTAGCAGGCAGGCAGGCTCGCAGGCAGGAAGGCAGGCAAGCATACTCGCAGGCTCGCAGGCAGGCAGGCATGCAGGCAGGCAGGCAGGTTCGCTGGCAGGCAGGCAGGCAGGCTCGCAGGCAGGTAGGCAGGAAGGTTAGCAGGCAGGAAGGCAGGCAAGCAAGCTCACTGGCTTGCAGGCAGGCAAGCAGGCCGCAGGCAGGCAGGCAGGCAGGCAAGCAGGCAGGCAGGCAGCCAGGCAGGTAGACAGGCAGGAAGGCAGGAAGGCAGGCAGGCTAGCAGGCAGGCAGGCTTGCAGGCAGGCAGGCAAGCAAGCTCACATGATCGCTTGCAGGCAGGCAGGCAGGCATGCAGACAGGTAGGTAGGCAAGCAGGCAGGCAGGCAGGCAGGCTCGCACCAGGCAGGCTCGCTGGCAGGCAGGCAGGCAGGCTCGCACCAGGCAGGCTCGCTGGCAGGCAGGCAGGCAGGCTCGCACCAGGCAGGCTCGCTGGCAGGCAGGCAGGTAGGCTCACAGGCAGGAAAGCAAGAAGGTTCGCAGGCAGGCAGGCAGGCAGTCAGGCTCGCAGGCAGGCAGGCTCGCATACATGCAGGCAGGCAAGCAAGCTCACAGGCTCACAGGCAGGCAGGCAGGCCGCAGGCAGGCAGGCAGGCAAGCAGGCAAGCAGGCAGGCAGGCATGCATGCAGGCAGGCAGACAGGCTCGCAGGCAGGCAGGCACGCATACATACAGGCAGGCAAGCAAGCTCACAGGCTCGCAGGCAGGCAGGCAGGCCGCAGGCAGGCAGGCAGGCAGGCAGACAGGCAAGCAGGCAAGCAAGCTCGCAGGCTCACAGGCAGGCAGGCAGGCCACAGGCAGGTAGGCAGGCCGGCAGGCAAGTAGGCAAGCAAGCTCGCAGGCTCGCAGGCAGGCAGGCAGGCAGGCTCGCAGGCAGGCAGTCAGGCAGGCAGGCAGCCAGGCTAGCAGGCATGCAGGCAGGCTCACAGGCAGGCAGGCAGGCAGGCAGGCATAAATGCAGTCAGGCAGGCATCCAGGCAGGCAGGCAGGCAGGCAGGCAGGCAGGCAGGCAGGAAGGCAGGCAGGCTAGCAGGCAGGCAGTCTTGCAGGCAGGCAGGCAGGCAAGCAAGCTCATGCTCGCTCGTAGGCAGGCAGGCAGTCAGGCAGGCATGCAGACAGGTAGGTAGGCAGGCAGACAGGCAGGCAGGCAGGCTCGTCCATGCATGCTCGCTGGCAGGCAGTCAAGCAGGCAAGCAGGCAGGCAGGCAGGCTCGCAGGCAGGCAGACTCACAGGCAGGCAGGCAGGCAGGCAGGCTCGCAGGCAGGCAGGAAAGCAGGCTCGCAGGCAGAGGCTCGCAGGCAGACAGGCAGATAGGCAGGCAGGCTCACAGGCAGGCAGGCTCGCAGTCAGGTAGGCAGGAAGGCATGCAGGCAGGCAGGCCGGTAGGCAGGCAGGAAGGCAGGAAGGCAGGCAAGCATGAAGGCTAGCAGGCAGGCAGGCTTGAAGGCAGGCAGGCAGGCAAGGAAGCTCACATGCTCACTCGGTGGCAGGCAGGCAGGCAGGCAGGCAAGCAGGCAAGCAAGCTCGCAGGCTCGCAGGCAGGCAGGCAGGCAGGCAGGCAGGCAGGCAGGCTGGCAGGCAGGCAGTCAGGCAGGCATGCAGGCAGGCAGGCAGGCTCGCAGGCAGGCAGGCTCGCATACATGCAGGCAGGCAAGCAAGCTCACAGGCTCGCAGGCAGGTAGGCAGGCCGCAGGCAGGCAGGCAGGCAAGCAGGCAAGCAGGCAAGCAGGCAGGCAGGCAGGCATGCATGCATGCAGGCAGGCAGGCAGGCAGGCAGGCAGGTAGACAAGCAGGCAGGCAGGAAAGCAGGCAGGCTAGCCGGCAGGCAGCCTTGCAGGTAGGCAGGCCGGCAGGCAGGTAGGAAGTCTAGCAGCAGGCAAGCTCGCAGGCAGGCAGGCAGGTAGGCTCGCAGGCAGGCAGGCAGGCAAGCAAGCTCGCAGGCTCACAGGCAGGCAGGCAGGCCTCAGGCAGGTAGGCAGGCAGGCAGGCAAGCGGGCAAGCAAGCTCGCAGGCTCGCTGGAAGGCAGGCAGGCAAGCAGGCAGGCAGTCAGGCCGCAGGCAGGCATGCAGGCAAGTAAGCTCACATGCTCGCTTGCAGGCAGGCAGGCAGGCAGGCAGGCATGCAGGCAGGCAGTTAGGCAGGCAGGCAGGCAGGCAGGCAGGCTATCACCAGGCAGGCTCGCTGGCAGGCAGGCAGGCTGCAGGCATGCAGGCAGGCAGGCAGGTAGGCAAGCAGGCAAGCAAGCTCGCAGGCAGGCAGGCAGACAAGCAAACTCACAGGCTTGCAGGCAGGCAGGCAGGCCTCAGGCAGGCAGGAAGGCAGGCAGGCAAGCAAGCTCGCAGGCTCGCAGGCAGGCAGGCAGGCAGGCAGGCAGGCAGGCAGGCAGGCAGGCAGGAAGGCAGGAAGGCAGGATATCAGGCAGGAAGGCAGGCAGGCTCGCAGGCAGGTAGGCAGGAAGGTTCGCAGGCAGGCAGGCAAACAAGTTCATAGGCTTGCAGGCAGGCAGGCTGGCCGCAGGTAGGCAGGCAGGCAGGCAGGCAAGAAGGCTAGCAGATAGGCAGGCTCGCAGGCAGCAGGCAGGTAGGCAGGCAAGCAAGCTCGCAGGCTCGCAGGCAGGCAGGCAGGCAGGCAGGCAGGCAGGCAGGCAGGCAGGCAGGCAGCCAGGCAGGCAGGCAAGCAGGGAGGCAGGCAGGCAAGCAGGGAGGCAGGCAAGCAGGGAGGCAGGCAGGCTCGCAGGCAGGCAGACTCGCAGGCAGGCAGGCTAGCTGCCAGTCAGGTAGCTTCGCAGGCAGGCAGGCAGGCAGGCAGGCTAGCAGGCAGGTAGGCAGGAAGGTTCGCAGGCAGGCAGGCAGGCTCCCAGGAAGGCAGGCAGGCTCCCAGGCAGGCAGGCAGGCAGGCAGGCAGGCAGGCAGGCAGGCATGCAGGCAGGTAGGCAGGCAGTCAAGCATGCAGGAAGGCTAGCAGGCAGGTAGGCTCACAGGCAGGCTTGAAGGCAGGCAGGCAGGCAAGGAAGCTCACATGCTTGCTCGCTGGCAGGCAGGTAGGCAGGCTCGCACCAGGCAGGCTCGCTGGCAGGAAGGCAGGCAGGCAGGCAGGCTCACAGGCAGTTAGGTAGTTAGGTTCGCAGGCAGGCAGGATGGCAGGCTTGCAGGCAGGCAGGCAGGCAAGCAAGCTCGCAGGCTCGCTGGCAGGCAGGCAGGCAGGCAGGCAAGAAGGCTCACAGGCAGGCAGGCTCACAGGCAGGCAGGCTCACAAGCAGGCAGGCAGGCTAGCAGGCTGGCAGGCTCGCAAGCAGGCAGGCAGGCAAGCTAGCAGGCACAGGCTCGCAGGCAGGCAGGCAGGCAGGCAGCCTCGCAGGCAGGCAGCCTCGCAGGCAGGCAGGCTCGCAGGCAGGTAGGCAGGAAGGCATGCAGACAGGCATGCAGGCAGGTAGGCAGGCAGGCAGGCAGGCTCGCTGGCAGGCAGGCAGACAGGCTCGCAGGCAGGTAGGCAGGAAGGTTCGCAGGCAGGCAGGCAAACAAGTTCACAGGCTTGCAGGCAGGCAGGCTGGCCACAGGCAGGCAGACAGGCAGGCAGGCAAGAAGGCTAGCAGATAGGCAGGCTCGCAGGCAGCAGGCAGGTAGGCAGGCAAGCAAGCTCGCAGGCTCGCTGGCAGGCAGGCAGGCAGGCAGGCAAGAAGGCTCACAGGCAGGCAGGCTCACAAGCAGGCAGGCAGGCTAGCAGGCTGGCAGGCTCGCAAGCAGGCAGGCAGGCAAGCTAGCAGGCACAGGCTCGCAGGCAGGCAGGCAGGCAGGCAGCCTCGCAGGCAGGCAGGCTCGCAGGCAGGTAGGCAGGAAGGCATGCAGACAGGCATGGAGGCAGGTAGGCAGGCAGGCAGGCAGGCTCGCTGGCAGGCAGGCAGACAGGCTCGCAGGCAGGTAGGCAGGAAGGTTCCCAGGCAGGCAGGCAAACAAGTTCACAGGCTTGCAGGCAGGCAGGCTGGCCGCAGGCAGGCAGGCAGGCAGGCCAGAAAGCTCGCAGGCTCACAGGCAGGCCGCAGGTAGGCAGGCAGGCAGGCAGGCAGGTTCGCAAGCAGGCAGGCTCGCAGGCAGGCAGGCTCGCTGCCAGTAAGGTAACTTCGCAGGCAGGCAGGCAGGCAGGCTAGCAGGCAGGTAGGCAGGAAGGATCGCACGCAGGCAAGCAGGCTCCCAGGAAGGCAGGCAGGCTCGCAGGCAGGCAGGCAGGCAGGCATGCAGGCAGGCAGGCTCGCCGGCAGGCAGGCAGGCAGCAAGCTCGCAGGCTCACAGACAGGCAGGCAGGCCGCAGGCAGGCAGGCAGGCAAGCAGTCAAGCAAGCTCGCAGGCTCACAGGCAGGCAGGCAGGCTCGCAGGCAGGCAGGCAGGCTCGCAGGCAGGCAGGCAGGCAGGTAAGCAGGACGGCTTGCATGCTCGCAGGCAGGCAAGCAGGCTCACAGGCAGGCAGGCAGGCAGGCAGGCTCGCAGGCAGGCAGGCAGGCAGGCAAGCAGTCAAGCAAGCTCGCAGGCTCGCAGGCAGGAGGGCAGGCAGGCAGGCAGGCAGGCAGGCAGGCAGGCAGGACGGCTTGCATGCTCGCAGGCAGGCAGGCAGGCAGGCAGGCAGGCAGGCAGGCAGGCAGGCAGGCAGGCAGGCAGGCAGGCAGGCAGGCAGGCTCGCAGGCAGGCAGGCAGGCAGGCAGGCAGGCAGGCAGGCAGGCAGGCAGGCAGGCAGACAGGCTCGCAGGCAGGCAGGCTCGCAGGCAGGCAGGCTCGCATGCAGGCAGGCTCGCAGGCAGGCAGGCTCGCAGGCAGGCAGGCTCGCTGGCAGGCAGGCAGCTTCGCAGGCAGGCAGGCTAGCAGGCAGGTAGGCAGGAAGGTTCGCAGGTAGGCATGCAGGCTCCCAGGAAGGCAGGCAGGCTCGCAGGCAGGCAGGATGGCAGGCTTACAGGCAGGCAGGCAGGCAAGCAAGCTCGCAGGCTCGCAGGCAGGCTCACAGGCAGGCAGGCAGGCTCGCAGGCAGGCAGGTAGGCAGGCAGGCTCGCAGGCAGGCAGGCAAGCAGTCTCGCAGGCACAGACTCACAGGCAGGCAGGCAGGCAGGCTCGCAGGCAGGCAGGCAGGCTTGCAGGCAGGCAGGCAAGCAGTCTCGCAGGCACAGACTCACAGGCAGGCAGGCAGGCAGGCAGGCTCGCAGGCAGGTAGGCAGGAAGGTTCACAGGCAGGCAGGCAGTTAAGCAAGCTCGCAGGCTCGAAGGCAGGCAGGCAGGCTGCAGGCAGGCAAGCAGGCAAGCAAGCTCGCAGGCTCACAGGGAGGCAGGCAGGCAGGCAGGCAGGCAGGCATGCATGCAGGCAGGCAGGCAGGCATTCAGGCATGCATGCAGGCAGGCAGGCAAGCTGGCAGGCTCGCACCAGGCAGGTTTGCAGGCAGGCAGGCAGGCATGCAGACAGGCAGGCAGGCAGGCAGGCAGGCTCGCACGAGGCAGGCTCCCTGGCAAGCTGGCAGGCAGGCTCGCAGGCAGGCAGGCTCACAGGCAGGCAGGCTCGCAGGCAGGCAGACTCGCAGGCAGGCAGGCAGGCAGGCTCGCAGGCAGGCAGGCAGGCAGGCAGGCTCGCAGGCAGGTAGGCAGGAAGGTTCACAGGCAGGCAGGCAGTTAAGCAAGCTCGCAGGCTCGAAGGCAGGCAGGCAGGCTGCAGGCAGGCAAGCAGGCAAGCAAGCTCGCAGGCTCACAGGGAGGCAGGCAGGCAGGCAGGCAGGCAGGCATGCATGCAGGCAGGCAGGCAGGCATTCAGGCATGCATGCAGGCAGGCAGGCAAGCTGGCAGGCTCGCACCAGGCAGGTTTGCAGGCAGGCAGGCAGGCATGCAGACAGGCAGGCAGGCAGGCAGGCAGGCTCGCACGAGGCAGGCTCCCTGGCAAGCTGGCAGGCAGGCTCGCAGGCAGGCAGGCTCACAGGCAGGCAGGCTCGCAGGCAGGCAGACTCGCAGGCAGGCAGGCAGGCAGGCTCGCAGGCAGGCAGGCAAGCAAGCTCGCAGGCTTGCAGGCAGGCAGGCAGGCCGCAGGCAGGCAGGCAGGCAGGACGGCTTGCATACTCGCAGGCAGGCAGGCAGGCAGGCAGGCTCGCAGGCAGGCTCGCAGGCAGGCAGGCAGGCAGGCATTCAGGCAAGCCGTCAAGCAAGCTCGCAGGCTCGCAGGTAGGCAGGCAGCTCGCACCAGGCAGGCTCGCTGGTAGGCAGGCAGGCAGGCTCGCAGGTAGGTAAGCAGGAAGGTCGTAGGCAGGCAGGCAGGCAAGCTAGCTCACAGGCTCACAGGCAGGAAGGCAGGCAGGCAGGCAGGCAGGCAGGAAGGCTAGCAGCAGGCAGGCTCGCAGGCAGGCAGGCAGGCAAGCAAGCTAGCAGGCTCACAGGCAGGCAGGCAGGTAGGCAGGACGGCTTGCATGCTCGCAGGCAGGCAAGCAGGCTCACAGGCAGGCAGGCAGGCAGGCAGGCTCGCAGGCAGGCAGGCAGGAGGGCAGGCAGGCAGGCACGCAGGCAGGCAGGCAGGCAGGACAGCTTGCATGCTCACAGGCAGGCAGGCAGGCAGGCAGGCAGGCAGGCAGGCAGGCAGGCAGGCTAGCAGGCAGGCAGGCTCGCAGGCAGGCAGGCAAGTAGGCATTCAATCAAGCTTGCAGGCTCGCAGGAAGGCAGGAAGGCAGGAAGGCAGGAAGGCAGGCAGGCAGGCAGGCAGGCAGGCAGGTAGGCAGGCTCGCAGGCAGTTAGGCAGGAAGTTTCGCAGACAGGCAGGCAGGCAAGCAAGCTCGCAGGCTGGCAGCCTGGCAGGCAGGCAGGCAGGCAGGCAGGCAGGCATGCAGGCAGGCAGGCAGGCAGGCAGGCAGGCCCTCAGGTAGGCTGGCAGGCAGGCAGGCTCGCAGGCAGGCAGGCAGGCAGGCAGGCAGGCAGGCAGGCAGGCAGGCAGGCAGGCAGGCAGGTAGGCAGGCAGGCAGGCAGGCAGGCAGGCAGGCAGGCAGGCAGGCTGGTAGACAGGCAGGAAGGCAGTAAGGCAGGCAGGCTAGCAGGCAGGCAGGCTTGAAGGCAGGCAGGCAGGCAAGGAAGCTCACATGCTTGCTCGCTGGCAGGCAGGCTCACAGGCAGTTAGGTAGTTAGGTTGGCAGGCAGGCAGGATGGCAGGCTTGCAGGCAGGCAGGCAGGCAGGTAGGCAGGCTCGCAGGCAGTTAGGCATGAAGGTTCGCAGACAGGCAGGCAGGCAAGCATGCTCGCAGGCAGGCAGGCAGGCAGGCAGGCAGGCAGGCAGGCAGGCAGGCAGGCAGGCAGGCAGGCAGGCAGGCTCGCAGGCAGGCAGGCTCGCAGGCAGGCAGGCTCGCAGGCAGGCAGGCTCGCAGGCAGGCAGGCTCGCAGGCAGGCAGGCTCGCAGGCAGGCAGGCTCGCAGGCAGGCAGGCAGCTTCGCAGGCAGGCAGGTTAGCAGGCAGGTAGGCAGGAAGGTTCCCAGGGTGGCAGGCAGGCTCCCAGTAAGGCAGGCAGGCTCGCAGGCAGGCAGGATGGTAGGCTTACAGGCAGGCAGGCAGGCAAGCAAGCTCGCAGGCTCGCAGGCAGGCAGGCAGGCTCGCAGGCAGGCAGGCAAGCAGTCTCGCAGGCACAGACTCACTGGTAGGCAGGCAGGCAGGCAGGCTCGCAGGCAGGCAGGCTCTCAGGCAGGTAGGCAGGCAGGCTCGCACCAGGTAGGTTCGCTGGCAGGCAGGCAGGCAGGCTCGCACCAGGCAGGCTCGCTGGCAGGCAGGCAGGCAGGCAGGCTCGCAGGCAGGTAGGCAGGAAGGTTCACAGGCAGGCAGGCAGTTAAGCAAGCTCGCAGGCTCGAAGGCAGGCAGGCAGGCTGCAGGCAGGCAGGCAGGCAGGCAAGCAGGCAAGCAAGCTCGCAGGCTCACAGGGAGGCAGGCAGGCAGGCAGGCAGGCAGGCCGGCATGCATGCTCGAAGACCAGCAGTCTCACTGGCAGGCAAGCAGGCAAGCAGGCAGCCAGGCTCGCAGGCGGGCAGGCTGGCAGGCTGGCAGGCTCTCAGGCAGGCAGGAAGGGAGGCTCAGAGACAGGCAGGCTTGGAGGCAGGCATGCATGCATGCATGCAGGCAGGCAATCAGGCATGCAGGCTTGCATGCTCACAGGCCGGCAGGCTCACAGGCAGGCAGGCAGGCTGGCAGGCAGGCCGGCATGCATGCTGGCAGACCAGGAGGCTCACAGGCAGGCAGGCAGACAAGCAGGCAGGCAGGCTCACAGGCAGGCAGCCAGGCTCGCAGGCAGGCAGGCAGGTAGGCAGGGAGGCAGGCAGGCAGGCTTGCATGCTCACAGGCAGGCAGGCGAGCAAGCAGGCAGGCAGGCAGGCAGCCAGGCTCGCAGGTACGCAGGCAGGCAGGCTGCCAGGCTCTCAGGCAGGCAGGCAGGAACGTTCACAGGCAGGCAGGCAGGCAAGCAACCTCTCAGTCTCGCAAGCAGGCAGGCAGGCCGCAGGTAGGCAGGCAGGCAGGCAGCCAGGCAGGCAGGCAGGCAGGCAAGCAGGCAAGCAGTCAGGCAGGCAGGCAGCGAGGTTAGCAGGCTAGCAGGCCGGCAGGCAGGCAGGCTCGCAGGCAGGCATGCAGGTAGGCAGGCTCCCAGGCAGGCAGGCAGGCAAGTAAGCTCGCAGGCTCGCAGGCAGGCAGGCAGGCAGGCAGGCAGGCAAGCTCGCAGGCAGGCTCGCAGGCAGGCTCGCAGGAAGGCTCGCAGGCAGGCTCGCAGGCAGGCTCGCAGGCAGGCTCGCAGGCAGGCTCGCAGGCATGCTCGCAGACAGGCTCGCAGGCAGGCAGGCACGGAGGCAGGCAGGCAAGCAGGGAGGCAGGCAGCCAAGCAGGGAGGCAGGCAGCCAAGCAGGGAGGCAGGTAGGCAAGCAGGGAGGCAGGCAGGCAAGCAGGGAGGCAGGCAGGCTCGCAGGCAGGCAGGCTCGCAGGCAGGCAGGCTCGCAGGCAGGAAGGCTCGCAGGCAGGCAGGCTCGCTGCCAGTCAGGTAACTTCGCAGGCAGGCAGGTAGGCAGCCTAGCAGGCAGGTAGGCAGGAAGGTTCGCAGGCAGGCAGGCAGGCTCCCAGGAAGGCAGGCAGGCTCGCAGGCAGGCAGGCTCGCAGGCAGGCAGGCAGGCAGGTAGGCAGGACGGCTTGCATGCTCGCAGGCAGGCAGGCAGGCAGGCAGGCAAGCAGTCAAGCAAGCTCGCAGGCTCGCAGGCAGGCAGGCAGGCTCGCAGGCAGGCAGGCAGGCAGGTAGGCAGGACGGCTTGCATGCTCGCAGGCAGGCAAGCAGGCTCGCAGGCAGGCAGGCAGGCAGGCAGGCTCGCAGGCAGGCAGGCAGGCAGGCAGGCAAGCAGTCAAGCAAGCTCGCAGGCTCGCAGGCAGGCAGGCAGGAGGGCAGGCAGGCAGGCAGGCAGGCAGGCAGGCAGGCAGGACGGCTTGCATGCTCGCAGGCAGGCAGGCAGATAGGCAGGCAGGCAGGCAGGCAGGCAGGCTCGCAGGCTCGCAGGCAGGCAGGCTCGCAGGCAGGCAGGCTCGCAGGCAGGCAGGCTCGCAGGCAGGCAGGCTCGCAGGCAGGCAGGCTCGCAGGCAGGCAGGCAGCTTCGCAGGCAGGCAGGTTAGCAGGCAGGTAGGCAGGAAGGTTCACAGGTAGGCAGGCAGGCTCCCAGGAAGGCAGGCAGGCTCGCAGGCAGGCAGGATGGCAGGCTTACAGGCAGGCAGGCAGGCAAGCAAGCTCGCAGGCTCGCAGGCAGGCAAGCAGGCTCGCAGGCAGGCAGGCAAGCAGTCTCGCAGGCACAGACTCACAGGCAGGCAGGCAGGCTCGCAGGCTCGCAGGCAGGCAGGCTCTCAGGCAGGTAGGCAGGCAGGCTTGCGCCAGGTAGGTTCGCTGGCAGGCAGGCAGGCAGGCTCGCACCAGGCAGGCTCGCTGGCAGGCAGGCAGGCAGGCAGGCTCGCAGGCAGGCAGGCAGGCTCGCAGGCAGGCAGGCAGGCAAGCAGGCACACAGGCTCGCAGGCAGGCAGGCAGGCAGCCAGGCTCGCAGGCATGCAGGCAGGCAGGCTGGAAGGCTCTCACGCAGGCAGGCAGGGAGGCTCGCAGGCAGGCAGGGAGGCAGGCAGGCAGGCAGGCTTGCATGCTCACAGGCAGGCAGGCAAGCAAGAAGGCAGGCAGCCAGGCAGGCAGCCAGGCTCGCAGGTACTCAGGCAGGCAGGCTGCCAGGCTCTCAGGCAGGCAGGCAGGAACGTTCACAGGCAGGCAGGCAGGCAAGCAACCTCTCAGTCTCGCAAGCAGGCCAGCAGGCCGCAGGTAGGCAGGCAGGCAGGCAGCCAGGCAGGCAGGCAGGCAGGCAGGCAAGCAGGCAAGCAGTCAGGCAGGCAGGCAGCCAGGTTAGCAGGCTAGCAGGCAGGCAGGCAGGCTCGCAGGCAGGCAGGCAGGCAAGTAAGCTCGCAGGCTCGCAGGCAGGCAGGCAGGCAGGCAGACAAGCAGTCAAGCAAGCTCGCAGGCAGGCTCGCAGGCAGGCTCGCAGGCAGGCTCGCAGGCAGGCTCGCAGGCAGGCTCGCAGGCAGGCTCGCAGGCAGGCTCGCAGGCAGTCTCGCAGGCAGACTCGCAGGCAGGCAGGCAGGGAGGCAGGCAGGCAAGCAGGGAGGCAGGCAGGCAAGCAGGGAGGCAGGCAGGGAGGCAGGCAGGCAAGCAGGGAGGCAGGCAGGCTCGCAGGCAGGCAGGCTCGCAGGCAGGCAGGCTCGCAGGCAGGCAGGCTCGCTGCCAGTCAGGTAACTTCGCAGGCAGGCACTTAGGCAGGCTAGCAGGCAGGTAGGCAGGAAGTTTCGCAGGCAGGCAGGCAGGCTCCCAGGAAGGCAGGCAGGCTCGCAGGCAGGCAGGCAGGCGTGCTGGCAGGCAGGCTCGCAGGCAGGCAGGCAGGCAGCAAGCTCGCAGGCTCGCAGGCAGGCAGGCAGGCCGCAGGTAGGTAGGCAGGCAGGCAGGCAAGCAGTCAAGCAAGCTCGCAGGCTCGCAGGCAGGCAGGCAGGCACGCAGGCAGGCAGGCAGGCAGGTAGGCAGGACGGCTTGCATGCTCGCAGGCAGGCAAGCAGGCTCGCAGGCAGGCAGGCAGGCAGGCAGGCAGGCAGGCAGGCTCGCAGGCAGGCAGGCAGGCAGGCAGGCAAGCAGTCAAGCAAGCTCGCAGGCTCGCAGGCAGGCAGGCAGGAGGGCAGGCAGGCAGGCAGGCAGGCAGGCAGGACGGCTTGCATGCTCGCAGGCAGGCAGGCAGGCAGGCAGTCAGGCAGGCAGGCAGGCAGGCAGGCAGGCAGGCAGGCAGGCAGGCAGGCAGGTAGGCAGGCTCGCAGGCAGGCAGGCTCGCAGGCAGGCAGGCTCGCAGGCAGGCAGGCTCGCAGGCAGGCAGGCTCGCAGGCAGGCAGGCTCGCAGGCAGGCAGGCTCGCAGGCAGGCAGGCTCGCAGGCAGGCAGGCTCGCAGGCAGGCAGGCTCGCAGGCAGGCAGGCTCGCAGGCAGGCAGGCTCGCAGGCAGGCAGGCTCGCAGGCAGGTAGGCAGCTTCGCAGGCAGGCAGGTTAGCAGGCAGGTAGGCAGGAAGGTTCACAGGTAGGCAGGCAGGCTCCCAGGAAGGCAGGCAGGCTCGCAGGCAGGCAGGATGGCAAGCTTACAGGCAGGCAGGCAGGCAAGCAAGCTCGCAAGCTCGCAGGCAGGCAGGCAGGCTCACAGGCAGGCAGGCAAGCAGTCTCGCAGGCACAGACTCACAGGCAGGCAGGCAGGCAGGCAGGCTCGCAGGCAGGCAGGCTCTCAGGCTCTCAGGCAGGTAGGCAGGCAGGCTCGCACCAGGTAGGTTCGCTGGCAGGCAGGCATGCAGGCTCGCACCAGGCAGGCTCGCTGGCAGGCAGGCAGGCAGGCAGGCTCGCAGGCAGGTAGGCAGGCAGGCAAGCAGGCAAGCAAGCTCGCAGGCTCGAAGGCAGGCAGGCAGGCTGCAGGCAGGCAGGCAGGCAGGCAAGCAGGCAAGCAAGCTCGCAGGCTCACAGGGAGGCAGGCAGGAAGGCAGGCAGGCAGGCAGGCAGGCCGGCAAGCAGGGAGGCAGGCTTGCATGCTCACAGGCCGGCAGGCTCACAGGCAGGCAGGCAGGCTCGCAGGCAGGCAGGCAGGCTCGCAGGCAGGCAGGCAGGCTCGCAGGCAGGCAGGCAGGCAAGCAGGCACACAGGCTCGCAGGCAGGCAGGCAGGCAGCCAGGCTCGCAGGCATGCAGGCAGGCAGGCTGGAAGGCTCTCACGCAGGCAGGCAGGGAGGCTCGCAGGCAGGCAGGCAGGGAGGCAGGCAGGCAGGCTTGCATGCTCACAGGCAGGCAGGCAAGCAAGAAGGCAGGCAGGCAGGCAGCCAGGCTCGCAGGTACGCAGGCAGGCAGGCTGGCAGGCTCTCAGGCAGGCAGGCAGGAACGTTCACAGGCAGGCAGGCAGGCAAGCAACCTCTCAGTCTCGCAAGCAGGCAGGCAGGCCGCAGGTAGGCAGGCAGGCAGGCAGCCAGGCAGGCAGGCAGGCAGGCAAGCAGGCAAGCAGTCAGGCAGGCAGGCAGCCAGGTTAGCAGGCTAGCAGGCAGGCAGGCAGGCAGGCTCGCAGGCAGGCATGCAGGCAGGCAGGCTCCCAGGCAGGCAGGCAGGCAAGTAAGCTCGCAGGCTCGCAGGCAGGCAGGCAGGCAAGCAGTCAAGCAAGCTCGCAGGCAGGCTCGCAGGCAGGCTCGCAGGCAGGCTCGCAGGCAGGCTCGCAGGCAGTCTCGCAGGCAGGCTCGCAGGCAGGCAGGCAGG
This sequence comes from Tenrec ecaudatus, assembly GCF_050624435.1. NCBI lineage: Eukaryota > Metazoa > Chordata > Mammalia > Afrosoricida > Tenrecidae > Tenrec > Tenrec ecaudatus. The sequence goes on along the minus strand of NW_027457635.1, from coordinate 2,949,151 downwards.
GAGGCAGGCAGGCAAGCAGGGAGGCAGGCAGGCAAGCAGGGAGGCAGGCAGGCAGGCAGGCAGGCAAGCAGGGAGGCAGGCAGGCTCGCAGGCAGGCAGGCTCGCAGGCAGGCAGGCTCGCAGGCAGGCAGGCTCGCTGCCAGTCAGGTAACTTCGCAGGTAGGCACTTAGGCAGGCTAGCAGGCAGGTAGGCAGGAAGTTTCGCAGGCAGGCAGGCAGGCTCCCAGGAAGGCAGGCAGGCTCGCAGGCAGGCAGGCTCGCAGGCAGGCAGGCAGGCGTGCAGGCAGGCAGGCTCACAGGCAGGCAGGCAGGCAGCAAGCTCGCAGGCTCGCAGGCAGGCAGGCAGGCCGCAGGTAGGCAGGCAGGCAGGCAGGCAAGCAGTCAAGCAAGCTCGCAGGCTCGCAGGCAGGCAGGCAGGCTCGCAGGCAGGCAGGCAGGCAGGTAGGCAGGACGGCTTGCATGCTCGCAGGCAGGCTCGCAGGCAGGCAGGCAGGCAGGCAGGCAGGCAGGCAGGCAGGCAGGCAGGCTCGCAGGCAGGCAGGCAGGCAGGCAGGCAAGCAGTCAAGCAAGCTCGCAGGCTCTCAGGCAGTCAGGCAGGAGGGCAGGCAGGAAGGCAGGCAGGCAGGACGGCTTGCATGCTCGCAGGCAGGCAGGCAGGCAGGCAGGCAGGCAGCCAGGCAGGCAGGCAGGCAGGCAGGCAGGTAGGCAGGAAGGCAGGCAGGCAGGCTCGCAGGCAGGCAGGCTCGCAGGCAGGCAGGCTCGCAGGCAGGCAGGCTCGCAGGCAGGCAGGCTCGCAGGCAGGCAGGCTCGCAGGCAGGCAGGCTCGCAGGCAGGCAGGCTAGCAGGCAGGCAGGCTCGCAGGCAGGCAGGCTCGCAGGCAGGCAGGCTCGCAGGCAGGCAGGCAGCTTCGCAGGCAGGCAGGTAGGCAGGAAGGTTCACAGGTAGGCAGGCAGGCTCCCAGGAAGGCAGGCAGGCTCGCAGGCAGGCAGGATGGCAGGCTTACAGGCAGGCAGGCAGGCAAGCAAGCTCGCAGGCTCGCAGGCAGGCAGGCAGGCAGGCTGCAGGCAGGCAGGCAGGCAGGCAGGCAAGCAGGCAAGCAAGCTCGCAGGCTCGCAGGCAGGCAGGCAGCCAGGCAGCCAGGCTAGCAGGCTAGCAGGCAGGCAGGCAGGCTCTCAGGCAGGAAGGCTCTCAGGCAGGTAGGCAGGCAGTCTCGCACCAGGTAGGTTCGCTGGCAGGCAGGCAGGCAGGCTCACACCAGGCAGGCTCGCTGGCAGGCAGGCAGGCAGGCAGGTTCACAGGCAGGTAGGCAGGAAGGTTCACAGGCAGGCAGGCATTTAAGCAATCTCGCAGGCTCGAAGGCAGGCAGGCAGGCTGCAGGCAGGCAGGCTGCAGGCAGGCAGGCAGGCAGGCAGGCAAGCAGGCAAGCAAGCTCGCAGGCTCACAGGGAGGCAGGCAGGCAGGCAGGCAGGCAGGCAGGCCGGCATGCATGCTCGCAGACCAGCAGTCTCACTGGCAGGCAAGCAGGCAAGCAGGCAGCCAGGCTCGCAGGCGGGCAGGCTGGCAGGCTGGCAGGCTCTCAGGCAGGCAGGCAGGGAGGCTCAGAGACAGGCAGGCTGGGAGGCAGGCATGCATGCATGCATGCAGGCAGGCAATCAGGCAGGCAGGCTTGCATGCTCACAGGCCGGCAGGCTCACAGGCAGGCAGGCTGGCAGGCAGGCAGGCAAGCAGGGAGGCAGGCAAGCAGGGAGGCAGGCAGGCTCGCAGGCAGGCAGGCTCGCAGGCAGGCAGGCTAGCTGCGAGTCAGGTAGCTTCGCAGGCAGGCAGGCAGGCAGGCAGGCAGGCTAGCAGGCAGGTAGGCAGGAAGGTTCGCAGGCAGGCAGGCAGGCTCCCAGGAAGGCAGGCAGGCTCCCAGGCAGGCAGGCAGGCAGGCAGGCAGGCAGGCAGGCATGCAGGCAGGTAGGCAGGCAGTCAAGCATGCAGGAAGGCTAGCAGGCAGGTAGGCTCACAGGCAGGCTTGAAGGCAGGCAGGCAGGCAAGGAAGCTCACATGCTTGCTCGCTGGCAGGCAGGTAGGCAGGCAGGCAGGCTCGCACCAGGCAGGCTCGCTGGCAGGCAGGCAGGCAGGCAGGCAGGCTCACAGGCAGTTAGGTAGTTAGGTTCGCAGGCAGGCAGGATGGCAGGCTTGCAGGCAGGCAGGCAGGCAAGCAAGCTCGCAGGCTCGCTGGCAGGCAGGCAGGCAGGCAGGCAAGAAGGCTCACAGGCAGGCAGGCTCACAAGCAGGCAGGCAGGCTAGCAGGCTGGCAGGCTCGCAAGCAGGCAGGCAGGCAAGCTAGCAGGCACAGGCTCGCAGGCAGGCAGGCAGGCAGCCTCGCAGGCAGGCAGGCTCGCAGGCAGGTAGGCAGGAAGGCATGCAGACAGGCATGCAGGCAGGTAGGCAGGCAGGCAGGCAGGCTCGCTGGCAGGCAGGCAGACAGGCTCGCAGGCAGGTAGGCAGGAAGGTTCGCAGGCAGGCAGGCAAACAAGTTCACAGGCTTGCAGGCAGGCAGGCTGGCCACAGGCAGGCAGGCAGGCAGGCAGGCAAGAAGGCTAGCAGATAGGCAGGCTGGCAGGCAGCAGGCAGGTAGGCAGGCAAGCAAGCTCGCAGGCTCGCAGGCAGGCAGGCAGGCAGGCAGGCAGGCTCGCAGGCAGGCAGGCAGGCAGGCAGGCAGGCAGGCAGGCAGGCAGGCAGGCAGGCAGGCAGGCAGGGAGGCAGGCAGGCAGGCAGGCAGGCAGGCAGCCAGGCAGGCAGGCAAGCAGGGAGGCAGGCAGGCAAGCAGGGAGGCAGGCAAGCAGGGAGGCAGGCAGGCTCGCAGGCAGGCAGGCTCGCAGGCAGGCAGGCTAGCTGCCAGTCAGGTAGCTTCGCAGGCAGGCAGGCAGGCAGGCAGGCAGGCAGGCAGGCAGGCAGGCAGGTAGACAGGCAGGCAGGCAGGAAGGCAGGCAGGCAGGCTTGAAGGCAGGCAGGCAGGCAAGGAAGCTCACATGCTTGCTCGCTGGCAGGCAGGCAGTCAGGCAGGCAGGCAGGCTCACACCAGGCAGGCTCGCTGGCAGGCAGGCAGGCAGGCTTGCAGGCAGTTAGGCAGTTAGGTTCGCAGTCAGGCAGGCTTGCAGGCAGGCAGGCAGGCAAGAAAGCTCACAGGCTCGCAGGCAGGCAGGCATGCAGGCAGCTAGGCAGGCAGGCAGGCAGGTAGGCAGGCTCGCAGGCAGTTAGGCAGGAAGGTTCGCAGACAGGCAGGCAGGCAAACAAGCTCGCAGGCTGGCAGGCTGGCAGGCAGGCAGGCAGGCAGGCAGGCAGGCAGGCAGGCAGGCAGGCCCTCAGGCAGGCTGGCAGGCAGGCAGGCAGGCAGGCAGGCAGGCAGGCAGGCAGGCAGGCAGGTAGGCAGGCAGGCAGACAGGCAGGCAGGCAGGCAGGCAGGCTGGTAGACAGGCAGGAAGGCAGTAAGGCAGGCAGGCTAGCAGGCTGGCAGGCTTGAAGGCAGGCAGGCAGGCAAGGAAGCTCACATGCTTGCTCGCTGGCAGGCAGGCAGGCAGGCTCACAGGCAGTTAGGTAGTTAGGTTGGCAGGCAGGCAGGATGGCAGGCTTGCAGGCAGGCAGGCAGGCAGGTAGGCAGGCTCGCAGGCAGTTAGGCATGAAGGTTCGCAGACAGGCAGGCAGGCAAGCAAGCTCGCAGGCTGGCAGGCAGGCAGGCAGGCATGCAGGCATGCAGGCAGGCAGGCAGGCAGGCCCTCAGGCCGGCTGGCAGGCAGGCAGGCTCGCAGGCAGGCAGGCAGGCAGGCAAGCAGGCAGGCAGGCAGGCAGGCTGGTAGACAGGCAGGAGGCAGGAAGGCAGGCAGGCTAGCAGGCAGGCAGGCTTGAAGGCAGGCAGGCAGGCAAGGAAGCTCACATGCTTGCTCGCTGGCAGGCAGGTAGGCAGGCAGGCAGGCTCGCACCAGGCAGGCTCGCAGGCAGGCAGGCAGGCAGGCAGGCAGGCAGGCAGGCAGGCAGGCAGGCAGCCAGGCAGGCAGGCAGGCAGGCAAGCAGGGAGGCAGGCAGGCAAGCAGGGAGGCAGGCAAGCAGGGAGGCAGGCAGGCTCGCAGGCAGGCAGGCTCGCAGGCAGGCAGGCTAGCTGCCAGTCAGGTAGCTTCGCAGGCAGGCAGGCAGGCAGGCAGGCTAGCAGGCAGGTAGGCAGGAAGGTTCGCAGGCAGGCAGGCAGGCTCCCAGGAAGGCAGGCAGGCTCCCAGGCAGGCAGGCAGGCAGGCAGGCAGGCAGGCAGGCAGGCAGGCAGGCATGCAGGCAGGTAGGCAGGCAGTCAAGCATGCAGGAAGGCTAGCAGGCAGGTAGGCTCACAGGCAGGCTTGAAGGCAGGCAGGCAGGCAAGGAAGCTCACATGCTTGCTCGCTGGCAGGCAGGTAGGCAGGCAGGCAGGCTCGCACCAGGCAGGCTCGCTGGCAGGCAGGCAGGCAGGCAGGCAGGCAGGCTCACAGGCAGTTAGGTAGTTAGGTTCGCAGGCAGGCAGGATGGCAGGCTTGCAGGCAGGCAGGCAGGCAAGCAAGCTCGCAGGCTCGCTGGCAGGCAGGCAGGCAGGCAGGTAAGAAGGCTCACAGGCAGGCAGGCTCACAAGCAGGCAGGCAGGCTAGCAGGCTGGCAGGCTCGCAAGCAGGCAGGCAGGCAAGCTAGCAGGCACAGGCTCGCAGGCAGGCAGGCAGGCAGGCAGCCTCGCAGGCAGGCAGGCTCGCAGGCAGGTAGGCAGGAAGGCATGCAGACAGGCATGCAGGCAGGTAGGCAGGCAGGCAGGCAGGCTCGCTGGCAGGCAGGCAGACAGGCTCGCAGGCAGGTAGGCAGGAAGGTTCGCAGGCAGGCAGGCAAACAAGTTCACAGGCTTGCAGGCAGGCAGGCTGGCCACAGGCAGGCAGGCAGGCAGGCAGGCAAGAAGGCTAGCAGATAGGCAGGCTGGCAGGCAGCAGGCAGGTAGGCAGGCAAGCAAGCTCGCAGGCTCGCAGGCAGGCAGGCAGGCAGGCAGGCAGGCAGGCAGGCAGGCTCGCAGGCAGGCAGGCAGGCAGGCAGGCAGGCAGGCAGGTAGGCAGGCAGGCAGGCTCGCACGAGGCAGGCTCCCTGGCAAGCTGGCAGGCAGGCTCGCAGGCAGGCAGGCTCGCAGGCAGGCAGGCAGGCAGGCAGGCAGGCAGGCAGGCATGCAGGCAGGTAGGCAGGCAGTCAAGCATGCAGGAAGGCTAGCAGGCAGGTAGGCTCACAGGCAGGCTTGAAGGCAGGCAGGCAGGCAAGGAAGCTCACATGCTTGCTCGCTGGCAGGCAGGTAGGCAGGCTCGCACCAGGCAGGCTCGCTGGCAGGAAGGCAGGCAGGCAGGCAGGCTCACAGGCAGTTAGGTAGTTAGGTTCGCAGGCAGGCAGGATGGCAGGCTTGCAGGCAGGCAGGCAGGCAAGCAAGCTCGCAGGCTCGCTGGCAGGCAGGCAGGCAGGCAGGTAAGAAGGCTCACAGGCAGGCAGGCTCACAAGCAGGCAGGCAGGCTAGCAGGCTGGCAGGCTCGCAAGCAGGCAGGCAGGCAAGCTAGCAGGCACAGGCTCGCAGGCAGGCAGGCAGGCAGGCAGCCTCACAGGCAGGCAGGCTTGCAGGCAGGTAGGCAGGAAGGCATGCAGACAGGCATGCAGGCAGGTAGGCAGGCAGGCAGGCAGGCTCGCTGGCAGGCAGGCAGACAGGCTCGCAGGCAGGTAGGCAGGAAGGTTCGCAGGCAGGCAGGCAAACAAGTTCACAGGCTTGCAGGCAGGCAGGCTGGCCGCAGGTAGGCAGGCAGGCAGGCAGGCAAGAAGGCTAGCAGATAGGCAGGCTGGCAGGCAGCAGGCAGGTAGGCAGGCAAGCAAGCTCGCAGGCTCGCAGGCAGGCAGGCAGGCAGGTAGGCAGGCAGGCTCGCAGGCAGGCAGGCAGGCAGGCAGGCAGGCAGGCAGGCAGGCAGGCAGGCAGGCAGGCAGCCAGGCAGGCAGGCAAGCAGGGAGGCAGGCAGGCAAGCAGGGAGGCAGGCAAGCAGGGAGGCAGGCAAGCAGGGAGGCAGGCAGGCTCGCAGGCAGGCAGGCTCGCAGGCAGGCAGGCTAGCTGCGAGTCAGGTAGCTTCGCAGGCAGGCAGGCAGGCAGGCAGGCTAGCAGGCAGGTAGGCAGGAAGGTTCGCAGGCAGGCAGGCAGGCTCCCAGGAAGGCAGGCAGGCTCCCAGGCAGGCAGGCAGGCAGGCAGGCAGGCAGGCAGGCATGCAGGCAGGTAGGCAGGCAGTCAAGCATGCAGGAAGGCTAGCAGGCAGGTAGGCTCACAGGCAGGCTTGAAGGCAGGCAGGCAGGCAAGGAAGCTCACATGCTTGCTCGCTGGCAGGCAGGTAGGCAGGCAGGCAGGCTCGCACCAGGCAGGCTCGCTGGCAGGCAGGCAGGCAGGCAGGCAGGCTCACAGGCAGTTAGGTAGTTAGGTTCGCAGGCAGGCAGGATGGCAGGCTTGCAGGCAGGCAGGCAGGCAAGCAAGCTCGCAGGCTCGCTGGCAGGCAGGCAGGCAGGCAGGCAAGAAGGCTCACAGGCAGGCAGGCTCACAAGCAGGCAGGCAGGCTAGCAGGCTGGCAGGCTCGCAAGCAGGCAGGCAGGCAAGCTAGCAGGCACAGGCTCGCAGGCAGGCAGGCAGGCAGGCAGCCTCGCAGGCAGGCAGGCTCGCAGGCAGGTAGGCAGGAAGGCATGCAGACAGGCATGCAGGCAGGTAGGCAGGCAGGCAGGCAGGCTCGCTGGCAGGCAGGCAGACAGGCTCGCAGGCAGGTAGGCAGGAAGGTTCGCAGGCAGGCAGGCAAACAAGTTCACAGGCTTGCAGGCAGGCAGGCTGGCCACAGGCAGGCAGGCAGGCAGGCAGGCAAGAAGGCTAGCAGATAGGCAGGCTGGCAGGCAGCAGGCAGGTAGGCAGGCAAGCAAGCTCGCAGGCTCGCAGGCAGGCAGGCAGGCAGGCAGGCAGGCTCGCAGGCAGGCAGGCAGGCAGGCAGGCAGGCAGGCAGGCAGGCAGGCAGGCAGGCAGGCAGGCAGGGAGGCAGGCAGGCAGGCAGGCAGGCAGGCAGCCAGGCAGGCAGGCAAGCAGGGAGGCAGGCAGGCAAGCAGGGAGGCAGGCAAGCAGGGAGGCAGGCAGGCTCGCAGGCAGGCAGGCTCGCAGGCAGGCAGGCTAGCTGCCAGTCAGGTAGCTTCGCAGGCAGGCAGGCTGGCAGGCAGGCAGGCAGGCAGGCAGGCTAGCAGGCAGGTAGGCAGGAAGGTTCGCAGGCAGGCAGGCAGGCTCCCAGGAAGGCAGGCAGGCTCCCAGGCAGGCAGGCAGGCAGGCAGGCAGGCAGGCAGGCAGGCATGCAGGCAGGTAGGCAGGCAGTCAAGCATGCAGGAAGGCTAGCAGGCAGGTAGGCTCACAGGCAGGCTTGAAGGCAGGCAGGCAGGCAAGGAAGCTCACATGCTTGCTCGCTGGCAGGCAGGTAGGCAGGCAGGCAGGCTCGCACCAGGCAGGCTCGCTGGCAGGCAGGCAGGCAGGCTCACAGGCAGTTAGGTAGTTAGGTTCGCAGGCAGGCAGGATGGCAGGCTTGCAGGCAGGCAGGCAGGCAAGCAAGCTCGCAGGCTCGCTGGCAGGCAGGCAGGCAGGCAGGCAAGAAGGCTCACAGGCAGGCAGGCTCACAAGCAGGCAGGCAGGCTAGCAGGCTGGCAGGCTCGCAAGCAGGCAGGCAGGCAAGCTAGCAGGCACAGGCTCGCAGGCAGGCAGGCTCGCAGGCAGGTAGGCAGGAAGGCATGCAGACAGGCATGCAGGCAGGTAGGCAGGCAGGCAGGCAGGCTCGCTGGCAGGCAGGCAGACAGGCTCGCAGGCAGGTAGGCAGGAAGGTTCGCAGGCAGGCAGGCAAACAAGTTCACAGGCTTGCAGGCAGGCAGGCTGGCCGCAGGCAGGCAGGCAGGCAGGCAGGCCAGAAAGCTCGCAGGCTCACAGGCAGGCCGCAGGTAGGCAGGCAGGCAGGCAAGCAGGTTCGCAAGCAGGCAGGCTCGCAGGCAGGCAGGCTCGCTGCCAGTCAGGTAACTTCGCAGGCAGGCAGGCAGGCAGGCTAGCAGGCAGGAAGGCAGGAAGGATCGCACGCAGGCAAGCAGGCTCCCAGGAAGGCAGGCAGGCTCGCAGGCAGGCAGGCAGGCATGCAGGCAGGCAGGCTCGCCGGCAGGCAGGCAGGCAGCAAGCTCGCAGGCTCACAGACAGGCAGGCAGGCCGTAGGCAGGCAGGGAGGCAAGCAGTCAAGCAAGCTCGCAGGCTCGCAGGCAGGCAGGCAGGCTCGCAGGCAGGCAGGCAGGCTCGCAGGCAGGCAGGCAGGCAGGTAGGCAGGACGGCTTGCATGCTCGCAGGCAGGCAAGCAGGCTCACAGGCAGGCAGGCAGACAGGCAGGCTCGCAGGCAGGCAGGCAGGCAGGCAAGCAGTCAAGCAAGCTCGCAGGCTCGCAGGCAGGAGGGCAGGCAGGCAGGCAGGCAGGACGGCTTGCATGCTCGCAGGCAGGCAGGCAGGCAGGCAGGCAGGCAGGCAGGCAGGCAGGCAGGCAGGCAGACAAGCTCGCAGGCAGGCAGGCTCGCAGGCAGGCAGGCTCGCATGCAGGCAGGCTCGCAGGCAGGCAGGCTCGCAGGCAGGCAGGCTCGCTGGCAGGCAGGCAGCTTCGCAGGCAGGCAGGCTAGCAGGCAGGTAGGCAGGAAGGTTCACAGGTAGGCATGCAGGCTCCCAGGAAGGCAGGCAGGCTCGCAGGCAGGCAGGATGGCAGGCTTACAGGCAGGCAGGCAGGCAAGCAAGCTCGCAGGCTCGCAGGCAGGCAGGCAAGCAGTCTAGCAGGCACAGACTCACAGGCAGGCAGGCAGGCAGGCAGGCTCGCAGGCAGGCATGCAGGCAGGTAGGCAGGACGGCTTGCATGCTCGCAGGCAGGCAAGCAGGCTCACAGGCAGGCAGGCAGGCTCGCAGGCAGGCAGGCAGGCAGGCAAGCAGTCAAGCAAGCTCGCAGGCTCGCAGGCAGGAGGGCAGGCAGGCAGGCAGGCAGGCAGGCAGGCAGGCAGGCAGGCAGGACGGCTTGCATGCTCGCAGGCAGGCAGGCAGGCAGGCAGGCAGGCAGGCAGGCAGGAAGGCAGGCAGGCAGGTAGGCAGGCAGGCAGGCAGTCTCGCAGGCAGGCAGGCAGGCAGGCAGGCAGGCAGGCAGGCAGGCAGGCAGGCAGACAGGCTCGCAGGCAGGCAGGCTCGCAGGCAGGCAGGCTCGCAGGCAGGCAGGCTCGCATGCAGGCAGGCTCGCAGGCAGGCAGGCTCGCAGGCAGGCAGGCTCTCTGGCAGGCAGGCAGCTTCGCAGGCAGGCAGGCTAGCAGGCAGGTAGGCAGGAAGGTTCACAGGTAGGCATGCAGGCTCCCAGGAAGGCAGGCAGGCTCGCAGGCAGGCAGGATGGCAGGCTTACAGGCAGGCAGGCAGGCAAGCAAGCTCGCAGGCTCGCAGGCAGGCAGGCAGGCTCGCAGGCAGGCAGGCAGGCTCGCAGGCAGGCAGGCAAGCAGTCTAGCAGGCACAGACTCACAGGCAGGCAGGCAGGCAGGCTCGCAGGCAGGCAGGCAGGCTTGCAGGCAGGCAGGCAAGCAGTCTCGCAGGCACAGACTCACAGGCAGGCAAGCAGGCAGGCAGGCTCGCAGGCAGGTAGGCAGGAAGATTCACAGGCAGGCAGGCAGTTAAGCAAGCTCGCAGGCTCGAAGGCAGGCAGGCAGGCTGGAGGCAGGCAAGCAGGCAAGCAAGCTCACAGGCTCACAGGGAGGCAGGCAGGCAGGCAGGCAGGCATGCAGGCAGGCAGGCAGGCATTCAGGCATGCATGCATGCAGGCAGGCAAGCTGGCAGGCTCGCACCAGGCAGGCTTGCAGGCAGGCAGGCAGGCATGCAGACAGGCAGGCAGGCAGGCAGGCAGGCAGGCTCGCACGAGGCAGGCTCCCTGGCAAGCTGGCAGGCAGGCTCGCAGGCAGGCAGGCTCGCAGGCAGGCAGGCTCGCAGGCAGGCAGGCTCGCAGGCAGGCAGACTCGCAGGCAGGCAGGCAGGCAGGCTCGCAGGCAGGCAGGCAGGCAGGCAAGCAAGCTCGCAGGCTTGCAGGCAGGCAGGCAGGCCGCAGGCAGGCAGGCAGGCAGGACGGCTTGCATACTCGCAGGCAGGCAGGCAGGCAGGCAGGCTCGCAGGCAGGCAGGCAGGCAGGCATTCAGGCAAGCCGTCAAGCAAGCTCGCAGGCTCGCAGGTAGGCAGGCAGCTCGCACCAGGCAGGCTCGCTGGTAGGCAGGCAGGCAGGCTCGCAGGTAGGTAAGCAGGAAGGTCGTAGGCAGGCAGGCAGGCAAGCTAGCTCACAGGCTCGCAGGCAGGCAGGCAGGCAGGCAGGCAGGCAGGCAGGCAGGCAGGCAGGAAGGCTAGCAGCAGGCAGGCTCGCAGGCAGGCAGGCAGGCAAGCAAGCTAGCAGGCTCACAGGCAGGCAGGCAGGTAGGCAGGACGGCTTGCATGCTCGCAGGCAGGCAAGCAGGCTCACAGGCAGGCAGGCAGGCAGGCAGGCTCGCAGGCAGGCAGGCAGGAGGGCAGGCAGGCAGGCAGGCAGGCAGGCAGGCAGGACAGCTTGCATGCTCTCAGGCAGGCAGGCAGGCAGGCAGGCAGGCAGGCAGGAAGGCTAGCAGGCAGGCAGGCTCGCAGGCAGGCAGGCAAGTAGGCATTCAATCAAGCTTGCAGGCTCGCAGGAAGGCAGGAAGGCAGGAAGGCAGGCAGGCAGGCAGGCAGGCAGGCAGGCTCGCACGAGGCAGGCTCCCTGGCAAGCTGGCAGGCAGGCTCGCAGGCAGGCAGGCTCGCAGGCAGGCAGGCTCGCAGGCAGGCAGGCTCGCAGGCAGGCAGACTCGCAGGCAGGCAGGCAGGCAGGCTCGCAGGCAGGCAGGCAGGCAGGCAAGCAAGCTCGCAGGCTTGCAGGCAGGCAGGCAGGCCGCAGGCAGGCAGGCAGGCAGGACGGCTTGCATACTCGCAGGCAGGCAGGCAGGCAGGCAGGCTCGCAGGCAGGCAGGCAGGCAGGCATTCAGGCAAGCCGTCAAGCAAGCTCGCAGGCTCGCAGGTAGGCAGGCAGCTCGCACCAGGCAGGCTCGCTGGTAGGCAGGCAGGCAGGCTCGCAGGTAGGTAAGCAGGAAGGTCGTAGGCAGACAGGCAGGCAAGCTAGCTCACAGGCTCGCAGGCAGGCAGGCAGGCAGGCAGGCAGGCAGGCAGGAAGGCTAGCAGCAGGCAGGCTGGCAGGCAGGCAGGCAGGCCAGCAAGCTAGCAGGCTCACAGGCAGGCAGGCAGGTAGGCAGGACGGCTTGCATGCTCGCAGGCAGGCAAGCAGGCTCACAGGCAGGCAGGCAGGCAGGCAGGCTCGCAGGCAGGCAGGCAGGAGGGCAGGCAGGCAGGCAGGCAGGCAGGCAGGCAGGACAGCTTGCATGCTCGCAGGCAGGCAGGCAGGCAGGCAGGCAGGCAGGCAGGCAGGCAGGAAGGCTAGCAGGCAGGCAGGCTCGCAGGCAGGCAGGCACGTAGGCATTCAATCAAGCTTGCAGGCTCGCAGGAAGGCAGGAAGGCAGGAAGGCAGGCAGGCAGGCAGGCAGGCAGGCAGGTAGACAGGCAGGCAGGCAGGCAGGCAGGCAGGCAGGCAGGCAGGTAGACAGGCAGGCAGGCAGGAAGGCAGGCAGGCAGGCTTGAAGGCAGGCAGGCAGGCAAGGAAGCTCACATGCTTGCTCGCTGGCAGGCAGGCAGTCAGGCAGGCAGGCAGGCTCACACCAGGCAGGCTCGCTGGCAGGCAGGCAGGCAGGCTTGCAGGCAGTTAGGCAGTTAGGTTCGCAGTCAGTCAGGCTTGCAGGCAGGCAGGCAGGCAAGAAAGCTCACAGGCTCGCAGGCAGGCAGGCATGCAGGCAGCTAGGCAGGCAGGCAGGCATGCAGGCAGCTAGGCAGGCAGTTAGGCAGGAAGGTTCGCAGACAGGCAGGCAGGCAAGCAAGCTCGCAGGCTGGCAGGCTGGCAGGCAGGCAGGCAGGCAGGCAGGCAGGCAGGCATGCATGCAGGCAGGCAGGCAGGCAGGCAGGCCCTCAGGCAGGCTGGCAGGCAGGCAGGCTCGCAGGCAGGCAGGCAGGCAGGCAGGCAGGCAGGCAGGCAGGCAGGCAGGCAGGCAGGCAGGCAGGTAGGCAGGCAGGCAGACAGGCAGGCAGGCAGGCAGGCAGGCTGGTAGACAGGCAGGAAGGCAGTAAGGCAGCAGGCTAGCAGGCAGGCAGGCTTGAAGGCAGGCAGGCAGGCAAGGAAGCTCACATGCTTGCTCGCTGGCAGGCAGGCAGGCAGGCTCACAGGCAGTTAGGTAGTTAGGTTGGCAGGCAGGCAGGATGGCAGGCTTGCAGGCAGGCAGGCAGGCAGGTAGGCAGGCTCGCAGGCAGTTAGGCATGAAGGTTCGCAGACAGGCAGGCAGGCAAGCAAGCTCGCAGGCTGGCAGGCAGGCAGGCAAGCAGGCAGGCATGCAGGCATGCAGGCAGGCAGGCAGGCAGGCCCTCAGGCCGGCTGGCAGGCAGGCAGGCAGGCAGGCAGGCAGTCAGGCAGGCAGGCAGGCTCCCAGGCAGGCAGGCAGGCAGGCAGGCAGGCAGGCAGGCAGGCTGGTAGACAGGCAGGAGGCAGGAAGGCAGGCAGGCTAGCAGGCAGGCAAGGAAGCTCACATGCTTGCTCGCTGGCAGGCAGGTAGGCAGGCAGGCAGGCTCGCACCAGGCAGGCTCGTTGGCAGGCAGGCAGGCAGGCATTCAGGCAAGCCGTCAAGCAAGCTCACAGGCTCACAGGTAGGCAGGCAGCTCGCACCAGGCAGGCTCGCTGGTATGCAGGCAGGCAGGCTAGCAGGTAGGTAAGCAGGAAGGTCGTAGGCAGGCAGGCAGGCAGGCAGGCAGGCAGGAAGGCAGGCAGGCAGGCAGGACAGCTTGCATGCTCGCAGGCAGGCAGGCAGGTAGGCAGGACGGCTTGCATGCTCGCAGGCAGGCAAGCAGGCTCACAGGCAGGCAGGCAGGCTCGCAGGCAGGATCGCAGGCAGGCAGGCAGGCAGGCAAGCAGTCAAGCAAGCTCGCAGGCTCGCAGGCAAGCAGGCAGGAGGGCAGGCAGGCAGGCAGGCAGGCAGGCAGGCTCGCAGGCAGGCAGGCAGGCTTGCAGGCAGGCAGGCAAGCAGTCTCGCAGGCACAGACTCACAGGCAGGCAGGCAGGCAGGCAGGCTCGCAGGCAGGTAGGCAGGAAGGTTCACAGGCAGGCAGGCAGTTAAGCAAGCTCGCAGGCTCGAAGGCAGGCAGGCAGGCTGCAGGCAGGCAAGCAGGCAAGCAAGCTCGCAGGCTCACAGGGAGGCAGGCAGGCAGGCAGGCAGGCAGGCATGCAGGCAGGCAGGCAGGCATTCAGGCATGCATGCATGCAGGCAGGCAAGCTGGCAGGCTCGCACCAGGCAGGCTTGCAGGCAGGCAGGCAGGCATGCAGACAGGCAGGCAGGCAGGCAGGCAGGCTCGCACGAGGCAGGCTCCCTGGCAAGCTGGCAGGCAGGCTCGCAGGCAGGCAGGCTCGCAGGCAGGCAGGCTCGCAGGCAGGCAGGCTCGCAGGCAGGCAGGCAGGCAGGCAAGCAAGCTCGCAGGCTTGCAGGCAGGCAGGCAGGCCGCAGGCAGGCAGGCAGGCAGGACGGCTTGCATACTCGCAGGCAGGCAGGCAGGCAGGCAGGCTCGCAGGCAGGCTCGCAGGCAGGCAGGCAGGCAGGCATTCAGGCAAGCCGTCAAGCAAGCTCGCAGGCTCGCAGGTAGGCAGGCAGGCTCGCTGGTAGGCAGGCAGGCAGGCTCGCAGGTAGGTAAGCAGGAAGGTCGTAGGCAGGCAGGCAGGCAAGCTAGCTCACAGGCTCGCAGGCAGGCAGGCAGGCAGGCAGGCAGGCAGGCAGGCAGGAAGGCTAGCAGCATGCAGGATCGCAGGCAGGCAGGCAAGCAAGCTAGCAGGCTCACAGGCAGGCAGGCAGGTAGGCAGGACGGCTTGCATGCTCGCAGGCAGGCAAGCAGGCTCACAGGCAGGCAGGCAGGCAGGCAGGCTCGCAGGCAGGCAGGCAGGAGGGCAGGCAGGCAGGCAGGCAGGCAGGCAGGCAGGACAGCTTGCATGCTCTCAGGCAGGCAGGCAGGCAGGCAGGCAGGCAGGCAGGCAGGCAGGAAGGCTAGCAGGCAGGCAGGCTCGCAGGCAGGCAGGCAAGTAGGCATTCAATCAAGCTTGCAGGCTCGCAGGAAGGCAGGAAGGCAGGAAGGCAGGCAGGCAGGCAGGCAGGCAGGCAGGCAGGTAGACAGGCAGGCAGGCAGGCAGGCAGGCAGGCAGGCAGGCAGGCAGGTAGACAGGCAGGCAGGCAGGAAGGCAGGCAGGCAGGCTTGAAGGCAGGCAGGCAGGCAAGGAAGCTCACATGCTTGCTCGCTGGCAGGCAGGCAGTCAGGCAGGCAGGCAGGCTCACACCAGGCAGGCTCGCTGGCAGGCAGGCAGGCAGGCTTGCAGGCAGTTAGACAGTTAGGTTCGCAGTCAGGCAGGCTTGCAGGCAGGCAGGCAGGCAAGAAAGCTCACAGGCTCGCAGGCAGGCAGGCATGCAGGCAGCTAGGCAGGCAGGCAGGCAGGTAGGCAGGCTCGCAGGCAGTTAGGCAGGAAGGTTCGCAGACAGGCAGGCAGGCAAACAAGCTCGCAGGCTGGCAGGCTGGCAGGCAGGCAGGCAGGCAGGCAGGCAGGCATGCAGGCAGGCAGGCAGGCAGGCAGGCAGGCCCTCAGGCAGGCTGGCAGGCAGGCAGGCTCGCAGGCAGGCAGGCAGGCAGGCAGGCAGGCAGGCAGGCTCGCAACAGGCAGGCTCGCTGGCAGGCAGGCAGGCAGGCAGGCTCACAGGCAGTTAGGTAGTTAGGTTCGCAGGCAGGCAGGATGGCAGGCTTGCAGGCAGGCAGGCAGGCAAGCAAGCTCGCAGGCTCGCTGGCAGGCAGGCAGGCAGGCAGGCAAGAAGGCTCACAGGCAGGCAGGCTCACAAGCAGGCAGGCAGGCTAGCAGGCTGGCAGGCTCGCAAGCAGGCAGGCAGGCAAGCTAACAGGCACAGGCTCGCAGGCAGGCAGGCAGGCAGGCAGCCTCGCAGGCAGGCAGGCTCGCAGGCAGGTAGGCAGGAAGGCATGCAGACAGGCATGCAGGCAGGTAGGCAGGCAGGCAGGCAGGCTCGCTGGCAGGCAGGCAGACAGGCTCGCAGGCAGGTAGGCAGGAAGGTTCGCAGGCAGGCAGGCAAACAAGTTCACAGGCTTGCAGGCAGGCAGGCTGGCCGCAGGCAGGCAGGCAGGCAGGCAGGCCAGAAAGCTCGCAGGCTCACAGGCAGGCCGCAGGTAGGCAGGCAGGCAGGCAGGCAGGTTCGCAAGCAGGCAGGCTCGCAGGCAGGCAGGCTCGCTGCCAGTCAGGTAACTTCGCAGGCAGGCAGGCAGGCAGGCTAGCAGGCAGGTAGGCAGGAAGGATCGCACGCAGGCAAGCAGGCTCCCAGGAAGGCAGGCAGGCTCGCAGGCAGGCAGGCAGGCATGCAGGCAGGCAGGCTCGCCGGCAGGCAGGCAGGCAGCAAGCTCGCAGGCTCACAGACAGGCAGGCAGGCCGCAGGCAGGCAGGCAGGCAAGCAGTCAAGCAAGCTCGCAGGCTCGCAGGCAGGCAGGCAGGCTCACAGGCAGGCAGGCAGGCTCGCAGGCAGGCAGGCAGGCAGGTAGGCAGGACGGCTTGCATGCTCGCAGGCAGGCAAGCAGGCTCACAGGCAGGCAGGCAGGCAGGCAGGCTCGCAGGCAGGCAGGCAGGCAGGCAAGCAGTCAAGCAAGCTCGCAGGCTCGCAGGCAGGAGGGCAGGCAGGCAGGCAGGCAGGCAGGACGGCTTGCATGCTCGCAGGCAGGCAGGCAGGCAGGCAGGCAGGCAGGCAGGCAGGCAGGCTCGCAGGCAGGCAGGCAGGCAGGCAGGCTCGCAGGCAGGCAGGCAGGCAGGCAGGCAGGCAGGCAGGCAGGCAGGCAGGCAGGCAGGCAGGCAGGCAGGCAGGCTCGCAGGCAGGCAGGCTCGCAGGCAGGCAGGCTCGCATGCAGGCAGGCTCGCAGGCAGGCAGCTTCGCAGGCAGGCAGGCTCGCTGGCAGGCAGGCAGCTTCGCAGGCAGGCAGGCTAGCAGGCAGGTAGGCAGGAAGGTTCGCAGGTAGGCATGCAGGCTCCCAGGAAGGCAGGCAGGCTCGCAGGCAGGGAGGATGGCAGGCTTACAGGCAGGCAGGCAGGCAAGCAAGCTCGCAGGCTCGCAGGCAGGCAGGCAGGCTCGCAGGCAGGCAGGCAGGCTCGCAGGCAGGCAGGCAAGCAGTCTAGCAGGCACAGACTCACAGGCAGGCAGGCAGGCAGGCAGGCTCGCAGGCAGGCAGGCAGGCTTGCAGGCAGGCAGGCAGACAGGCTCGCAGGCAGGTAGGCAGGAAGGTTCGCAGGCAGGCAGGCAAACAAGTTCACAGGCTTGCAGGCAGGCAGGCTGGCCGCAGGCAGGCAGGCAGGCAGGCAGGCCAGAAAGCTCGCAGGCTCACAGGCAGGCCGCAGGTAGGCAGGCAGGCAGGCAGGCAGGTTCGCAAGCAGGCAGGCTCGCAGGCAGGCAGGCTCGCTGCCAGTCAGGTAACTTCGCAGGCAGGCAGGCAGGCAGGCTAGCAGGCAGGTAGGCAGGAAGGATCGCACGCAGGCAAGCAGGCTCCCAGGAAGGCAGGCAGGCTCGCAGGCAGGCAGGCAGGCATGCAGGCAGGCAGGCTCGCCGGCAGGCAGGCAGGCAGCAAGCTCGCAGGCTCACAGACAGGCAGGCAGGCCGCAGGCAGGCAGGCAGGCAAGCAGTCAAGCAAGCTCGCAGGCTCGCAGGCAGGCAGGCAGGCTCACAGGCAGGCAGGCAGGCTCGCAGGCAGGCAGGCAGGCAGGTAGGCAGGACGGCTTGCATGCTCGCAGGCAGGCAAGCAGGCTCACAGGCAGGCAGGCAGGCAGGCAGGCTCGCAGGCAGGCAGGCAGGCAGGCAAGCAGTCAAGCAAGCTCGCAGGCTCGCAGGCAGGAGGGCAGGCAGGCAGGCAGGCAGGCAGGACGGCTTGCATGCTCGCAGGCAGGCAGGCAGGCAGGCAGGCAGGCAGGCAGGCAGGCTCGCAGGCAGGCAGGCAGGCAGGCAGGCTCGCAGGCAGGCAGGCAGGCAGGCAGGCAGGCAGGCAGGCAGGCAGGCAGGCAGGCAGGCAGGCTCGCAGGCAGGCAGGCTCGCAGGCAGGCAGGCTCGCATGCAGGCAGGCTCGCAGGCAGGCAGCTTCGCAGGCAGGCAGGCTCGCTGGCAGGCAGGCAGCTTCGCAGGCAGGCAGGCTAGCAGGCAGGTAGGCAGGAAGGTTCGCAGGTAGGCATGCAGGCTCCCAGGAAGGCAGGCAGGCTCGCAGGCAGGGAGGATGGCAGGCTTACAGGCAGGCAGGCAGGCAAGCAAGCTCGCAGGCTCGCAGGCAGGCAGGCAGGCTCGCAGGCAGGCAGGCAGGCTCGCAGGCAGGCAGGCAAGCAGTCTAGCAGGCACAGACTCACAGGCAGGCAGGCAGGCAGGCAGGCTCGCAGGCAGGCAGGCAGGCTTGCAGGCAGGCAGGCAGACAGGCTCGCAGGCAGGTAGGCAGGAAGGTTCGCAGGCAGGCAGGCAAACAAGTTCACAGGCTTGCAGGCAGGCAGGCTGGCCGCAGGCAGGCAGGCAGGCAGGCAGGCCAGAAAGCTCGCAGGCTCACAGGCAGGCCGCAGGTAGGCAGGCAGGCAGGCAGGCAGGTTCGCAAGCAGGCAGGCTCGCAGGCAGGCAGGCTCGCTGCCAGTCAGGTAACTTCGCAGGCAGGCAGGCAGGCAGGCTAGCAGGCAGGTAGGCAGGAAGGATCGCACGCAGGCAAGCAGGCTCCCAGGAAGGCAGGCAGGCTCGCAGGCAGGCAGGCAGGCATGCAGGCAGGCAGGCTCGCCGGCAGGCAGGCAGGCAGCAAGCTCGCAGGCTCACAGACAGGCAGGCAGGCCGCAGGCAGGCAGGCAGGCAAGCAGTCAAGCAAGCTCGCAGGCTCGCAGGCAGGCAGGCAGGCTCACAGGCAGGCAGGCAGGCTCGCAGGCAGGCAGGCAGGCAGGTAGGCAGGACGGCTTGCATGCTCGCAGGCAGGCAAGCAGGCTCACAGGCAGGCAGGCAGGCAGGCAGGCTCGCAGGCAGGCAGGCAGGCAGGCAAGCAGTCAAGCAAGCTCGCAGGCTCGCAGGCAGGAGGGCAGGCAGGCAGGCAGGCAGGCAGGACGGCTTGCATGCTCGCAGGCAGGCAGGCAGGCAGGCAGGCAGGCAGGCAGGCAGGCAGGCTCGCAGGCAGGCAGGCAGGCAGGCAGGCTCGCAGGCAGGCAGGCAGGCAGGCAGGCAGGCAGGCAGGCAGGCAGGCAGGCAGGCAGGCAGGCAGGCTCGCACGCAGGCAGGCTCGCAGGCAGGCAGGCTCGCATGCAGGCAGGCTCGCAGGCAGGCAGGGTCGCAGGCAGGCAGGCTCGCTGGCAGGCAGGCAGCTTCGCAGGCAGGCAGGCTAGCAGGCAGGTAGGCAGGAAGGTTCGCAGGTAGGCATGCAGGCTCCCAGGAAGGCAGGCAGGCTCGCAGGCAGGGAGGATGGCAGGCTTACAGGCAGGCAGGCAGGCAAGCAAGCTCGCAGGCTCGCAGGCAGGCAGGCATGCTCGCAGGCAGGCAGGCAGGCTCGCAGGCAGGCAGGCAAGCAGTCTAGCAGGCACAGACTCACAGGCAGGCAGGCAGGCAGGCAGGCTCGCAGGCAGGCAGGCAGGCTTGCAGGCAGGCAGGCAAGCAGTCTCGCAGGCACAGACTCACAGGCAGGCAAGCAGGCAGGCAGGCTCGCAGGCAGGTAGGCAGGAAGGTTCACAGGCAGGCAGGCAGTTAAGCAAGCTCGCAGGCTCGAAGGCAGGCAGGCAGGCTGCAGGCAGGCAAGCAGGCAAGCAAGCTCGCAGGCTCACAGGGAGGCAGGCAGGCAGGCAGGCAGGCAGGCATGCAGGCAGGCAGGCAGGCATTCAGGCATGCATGCATGCAGGCAGGCAAGCTGGCAGGCTCGCACCAGGCAGGCTTGCAGGCAGGCAGGCCGGCATGCAGACAGGCAGGCAGGCAGGCAGGCAGGCTCGCACGAGGCAGGCTCCCTGGCAAGCTGGCAGGCAGGCTCGCAGGCAGGCAGGCTCGCAGGCAGGCAGGCAGGCAGGCAGGCAGGCCCTCAGGCAGGCTGGCAGGCAGGCAGGCTCGCAGGCAGGCAGGCAGGCAGGCAGGCAGGCAGGCAGGCAGGCAGGCAGGCAGGCTCGCAGGCAGGCAGGCAGGCAGGCAGGCAGGCCCTCAGGCAGGCTGGCAGGCAGGCAGGCTCGCAGGCAGGCAGGCAGGCAGGCAGGCAGGCAGGCAGGCAGGCAGGCAGGCAGGCAGGCTCGCAGGCAGGCAGGCTCGCAGGCAGGCAGGCTCGCATGCAGGCAGGCTCGCAGGCAGGCAGGGTCGCAGGCAGGCAGGCTCGCTGGCAGGCAGGCAGCTTCGCAGGCAGGCAGGCTAGCAGGCAGGTAGGCAGGAAGGTTCGCAGGTAGGCATGCAGGCTCCCAGGAAGGCAGGCAGGCTCGCAGGCAGGGAGGATGGCAGGCTTACAGGCAGGCAGGCAGGCAAGCAAGCTCGCAGGCTCGCAGGCAGGCAGGCAGGCAGGCTCGCAGGCAGGCAGGCAGGCTCGCAGGCAGGCAGGCAAGCAGTCTAGCAGGCACAGACTCACAGGCAGGCAGGCAGGCAGGCAGGCTCGCAGGCAGGCAGGCAGGCTTGCAGGCAGGCAGGCAAGCAGTCTCGCAGGCACAGACTCACAGGCAGGCAAGCAGGCAGGCAGGCTCGCAGGCAGGTAGGCAGGAAGGTTCACAGGCAGGCAGGCAGTTAAGCAAGCTCGCAGGCTCGAAGGCAGGCAGGCAGGCTGCAGGCAGGCAAGCAGGCAAGCAAGCTCGCAGGCTCACAGGGAGGCAGGCAGGCAGGCAGGCAGGCAGGCATGCAGGCAGGCAGGCAGGCATTCAGGCATGCATGCATGCAGGCAGGCAAGCTGGCAGGCTCGCACCAGGCAGGCTTGCAGGCAGGCAGGCCGGCATGCAGACAGGCAGGCAGGCAGGCAGGCAGGCTCGCACGAGGCAGGCTCCCTGGCAAGCTGGCAGGCAGGCTCGCAGGCAGGCAGGCTCGCAGGCAGGCAGGCTCGCAGGCAGGCAGGCTCGCAGGCAGGCAGGCTCGCAGGCAGGCAGACTCGCAG
Organism: Tenrec ecaudatus; assembly: GCF_050624435.1. Lineage (NCBI taxonomy): Eukaryota > Metazoa > Chordata > Mammalia > Afrosoricida > Tenrecidae > Tenrec > Tenrec ecaudatus. The sequence continues at coordinate 2,928,819 of NW_027457635.1, read as the reverse complement.
GCAGGCAGGCAGGCAGGCTCGCAGGCAGGCAGGCAGGCAGGCAAGCAAGCTCGCAGGCTTGCAGGCAGGCAGGCAGGCCGCAGGCAGGCAGGCAGGCAGGACGGCTTGCATACTCGCAGGCAGGCAGGCAGGCAGGCAGGCTCGCAGGCAGGCTCGCAGGCTGGCAGGCAGGCAGGCAGGCAGGCAGGCAGGCAGGCAGGCAGACAGGCTCGCAGGCAGGCAGGCTCGCAGGCAGGCAGGCTCGCATGCAGGCAGGCTCACAGGCAGGCAGGGTCGCAGGCAGGCAGGCTCGCTGGCAGGCAGGCAGCTTCGCAGGCAGGCAGGCTAGCAGGCAGGTAGGCAGGAAGGTTCGCAGGTAGGCATGCAGGCTCCCAGGAAGGCAGGCAGGCTCGCAGGCAGGGAGGATGGCAGGCTTACAGGCAGGCAGGCAGGCAAGCAAGCTCGCAGGCTCGCAGGCAGGCAGGCAGGCTCGCAGGCAGGCAGGCAGGCTCGCAGGCAGGCAGGCAAGCAGTCTAGCAGGCACAGACTCACAGGCAGGCAAGCAGGCAGGCAGGCTCGCAGGCAGGTAGGCAGGAAGGTTCACAGGCAGGCAGGCAGTTAAGCAAGCTCGCAGGCTCGAAGGCAGGCAGGCAGGCTGCAGGCAGGCAAGCAGGCAAGCAAGCTCGCAGGCTCACAGGGAGGCAGGCAGGCAGGCAGGCAGGCAGGCATGCAGGCAGGCAGGCAGGCATTCAGGCATGCATGCATGCAGGCAGGCAAGCTGGCAGGCTCGCACCAGGCAGGCTTGCAGGCAGGCAGGCAGGCATGCAGACAGGCAGGCAGGCAGGCAGGCAGGCTCGCACGAGGCAGGCACCCTGGCAAGCTGGCAGGCAGGCTCGCAGGCAGGCAGGCTCGCAGGCAGGCAGGCTCGCAGGCAGGCAGGCTCGCAGGCAGGCAGACTCGCAGGCAGGCAGGCAGGCAGGCTCGCAGGCAGGCAGGCAGGCAGGCAAGCAAGCTCGCAGGCTTGCAGGCAGGCAGGCAGGCCGAAGGCAGGCAGGCAGGCAGGCAGGACGGCTTGCATACTCGCAGGCAGGCAGGCAGGCAGGCAGGCTCGCAGGCAGGCTCTCAGGCAGGCAGGCAGGCAGGCATTCAGGCAAGCCGTCAAGCAAGCTCGCAGGCTCGCAGGTAGGCAGGCAGCTCGCACCAGGCAGGCTCGCTGGTAGGCAGGCAGGCAGGCTCGCAGGTAGGTAAGCAGGAAGGTCGTAGGCAGGCAGGCAGGCAAGCTAGCTCACAGGCTCGCAGGCAGGCAGGCAGGCAGGCAGGCAGGCAGGCAGGAAGGCTAGCAGCAGGCAGGCTCGCAGGCAGGCAGGCAGGCAAGCAAGCTAGCAGGCTCACAGGCAGGCAGGCAGGTAGGCAGGACCGCTTGCATGCTCGCAGGCAGGCAAGCAGGCTCACAGGCAGGCAGGCAGGCAGGCAGGCTCGCAGGCAGGCAGGCAGGAGGGCAGGCAGGCAGGCAGGCAGGCAGGCAGGCAGGCAGGACAGCTTGCATGCTCGCAGGCAGGCAGGCAGGCAGGCAGGCAGGCAGGCAGGCAGGCAGGCAGGCAGGAAGGCTAGCAGGCAGGCAGGCTCGCAGGCAGGCAGGCAAGTAGGCATTCAATCAAGCTTGCAGGCTCGCAGGAAGGCAGGAAGGCAGGAAGGCAGGCAGGCAGGCAGGCAGGCAGGCAGGCAGGCAGGTAGACAGGCAGGCAGGCAGGCAGGCAGGCAGGCAGGTAGACAGGCAGGCAGGCAGGAAGGCAGACAGGCAGGCTTGAAGGCAAGCAGGCAGGCAAGGAAGCTCACATGCTTGCTCGCTGGCAGGCAGGCAGTCAGGCAGGCAGGCAGGCTCACACCAGGCAGGCTCGCTGGCAGGCAGACAGGCAGGCTTGCAGGCAGTTAGCCAGTTAGGTTCGCAGTCAGGCAGGCTTGCAGGCAGGCAGGCAGGCAAGAAAGCTCACAGGCTCGCAGGCAGGCAGGCATGCAGGCAGCTAGGCAGGCAGGCAGGCAGGTAGGCAGGCTCGCAGGCAGTTAGGCAGGAAGGTTCGCAGACAGGCAGGCAGGCAAGCAAGCTCGCAGGCTGGCAGGCTGGCAGGCAGGCAGGCAGGCAGGCAGGCAGGCATGCAGGCAGGCAGGCAGGCAGGCAGGCAGGCCCTCAGGCAGGCTGGCAGGCAGGCAGGCTCGCAGGCAGGCAGGCAGGCAGGCAGGCAGGCAGGCAGGCAGGTAGGCAGGCAGGCAGACAGGCAGGCAGGCAGGCAGGCAGGCTGGTAGACAGGCAGGAAGGCAGTAAGGCAGGCAGGCTAGCAGGCAGGCAGGCTTGAAGGCAGGCAGGCAGGCAAGGAAGCTCACATGCTTGCTCGCTGGCAGGCAGGCAGGCAGGCTCTCAGGCAGTTAGGTAGTTAGGTTGGCAGGCAGGCAGGATGGCAGGCTTGCAGGCAGGCAGGCAGGCAGGTAGGCAGGCTCGCAGGCAGTTAGGCATGAAGGTTCGCAGACAGGCAGGAAAGCAAGCAAGCTCGCAGGCTGGCAGGCAGGCAGGCAGGCAGGCAGGCCCTCAGGCCGGCTGGCAGGCAGGCAGGCAGGCAGGCAGGCAGGCTCCCAGGCAGGCAGGCAGGCAGGCAGGCAGGCAGGCAGGCTGGTAGACAGGCAGGAGGCAGGAAGGCAGGCAGGCTAGCAGGCAGGCAAGGAAGCTCACATGCTTGCTCGCTGGCAGGCAGGTAGGCAGGCAGGCAGGCTCACACCTGGCAGGCTCGTTGGCAGGCAGGCAGGCAGGCAGGCAGGCAGGACGGCTTGCATACTCGCAGGCAGGCAGGCAGGCAGGCAGGCAGGCTCGCAGGCAGGCTCGCAGGCAGGCAGGCAGGCAGGCATTCAGGCAAGCCGTCAAGCAAGCTCGCAGGCTCGCAGGTAGGCAGGCAGCTCGCACCAGGCAGGCTCGCTGGTAGGCAGGCAGGCAGGCTCGCAGGTAGGTAAGCAGGAAGGTCGTAGGCAGGCAGGCAGGCAGGCAGGCAGGCAGGCAGGAAGGCTAGCAGCAGGCAGGCTCGCAGGCAGGCAGGCAGGCAAGCAAGCTAGCAGGCTCACAGGCAGGCAGGCAGGTAGGCAGGACGGCTTGCATGCTCGCAGGCAGGCAAGCAGGCTCACAGGCAGGCAGGCAGGCAGGCAAGCTCGCAGGCAGGCAGGCAGGAGGGCAGGCAGGCTCGCAGGCAGGATCGCAGGCAGGCAGGCAGGCAGGCAAGCAGTCAAGCAAGCTCGCAGGCTAGCAGGCAAGCAGGCAGGAGGGCAGGCAGGCAGGCAGGCAGGCAGGCAGGCTCGCAGGCAGGCAGGCAGGCTTGCAGGCAGGCAGGCAAGCAGTCTCGCAGGCACAGACTCACAGGCAGGCAGGCTCGCAGGCAGGTAGGCAGGAAGGTTCACAGGCAGGCAGGCAGTTAAGCAAGCTCGCAGGCTCGAAGGCAGGCAGGCAGGCTGCAGGCAGGCAAGCAGGCAAGCAAGCTCGCAGGCTCACAGGGAGGCAGGCAGGCAGGCAGGCAGGCAGGCAGGCATGCAGGCAGGCAGGCAGGCATTCAGGCATGCATGCATGCAGGCAGGCAAGCTGGCAGGCTCGCACCAGGCAGGCTTGCAGGCAGGCAGGCAGGCATGCAGACAGGCAGGCAGGCAGGCAGGCAGGCTCGCACGAGGCAGGCTCCCTGGCAAGCTGGCAGGCAGGCTCGCAGGCAGACAGGCTCGCAGGCAGGCAGGCTCGCAGGCAGGCAGGCTCGCAGGCAGGCAGGCTCGCAGGCAGGCAGACTCGCAGGCAGGCAGGCAGGCAGGCTCGCAGGCAAGCAAGCTCGCAGGCTTGCAGGCAGCCAGGCAGGCCGAAGGCAGGCAGGCAGGCAGGACGGCTTGCATACTCGCAGGCAGGCAGGCAGGCAGGCAGGCTCGCAGGCAGGCTCGCAGGCAGGCAGGCAGGCAGGCATTCAGGCAAGCCGTCAAGCAATCTCGCAGGCTCGCAGGTAGGCAGGCAGCTCGCACCAGGCAGGCTCGCTGGTAGGCAGGCAGGCAGGCTCGCAGGTAGGTAAGCAGGAAGGTCGTAGGCAGGCAGGCAGGCAAGCTAGCTCACAGGCTCGCAGGCAGGCAGGCAGGCAGGCAGGCAGGCAGGCAGGAAGGCTAGCAGCAGGCAGGCTCGCAGGCAGGCAGGCAGGCAAGCAAGCTAGCAGGCTCACAGGCAGGCAGGCAGGTAGGCAGGACGGCTTGCATGCTCGCAGGCAGGCAAGCAGGCTCACAGGCAGGCAGGCAGGCAGGCTCGCAGGCAGGCAGGCAGGAGGGCAGGCAGGCAGGCAGGCAGGCAGGCAGGCAGGACAGCTTGCATGCTCTCATGCAGGCAGGCAGGCAGGCAGGCAGGCAGGCAGGCAGGCAGGAAGGCTAGCAGGCAGGCAGGCTCGCAGGCAGGCAGGCAAGTAGGCATTCAATCAAGCTTGCAGGCTCGCAGGAAGGCAGGAAGGCAGGAAGGCAGGCAGGCAGGCAGGCAGGCAGGCAGGCAGGTAGACAGGCAGGCAGGCAGGCAGGCAGGCAGGCAGGTAGACAGGCAGGCAGGCAGGAAGGCAGGCAGGCAGGCTTGAAGGCAGGCAGGCAGGCAAGGAAGCTCACATGCTTGCTCGCTGGCAGGCAGGCAGTCAGGCAGGCAGGCAGGCTCACACCAGGCAGGCTCGCTGGCAGGCAGGCAGGCAGGCTTGCAGGCAGTTAGGCAATTAGGTTCGCAGTCAGGCAGGCTTGCAGGCAGGCAGGGAGGCAAGAAAGCTCACAGGCTCGCAGGCAGGCAGGCATGCAGGCAGCTAGGCAGGCAGGCAGGCAGGTAGGCAGGCTCGCAGGCAGTTAGGCAGGAAGGTTCGCAGACAGGCAGGCAGGCAAGCAAGCTCGCAGGCTGGCAGGCTGGCAGGCAGGCAGGCAGGCAGGCAGGCAGGCATGCAGGCAGGCAGGCAGGCAGGCAGGCAGGCCCTCAGGCAGGCTCACAGGCAGGCAGGCAGGCAGGCAGGCAGGCAGGCAGGCAGGCAGGCAGGCAGGCAGGTAGGCAGGCAGGCAGACAGGCAGGCAGGCAGGCAGGCAGGCAGGCTGGTAGACAGGCAGGAAGGCAGTAAGGCAGGCAGGCTAGCAGGCAGGCAGGCTTGAAGGCAGGCAGGCAGGCAAGGAAGCTCACATGCTTGCTCGCTGGCAGGCAGGCAGGGAGGCTCACAGGCAGTTAGGTAGTTAGGTTGGCAGGCAGGCAGGATGGCAGGCTTGCAGGCAGGCAGGCAGGCAGGTAGGCAGGCTCGCAGGCAGTTAGGCATGAAGGTTCGCAGACAGGCAGGCAGGCAAGCAAGCTCGCAGGCTGGCAGGCAGGCAGGCAGGCATGCAGGCATGCATGCAGGCAGGCAGGCAGGCCCTCAGGCCGGCTGGCAGGCAGGCAGGCAGGCAGGCAGGCAGGCAGGCAGGCTCCCAGGCAGGCAGGCAGGCAGGCAGGCAGGCAGGCTGGTAGACAGGCAGGAGGCAGGAAGGCAGGCAGGCTAGCAGGCAGGCAAGGAAGCTCACATGCTTGCTCGCTGGCAGGCAGGTAGGCAGGCAGGCAGGCTCGCACCAGGCAGGCTCGTTGGCATTCAGGCAGGCAGGCAGGCAGGCAGGCAGGACGGCTTGCATACTCGCAGGCAGGCAGGCAGGCAGGCAGGCTCGCAGGCAGGCTCGCAGGCAGGCAGGCAGGCAGGCATTCAGGCAAGCTGTCAAGCAAGCTCGCAGGCTCGCAGGTAGGCAGGCAGCTCGCACCAGGCAGGCTCGCTGGTAGGCAGGCAGGCAGGCTTGCAGGTAGGTAAGCAGGAAGGTCGTAGGCAGGCAGGCAGGCAGGCAGGCAGGCAGGCAGGCAGGCAGGAAGGCTAGCAGCAGGCAGGCTTCCAGGCAGGCAGGCAGGCAAGCAAGCTAGCAGGCTCACAGGCAGGCAGGCAGGTAGGCAGGACGGCTTGCATGCTCGCAGGCAGGCAAGCAGGCTCACAGGCAGGCAGGCAGGCTCGCAGGCAGGATCGCAGGCAGGCAGGCAGGCAAGCAGTCAAGCAAGCTCGCAGGCTCGCAGGCAAGCAGGCAGGAGGGCAGGCAGGCAGGCAGGCAGGCAGGCAGGCAGGCAGGACGGCTTGCATGCTCGCAGGCAGGCAGGCAGGCAGGCAGGCAGGCAGGCAGGCAGGAAGGCTCACACCAGGCAGGCTCGCAGGCAGGCAGGCAAGTAGGCATTCAATCAAGCTTGCAGGCTTGCAGGCAGGCAGGCAGGCAGGCAGGCAGGCAGGCAGGTAGACAGGCAGGCAGGCAGGCAGGCAGGCAGGCAGGTAGACAGGCAGGCAGGCAGGAAGGCAGGCAGGCAGGCTTTAAGGCAGGCAGGCAGGCAAGGAAGCTCACATGCTTGCTCGCTGGCATGCAGGCAGTCAGGCAGGCAGGCAGGCTCACACCAGGCAGGCTCGCTGGCAGGCAGGCAGGAAGGCTTGCAGGCAGTTAGGCAGTTAGGTTCGCAGTCAGGCAGGCTTGCAGGCAGGCAGGCAGGCAAGAAAGCTCACAGGCTCGCAGGCAGGCAGGCATGCAGGCAGCTAGGCAGGCAGGCAGGCAGGTAGGCAGGCTCGCAGGCAGTTAGGCAGGAAGGTTCGCAGACAGGCAGGGAGGCAAGCAAGCTCGCAGGCTGGCAGGCTGGCAGGCAGGCAGGCAGGCAGGCAGGCAGGTAGGCATGCAGGCAGGCAGGCCCTCAGGCAGGCTGGCAGGCATGCAGGCAGGCAGGCCGCAGGCAGGCAGGGAGGCAGGCAGGCTCACACCAGGCAAGCTCGCTGGCAGGCAGGCCAGTAGGCTCGCAGGCAGGTAAGCAAGAAGGTTTGCAGGCAGGCAGGCAGGCAGGCAGGCAAGCAAGCTCACAGGCTCACAGCCAGGCAGGCAGGCCGCAGGCAGGCAGGCAGGCTCGCAGGCAGGCAGCCAGGCTAGCAGGCAGGCAGGCAGGCAGGCTAGTAGGCAGGCAGGCAGGCAGGCTTCCAGGCAGGCAGGCAGGCAGGCAGGCAAGCAAGCTCACAGGCTCACAGGCAGGCAGGCAGGCCACAGGCAGGTAGGCAGGCAGGCAGGCAGGCAGGCAGGCAGGCAGGCATGCTGGCAGGTAGGCAGGCAGACAGGCAGGCAGGCAAGAAGGTTAGCAGATAGGCAGGCTCGCAGGCAGCAGGCAGGTAGGCAGGCAAGCAAGCTCGCAGGCTCGCAGGCAGGCAGGCAGGCAGGCAGGCAGGCAGGCAGGCAGGCAGACAGACAGGCTCGCAGGCAGGCTCGCAGGCAGGCAGGCTCGCAGGAAGGCAATCAGGGAGGCAAGCAGGCTTGCAGGCAGGCAGGCTCGCAGGCAGGCAGGCTCGCAGGCAGGCAGGCTCGCAGGCAGGCAGGCTAGCTGCCAGTCAGGTAGCTTCGCAGGCAGGCAGGCAGGCTCCCAGGAAGGCAGGCAGGCTCCCAGGCAGGCAGGCAGGCAGGCAGGCAGGCAGGCTCGCAGGCAGGCAGGCTAGCTGCCAGTCAGGTAGCTTCGCAGGCAGGCAGGCAGGCTCCCAGGAAGGCAGGCAGGCTCCCAGGCAGGCAGGCAGGCATGCAGGCCGGCAGGCTCGCAGGCAGGCAGGCAGGCAGCAAGCTCGCAGGCTCGCAGGCAGGCAGGCAGGCCGCAGGCAGGCAGGCTCTCAGGCAGGCAGGCTCGCAGGAAGGCAAGCAGGGAGGCAGGCAGGCTCGCAGGCAGGCAGGCTCGCAGGCAGCCAGGCAGGCAGCCTAGAAGGCAGGTAGGCAGGAAGGTTCGCAGGCAGGCAGGCAGGCTCCCAGGAAGACAGGCAGGCTCCCAGACAGGCAGGCAGGCAGGCAGGCAGGCAGGCCGACAGGCTCGCAGGCAGGCAGGCAGGCAGCAAGCTCGCAGGCTCGCAGGCAGGCAGGCAGGCCGCAGGCAGGCAGGTTCGCAGGCAGGCAGGTTCGCAGGCAGGCAGGCAAGCAGTCAAGCAAGCTCGCAGGCTCGCAGGCAGGCAGGCAGGCTCGCAGGCAGGCAGGCAGGCAGGCAGGCAGGACGGCTTGCATGCTCGCAGGCAGGCAGGCTCGCAGGCAGTCAGGCAGGCTCGCAGGCAGGCAGGCAGGCAGGCAGGCAGGCAGGCAGGCAGGCAGGCAAGCAGTCAAGCAAGCTCGCAAGCTCGCAGGCTCGCAGGCAGGCAGGCAGGCAGGCAGGCAGGCAGGCAGGAAGGCTCGCAGGCAGGCAGGCTCACAGGCAGGCAGGCAGGCAGGCAGGCTCGCAGGCAGGCTCGCAGGGAGGCAGGCTCGCAGGCAGGCAGGCATGCAGGAATGCTAGCAGGCAGGCAGGCTCGCAGGAAGGCAGGCAGGCAGGCAAGCATGCTCGCAGTCTCAATGGCAGGCAGGCAGGCAGTCAGGCATGCAGGCAGGTAGGCATGCAGTCAGGCAGGCAGGCTCGCTGGCAGGCAGGCAGGTAGGCTCGCAGGCAGGTAGGCAGGAAGGTTCTCAGGCAGGCAGGCAGGCAGGCAAGCAAGCTCGCAGGCTCGCAGGCAGGCAGGCAGGCAGGCAGGCAGGCAGGCAGGCAGGCAGGCAGGCAGGCAGGGAGGCAGCCAGGAAGACAGGCAGGCAGGCAGGTAGGCAGGCAGGCAGGCTCGCACCAGGCAGGCTCGCTGGCAAGCAGGCAGGCAGGCTCGCAGGCAGGTAGGCAGAAAGTTTCGCAGGCAGGCAGGCAGACAAGCAAACTCGCAGGCTCGCATGCAGGGAGGCAGGCCGCAGGCAGGTAGGCAGGCAGGCAAGCAGGCAAGCAAGCTCGCAGGCTCGCATGCAGGCAGGCAGTTATGCAGGCAGGTAGGCAGGCAGGCAGGCAGGAAGGAAGGCTAGCAGGAAGGCCGGCTCGCAGGCAGTCAGGCAAGTAAGCAGGCAAGCAAGCTTGCAGGCTGGCAGGCAGGTAGGCAGGCAGGCAGGCAGGTAGGCAGGCAGGCAGGCAGGAAGGAAGGCTAGCAGGCAGGCCGGCTCGCAGGCAGTCAGGCAAGTAAAATGCCTGCCGGCCTGCCTGCGTGCCTGCCTGCCTGTGAGAATGCCTGCCTGCCTGCCTGCCTGTGAGAATGACTGCCTGCCTACCTGAGAGAATGCCTGCTTTCCTGCCTGCCTGTCTGCCTGCCTGTGAGAATGCCTGCCTGCCTGCCTGCCTACTTGAATTCCTGCCTGCCTGCCTGCCTGCCTGCCTGCCTGCGAGAATGCCTGCCTGCCTTCCTGCCTGCCAGAATGCCTGCCTGCCTGCATGCCTGTCTGCCTGCGAGAATGCCTGCCTGCCTGCATGTATGTCTGCCTGCCTGCCTCCTAGAATGCCTGCCTGCCTGCCTGCCTGCGAGAATGCCTGCCCGCTAGAATGCCTGCCTGCGAGAATGCCTACCTGCGAAAATGCCTGCCGGCCTGCCGGCCTGCCTGCCTGCGTGACTGCGAGAATGCCTTCCTGCCTGTTCCCTGTCTGCCTGCTAGAATGCCTGCCTGCATGCATGCGTGTCTGCCTGCCTGCCTGTTAGAATGCCTGCCTGCCTGCCTGCCTGCGAGAATGCCTGCCTGCCTGCCTGTGAGAATGCCTGCCTGCCGGCCTGCCTGCTAGAATGCCTTCCTTCCTGCCTTCCTGTCTGCCTGCGAGAATGCCTGCCTGCCTGCCTGCGTGTCTGCATGCCTGCCTGCCTGCCTGCGAGAATGCCTGCCTACATGCCTGCCTGCCTGCCTGTGAGAATGCCTGCCAGCCTTCCTACCTGCGAGAATGCCTGCCTGCCTGCGAGAATGCCTGCCTGCCTGCCTGCCTGCGAGAATGCCTACCTGCCTGCCTGCCTGCCTGCCTGCGAGAATGCCTGCCTGCCTGCCTGCTTGCGAGAATGCCTGCCTGGCTACCTTTGAGAATGCCTGCCTGCCTGCCAGCCTGTGAGAATGTGTGCCTGCCTGCCTGCCTACCTTACTGCGTGCGAGAATGCCTGCCTACCTGCCTGCCTGCCAGAATGCCTGCCTGCCTGCCTGCCTGTCTGCCTGCGAGAATGCCTGCCTGCCTGCATGTATGTCTGCCTGCCTGCCTCCTAGAATGCCTGCCTGCCTGCCTGCCTGCAAGAATGCTTGCCCGCTAGAATGCCTGCCTGTGAGAATGCCTACCTGCGAAAATGCCTGCCGGCCTGCCGGCCTGCCTGCCTGCGTGACTGCGAGAATGCCTTCCTGCCTGTTGCCTGTCTGCTTGCTTGAATGCCTGCCTGCGAGAATGCCTGCCTGCCTGCCTGCCTGTGAGAATGCCTGCCTGCCTGTCTGTCTGCGAGAATGCCTGCCTGCCGGCCTGCCTACCTGCCCGCCTGCCTGCCTGCTATAATGCCTTCCTTCCTGCTTTCCTGTCTGCCTGCGAGAATGCCTGCCTGCCTGCATGCGTGTCTGCATGCCTGCCTGCGAGAATGCCTGCCTGCCTGCCTGCCTGCGAGAATGCCTGCCTGCCTGCCTGCCTGTGAGAATGCCTGCCTGGCTGCCTGCCTGCGAGAATGCCTGCTTGCCTACCTGCTTGCCTGCGAGAATGCCTGTCGGCCTGCCTGCCTACCTGCCTGAGAGAATGCCTGCCTTCTTGCCTGCCTCCCTGCTTGCCTGCGCGAATGCCTGCCTGCCGCCTGCGAGAATGACTGCCTGCCTGCCTGCCTGCGAAACTGCCTGCCTGCTTTCGAGAATGCCTGCCGGCCTGCCTGCCTGCCAGAATGCCAGCATACCCTCCCTCCAGCCTCCCAGCATCCCCATTCATAACACCTGTCCTACAGGGCTCATCCACCTTGTATTCCCTGTGTTTCTAGTTCCTATCTGTCCCAGTGTACATTCTCTGTTCTAGCCAGATTAGAAAGTTATAATTGGGATCTTGATAGTGAGGGCAGAGGAAGCATTGAGGAGCTAGAGGAAAATTGTGTTTCATCATTGCTGTCTAGTACTCTGTGTAGGCTTTTCTCCTCACTGAGACCTTTCTTAAGGGAATGTCCAGTGGACTACAAATGGGCTTTGGCTCTCTACCCAACATTCCCCACCCATTCGCAATGATGAGATTTTTTTTTGCGGATGATGCCTGATCCCTTTGAAACCTCGTGATCGCACAGGCTGGTATGCTTATTCCATGTGGGCTCTGTTGTTTCTGAGCTACATGGCCGCTTGCTTACCCTTCAAGCCTTTAAGACCTCAGACGCCATATCTTTTGGTAGCAGGACACCATCAAATTTCTTGACCACATTTGCTTATGCAACCGCTTAGACTTCAGGGAACGTGTCTGGAAGGTGAGCATCATAGAATGCCAATGTAATAGAACAAAGTATTCTTGCATTGAGAGAGTCCTTGAGTGGAGGCCCAAATGCCATCTGCTACCTTAATAGGAATCCTATAAAGATATGGACATAGGTGTATTTCCCCATGCTCACAGATAAATATATTTACATCTGTTCGTGCCTTTCTTTAGACCTCAATAACTGGCCCGTGCTTCCTAGGTCGCTCTGCTATTTCATTTCCCTCTTGTGCCCACTGCCATGCTCAGGCTTCATTTGGGTTTCAGTAAATCCCCTTGGTTCCTTTGCCCTTGATCACGCCCTACCAGGATTCCTACATCGCCCTCACCACGGATTTGCATCCACTTGTTGTTCCCTCGTCTCTGGGTTTCTTGACACCACTTCCTTTCCCCCCAACTCCCTCTTTCCCGTGTCCCTCCCCCAAAGCGTTGCTCCCCTTTTTCTCTCCTGCAGATTGTGCATCCAGCATCTCTTTTTAGACATACAGGAGAGGTAATAACATGCACAAACACAAAACAGAGCAATAGCAAGCACCAACAGAAAGAAAACAGCCAAAATCCAATGACCATAAACGAAAACACAACTCATCAAGAAAGGAAAGCTCGTAGGTAGTTCACGGACTGTTTGTCGGCCCTTAGGAGTGTTTTCCAGTCCAGTCTGTGCGGGCACCAAGTCCTGCCCCCAAAGTCCTCCTTTGGCATTCCCTGAGGACCTTGCTGCTCCACTTCCTTGCTCTTCTGCTGCACCCCCTTAGTGCTATGCCTCGGTGTGGCGGGATCCGTTCCCGCACTGTGTCTCCAGTGTTGTCCCTTCTAGGGCTATGGGTCTTTGAGGGACGTCTTGTCTCATCTTGGGCTGGCCATGTGGTCTTCTGTGTGGACTGTCTTCTCTGCATGGGAACATCATCCTCAAGGCCTGGTGGGCCAGGATGTGCTCCACTCTCCCCTACACCCCCCTCGTCTGCTCCGTGTGCTCCCATTAGCTATGTCCCTCTCCCAGAGCTGCAGATTCGGTGCCATTCTATGAAAAAACATATTCGGGTGGGGGAGGGGGGCACCTGGGCCGGGGAAGATCTGCTCAGACCTTTTGAGGGTCCAGGAGAGAGTGACTGCTCAGCTGGGCAGAGGCTTGTGGGGCTCCGAGCTCTGGCTCCAGACACTGGTTGGGAATGTGGCTTTGTTGTTAACCAGTTGTGTTCCTGTGGGTCAGTACGTGTGTCTTTTTGAGGGAGTTTTCTCATCTGGAAAGTAAAGGTATTCCATGGTCTAGTGTCCCATGTCACTAAGTGATCGAGAGGGGTTAACCCGCACCTGATTCAAACCATGTGCATATGTCAAGCGCATTCTAGATCTGGGGTGGCGATTCAGAGCCCAGGACATTGATAATGTCCAAGAGGTTATATAGGTGGCTTCGTATTGAAACGGGAAGCCCACTGTGGAGGTTTTGTCCTTCCACTGATGGCCACCTCAACTCCTGCTAAAAGAGTTTCACTGGCTCAACAGCTGAGCCGGGAGCCAGTGCCATAAAAACCATGTGGCTAACTGGGACATTTTTTACCTCGATGGCTTGGGAAGCCCCCCAATCTCCATGCAAACCTTCTGGTGTGAGTTGTCCTTGGAAGCACTCATAGGCTGACAGTGATTCCCATCTTTCCTTTGACAAGGTGCCTGTTCTCTTTTTTAAACCAGAGAAGATGGACCCTGTGTCCTCCAAGACATTTCCTGGCTGGCCCCCGACTTGGACAGTTAGCACGGGATCCTGGGGGCCAGTGAAACAGAGCCCTGAGACATTCCTTCAGCTTCCTCAAGCATTATTGTATCTCGCTTGGGTTTTTCTAGGCGAGGCTGAGGCCCGTCCTCTCTAGTGTAGGTTTGTCCGTCTCTCCTGGGGTTTTCAATGCAGTGCTTTTTTCCAATGTCTGTCTCTTCTGTAATAGGCACCTGGATCCTTCCTTCCTCGGGGCTTGGCGGTGCCACAGGTCAGTCTCTTCGTGAGTGGGCCAAGATCTCTTTTCCTGAGTCTCTGGTGTGTCTCATGGCAATTCCTATTATTTTAGCTATTTGTTTGTTTCTGTCGTGGTAGGGTCATCTGTGTTGTGATACCCCCACTAAGACACTTCTACCAAATCACTAAGATTGTTCCCTTTAAATGCTTCCCATTTTTTTTTCATGTCTGATGCGGGCTGAGTAATAAAGGCAATACTTATTGCCCTCATGTTTTCGGGGGCCTCTGGGTCCTTGGAGGTACAAAGAACACAGGCTTCCATCAGCCACTCTAAAAAGGCAGACAGTCAGGCAGGCAGGCAGGCAGACATTCTCTTGTAGGCGCCTGAAAATTCTCACTGACCTTAGAAAAATGCATAGGTTTCCTAGCTGTCCCGTGGAGGCCCTGCAAGAGAAACTGGTGATACCTGTTTAAGCCCTCGGGGCCTTACTGGGAGTTATGTCCCACAATATTCGTGGAGTGGCAAAAAGAGTTTCTGTCCAGTGGGGAGTGCCCGCTGGCTGACCATCAGGTCTATTGACTGCTTTCTGGGCCTCTCTCTGGAAGGGCTCCCGTTCCTCTGTTGTGAACAGCACCTGGAGAAGTGGCTGGCACTTGTCTGAGGTGGGCTGATGCATGTGGAAAAGCTAGTCTAGCACATAAATCAGTTCTTGTGGTTTGTCAGACCGGGGGGTTTTGTTTATTCCAATTATACAATCCCTGGAAAAAAAGGGGACATAGACCCAAAGAGGGACTCGGGGGGTTTCCCCAGGTGTTGGGGCTGCTTACCTTAAGCAGAGAATGCTGTTGCCCCGTGATCCTTTTGGGGGGTGGAGAGGACATGCCAGCCCTAGTGCACGTGTTGGGGGGTGACTTTAAAAGGGGTGGTATTTCTCTCTCTCTGGCACCCAATGAACTGATAGGCAGGTTCCGTCAGCCCTCTTGAGAGGTGTCTGAGTAGCCCCGAGTCGAATTTCCCAAGGGTTTTAAAACTTTTGCAATGTGCATGTGTGCAAGCAGGCAGAGTGAGAAGCGGGGTATTAGGGTTAGCCATTCTTAGTTGAACCAAAACTGCTCTGTTCGTTCTCGCAACCCTCTGAACATCCATTTTGTCCGTGACATTCCCTTGGGCGACGTCTGCACAGCCTACCTCCCCAATATCAGCTAATTGATTTACACTTGCTAGCTACTTTATTTTCTTTTCATGGTGGCTTCTGTCAGCCCCAAATGGCTTCTCTCTTGTCAAAGCTGTTTCAGCTTTTCCCAGAGATCCTACACAGTCGCCATTGTAGCCGAGATGTAAGAGGGTCTGTGACCATGGCCAAGATGGCACCCACCAGTCCAAACATGTGGAAGGGCGCTGCCTAGGGAGCTGGGTGAAGAGGCCTGGGAGTTAGCCCTGCCTTGTCCCGGGAGCCAAAAGTTTCCCTTTCCCCTCCATTCTCTTTGCCTTTCTCCTGGTTTTTCAAAAAAGCTGCTCTAGCCCTATAACACCAAGCACAAAATTGTCATAATTCTTAAGGAAAACGTATCTGGTACCCAAATTATAAATGTGACAATTTGGTCACATTTCAAAAACACTGAAAATTTTATGCTTTTAAAATATATTTTGAATGCCATATATTGATAAGTATGAAAGTAAAGAATAAAAACCAAAAAAAATTTCCTGAATTTAAAACCTGAGGCGTTATAGGGCTAGTGTTCTTCCAGTTTAGGTTTGTTCCTTGTTACAGGCTGGTTTTCCGTTGCCCACACTTAGGCCAATGTCGTTCGGAAGCATAGGCGGAGTCACTGTTACCTTTAGGCTTTCAGTGATGCTGCTTCAGGCACTTTTGGGGACAGCTCTTAACTTAATACACAGCTCCTCTGCCATGATGTTCCAGCCAGAAATTCCAATTTCCATTAAGATTCCCTGAGCTGCCACATGTCCCTTCCCTTCAGAGATATGAGCGTCAGCCCCGCCAGCAGGCGTCTTGGAGGGCCTTGGGCCATCCCAAGCAGCGGTCCTCCTAGCCTGTTGTCCAGAAAAATGGTTGGAACTAAAGGTCGCCCTCGGCGACTGGTCATTGACCCCTTCCCTCAGGCTGAGGCATGAGGTTCAGGGCAACTCAGGGGTGCGCTCTCAAGTGGGGGTTATTGACCTGTAGGCAGCAAGCTCTCAATCGCCTCCTTGTTTTGTGCTTTCTGGATGGGACTTAGCAGCGTGATGCTCAGGAATTGCCCCCTTGCATGAATCCTGTCCATTTGGGATAGAGTTGATACAGAGAGGCTGGGCAACAAAAGCTGATAGATTCACTTTGCAACACTATTTGGCCACAGTATCGTTTTGAGAAAGGCTACGCTTTCCCTTCCAACCGTGATTCACCAGGAACAGTTCGGTAGAGTGCAGGGAAAGTGGGCGGAGATGCCAGAACTTAGAGCTTTTCTCCTCTCGAGGAGCTGTAGGAGACTTTCATCCCCAGTGCACCCAGGAACCCCTAAGGCAGGCGTCCTCAAACTGTGGTCCATTGGGCACATGTGGCGCGATGCCATTTATCCCACCCTCGGGGTGTTTTTGCTGCCACTGCCTGTCCTGCTAAGCAGCCGACTCGTGCAGTGTGCATAGGAATTTTTTTCATAGGTTCTTTGAAAACCATAGTCTGGCCCTCCAACGGTCGGAGAGACAATGAACTGGCCCCCTGTGTGGAGCAGAGAATGGTACGCTTTCCCTTCCAACCGTGATTCACCGGGAACAGTTCTGTAGAATGCCGGGAAAGAGTTTAAGGAGGTCTCCTTTAAGACTTAATACCTCCCCCAAAAGACTGGGTTCTTTCCCCCAAGATTTCAGGAAACATGGCATAACCGGGAAAGACAACCGGTCCAGTTCCTAAAGCCACCAAGGTGGAGGCCGTCCCTCCCCATCAACGTAGTCTTTATCCCACTTTGCAGGAGGACTCGGGGAGTGGCAGAGCTGGCGTAAGACCCAATGTGACCGCTGCCTGCCTGCATTGAAAACCCCAGGAGAGACGGACAAACCTCCACTAGAGCAGATGGGCCTCGTCCTCGCCTAGAAAAACCCAAGCGAGAGACAATAACACATGAGGAAGCTGAAGGAATGTCTCAGGGCTCTGTTTCACTGGCCCCCAGGATCCGTGCTAACTGTCCAAGTCGGGGGACTGCCAGGAAATGTGTTGGAGGACACAGGGCCCATCTTCTCAGGTTCAAAAAAGAGAACGGGCACATTGTCAAAGGAAAGATGGGAATTACTGTCAGCCTATGATTGCTTCCAAAGATAACTCACACCAGAAGGTTTGCATGGAGATTGGGGGGCTTCCCAAGCCATCGAGGTAAAAAATGTCTCTCTGCCCTATGTCCCAGTTAGCCACATGGTTTTCATGGCACTGGCTCCCGGCTCGGCTGTTGAGCCAGTGAAACTCTTTTAGCAGGAGTTGAGGTGGCCATCAGCGGAAGGACAAAACCTCCACAGTGGGCTTCCCGTTTCAATACGAAGCCACCTATATCACCTCTTGGACATTATCATTGTCCTGGGCTCTGAATAGCCACCCCAGATCTAGAATTCGCCTGACATGTGCACATGGTTTGAATCAGGTTCGGGTTAACCCCTCTTGATCACTTAGTGACATGGGACACTAGACCATGGAATACCTTTACTTTCCAGATGAGAAAACTCCCTCAAAAAGACACAGGTACTGACCCACAGGAACACAACTGGTTAACAACAAAGCCACATTCCCAACCAGTGTCTGGAGCCAGAGCTCGGGGCCCCACATGCCTGTGCCCAGCTGAGCAGTCACTCTCTCCTGGACCCTCAAAAGATCTGAGCAGATCCTCCCTCCCCATGAGCCCCACTCCCCTGCCCGAATATGTTTTTTCATAGGATGGCACCGAATCTGCAGCTCTGGGAGAGGCACATAACTGATGGGAACACACGGAGCAGACGAAGGGGAAGGAGGGGAGAGTGAAGCACATCCTGGCCCACCAGGCCTTGAGGATGATGTTCCCATGCAGAGAAGACAGTCCACACAGAAGACCACATGGCCAGCCCAAGATGAGGCATGACGTCCCTCAAAGACCCATAGCCCTAGAAGGGACAACACTGGAGACACAGTGCGGGAACGGATCTCGCCACACCGAGGCATAGCACTAAGGGCGTGCAGCAGAAGAGCAAGGAAGTGGAGCAGCAAGGTCCCCAGGGAATGTCAAAGGATGACTTTGGGGGCAGGACTTGGTGCCCGCACAGACTGGACTGTAAAACACTCCTAAGGGCTGACAAACAGTCCGTGAACTACCTACGAGCTTTCCTTTCTTGATGAGTTGTGTTTTCGTTTATGGTCATTGGATTTTGGCTGTTTTCTTTCTGTTGGTGATTGCTGTTGCTCTGTCTTGTGTGTGTGCATGTTATTACCTGTTTACTGTATGTCTAAAAAGAGATGCTGGATGCACAACCTGCAGGAGAGAAAAAGGGGACCAACGCTAAGGGGGAGGGCCACGGGAAAGAGGGATTTGGGGGGAAAGGGAGTGGTGTCAAGAAACCCAGAGACGAGGGAACAACAAGTGGATGCAAATCCGTGGTGAGGGCGATGTAGTAATCCTGGTAGGGCGTGATCAAGGGTAAAGGAATCAAGAGGATTTACTGAAACCCAAATGAAGACTGAGCATGGCAGTGGGCACAAGAGGGAAATGAAAGGGAACAGCAGAGAGACCTAGGAAGCACGGGCCAGTTATAGAGGTGTAAAGAAAGGCACGAACAGATGTAAATATATTTATCTGTGAGCATGGGGAAATACACCTATGTCCATATCTTTATAGGATTCCTATTAAGGTAGCAGATGGCCTTTGGGCCTCCACTCAAGGACTGTCTCATTGCAAGAATACTTTGTTCTATTACATTGGCATTCTATGATGCTCAACTTCCTGACAAGTTCCCTGAAGTCTAAGCGGTTAATATGCAAATGTGGTCAAGAAAGCTGATGGTGCCCTGCTATCAAAAGATATGGCATCTGAGTTCTTAAAGGCTTGAAGGGTAAGCAAGCGGCCATGTAGCTCAGAAACAACAGAGCCCACATGGAATAAGCATACCAGCCTGTACGATTACGAGGTTTCAAAGGGATCAGGCATCATCAGCACAAAAAAATCTCATCATTGCCAATGAGAGGGGAATGCTGGGTAGAAAGCCAAAGCCCATTTGCAGTCCACTGGACATTCCCTTAAGAAAGGTCTCAGGGAGGAGACAAGCCTACACAGAGTACTAGACAGCAGTGATGAAACACAACTTTCCTCTAGCTCGTCAATGCTTCCTCTACCCTCACTATCAAGATCCCAATTATAACTTTCAAATCTGGCTAGAACAGAGAATGTACACTGGTACAGATAGGAACTAGAAACACAGGGAATTCAAGGTGGATGAGCCCTTTAGGACTAGTGTTATGAATGGGGATGCTGGGAGGGTGGAGGGAGGGTAGGCTGGCACCAGGGAACCGATGACAAGGATCTACATAAAACCTCAAAAGAAAGGGGTCGAAGAGGGACATCAGACAGTGCAAGATATGATAAAATAATAATTCGTTAGTGATGAAGGATTTATGAGGGAGGGGTAGTGAGAATGGGGGTGGAGTGAATGAGGAGCTTAGGCCACGGGCTTGGGTGAGAGAAGATATTTTGAGAATAATGAGGGCAATGAATGTACAAATGTGCCTTATATCAGTGCTGTTTGCACGTATTGTGGTTATTGTTGTATGAACCTCTACAAAAGGAGAGAGAAAAAAGACCCTGGCAGAGGGCTGATGCTAGGATGATCTCAGGCTGGATTAGACCAGCAAAAGCAGGTGCTGCAGTCGCCTCACCCTGTGTCTATTCCTGTGTGAGGCATGAAACTTAGGGTCCACAGCCCCGGCAGCTGGACAGTGAGAGAGGCGCAGCTCTGAGGTCATTCCACAGGGGGAATGGCCCTCCGGTTCCTGCAGGGCCCAACGTCCTGGGTAGTCCTGCTGTCTGGGGCACCTCTTTCATGTAGCTCACACCAGGGGAGCTGTATAACTCATGGGGGATTGGCAGGAAGCCTCTGCTCATGCACACACACCACCACCTAGCTGGAGGACCTTGGTGAACAAAGCCTGAGGCAGACAACAAGCCCACTAACTGATCCTGTGAGAGATATAAACAGGATCCAGAAACCGGCAACTGGGAGTAAGGGGCAGCATACCTGGGTCACAGTCCCTTCCACTGCCATCTCCAAGGAGTGACATTCCAAAGCACAGTGTTTTCCAAAGGCACTGTCAGGACTTTGGAATGGGCAGCTCATTTGTGGACATGGATACTATGTGATCCAGACATACTACCTCCTCCAATCCTGTCAGCCGAGACTAAAAACCCTCCAAGAAGAAAGCCATGCATCTGAATAGTATCCACAATCCACTCACGTCAACTCCTGCTTCCTCCAAAGAGCTTTCCTGGGTTGGTCAGATATCTCTGGGGACAGATATCCCTCGGTCCTTGGTTCTGCGTGAGAAAGAATTCACGCCAAGGCCTGTTTGTGATCCAAGTGAGGTTTACGAGAGTTAGCGAGGTATGGTGGGCAACCCTGGTCGATCTCAGTGGCTGAATTGAATATACTTGTCCTAGGTGGGTCGATGCAGGTGCAGTGCCCACCCAGGTGGACCTGCCCTTCCTGGCCGGAAACCTGGACCTCTGAGCACACACAGTGTGCCAATCCTTCCTGGGCCGCTAACTGGGCCCTCTGAGCATGTGTAATGAACAGCCCAGTCCCTATGCTAGCTACCTAACATTTCCACCCTGAAGAGATATGGACCCAAATCTTTGGGGTACTGGGCGACGACATCTCTCGCTACTTCCTGCTTGTTAAAGGGGCGAAGTGGGGCTTTGGGTACACACCCTTCCTGCTCTGCTGGGAGGGCTTGTCCATTCAGCGCTAAGATGGATAAGGTTGAAGTGGTCCAGGAGATGGTTGTCCTGGAGCTGGCACACTTGGATTAGGGGCCTTGGTAACTTGAGAACTTCTGGGAAAACCAACAAACGCACAAAAGGGTGAACAGTTTAACTGAGACAAGGCTAGGATTGTGAGGTGGGAGTGCCCTTGAAAGTAGGTGAGTATCACAGGAAGTAAGTAAAAATATTAGGATTATCAGGCATGTGTGTTTGTTCATTCTAAGTACCGGCATGGGGGTAAAAGCATTCACAATTTCCCCTAGGGGGTTCCAGGGTTTGGGCACTACTGGGTGCAGTGGGATCACAGCTTCACTTATGATCCTAAGGCATTGGCTCCTCTGATAAGAACCATCCTTCTTTTTAACCCTATAACGCCTCACTTAAATTTTTGGGCCAAAAAAAATTTCATTTTTATTCATTACTTTCATAGTTATCAATATACATACATTTATATTCATTTGAATAAATGTTAGGGAAAGGTCACGCTCGGCGTTATAGGGTTAATTTGTAATATTGGGATACTACAGGCGGAGTCAACAGGGAGCAAAAGTAGAGTAACTGCCTGTGTCATTTTTAATTTTCTCAGGTTCCATCTGAGTAAAAGGCTTGTACATTATCCGGGGACCAAATGCCCCTGGTGCCTCTACTAGGGCTAGAATATTGAGGGAGGGTTCAGGGCTGGGAGAATAGTGACCTGAAGTGCAGGATCCCTTAGCGCAGTGGTCCTCAAATTGTTTACACAGGGGCCCAGTTCATTGTCCCTCCGACCGTTGGAGGGCCAGACTATGGTTTTCAAAAAACCTATGAACAAATTCCTATGCACACTGCACGAGTCGGCTTCTAAGCAGGACAGGCAGTGGCAGCAAAAACACCCTGAGGGTGGGATAAAAGGCATCGCGCCACATGTGCCCCACGGACCACAGTTTGAGGACGCCTGCCTTAGGGATTCCTTGGTGCACTGGGGATGAAATTCTCCTACTGCTCCTCGAGAGGAGAAATGCTCTAAGTTCTGGCATCTCCGCCCACTTTCCCTGCACTCTACCGAACTGTTCCCGGTGAATCACGGTTGGAAGGGAAAGTGTACCATTCTCTGCCTACCATTCTCTTTTCTCAAAACGATGCTGTGGCCAAATAGAGTTGCAAAGTGAATCTATCAGCTTTTTTTTGCCCAGCCTCTCTATATCAACTCTATCCCAATTGGACAGGATTCATTCAAGGGGGCAATTCCTGAGCATCAAGCTGCTAAGTCCCATCTAGAAAGCACAAAACAAGGAGGCGATTGAGAGCTTGCTGCCTCCAGGTCAATAACCCCCACTTGAGAGCGCACCCCTGGGTTGCCCTGAATCTCATGCGTCAGCCCGAGGGATGGGGTCAAGGACCAGTCGCCGAGGGCGACCTTTAGGTCCAACCATTTTTCTGGACTACAGTCTAGGAGGACCACTGCTTGGGATGGCCCCAAGGCCCTCCAAGACGTATGCTGGCAGGGCTGACGCTCAAATCTCTAAAGGGAAGGGACACGTGGCAGCTCAGGGAACCTTCAGGGAAACGGAAATTTCTGGCTGGAACATCATGGCAGAGGAACTGTGTATTAAGTTAAGAGCTGTCCCCAAAAGTGCCTGAAGCAGCATCACTGAAAGCCTAAAGGTAACAGTGACTCCGCCTAGGCTTCCGAACGCCTTTGGCATAAGCGTGGGCAACGGAAAACCAGTCTGTAACAAGGAACAAACCTAAACTGGAAGAACACTAGCCCTATAACGCCTCAGCTTTTAAATCCAGTATATTTTTTTTTTTGGTTTTTATTCTTTACTTTCATACTTATCAATATATATGGCATTCAAAATATATTTTAAAAGCATAAAATTTTCAGTGTTTTTGAAATGTGACCAAGTAGTCACATTTATAATTTGGGTACCAGATACGTTTTCATTAAGAATTATGACAATTTTGTGCTTGGCGTTAGAGGGCTAGAGCAGCTTGTTTGAAAAATCAGGAGAAAGGCAAAGAGAATGGAGGGGAAAGGGAAACTTTTGGCTCCCGGGACAAGGCAGGGCTAACTCCCAGGCCTCTTCACCCAGCTCCCTAGGCAGCGCCCTTCCACATGTTTGGACTGGTGGGTGCCATCTTGGCCAGGGTCACAGACCCTGTTACTTCTCGGCTACAATGGCGACAGTGTAGGATCTCTGGGAAAAGCTGAAACAGCTTTGACAAGAGTGAAGCCACTTGGGGTTCACAGAAGCCACCATGAAAAGAAACTTAAGTAGCTAGGAAGTGTAAATCAACTAGCTGATATTAGGGAGGTAGGCTGTGCAGATATCGCCCAAGGGAATGTCACGGAGGAAATGGATGTTCAGAAGGCTTGCGAGAACGACCAGAGCCATTTTGGTTCAACTAAGAATGGCTAACCCTAATACCCCGCTTCTCACTCTGCCTGCTTGCACACATGCACATTGCAAAAGTTTTAAAACCCTTGGGAAATTCGACTCGGGGCTGCTCAGACTCCTCTCAAGAGGGCTGACGGAGCCTGCTCAGGAAATAAAACTTTTTCTGTTGAACTTGCTGACGGTGTGAGTTGTTCTTTTCTGGGAATGGACAGTGGCTACAACATTTCAAGGTGCACCGAGCTCCGACTGCCACTGTCTGGGCCTGCATAGAAAGGAGACCACCTGTACAGGAGGGCTCTCCCCAGAACTAGGGGATTTCTGATTACTCTAGGCCAGGGGTCCTTAAACTCCTTAAACCGGCACCAGTTCTCTGTCCCTCCACCCGTTGGAGGGCCAGACTACAGTTTAAAAAAAAACTAAGAACAAATTCCAAGACACACTGCACACATCTAATTGTGGAGTTAAAAAACAAACCAACAAACGGGGCACAAACACCCGGCGGACAGGATCAATGTCCTCGGCAGTCCCTATGTGGCCTGCAGTCTGTTGTTTGAAGACCCCTGCTCTAGGCACTCACAAAGAGCATGTGGGTTCAACCGAAAGCCTGGAGACTCCGCAATTGTTTTAAAGGTGATTGGGGAGAAGGAGTCCCCGATGGGCCCACGCTAGACTCGTTTTCCCTTCCCCTATTTCTCAGAAGTCATAGACCTGTTTCTGGGCAACCAGGAACCCTGATTTGTTCTCTAAAATTAATGGGGGTTGGGTGTTGGGTGTTGGGGATTGGGGGTTGGGGGTTGAGGGTTGAGGGTTGAGGGTTAGGGTTGAGGGTTAGGTTTAGGGTTAGAAAAATAAATAAATAAATAAAATTGATGTGTGACTTGAATGGGGCACTAATTAGCCATCATATATAAAAGACTTACTTCCTCCCCCAACAGAATGGGTTCTTTTCCCCCAAGATTTCAGGAAACATGTCATGACCGGGAAAGACAACTGGTCCAAGTTCCTAAAGCCCCCAAGGTGAAGGCCGTCCCTCCCCTCCCCTCCCCTCCCCATCCCCGTCCTCTTTATCCCACTTTGCAGGAGGACTCGGGGAGCGGGAGAGCTGGCTTAAGACCCATTTTGACCACTGCCTGCCTATCAGTTCATGGGGGGCCCGAGAGAGAAATACCACCCCTTTTAAAGTCACCCAACACGTGCACTAGGGCTGGCATGTCCTCTCCACCCCCCAGAAGGATCACTGGGCAGCAGCATTCTCTGCTTAAGGCAAGCAGCCCCTAAACCTGGGGAAACCCCCCTCATCCCTCTTTGCGACTATGTCCCCTTTTCTTCCAGGGATTGCATAATTGGAATCAACAACCCCCCTCGTCTGACAAACCACAAGGTCTGATTTCTTTGCTAGACAAGCTTTTCCACATGCATCAGCCCACTTCAGACAAGTTCCAGCCACTTTTCCAGGTGCTGTTCACAACAGAGGAACGGGAGCCCTTCCAGAGAGAGGCCCAGAAAGCAGTCAATAGACCTGATGGTCAGCCAGTGGGCACTCCCCACTGGAGAGAAACTCTTTTTGCCACTCCACGAATAATGTGGGACCCAAACTCCCAGTAAGGTCCCGAGGGCTTAACCAGGTATCACCAGCTTCTCTTGCAGGGCCTCCACAGGACAGCTAGGAAACCTATGCATTTTTCTAAGGTCAGTGAGAATTTTCAGGCGCCTACAAGAGAATGTCTGCCTGCCTGCCTGCCTGCCTGACTGTCTGCCTTTTTAGAGTGGCTGATGGAAGCCTGTGTTCTTTGTACCCCCAAGGACCCAGAGGCCCCCGAGAACAAGAGGGCAATAAGTATTGCCTTTATTACTCAGCCCGCCTCAGACATGAAAAAGAAATGGGAAGCATTTGAAGGGAACAATCTTAGTGATTTGGTAGAAGTGTCTCAGTGGGTGTATCACAACACAGATGACCCTACCACGACAGAGACAAAGAAATAGCTAAAATACTAAGAATTGCCATGAGACACACCAGAGACTCAGGAAAAGAGATCATGGCCCACCCTCGGAGAGACTGACCTGTGGCACCTCCAAGACCCGAGGAAGGTAGGATCCATGTTGGGGGTTAAGTGGTAGGGGGTAGGTGGTAGGGGTTAAAGGTTAGGGGTTAGGGTTAGGGGTTAGGGGAGGGGATTGGGCGTTGGGGGTTTAGGTAACGTTTAGGGTAAGGTTTTAGGGTAAGGCTAAGGGTAGAGGTAAAGGTTTAGTGTAAGGGTTTAGGGTAAGGTTTTAGGGTAAGGGTAAGAGTAAGGATAACGGCAAGGGTAAGGGTTTAAGGGTAAGGGCAAGTGTAAGGGCAAGGGTTTAGGGGTAAGGACAAGGGCAAGGTTTTAGGGGTAAGGGCAAGGTCAAGGACAAGGGTTTAGGGGTAAGGGCAAGGGAAAGATCAAGGCAAAAGGTAACGGTTTAGGGGTAAGGGCAAGGGCAAGGGTTTAGGGGTAAGGGCAAGGGAAAGGTTTAGGGCTAAGGGCAAGAGCAAGGGCAAGGGCAAGGACAAGGGTTTAGCGGTAAGGGAAGGGCAAGGGCAAGGTTTTAGGGGCAAGGGTAAGGGCAAGGGCAAGGGTTTAGGGGCAAGGGCAAGGGCAAGGGTTATGGGGCAAGGACAAGGGTTTAGGGGCAAGGGCAAAGGGTTAGAGGCAAGGACAAGGGCAAGGGTTTAGGGGCAAGGTCAAGAGTTTAGTGGAAAGGGATTAGGGGCAGTGAGAGGTTCAAAGGTTTATGGGCAAGGGTTTTGGGGCAGGGGCAGGGGCAAGGGTTGAGGGGAGGGGAAAGGGCTTAGTGGCAGGGACAAGGGCTTCGGGGCAGGGGCAGGGGCAAGGGCTTAGGGGCAGGGGCAGGGGCAAGGGCTTAATGGGAGGGGCAGGGGCAAGGGCTTAGTGGCAGGGTGGGGGGAAGGGCTTAGTGGCATGGGCAGGGGCAAGGCTTAGGGGCTGGGGCAGGGGCAAGGAATTAGGGGCAGGGGCAAGGGCAAGGTCTTCGGGGCAGGGGCAGGGGCAAGGGCTTAGGGGCAGTGGCAGGGGCAAAGGCTTAGCGGCAGGGGCAGGGGCAAGGGCTTAGGCGCAGGGGCAGGGGCAAGGGCTTTGGGGCAGGGGCAGAAGCAAGGGCTTAGGGGCAGGGGCAGGGGCAAAGGCTTAGTGGCAGGGGCAGGGGCTAGGGCTTAGGGGCAGGGGAAGGGGCAAGGGCTTAGGGGCAGGGAAGGGGCAAGGACTTAGGGGCAGGGGCAAGGGCTTAGTGGCAGGGGCAAGGCTTAGGGGCTGGGGCAGGGGCAAGGAATTAGGGGCAGGGGCAAGGGCAAGGTCTTCGGGGCAGAGGCAGGGGCAAGGGCTTTGGGGCAGTGGAAGGGGCAAGGGCTTAGGGGCAGGGGCAGGGGCTAGGGCTTAATGGGAGGGGCAGGGGCAAGGGCTTAGTGGCAGGGTGGGGGGAAGGGATTAGTGGCAGGTGCAGGGACATGGGCTTATGGGCAAGGGCAGGGGCAGGGGCTTAGCGGCAGGGGCAGGGGCAAGGGCTTAGGGGCAGGGGCAGGGGATTAGGGGCAGGGGCAGGGGCAAGTCTTAGGGGCAAGTGCAAGGGCTTAGGGGCAGGGGCAAGGGCTTAGGGGCAAGCACAAGGGCTTATGGCAAGGGCAAGGGCTTAGGGGCAAAGGCAAAGGCTTAGGGGCAAGGGTAAGGGCTTAGGGGCAAGGTCAAGGGTTTAGGGCAAGGGCAAGGGCGTAGGGGAAAGGGCAAGGGCTTAGGGGCAAGAGCATGGGCTTAGGGGCTAGGGCAAGGATTTAGGTGCAAGGGCAAGGGCTTAAGGGCAAGGGAAAGGGCTTAAGGCAAGGGCAGGGACTTAGCGGCTAGGGCAGTGGCTTAGGGGCAAGGGCAAGGGCTTAGGGGCAAGGGTTTAAGGGCCGAGGTAAGGGCAAGGGCTTAGGGGAAAGGGTAAAGCGCAGCGGCAAGGGCAAGGGTTTAGGGGCAAGGGTTTAGGGGCAGGGGCAGCGGCAAGGGTTTAGGGGCAAGGGTTTAGGGACAAGGGTTAAGGGGCAGGGGCAGGGGCAAGGGTTTAGGGGAGGGGCAAGGGATTAGTGGCAGGGGCAAGGGCTTAGGGGCAGGGGCAGGGGCAAGGAATTAGGGGCAGGGGCAGGAGCAAGAGTTTGGGGGTAGGGGCAGGGGCAAAGGCTTAGGGGCAGGAGCAGGGCAGGGGCTAGGGCTTAGGGGCAGGGGAAAGGGCAAGGGCTTAGGGGCAGGGGAAGGGGCAAGGGCTTAAGGGGAGGGGCAGGGATAAGGGCTTAGTGGCAGGGTGGGGGCAAGGGCTTAGTGGAAGGTGCAGGGACATGAGCTTAGGGGCAGGGGCAGGGGCTTGGGGGCAGGGGCAAGAGCTTAGGGGCAGGGGCAGGGGCAAGGGATTAGGTGCAGGGTCAGGGGCAAGTCTTAGGGGCAAGGGCAAGGGCTTAGGAGCAGGGCAGGGGCAAGGGCTTAGAGGCAGGGGCAAGGGCTTAGGGGCAAGCACAAGGGCTTATAGCAAGGGCAAGGGCTTAGGGGCAAGGGCAAGGGGTTAGGGGCAAGGGTAAGGGCTTAGGGGCAAGGGCTTAGGGGCAAGGGCAAGGGCGTAGGGGAAAGGGCAAGGGCTTAGGGGCAAGAGCACCGGTTTAGGGGCAAGGGAAAGGATTTAGGTGCAAGGGCAAGGGCTTAAGGCAAGGTCAAGGGCTTAGGGGCAAGGGCAGTGGCTTAGGCGCAAGGGTTTAGGGGCAGAGGCAAGGGCAAGGGTTTAGGGGCAATGGTTTAGGGGCAGGGTCAGGGGCAAGGGTTTAGGGGCAAAAGTTTAGGGGCAGGGGCAGGTGCAAGGGTTTAGGGGAGGGGCAAGGGCTTAGTGGCAGGGAAAAGGGCTTAGGGGCAGTGGCAGGGGCAAGGACTTAGGGGCAGGGGCAAGGGCAAGGGCTTCGGGGCAGGGGCAAGGGCTTAGGCGCAGGGTCAGGGACAAGAGCTTAGGGGCAGGGGTAAGGGTAAAGTCTTAGGGGCAGGGGCAGGGGCTAGGGCTTAGGGGCAGGGGAAGGGACAAACTTAGGGGCAGGGGCAGGGGCAAGGGCTTAGGGGGAGGGGCAAGGGCAAGGGCATAATGGCAGGGTGGGGGCAAGGGCTTAGTGGCAGGGGCATGGACATGGGCTTAGGGACCGGGGCAGGAGCAGGGGCTTAGGGGCAGAGGTAGGGGCAGTGGCTTAGGGGCAGAGGCAGGGGCTTAAGGGCAAGGGTAAGGGCTTAGGGGCAAGGGCAAGGGCTTAGGGGCAAGGGCAAGGGCGTAGGGTAAAGGGCAAGGGCTTAGGGGCAAGAGCATGGGCTTAGGGGCTAGGGCAAGGATTTAGGTGCAAGGGCAAGGGCTTAAGGGCAAGGGAAAGGGCTTAAGGCAAGGTCAAGGGCTTAGGGGCCAGGGCAGTGGCTTAGGGGGAAGGATTTAGGGGCAGAGGCAAGGGCAAGGGTTTAGGGGCAATGGTTTAGGGGCAGGGTCAGGGGCAAGGGTTTGGGGGAAAAGGTTTACGGGCAGGGGCAAGGGTTTAGGGGAGGGGCAAGGGCTTAGTGGCAGGGAAAAAGGCTTAGGGGCAGTGGCAGGTGCAAGGACTGAGGGGCAGGGGCAAGGGCAAGGGCTTCGGGGCAGGGGCAGGGGCAAGGGCTTAGGGGCAGGGGAAGGGACAATGGATTAGGGGCAGGGGCAGGGGCAAGGGCTTAGGGGCAAGGGCTTCTGGAAGGGCAAGGGGTTAGGGGAAATAGCAAGAGCTTAGCGGCAAGGGCAAGGGCTTTGGTGCAAAGGAAAGGCTTAGGGGCAAGGGCAAGGGCAAGGGCAAGGGTTTAGGGGCAAGGTTTTAGGGACAGGGGAAAGGGTTAAGGGGCAGGGGCCGGGGCAAGGGCTTAGGGGCTGGGGAAGGGGCAAGGGATTGGACAGGGGCAAAGGTAAGGGCTTAGGGGCAGGGGCAGAGGCAGGGCTTAGCGACAGGTGCAAGGGCAAGGGCTTAGGGGCAGGGACAGGGGCAAGGGCTTAGGGGCAGGAGCAAGGGCTTAGGGGCAGTGGCAGGGACAGGGGCAAGGGCTTAGGGCAGTGGCAAGGGCTTAGGGGCAGGGGCAGTGGCAAGAGCTTAGGGGCAGTGGCAGGGGCAGGAAGGGCTTAGCGGTAAGGCAGGGGCAAGTTCATAGGGGCACGGGCAGGGGCAATGGCTTTGGGGCAGGGTCAGGGGCAAGGGCTTAGAGGCAGGGGCAGGGGCAATGGCTCTGGGGCAGTGACAGGTGCATGGGCTTAGGGGTAGGGGCAAGGGCTTAGGGCAATGGCAAGTGCTTAGGGGCAGGGGCAGGGGCAATGACATATGGGCAGGGGCAAGGATTTAGGGGCAGGGGCAAGGGCAAGGGCTTAGTGGCAGGGGAAGGGGCAAGGGTTTAGGGGCAGCGGCAGGGGCAAGTTCTTAGGGGCAGGGGCAATGTCTTCGGGGCTGGGTCAGGGGCAAGGGCTTAGGGGCAGGCCAGGGACATTGGCTCTGGGTCAGTGACAGGGGCATGGGCTTAGGGGCAGGGGCAGTGGAAAGAGCTTAGGGGCAGGGGCAAGGGATAAGGGGCAGGGGCAAGGGCAAGGGCTTAGGGGCAAAGTCAAGGGCTTAGGGGGAAGGGCTTAGGGGCAATGGCAAGCGCTTAGGGGCAAGAGCAAGAGTTAGGGAAAAGGGCAAGAGCAAAGGATTGCGGCAAAAGCAAGTGGTTAGCGGCAAAGACAAGGGCTTAGGGGCAAGGGCAAGGGCTTAGGGGCAAGAGCAAGGGCTTAGGGGCAAGAACAAGGGCTTAGGGGCAAGTGCAAGGGCTTAGGGGCAAGGGCAAGGGCTTAGGAAGGGGCAAGGGATTAGGGACAAGGGCAAGGGCTTAGCGGCAAGGGTTTAGGGGCAGGGGCAAGGTCAAGGGTTTAGGGGCAAGGGTTTAGGGGCAGGGGCAGGGGCAAGGGTTTAGGGGCAGGGGAAGGGGCAAGGGCTTAGGGGCAGGGGCAGGGGAAGGGCTTAAAGGGAGGGGCAGGGGCAAGGGCTTAGTGGCAGGGTGGGGGAAAGGGCTTAGTGGCAGGTGCAGGGACATGGGCGCAGGGGCAGGGGCAGGGGATTAGGAGCAGGGGCAAGGACTTAGGGGCAGGGGCAGGGGCAAAGGCTTAGGGGGAGGGGCAGGGGCAAGGGCATAATGGCAGGGTGGGGGCAAGGGCTTAGTGGCAGGGGCATGGACATGGGCTTAGGGACCGGGGCAGGGGCAGGGGCTTAGGGGCAGAGGTAGGGGCAGTGGCTTAGGGGCAGAGGCAGGGGCTTAGGAGCAGGGAAGGGGTAAGGGCTTAGGGGCAGGGGCAGTGGCAAGGGCTTAGATGCAGGCGTAAGGGCAAGGGCCTAGGGGCAGGGACAGGGGCAAGGGCTTAGGACCAGGGGTAAGGGCAAGGGCTTAGGGCAGGGTCAGGGGCAAGGGCTTATGGACAGGGTCAAGGGCTTAGGGGCAAGCGCAAGGGCTAATGGCAAGGGCAAGGGCTTAGGGGCAAGGGCAAGGACTTAGGGGCAAGGGCAAGTGCTTAGGGGCAATGGCAAAGGCTTAGGGGCAAGGGCAAGGGCTTAAGGGCTAGGGCAAGGGCTTAGGTGCAAGCGCAAGTACTTAGGGGACAGGACAAGGGCTTAGGGGCAATGGCAAGGGCTTAGGGGCAAGGGCTTCTGGAAGGGCAAGGGGTTAGGGGAAATGGCAAGAGCTTAGCGGCAAGGGCAAGGGCTTAGGGTCCAAGGCAAAGGCTTAGGGGCAAGGGCAAGGGCAATGGCAAGGGTTTAGGGGCAAGGTTTTAGGGACAGGGGAAAGGGTTAAGGGGCAGGGGCCAGGGCAAGGGCTTAGGGGCTGGGGAAGGTGCAAGGGATTGGACAGGGGCAAAGGCAAGGGCTTAGGGGCAGGGGCAGAGGCAGGGCTTAGCGACAGGTGCAAGGGCAAGGGCTTAGGGGTAGGGGCAGGGGCAAGGGCTTAGGGGCAGGCGCAAGGGCTTAGGGGCAGTGGCAGGGACAGGGGCAAGGGCTTAGTGGCAGTGGCAAGGACTTAGGGGCAGGGGCAGTGGCAAGAGCTTAGGGGCAGCGGCAGGGGCAGGAAGGGCTTAGCGGTAAGGCAGGGGCAATTTCATAGGGGCACGGGCAGGGGCAATGGCTTCGGGGCAGGGTCAGGGGCAAGGGCTTAGAGGCAGGGGCAGGGGCAATGGCTCTGGGGCAGTGACAGGGGCATGGGCTTAGGGGCAGGGGCAAGGGCTTAGGGCAAGGGCATGTGCTTTGGGGCAGCGGCAGGGGCAATGAATTATGGGCAGGGGCAAGGATTTAGGGGCAGGGGCAAGGGCAAGGGCTTAGTGGCAGGGGAAGGGGCAAGGGCTTAGGGGCAGCGGCAGGGGCAAGTTCTTAGTGGCAGGGTCAATGTCTTCGGGGCAGGGGCAGGGGCAAGGGCTTAGGGGCAGGCCAGGGACATTGGCTCTGGGGCAGTGACAGGGGCATGGGCTTAGGGGCAGGGGCAGTGGAAAGAGCTTAGGGGCAGGGGCAAGGGATAAGGGGCAGGGGCAAGGGCTTAGGGGCAAGGGCAAGAGCTTAGGGAAAAGGGCAAGAGCAAAGGATTGTGGCAAAAGCAAGTGGTTAGCGGCAAAGACAAGGGCTTAGGGGCAAGGGCAAGGGCTTAGGGGCAAGGGCAAGGGCTTAGGGGCAAGAACAAGGGCTTAGGGGCAAGTGCAAGGGCTTAGGGGCAAGGGCAAGGGCTTAGGGAAGGGGCAAGGGATTACGGACAAGGACAAGGTCTTAGGGGCAAGGGTTTAGGGGCAGGGGCAAGGTCAAGGGTTTAGGGGCAAGGGTTTAGGGGCAGGGGCAGGGGCAAGGGTTTAGGGGCAGGGGAAGGGGCAAGGGCTTAGGGGCAGGGGCAGGGGAAGGGCTTAAAGGGAGGGGCAGGGGCAAGGGCTTAGTGGCAGGGTGGGGGAAAGGGCTTAGTGGAAGGTGGGGGGACATGGGCGCAGTGGCAGGGGCAGGGGATTAGGAGCAGGGGCAAGGACTTAGGGGGAGGGGCAGGGGAAAGGGATTAGGGGCTGGGGCAGATGCAAGTCTTAGGGGTAAGGGCAAGGGCTTAGGGGAAAGGACAAGGGTTAAGGACAAGGTTAAGAGCAAGGGATTGGGGCAAGGGCAAGGGATTAGGGGCAGGGGGAGGGGCAAGGGCTTAAGGGGAGTGGCAGGGGCAAGTGCTTAGTGGCAGGGTGGGGGCAAGGGCTTAGTGGCAGGTGCAGGGACATGGGCTTATGGGCAAGGGCAAGGGCAGGGGCTTAGGGGCAGGGGCAGGGGCAAGGGCTTAGGGGCAGGGGCAAGGGCAGGGTCTTAGGGGCAGGGGCAGGGGCAAGGGCTTAGGGTCAGGGGCAAGGGATTAGCGGCAGGGGCAGGGGCAAGTCTTAGGGGCAAGTGCATGGGCTTAGGTGCAGGGCAGGGGCAATGGCTTAGGGGCAGGGGCAAGGGCAAGGGCTTAGCGGCAGGGGAAGGGGCAAGGGCTTAGGGGCAGCGGCAGGGGCAAGTTCTTAGGGGCAGGGGCAATGTCTTCGGGGCAGGGGCAGGGGCAAGGGCTTAGGGGCAGGCCAGGGACAATGGCTCTGGGGCAGTGACAGGGGCATGGGCTTAGGGGCAAAGGCAAAGGCTTAGGGGCAAGGGCAAGGGCAAGGGTTTAGGGGCAAGGTTTTAGGGACAGGGGAAAGGGTTAAGGGGCAGGGGCCGGGGCAAGGGCTTAGGGGCTGGGGAAGGTGCAAGGGATTGGACAGGGGCAAAGGCAAGGGCTTAGGGGCAGGGGCAGAGGCAGGGCTTAGCGACAGGTGCAAGGGCAAGGGCTTAGGGGCAGGGGCAGGGGCAAGGGCTTAGGGGCAGGCGCAAGGGCTTAGGGGCAGTGGCAGGGACAGGGGCAAGGGCTTAGGGGCAGTGGCAAAGGCTTAGGGACAGGGGCAGTGGCAAGAGCTTAGGGGCAGCGGCAGGGGCAGGAAGGGCTTAGCGGTAAGGCAGGGGCAATTTCATAGGGGCACGGGCAGGGGCAATGGCTTCGGGGCAGGGTCAGGGGCAAGGGCTTAGAGGCAGGGGCAGGGGCAATGGCTCTGGGGCAGTGACAGGTGCATGGGCTTAGGGGCAGGGGCAAGGGCTTAGGGCAAGGGCAAGTGCTTTGGGGCAACGGCAGGGGCAATGACTTATGGGCAGGGGCAAGGATTTAGGGGCAGGGGTAAGGGCAAGGGCTTAGGGGCAGGGGCAGGGGCAAGGGCTTAGGGGCAGGCGCAAGGGCTTAGGAGCAGTGGCAGGGACAGGGGCAAGGGCTTAGGGGTAGTGGCAAAGGCTTAGGGACAGGGGCAGTGGCAAGAGCTTAGGGGCAGCGGCAGGGGCAGGAAGGGCTTAGCGGTAAGGCAGGGGCAATTTCATAGGGGCACGGGCAGGGGCAATGGCTTCGGGGCAGGGTCAGGGGCAAGGGCTTAGAGGCAGGGGCAGGGGCAATGGCTCTGGGGCAGTGACAGGTGCATGGGCTTAGGGGCAGGGGCAAGGGCTTAGGGCAAGGGCAAGTGCTTTGGGGCAGCGGCAGGGGCAATGACTTATGGGCAGGGGCAAGGATTTAGGGGCAGGGGCAAGGGCAAGGGCTTAGTGGCAGGGGAAGGGGCAAGGGCTTAGGGGCAGCGGCAGGGGCAAGTTCTTAGGGGCAGGGGCAATGTCTTCGGGGCAGGGGCAGGGGCAAGGGCTTAGGGGCAGGCCAGGGACATTGGCTCTGGGGCAGTGACAGGGGCAAGTTCTTAGTGGCAGGGGCAGTGGAAAGAGCTTAGGGGCAGGGGCAAGGGATAAGGGGTAGGGGCAAGGGCTTAGGCGCAATGGCAAGCGCTTAGGGGCAAGGGAAAGAGCTTGGGAAAAGGGCAAGAGCAAAGGATTGCGGCAAAAGCAAGTGGTTAGCGGCAAAGACAAGGGCTTAGGGGCAAGGGCAAGGGCTTAGGGGCAAGGGCAAGGGCTTAGGGGCAAGAACAAGGGCTTAGGGGCAAGTGCAAGGGCTTAGGGGCAAGGGCAAGGGCTTAGGGAAGGGGCAAGGGATTAGGGACAAGGGCAAGGGCTTAGCGGCAAGGGTTTAGGGGCAGGGGCAAGGTCAAGGGTTTAGGGGCAAGGGTTTAGGGGCAGGGGCAGGGGCAAGGGTTTAGGGGCAGGGGAAGGGGCAAGGGCTTAGGGGCAGGGGCAGGGGAAGGGCTTAAAGGGAGGGGCAGGGGCAAGGGCTTAGTGGCAGGGTGGGGGAAAGGGCTTAGTGGCAGGTGCAGGGACATGGGCGCAGGGGCAGGGGCAGGGGATTAGGAGCAGGGGCAAGGACTTAGGGGCAGGGGCAGGGGCAAGGGATTAGGGGCTGGGGCAGGCCCAAGTCTTAGGGGCAAGGGCAAGGGCTTAGGGGAAAGGACAAGGGTTTAAGGACAAGGTTAAGAGCAAGGGATTGGGGCAAGGGCAAGGGATTAGCGGCAAGGACAAGGGCTTATGGGCAGGGGGAGGGGCAAGGGCTTAAGGGGAGGGGCAGGGGCAAGTGCTTAGTGGCAGGTTCAGGGACATGGGCTTATGGGCAAGGGCAAGGGCAGGGGCTTAGGGGCAGGGGCAGGGACATGGGCTTATGGGCAAGGGCAAGGGCAGGGTCTTAGGGGCAGGGGCAGGGGCAAGGGCTTAGGGTCAGGGGCAAGGGATTAGGGGCAGGGGCAGGGGCAAGGCTTAGGGGCAAGTGCATGGGCTTAGGTGTAGGGCAGGGGCAATGGCTTAGGGGCAGGGGCAAGGGCAAGGGCTTAGCGGCAGGGGTAGGGTCAAGGGCTTAGGGGCAGCTGCAGGGGCAAGTTCTTAGGGGCAGGGGCAATGTCTTCGGGGCAGGGGCAGGGGCAAGGGCTTAGGGGCAGGCCAGGGACAATGGCTCCTTGGCAGTGACAGGGGCATGGGCTTAGGGGCAGGGGCAGGGGCAAGAGCTTAGGGGCAGGGGCAAGTGATTAGTGGCAGGGGCAAGGTCTTAGGGGCAAGGGCAAGGGCAAGAGCTTAGGGACAAGGGCAAGAGCAAAGGATTGCGACAAGAGCAAGTGGTTAGCGGCAAGGACAAGGGCTTAGGGGCAAGGGCAAGGGCTTAGGGGCAAAGGCAAGGGCTTAGGGGCAAGAGCAAGGGCTTAGGGGCAAGAGCAAGGGCTTAGGGGCAAGGGCAAGGGCTTAGGGAAGGGGCAAGGGATTAGGGACAAGGGCAAGGGATTAGGGGCAAGGGCAAGGTCTAAGGGGCAAGGGCAAGGCCTTAGGGGCAAGGGTTTAGTGGCAGGGGCAGGGGCAAGGGCTTTGGGGCAGGGGCAGGGGAAAGGTCTTAGAAGCAGGGGAAGGGGCAAGGGTTTCGGGGCAGGGGCAGGGGCAGGGTAAGGGGCTTAGGGGCAGAGGCAGGGGCACTGGCTTAGGGGTAGGGGCAGGGGCTAGGGCTTAGAGGCAGTGTGGGGCAATGGCCAGTGGCAGGGGCAGGGGCAAGGGTTTAGGGGTAGGGGCAGGGCAAGGGCTTAGGGGCAGGGGCAGGGGCTTAGGGGCATGGGCAAGGATTTAGGTGCAAGGGCAAGGGCTTTAGGGCAAGGGAAAGGGCTTTAGGCAAGGGCAAGGGCTAGGGGAGTGGCTTAGGGGCAAGGGCAAGGGCTTAGGGGCAAGGGTTTAAGGGCCGAGGCAAGGGCAAGGGCTTAGGGGCTAGGGTTTAGGGGCAGCGGCAAGGGCAAGGGTTTAGGGGCAAGGGTTTAGGGGCAGGGGCAGGGGCAAGGGTTTAGGGGCAAGGGTTTAGGGGAGGGGCAAGGGCTTAGTGGCAGGGGCAAGGGCTTAGGGGCAGGGGCAGGGGCAAGGAATTAGGGGCAGGGGCAAGGGCAAGTTCTTCGGGGCAGGGGCAGGGGCAAGGGCTTAGGGGCAGTGGCAGGGGCAAAGGCTTACGCGAATGGGCCGGGGCACGGTCTTAAGGGGAGAGGCAGGGGAATGGGCTTAGTGGCAGGGTGGGGGCAAGGGCTTAGTGGCAGGTTCAGGGACATGGACTTAGGGGCAGGGGCAGGGGCTTAGGGGCAGGGCCAAGGGCTTTGGGGCAGGGGCAGGGACAAGGGATTAGGGGCAGGGGCAGGGGCAAGTCTTAGGGGCAAGGGCAAGGGCTTAGGAGCAGGGCAGGGGCAAGGGCTTAGGGGCAGGGGCAAGGGTTTAGGGGCAAACGCAAGGGCTTATAGCAAGGACAAGGGCTTAGGGGAAAGGGCAAGGGCTTAGGGGAAAGGGCAAGGGCTTAGGGGCAAAGGAAAGGCTTAGGGGCAAGGGTAAGGGCTTAGGGGCAAGGGCAAGGGCTTAGGGGCAAGGGCAAGGGCTTAGGGGCAAGGGCAAGGGCGTAGGGGAAAGGGCAAGGGCTTAGGGTCAAGAGCACGGGTTTAGGGGCAAGGGAAAGGATTTAGGTGCAAGGGCAAGGGCTTAAGGGCAAGGGAAAGGACTTAGGGCAAGGTCAAGGACTTAGGGGCAAGGGCAGTGGCTTAGGGGCAAGGGTTTAGGGGCAGAGGCAAGGGCAATGGTTTAGGGGCAGGGTCAGGGGCAAGGGTTTAGGGGCAAAGGTTTAGGGGCAGGGGCAAGGGCTTAGTGGCAGGGAAAAGGGCTTAGGGGCAGTGGCAGGGGCAAAGGCTTAGGGGTAGGGCCAGGGGCAAGGGCTAAGGCGCAGGGGCAGGGGCAAGGGCTTAGGAGCAGGGGCAGGAGCAAGAGTTTAGGGGCAGGGGCAGGGGCAAAGTCAAGGTCTTCGGGGCAAGGGCAGGGGCAAGGGCTTAGGGGTAGTGGCAGGGGCAAAGGCTTAGGCGAAGGGGCAGGGGCAAAGGCTTTAGGTCAGGGGCAGGAGCAAGAGTTTAGGGCAGGGGCAGGGGCAAAGGCTTAGGGGCAGGGGCAGGGGCAAGGGCTTAAGGGGAGAGGCAGGGGCAAGGGCTTAGTGGCAGGGTGGGGGCAATGGCTTAGTGGCAGGTGCAGTGACATGGGCTTAGGGGCAGGGGCAGGGTCTTAGGGTCTGGGGCAAGGGCTTAGGGGCAGGGCCCGGGGCAAGTCTTAGGGGCAAGGGCAAGGGCTTAGGATCAGGGCAGGGCCAAGGGCTTAGGGGTAGGAGCAAGGGCTTAGGGGCAAGCTCAAGGGCTTAGGGGAAAGGGCAAGGTCTTAGGGGCAAAGGAAAGGCTTAGGGGCAAGGGTAAGGGCTTAGGGGCAAGGGCAAGGGCTTAGGGGCAAGGGCAAGGGCGTAGGGGAAAGGGCAAGGGCTTAGGGGCAAGAGCACGGGTTTAGGGGCAAGGGAAAGGATTTAGGTGCAAGGGCAAGGGCTTAAGGCAAGGTCAAGGGCTTAGGGGCAAGGGCAGTGGCTTAGGGGCAAGGGTTTAGGGGCAGAGGCAAGGGCAAGGGTTTAGGGGCAATGGTTTAGGGGCAGGGTCAGGGGCAAGGGTTTAGGGGCAAAGGTTTAGGGGCAGGGGCAGGTGCAAGGGTTTAGGGGAGGGGCAAGGGCAAGGGCATAATGGCAGGGTGGGGGCAAGGGCTTAGTGGCAGGGGCATGGACATGGGCTTAGGGACCGGGGCAGGGGCAGGGGCTTAGGGGCAGAGGTAGGGGCAGTGGCTTAGGGGCAGAGGCAGGTGCTTAGGAGCAGGGAAGGGGTAAGGGCTTAGGGGCAGGGGCAGTGGCAAGGGCTTAGATGCAGGCGTAAGGGCAAGGGCCTAGGGGCAGGGACAGGGGCAAGGGCTTAGGGGCAGGGGTAAGGGCAAGGGCTTAGGGCAGGGTCAGGGGCAAGGGCTTAGGGACAGGGTCAAGGGCTTAGGGTCAAGCGCAAGGGCTAATGGCAAGGGCAAGGGCTTAGGGGCAAGGGCAAGGACTTAGGGGCAAGCGCAAGTACTTAGGGGACAGGACAAGGGCTTAGGGGCAAGGGCAAAGGGTTAGGGGCAAGGGCAAGGGCTTAAGGGCTAGGGCAAGGGCTTAGGGGCAAGCACAAGGACTTAGGGGACAGGACAAGGGCTTAGGGGCAAGGGCAAGGGCTTAGGGGCAAGGGCAAGGACTTAGGGGCAATGGCAAGCGCTTAGGGGCAAGGGCAAGAGCTTAGGGACAAGGCCAAGAGCAAAGGATTGCGACAAGAG
This sequence comes from Tenrec ecaudatus, assembly GCF_050624435.1. Taxonomy (NCBI): domain Eukaryota; kingdom Metazoa; phylum Chordata; class Mammalia; order Afrosoricida; family Tenrecidae; genus Tenrec; species Tenrec ecaudatus. The sequence goes on along the minus strand of NW_027457635.1, from coordinate 2,891,059 downwards.
CAAGTGGTTAGCGGCAAGGACAAGGGCTTAGGGGCAAGGGCAAGGGCTTAGGGGCAAAGGCAAGGGCTTAGGGGCAAGAGCAAGGGCTTAGGGGCAAGGGCAAGGGCTTAGGGAAGGGGCAAGGGATTAGGGACAAGGGCAAGGGATTAGGGGCAAGGGCAAGGTCTAAGGGGCAAGGGCAAGGCCTTAGGGGCAAGGGTTTAGGGGCAGGGGCAGGGGCAAGGGCTTTGGGGCAGGGGCAGGGGAAAGGGCTTAGAAGCAGGGGAAGGGGCAAGGGTTTCGGGGTAGGGGCAGGGCAAGGGCTTAGGGGCAGGGGCAAGGGCTTAGGGGGAGGGGCAGGGGCTTAGGGTTATGGGCAAGGATTTAGGTGCAAGGGCAAGGGCTTTAGGGCAAGGGAAAGGGCTTAAGGCAAGGGCAAGGGCTTAGGGGCTAGGGCAGTGGCTTAGGGGCAAGGGCAAGGGCTTAGGGGCAAGGGTTTAAGGGCCGAGGCAAGGGTAATGGCTTAGGGGCTAGGGTTTAGGGGCAGCGGCAAGGGCAAGGGTTTAGGGGCAAGGGTTTAGGGGTGTGGACGCCATTACAAGATGGCACTGGACCGCGCCCTTATCTTCAGGGTTAGTGATAACAAGTTATGCCACGCATGCGCTCAGTCTGGACTTTGACGTAGGAGAGCTTTGCGCCTATCTGAGAGAGCCCCGTCACCCCGAAGCATATATAAGCCAGGGTTTTTAGCCTGCCCGGGGTCTTCCATAGCTGACCTCGGATCTAGAGGCAGCTCTCAATAAACTCCGCTTATCACGCTATCAGAAGGATCCTGGTCAATTTGTCTCGTCGTGTGTCGCGTTCATCCTCTTATCTTCCGCCGTGGGAGGGTCGCGCGTGACAGCTGGTGCCGGAAACCCGGGATTTCGAGTCCTTAAGAAGGCGACGAGACGGTTGAGTGGAGACCCCCGAAAGGGAGGATTCAGAACTGATTAGCGCTGCGGAGAGGGTGAGTTCTGCAAGGCCACTGCTGTGTGAATGTTTATCCGCTACGGCTGCGGCGGCCCTGGCTGAGTGTGAGAGAGAGTGCTGCTTCCGCTTTCGGTTTAGACCGAGAAGAAAATCCTGTGCTTAAGTCCCGTGTAGATAAACGGGCAACATGGGAAATGTTCCAATAAAACAGATGGTTAAAACTTTGCAGCAAATCTTGCTAGCTCGTAAACTGAAGATATCAGAAGGCACACTTAGCAAATTTGTGAGGGAAATTGACCAGATTGCACCATGGTTTCTAACAACGGGCTCTCTGACTGTCCCATGTTGGGACAAGTTGGGAAGAGACATTGATCGAGCAAAAGAAGAGGGACAGATAAGACCGGGCACGAGACCGGTCTGGAAACTAGTTAGAAGCTGCTTAGTGGACGAAGCTTGTGCAGAAGTGATACGTCAGGGGCAGCGTGAGTGGATTGACTTTCAAGACAGCATGTCAGAAGCAGGACAGGAACACACCCGAGGAAACGGGACGTCCGAAAAGGACGATCCGGGAATAGATCGATCTAAAAGGAAAAAACACAGGAGCTCAAAATTGGAGACAAATACGGAGTCAGAGGAAACCTCCGTGACCGGCTCGGAATCAGAGACCGGAGAGGAAACGGAGACAAAACAGCCAAAAACAGGAGGGACCACAAGAGAGAGGGGGGCTGCCGCGCGGGCACGGCAGGAAGCCCCTACTGAGATTAAGCTTAAAGACAAATCCAAAGTGCCAGGAAATATTTATCCCTGGAAGGAATTAGGGGCTTTAGGCCTTACCGAAAGTGATGAGGAGGAATTGGAGGAGGCGGCGGCTGCATATGACAGAGGGAGGTACGATGAGTTTGCTGCTATTAAGTCTATACCTCCGGCACCTCAGATACCTCCCCCCTATAGCTCAGGGGGACAAAATTATTCTCTTTTGACGCCGAAGAGCCAACGGATGCTTAGTCAGATGTTCCCGGTTTCTGAAAATGCCAACCAACAGCGATATCATGAACCTTTAGATTATAAAATTGTCAAGGAATTGGCCGAGGCAGTAAGATCTTAGGGAGTCAATGCTAATTACACACAATCTTTAATAGATCGTGTCTGTGCGCATTGTATGACTCCTACTGACTGGTGTTCAGTCACCAAGGCGGTCCTAACCACAGGACAGTACCTAGAGTGGAAGTCTATGTGGATGGAAAACAGCATGACCCAAGCAAGACAAAATGCAGCCAGGGGCATGCCTCAGCAGGCTTGGACATATGAGATGCTAACAGGAAATGGTCAATGGGTAAACAATCAGACAGGTTACCCTATAGATGTATACCAACAAATTAATTTAGCCGCCGGAAAGGCCTGGAAAGCACTGCCCAATAGGGGAGAAGTAAGAGGGAACCTTACAAAAATAATACAAGGCCCTACGGAGCCATTTTCAGATTTTGTGGCTAGAATGCTAGAAGCAGCAGGAAAAATTTTTGGGGATCAAGAAGTGGCTCAACCATTGATCGAGCAATTAATCTTTGAACAATGCACTAAGGAGTGTAGAACTATCATCACTCCCTGGAAGACTAAGGGACTCGAGGCCTGGATGAGAGCTTGCAGAGAGGTTGGCGGACCCCTAACTAACTCTGGGTTAGCAGCAGCAGTAATGGCATTAAACAAGAGAACCGTTAGCTGCTACAGATGCGGTAAACAAGGCCATATAAGGAAAGAATGTAAGAGCCAACCAGTGGGCGGACCCCATGGGTCCACGGGGCCACCGCCCGGAAATTGCCCAAGATGTCAAAAGGGAAGACATTGAGCCAATGAGTGCCGATCCACCCGTGATGCAATGGGGCGTGACCTTTCTCAAAATTCAAAAAACGGGATGAGGGGCCCTCGCCCACAGGGCCCAAAAATATATGGGGCAGTACAGGAACCAAATTTGAAGAAGTACACTCCCAGCAACCAGTCCCAAAGAGAGCCACCTCAGGATCCGCAGGGGTGGACCTCAGTGCCACCACCAGAGCAGTACTAACTCCACAGCAAGGGTGTCAGCCTATTGCAGTAAATTTCTCGGGCCCATTACCAGAAAACACGGTAGGCCTGATACCAGGCAGATCTAGTTGTACTTTAAAGGGACTGGTTGTACATCCAGGAGTCGTGGATCAAGATTTTACAGGAGGAGTTAGGGTACTTTGCTCCTCCCCTAGGGGCATGTATGCCATTATGCCTGGAGACCGTATTGCACAACTTCTGTTGTTGCCTAGTTTGCATACTAGCTTTCCTAGTACAAATAAAGAAAGGGGGAGTCGAGGATTTGGATCTTCAGGATCAGGAGAAATCTTTCTCTCGGTGGATCTGGATACTCGACCCACCTTGACATTAACTGTGGAAGGAAAAAGATTTCAAGGCATTCTGGATACGGGTGCAGATAAAAGTATCATGGCTTTACAATGGTGGCCCTCTAATTGGCCTCTTAAAACATCCTCTCATTCTCTTCAAGGACTAGGATATGCAGATGCACCAAAAATCAGCTCAAGATTATTGTATTGGTTGACTGATGAAGGAGTAGCCGGAACTTTCCAGCCATACGTGCTACCCCTACCTGTTAACCTGTGGGGCAGAGATTTGCTCAACAAACTGGGCTATGTTTTGACTAATGATAAGATACCAGTGGCCCAAAGAATCATGAACAAATGGGGCTATGAAGAAGGACAAGGGTTAGGTAAATACAAGCAAGGCAGGACAGAGCCTATAGAAACTCAACAAAAGCAAGACAAACAAGGCTTGGGTTTTATATAGCGTCCTCTGGGGAGCCACTACCCCTTACCTGGGAACATAATAAACCAGTATGGGTACCCCAGTGGCCGCTAACAAGCGAGAAGCTTGCGGCAGCTCATGAGCTTGTAAAACAACAGCTTTTAGCGGGACACGTAGAACCCTCTACCTCTCCATGGAACACACCTATATTCGTGATTAAAAAGGCCTCTGGAAAATGGCGACTTCTACATGACCTCAGAGCCATTAATGCCCAAATGCAGCCCATGGGGATTATACAAAGAGGTATGCCTCTATTATCAGCCTTACCTAAAGACTGGAGAGTCATTATCCTGGACATCAAGGACTGTTTTTTCTCTATTCCATTACATCCGCTTGATGTGCCACGATTCGCATTCACCCTACCTTCCATTAATCAAGAAAAGCCAGATGAAAGATATCAGTGGTTAAACCTCCCTCAAGGAATGCAAAATTCTCCAACTATGTGTCAACTTTATGTTAGTACCGCCATCCAGCCTGCCCGAGAAAAGTTTCCAAAGGCAAAAATTGTACATTATATGGATGACATTCTTTTAGCAGCCCCGACAGAACTTATGGTGGAACAATTGTTTTTGGAAATAACTCGACTTCTTCAAAAAAGGGGGCTAGAGATTGCCCCCGAAAAGATTCAAAAACAGTCTGTAGGAAAATTTTTAGGCGCAAGAATAGAGCATACAGTTATTAGCCCACAAAAGATATCAATTAGGTGTGACCAATTGACTACTTTGAATGATTTTCAAAAACTATTAGGAGATATTAATTCGATTCGACCTTATTTAAAATTGCCTACTGTTGTTTTAGAACCCCTTTTCAAAATCTTAGAAGGAGATTCTGACTTAAACTCTCCTAGAGAATTATCGGAAGAAGCTAGGAAAAGTTTAATGAAAGTTGAAGAGGCCCTTAGCAAGGCTCAGGTCCTTAGGTTCGATCCTAAAAAGGAATTACAGGTCTGTGTAATCCAGACCCCACATAGCCCCACAGCTGCTTTATGGCAAGAGGGTCCTTTGTTATGGGTTCACATGCCCTCTCACACAGGGAGAACAATTAGCTATTATCCTAACCTGGTAGCTACCATAGCTTTAAACACCATTATTACCTCTATAAAGCATTTTGGAACACAGTCTAAAAAGCTAGTTGTACCATACACCAAAGACCAAGTAGATACGTTAAGTGCCTTGTTAGATGATTGGGCTATATTAGTATGCTCCTTTACTGGTATGATAGATAACCACTACCCCAAACACCCTGTGTTAAGTTTTATCCAACAGCATCCTTATTTTTCCCAAACTTACTAGAGTTAAACCCATTCTTGGTGCGAAAACTATATATACTGATGGATCTAAATCTGGGATCGGAAGCATGGTCATTGACACAAAAGTTCAGACCTTTCACTTTGAGAAAGGAGTACCTCAAATAGTAGAATGTCAAGTAGACTTAGAAGTTTTTAAAGCAATAAAAGAACCCTTTAATTTAATTACCGATTCTCAATATGTAGTTAATGCAGTGCAGCAATTAGAAGTCGCTGGAAAAATAAGCGCCAAGAGTAACGTTTCTAGAATTTTGAGTTGCATTCAGGAGTGTATTCTTAATAGAACCAACCCTTTTTACATAGGGCATATCCGTGCTCACTCGGGCCTCCCGGGACCCATGAGTCAGGGCAATGACCTAGCTGATAAGGCCACAAGAACATTAGCCCTTGTGATACTAACGCCTGTCCAACAGGCCGTGGATTTTCACAAACTTTTTCATGTCCCTTCCCGAACTTTGAGTCATAAATTTAATATATCCCGAGAAGAGGCTCGAAAAATTGTCCGAGCCTGTCCTAGTTGTATCCCATTTATTCATGAACCACATACGGGAGTCAACCCTAGAGGACTACGTCCTTTAGACGTGTGGCAAATGGATGTCACACATGAAAATTCGTTTGGAAAAATGAAATATATTCACGTGTCCGTTGACACCTGTTCTGGCATCCTGGTAGCCACCCCGTTGACGGGAGAAAAGGTGCAACATGTGATCCAGCACTGTTTAGAAGCTTGGAGTGCGTGGGGAAAACCCCAATGCATAAAAACAGACAATGGCCCAGCCTACACAGCTCGGTCCTTTCAACAGTTTTGTGAACGTATGCAAGTTAAACATATTACTGGTCTACCTTACAATCCCCAAGGACAAGGTATTGTAGAACGTGCCAATCAAACGCTTAAACATTATTTACAAAAACAAAAAGGGGGAGATGGTCAGTCTTCAGTCGTCTGTTTAGTAACCCCTCGACAAAAACTGGCATTAGCCTTATTTACTATAAATTTTTTAAAATTGGATATCAATAATCAGTCGGCTGCTGAGCGCCATGGACAATGGCCAACACCAACCAAGGAAATGGTTAAATGGAAAAACGTGCTAGATAATAAATGGTATGGTCCGGATCCGGTGTTGATCAGATCCAGGGGAAGTCTTTGTGTTTTTCCGCAGAATGAAAGACAGCCTGTGTGGGTGCCATCGCGATTGACCAGAGAAGTGACGAGGACGTCAGAGACAAAGGAGGATATAAGAAAAGAAGAGAAACAAACAGAGATTATTGAAAAGCCTGATGTGGCCCCATAGCCATTGTTTTGGCCTCAATTTTTTGAGCATTATCCCCATTGCTTTATTTTTTGCAATTGCCCTTGTTGCCTCCGCGCCAAACGATTGGTCTTGGCAGGACAGGATTTGGCTATGACTTTTTTATTGTTTTTGGGTTCTTGTTTTTGCAGGAACACAGTGCTTTTAACATTTGAAGATAGAAAATTACTATGATCATGATACAGGTCATATTTAGTTTGATTATTATAGTAGAAGCAACCCGTGCAGAAAAATTGTGGGGAGTGGTGAGAACCTGGCCTATACCCCATCCAGTAAATAGACAAGCCCCAGTTCTCCCAGTATTTTTTGCTCAAAAATGTGATAGATTGGGAGTCCCTTGTAGTCCTCCTGTGAGTAAAGTATCAAAATTTTATAATGTCACAAATTTTACTTTAGTTAATAGCTTATGTTTCCATATCGTAAAAAATTCTTCCAGTAATCAGTGCATAAATTTGAGAAAGATAAATGTTACAACATGGCTTGATCCTGAAGTTACCCCAGGGTCGACTGTCAAGGTAGAGGTCGATCAAGAAGGCAAGATGATTTTTAGTGGCTCGCCCCCAGCCCCGCAACTAGGCGAATGGTCGACACCAGCAACTCCGCCGGTGACGCGTGTCGAGACATATGTCTGGCAAGAAGAATTGCTGGCACCAGTAGAGACGGGCGAAGAACATGAGGAAAGAACTCGATGCAATGGTACTCTGGAAAGAGTGAGGGTATTCCCTCCCTGTCGTCCTAGAGAAAGATTTCCACCAGAGTTTGAAAACTGTGACCCAGGGGTACAGGATAAATTGTATTTATCTAAACTAAACCTCAATTTTTCCCCAAAATTATATAACAGCACCCAGAATGTGAGCAAGAATACATGGCCGTGGCATCAGTGGATTCTAAATAACAGATTGAATGCTGCCACTATTATGTCCCCTTTTGCTGGCTTGTTGGGAAGCGTCATACGTCTCAAAAGAGCTAATGTAGTTATTGTGGGAAATATGGCAAACGTTAGTGTAGGCTTGAGTTATAGCCATAATTATATTTATGATTATAATCCAGTTTGCGTAAAAAGTCCTTTTTTATTTTTAGTTTTTAATGATACATGTATTATAAATGATGTTGTTAGTTGCAATAGTAGTAAATGTAGATGTAAAATTAGAGAGTGTTGGTCTGGAAACCGAACGCATAATGCTATGGTCATTCGCATTCCCACCTTAGTTCCTATACCTGTGGAAGCGGATCCGAATCAATTCCCCATTACTACTCTATTGAGACATAAAAGAGATTTTGGCATAACAGCTGCAATTGTTACAGCAATAGCGATATCAGCAACAGCGGCCGTAACTGCGGGTATCGCTATGGCCAATCAAGTGCAGACAGCTAAAGTTATAAATGAAGTTGTGGAAAAAACCGCGGATGCACTAATGGAAGCCCGCAATGCCCAAGCTCATTCAGCGGCGGGAATAATTCTGTTGAATCAAAAAACGGATTTATTGCAACAAGAAATTGAGCAACTTACCAGCTTGGTACAACTGAGCTGTGTATTATCAACACCTGTGGTTTGTGTCACCCCTATTGTATATAATGAATCAAGCAGCATTATTAAAAACATTTCAGATTTTTTGACAGGCCAATGGAGTGAAGAGCTGGAAGCGATACAGGACCAGATATTGTTGAAGATTTTGAAATTGAATGGCACACGTACTAAGCCTATCACGCTTGGAGATTACACCTCTTGGTTGTCCTCTGCTTTTTCCTATTTCAAGGAGTGGGTGGGAACATTTTTATTTTTGGGCTTAATCTGCTTCGGTGGCATAATTCTTCTCTGGATGATTTGCAAGCTCAAGCGCAATCAGGCTAGCGAAAAGCGTGTGATATTACAAGCCCTCATGGCTCTTGAAAAGGGCGAGCAGCCAGAGATTTGGCTTTCCCTCCTCAAGCGCTAGACCATGCGCAAGCTGAGTCTGCAGCCAAAGACGGGAAAGACCAGTGGGACATGGTACCAACCTAAGACAGGAGCCTGCCGCTAGAGGGCAGGAGTTCCGATGACGGGTAAGGACCATGTGGCATGCTAGGTCACCTAAGACAGGCGGGATTCCAAAATCTTATTATATAAAAAGGGAGGAGATGTGGACGCCATTACAAGATGGCGCTGGACTGCGCCCTTATCTTCAGGGTTAGTGATAACAAGTTATGCCACGCATGCGCTCAGTCTGGACTTTGACGCAGGAGAGCTTTGCGCCTATCTGAGAGAGCCCCGTCACCCCGAAGCATATATAAGCCAGGGTTTTTAGCCTGCCCGGGGTCTTCCATAGCTGACCTCGGATCTAGAGGCAGCTCTCAATAAACTCCGCTTATCACGCTATCAGAAGGATCCTGGTCAATTTGTCTCGTCGTGTGTCGCGTTCATCCTCTTATCTTCCGCCATGGGAGGGACGCGCGTGACATAGGGGCAGGGGCAGGGGCAAGGGTTTAGGGGCAAGGGTTAAGGGGCAGGGCAGGGGCAAGGGTTTAGGGGAGGGGCAAGGGCTTAGTGGCAGGGGCAAGGGCTTAGGGGCAGGGGCAGGGGCAAGGAATTAGGGGCAGGGGCAAGGGCAAGGTCTTCGGGGCAGGGGCAGGGGCAAGGGCTTAGGGGCAGTGGCAGGGGCAAAGGCTTAGGCGAAGGGGCCGGGGCAAGGTCTTAAGGGGAGAGGAAGGGGAATGGGCTTAGTGGAAGGGTGGGGGCAAGGGCTTAAGGCAGGTGCAGGGACATGGACTTAGGGGCAGGGGCAGGGGATTAGGGGCAGGGGCAAGGGCTTAAGGGCAGGGGCAGGGGCAAGGGCTTAGGGGCAGGGGCAGGGGCAAGTCTTAAGGGCAAGGGCAAGGGCTTCGGAGCAGGGCAGGGGCAAGGGCTTAGGGGCAGGGGCAATGGCTTAGGGGCAAGCACAAGGGCTTATAGCAAGGGCAAGGGTTTAGGGGCAAGGACAAGGGCTTAGGGGAAAGGGCAAGGGCTTAGGGGCAAAGGAAGGCTTAGGGGCAAGGGTAAGGGCTTAGGGGCAAGGGCAAGGGCTTAGGGGCAAGGGCAAGGGCGTAGGGGAAAGGGCAAGGGCTTAGGGTCAAGAGCACGGGTTTAGGGGCAAGGGAAAGGATTTAGGTGCAAGGGCAAGGGCTTAAGGGCAAGGGAAAGGGCTTAAGGCAAGGTCAAGGACTTAGGGGCAAGGGCAGTGGCTTAGGGGCAAGGGTTTAGGGGCAGAGGCAAGGGCAAGGGTTTAGGGGCAATGGTTTAGGGGCAGGGTCAGGGGCAAGGGTTTAGGGGCAAAGGTTTAGGGGCAGGGGCAGGGGCAAGGGATTAGGGGAGGGGCAAGGGCTTAGTGGCAGGGAAAAGGGCTTAGGGGCAGTGGCAGGGGCAAAGGCTTAGGGGTAGGGCCAGGGGCAAGGACTAAGGCGCAGGGGCAGGGGCAAGGGCTTAGGGGCAGGGGCAGGAGCAAGAGTTTAGGGGCAGGGGCAAAGTCTTAGGGGCAGGGGCTAGGGCTTAGGGGCAGGGGGAGGGGCAAAGGCTTAGGAGCAGGGGCAGGGGAAGGGCTTAGTGGCAGGGTGGGGGCAAGGGCTTAGTGGCAGGTGCAGGGACATGGGTGCAGGGGCAGGGGCAGGGGCTTAGGGGCAGGGGCAAAGGCTTAGGGGCAGGGGCAGGGGCAAGGGATTAGGGGCTGGGGTAGGGGCAAGTCTTAGGGGCAAGGGCAAGGGCTTAGGGGCAAGCACAAGGGCTTATGGCAAGGGCAAGGGCTTAGGGGCAAAGGCAAGGCTTAGGGGCAAGGGCCAGGGCTTAGGGGAAAGGACAAGGGCTTAGGGACAAGGTTAAGTGCAAGGGATTGGGGCAAGGGCAAGGGATTAGCGGCAAGGACAAGGGCTTAGGGGCAAGGGCAATAGCTTATGGGCAAGGGCTTAGGGGCTAGGGCAAGAGCTTAGGGGCAAGCGCCAGGGCTTAGGGGCAAGGGCAAGGGCTTAGGGGGAAGGGCAAGGGCTTAGGGGCAAGGGCAATGTCTTAGCGGCAAGGGCAAGGGTTTATGGGCAGGAGCACGGGCAAGGGCTTAGGGGCAGGGGCAAGGGCTTAGGGACAGGCGCAAGGGCTTAGGGACAGTGGCACGGACAGGAGCAAGGGCTTAGGAGCTGGGGCAAGGACTTAGGGGCAGGGGCAGTGGCAAGAGCTTAGGGGCAGCGGCAGGGGCAGGAAGGGCTTAGCAGTAAGGCAGGGGCAATTTCATAGGGGCACAGGCAGGGGCAATGGTTCTGGGGCAGTGACAGGGGCATGGGCTTAGATGCAGGGGCAAGGGCTTAGGGCAAAGGCAAGTGCTTAGGGGCTGCGGCAGGGGCAAGGGCTTAGGGGCAGGGGTAAGGGCAAGGGCTTAGGGGCAGGGTCAGGGGCAAGGGCTTAGAGGCAGGGTCAAGGGCTTAGGGGCAAGCGCAAGGGCTTATGGCAAGGGCAAGGGCTTAGGGGCAAGGGCAAGGACTTAGGGGCAAGGGCAAGTGCTTAGGGGCAATGGCAAAGGCTTAGGGGCAAGGGCTTAAGGGCTAGGGCAAAGGCTTAGGGGCAAGCGCAAGTACTTAGGGGACAGGACAAGGGCTTAGGGGCAATGGCAAGGGCTTAGGGGCAAGGGCTTCTGGAAGGGCAAGGGGTTAGGGGAAAGGGCAAGAGCTTAGCGGCAAGGGCAAGGGCTTAGGGGCAAAGGCAAAGGCTTAGGGGCAAGGGCAAGGGCAAGGGTTTAGGGGCAAGGTTTTAGGGACAGGGGAAAGGGTTAAGGGGCAGGGGCCGGGGCAAGGGCTTAGGGGCTGGGGAAGGGGCAAGGGATTGGACAGGGGCAAAGGCAAGGGCTTAGGGGCAGGGGCAGAGGCAGGGCTTAGCGACAGGTAGAAGGGCAAGGGCTTAGGGGCAGGGGCAGGGGCAAGGGCTTAGGGGCAGGCGCAAGGGCTTAGGGGCAGTGGCAGGGACAGGGGCAAGGGCTTAGGGGCAGTGGCAAGGACTTAGGGGCAGGGGCAGTGGCAAGAGCTTAGGGGCAGCAGCAGGGGCAGGAAGGGCTTAACGGTAAGGCAGGGACAATTTCATAGGGGCACGGGCAGGGGCAATGGCTTCGGGGCAGTGACAGGGGCATGGGCTTAGTGGCAGGGGCAAGGGCTTAGGGTAAGGGCAAGTGCTTAGGGGCAGCGGCAGGGGCAATGACTTATGGGCAGGGGCAAGGATTTAGGGGCAGGGGCAAGGGCAAGGGCTTAGCGGCAGCGGCAGGGGCAAATTCTTAGGGGCAGGTGAAGGGGCAATGTCTTCGGGGCAGGGGCAGGGTCAAGGGCTTAGGGGCAGGCCAGGGACAATGGCTCTGGGGCAGTGACAGGGGCATGGGCTTAGGGGCAGGGGCAGGGGCAAGAGCTTAGGGGCAGGGGCAAGTGATTAGTTGCAGGGGCAAGGTCTTAGGGGCAGGGGCAAGGTCTTAGGGGCAAGAGCAAGGGCTTAGGGGCAAGGGAAAGGGCTTAGGGAAGGGGCAAGGGATTAGAGACAAGGGCAAGGGATTAGGGGCAAGGGCAAGGTCTAAGGGGCAAGGGCAAGGCCTTAGGGGCAAGCGTTTAGGGGCTGGGGCAGGGGCAAGGGCTTTGGGGCAGGGGCAGGGGAAAGGGCTTAGACGCAGGGGAAGGGGCAAGGGTTTCGGGGCAGGGGCAGGGTAAGGGGCTTAAGGGCAGAGGCAGGGGCACTGGCATAGGGGTAGGGGCAGGGGCTAGGGCTTAGAGGCAGGGTGGGGCAATGGCCAGTGGCAGGGGCAGGGGCAAGGTTTTAGGTGTAGGGGCAGGGCAAGGGCTTAGGGGCAGGGGCAGGGGCAAGGGCTTAGGGGGAGGGGCAGGGGCTTAGGGGCATGGGCAAGGATTTAGGTGCAAGGGCAAGGGCTTTAGGGCAAGGGAAAGGGCTTAAGGCAAGGGCAAGGACTTAGGGGTTAGGGCAGTGGCTTAGGTGCAAGGGCAAGGGCTTAGGGGCAAGGGTTTAAGGGCTGAGGCAAGGGCAAGGGCTTAGGGGCTAGGGTTTAGGGGCAGCGGCAAGGGCAAGTTCTTAGGGGCAAGGGTTTACGGGCAGGAGCACGGGCAAGGGCTTAGGGGCAGGGGCAAGGGCTTAGGGACAGGCGCAAGGGCTTAGGGGCAGTGGCAGGGACAGGGGTAAGGGCTTAGGGGCAGTGGCAAGGACTTAGGGACAGGGGCAGTGGCAAGAGCTTAGGGGCAGCGGCAGGGGCAGGAAGGGCTTAGCGGTAAGGCAGGGGCAATTTCATAGGGGCACGGGCAGGGGCAATGGCTTTGGGGCAGGGTCAGGGGCAATGGCTTAGAGGCAGGGGCAAGGGCCTAGGGCAAGGGAAAGTGCTTAGGGGCAGCGGCAGGGTCAAGGGCTTAGGGTCAGGGGTAAGGGCAAGGGCTTAGGGGCAGGGTCAAGGGCTTAGGGGCAAGCGCAAGGGCTTATGGCAAGGGCAAGGGATTAGGGGCAAGGGCAAGGACTTAGGGACAAGGGCAAGTGCTTAGGGGCAATGACAAAGGCTTAGGGGCAAGGGCAAGGGCTTAAGGGCTAGGGCAAGGGCTTAGGGGCAAGCGCAAGTACTTAGGGGCAAGGACAAGGGCTTAGGGGCAAGGGCAAGGGCTTAGGGGCAAGGGCTTCTGAAAGGGCAAGGGGTTAGGGGAAAGGGCAAGAGCTTAGCGGCAAGGGCAAGGGCTTAGGTGCAAAGGAAAGGCTTAGGGGCAAGGGCAAGGGCAAGGGTTTAGGGGCAAGGTTTTAGGGACAGGGGAAAGGGTTAAGGGGCAGGGGCCGGGGCAAGGGCTTAGGGGCTGGGGAAGGGGCAAGGGATTGGACAGGGGCAAAGGTAAGGGCGTACGGGCAGGGGCAGAGGCAGGGATTAGCGACAGGTGCAAGGGCAAGGGCTTAGGGGCAAGGGTAAGGGCTTAGGGGCAGGGGCAAGGGCTTAGGGACAGGCGCAAGGGCTTAGGGGCATTGGCAGGGACAGGGGCAAGGGCTCAGGGGCAGTGGCAAGGACTTAGGGGCAGGGGCTGTGGCAAGAGATTAGGGGCAGCGGCAGGGGCAGGAAGGGCTTAGCGGTAAGGCAGGGGCAATTTCATAGGGGCACGGGCAGGGGCAATGGCTTCGGGGCAGGGTCAGGGGCAAGGGCTTAGAGGCAGGGGCAAGGGCAATGGCCCTGGGGCAGTGACAGGTGCATGGGATTAGTGGCAGGGGCAAGGGCTTAGGGCAAGGGAAAGGGCTTAAGGCAAGGTCAAGGACTTAGGGTCAAGTTCAGTGGCTTAGGGGCAAGGGTTTAGGGGCAGAGGCAAGGGCAAGGGTTTAGGGGCAATGGTTTAGGGGCAGGGTCAGGGGCAAGGGTTTAGGAGCAGGGGCAGGGGCAAGGGATTAGGGGCAGGGGTAGGGGCAAGTCTTAGGGGCAAGGTCAAGGGCTTAGGAGCAGGGCAGGGGCAAGGGCTTAGGGGCAAGCGCAAGGGCTTATAGCAAGGGCAAGGGCTTAGGGGCAAGGGCAAGGGCTTAGGGGAAAGGGCAAGGGCTTAGGGTCAAGAGCACGGGTTTAGGGGCAAGGGAAAGGATTTAGGTGCAAGGGCAAGCGCTTAAGGGCAAGGGAAAGGGCTTAAGGCAAGGTCAAGGACTTAGGGGCAAGGGCAGTGGCTTAGGGGCAAGGGTTTAGGGGCAGAGGCAAGGGCAAGGGTTTAGGGGCAATGGTTTAGGGGCAGGGGCAGGGGCAAGGGTTTAGGGGAGGGGCAAGGGCTTAGTGGCAGGGAAAAGGGCTTAGGGGCAGTGGCAGGGGCAAAGGCTTAGGGGATAGGGCCAGGGGCAAGGGCTAAGGCTCAGGGGCAGGGGCAAGGGCTTAGGGGCAGGGGCAGGAGCAAGAGTTTAGGGGCAGGGGCAGGGGCAAAGTCTTAGGGGCAGGGGCTAGGTCTTAGGAGCAGGGGAAGGGGCAAAGGCTTAGGAGCAGGGGCAAGGGAAGGGCTTAGTGGCAGGGTGGGGGCAAGGGCTTAGTGGCAGGTGCAGGGACATGGGTGCAGAAGCAGGGGCAGGGGCTTAGGGGTAGGGGCAAAGGCTTAGGGGCAGGGGCAGGGGCAAGGGATTAGGGGCTGGGTAGGGGCAAATCTTAGGGGCAAGGGCAAGGACTTATGGCAAGGGCAAGGGCTTAGGGGCAAAGGCAAGGCTTAGGGGCAAGGGCCAGGGCTTAGGGGAAAGGACAAGGGCTTAGGGACAAGGTTAAGTGCAAGGGATTGGGGCAAGGGCAAGGGATTAGCGGCAAGGACAAGGGCTTAGGAGCAAGGGCAAAAGCTTAGGGGCAAGGGCAAGGGCTTAGGGGCAAGGACAAGGGCTTAGGGGCAAGGGCAATGTCTTAGCGGCAAGGCCAAGTTCTTAGGTGCAAGGGTTTATGGGCAGGAGCACGGACAAGGGCTTAGGGGCAGGGGCAAGGGCTTAGGGACAGGCGCAAGGGCTTAGGGGCAGTGGCAGGGACAGGGGCAAGGGCTTAGGGGCAGTGGCAAGGACTTAGGGGCAGGGGCAGTGGCAAGAGGTTAGGGGCAGCGGCAGGGGCAGGAAGGGCTTAGCGGTAAGGCAGGGGCAATTTCATAGGGGCACGGGCAGGGGCAATGGCTTCGGGGCAGGGTCAGGGGCAAGGGCTTAGAGGCAGGGGCAGGGGCAATGGCTCTGGGGCAGTGACAGGTGCATGGGCTTAGTGGCAGGGACAAGGGATAAGGGCAAGGGCAAGTGCTTAGGGGCAGCGGCAGGGGCAATGACTTATGGGCAGGGGCAAGGATTTAGGGGCAGGGGCAAGGGCAAGGGCTAAGTGGCAGGGGAAGGGGCAAGGGCTTAGGGCAAGCGGTAGGGGCAAGTTCTTAGGGGCAGGGGCAATGTCTTCGGGGCAGGGGCAGGGGCAAGAGCTTAGGGGCAGGCCAGGGACAATGGCTCTGGGGCAGTGACAGGGGCATGGGCTTAGGGGCAGGGCCAGGGGAAAGAGCTTAGGGGCAGGGGCAAGGGATAAGGGGCAGGGGAAAGGGCTTAGGGGCAATGGCAAGGGCTTAGGGGCAAGAACAAGGGCTTAGGGGCAAGTTCAAGGGCTTAGGGGCAAGGGCAAGGGCTTAGGGAAGGGGCAAGGGAGTAGGGGCAAGGTCAAGGGTTTAGGGGCAAGGGTTTATGGGCAAGGCCTTAGGGGCAGTGGCAAGGACTTAGGGGTAGGGGCTGTGGCAAGAGCTTAGGGGCAGCGGCAGGGGCAGGAAAGGCTTAGCAGTAAGGCTGGGGCAATTTCATAGGGGCACGGGCAGGGTCAATGGCTTCGGGGCAGGGTCAGGGGCAAGGGCTTAGAGGCAGGGGCAGGGACAATGGATCTGGGGCAGTGACAGGTGCATGGGCTTAGTGGGCTAGGGCAAGTGTTTAGGGGCAAGTGCAAGGGTTAGGGGGAAGGGCTTTTGGAAGGGCAAGGGGTTAGGGGAAATGGCAAGAGCTTAGCGGCAAGGACAAGGGCTTAGGTGCAAAGGAAAGGCTTAGGGGCAAGGGCAAGAGCAAGGGTTTAGGGGCAAGGTTTTAGGGACAGGGGAAAGGGTTGTGGGGCAGGGGCCGGGGCAAGGGCTTAGGGGCTGGGGAAGGGGCAAGGGATTGGACAGGGCCAAAGGTAAGGGCTTAGGGGCAGGGGCAGAGGCAGGGCTTAGCGACAGGTGCAAGGGCAAGGGCTTAGGGGCAGGGACAGGGGCAAGGGCTTAGGGGCAGGAGCAAGGGCTTAGGGGCAGTGGCAGGGAAAGGGGCAAGGGCTTAGGGGCAGTGGCAAGGGCTTAGGGACAGCGGCAGGGGCAGGAAGGGCTTAGCGGTAAGGCAGGGGCAAGTACATAGGGGCACGGGCAGGGGCAAGGGCTTAGAGGCAGGGGCAGGGGCAATGGCTCTGGGGCAGTGACAGGTGCATGGGCTTAGTGGCAGGGGCAAGGGTTTAGGGCAAGGGCAAGTGCTTAGGGGCAGCGGCAGGGGCAATGACTTATGAGCAGGGGCAAGGATTTAGGGACAGGGGCAAGGGCAAGGGCTTAGTGGCAGGGGAAGGGGCAAGGGCTTAGGGGAAGCGGCAGGGGCAAGTTTTTAGGGGCAGGGGCAATGTCTTCGGAGCAGGGGCAGGGGCAAGGGCTTAGGGGCAGGCCAGGGACATTGGCTCTGGGGCAGTGACAGGGGCATGGGCTTAGGGGCAAGGGCAAGGGCTAAAGGGCTAGGGCAAGGGCTTAGGGGCAAGCGCAAGTACTTAGGGGCAAGGACAAGGGCTTAGGGGCAAGGGCAAGGGCTTAGGGGCAAGGGCTTCTGTAAGGGCAAGGGGTTAGGGGAAATGGCAAGAGCTTAGCGGCAAGGGCAAGGGCTTAGGTGCAAAGGAAAGGCTTAGGGGCAAGGGCAAGGGCAAGGGTTTAGGGGCAAGGTTTTAGGGACAGGGGAAAGGGTTAAGGGGCAGGGGCCGGGGCAAGGGCTTAGGGGCTGGGGAAGGGGCAAGGGATTGGACAGGGCCAAAGGTAAGGGCTTAGGGGCAGGGGCAGAGGCAGGGCTTAGCGACAGGTGGAAGGGCAAGGGCTTAGGGGCAGGGACAGGGGCAAGGGCTTAGGGGCAGGAGCAAGGGCTTAGGGGCAGTGGCAGGGACAGGGGCAAGGGCTTAGGGGCAGTGGCAAGGGCTTAGGGACAGCGGCAGGGGCAGGAAGGTCTTAGCGGTAAGGCAGGGGCAAGTTCATAGGGGCACGGGCAGGGGCAATGGCTTCGGGGCAGGTCAGGGGCAAGGGCTTAGAGGCAGGGGCAGGGGCAATGGCTCTGGGGCAGTGACAGGTGCATGGGCTTAGTGGCAGGGCCAAGGGTTTAGGGCAAGGGCAAGTGCTTAGGGGCAGCGGCAGGGGCAATGACTTATGAGCAGGGGAAAGGATTTAGGGACAGGGGCAAGGGCAAGGGCTTAGTGGCAGGGGAAGGGGCAAGGGTTTAGGGGAAGCGGCAGGGGCAAGTTTTTAGGGGCAGGGGCAATGTCTTCGGAGCAGGGGCAGGGGCAAGGGCTTAGGGACAGGCCATGGACATTGGCTCTGGGGCAGTGACAGGGGCATGGGCTTAGGGGCAAGGGAAAGGGCTTAAGGGCTAGGGCAAGGGCTTAGGGGCAAGCGCAAGTACTTAGGGGCAAGGACAAGGGCTTAGGGGCAAGGGCAAGGGCTTAGGGGCAAGGGCTTCTGGAAGGGCAAGGGGTTAGGGGAAATGGCAAGAGCTTAGCGGCAAGGGCAAGGGCTTAGGTGCAAAGGAAAGGCTTAGGGGCAAGGGCAAGGGCAAGGGTTTAGGGGCAAGGTTTTAGGGACAGGGGAAAGGGTTAAGGGGCAGGGGCCGGGGCAAGGGCTTAGGGGCTGGGGAAGGGGCAGGGATTGGACAGGGCCAAAGGTAAGGGCTTAGGGGCAGGGGCAGAGGCAGGGCTTAGCGACAGGTGCAAGGGCAAGGGCTTAGGGGCAGGGACAGGGGCAAGGGCTTAGGGGCAGGAGCAAGGGCTTAGGGGCAGTGGCAGGGACAGGGGCAAGGGCTTAGGGGCAGTGGCAAGGGCTTAGGGACAGCGGCAGGGGCAGGAAGGTCTTAGCGGTAAGGCAGGGGCAAGTTCATAGGGGCACGGGCAGGGGCAATGGCTTCGGGGCAGGTCAGGGGCAAGGGCTTAGAGGCAGGGGCCGGGGCAATGGCTCTGGGGCAGTGACAGGTGCATGGGCTTATTGGCAGGGGCAAGGGTTTAGGGCAAGGGCAAGTGCTTAGGGGCAGCGGCAGGGGCAATGACTTATGAGCAGGGGCAAGGATTTACGGGCAGGGGCAAGGGCAAGGGCTTAGTGGCAGGGGAAGGGGCAAGGGCTTAGGGGAAGCGGCAGGGGCAAGTTCTTAGGGGCAGGGGCAACGTCTTCGGGGCAGGGGCAGGGGCAAGGGCTTAGGGGCAGGCCAGGGACATTGGCTCTGGGGCAGTGACAGGGGCATGGGCTTAGGGGCAGGGCCAGGGGAAAGAGCTTAGGGGCAGGGGCAAGGGATAAGGGGCAGGGGAAAGGCCTTAGGGGCAAGGGGAAGGGCTTAGGGGCAAGAACAAGGGCTTAGGGGAAAGTGCAAGGGCTTAGGGGTAAGGGCAAGGGCTTAGGGAAGGGGCAAGGGAGTAGGGGCAAGGTCAAGGGTTTAGGGCCAGGGCTTAGGGGCAGGGGCAGGGGAAGGGCTTAAAGGGAGGGGCAGAGGCAAGGGCTTAGTGGCAGGGTGGGGGCAAAGGCTTAGTGGCAGGTGCAGGGACATGGGCGCAGGGGCAGGGGCAGGGGATTAGGAGCAGGGGCAAGGACTTATGGGCAGGGGCATGGGCAAGGGATTAGTGGCTGGGCCAAGGGCAAGTCTTAGGGGCAAGGGCAAGGGCTTAGGGGAAAGGACAAGGGTTTTTCGACAAGGTTAGGAGCAAGGGATTAGGGCAAGGTCAAGGGATTAGCGGCAAGGACAAGGGCTTAGGGGCAGGGGCAGGGGCAAGGGCTTAAGGGGAGGGGCAGGGGCAAGGGATTAGGGGCAGGGGCAAGTCTTAGGGGCAAGTGCATGGGCTTAGGGGCAGGGCAGGGACAATGGCTTAGGGGCAAGCACAAGGGCTTATGGCAAGGGCAAGGGCTTAGGGGCTAGGGCAAGAGCTTAGGGGCAAGCGCAAGGGCTTAGGGGCAAGGGCAAGGTCTTAGGGGCAAGGGCAAGGGCTTAGGGGCAAGGGCAATGTCTTAGCGGCAAGGGCAAGTTCTTAGGGGCAAGAGTTTACGGGCAGGAGCACGGGCAAGGGCTTAGGGGCAGGGGCAAGGGCTTAGGGACAGGCGCAAGGGCTTAGGGGCAGTGGCAGGGACAGGGGCAAGGGCTTAGGGGCAGTGCCAAGGACTTAGGGGCAGGGGCAGTGGCAAGAGCTTAGGGGCAGCGGCAGGGGCAGGAAGGGCTTAGCGGTAAGGCAGGGGCAATTTCATTGGGGCACGGGCAGGGGCAATGGCTTCGGGGCAGGGTCAGGGGCAAGGGCTTAGAGGCAGGGGCAAGGGCTTAGGGCAAGGGCAAGTGCTTAGGGGCAGCGGCAGGGGCAAGGACTTAGGGGCAGGGGTAGGGCAAGGGCTTAGGGGCAGGGGCAGGGGTAAGGGCTTAGGGGCAGGGTCAAGGGCTTAGGGGCAAGCGCAAGGGCTTATGGCAAGGGCAAGGGCTTAAGGTCTAGGGCAAGGGCTTAGGGGCAAGCGCAAGTACTTAGGGGCAAGGACAAGGGCTTAGGGGCAAGGGCAAGGGCTTAGGGGCAAGGGCTTCTGGAAGGGCAAGGGGTTAGGGGAAATGGCAAAGCTTAGCGGCAAGGGCAAGGGCTTAGGTGCAAAGAAAAGGCTTAGGGGCAAGGGCAAGGGCAAGG
Source organism: Tenrec ecaudatus (assembly GCF_050624435.1). Lineage (NCBI taxonomy): Eukaryota > Metazoa > Chordata > Mammalia > Afrosoricida > Tenrecidae > Tenrec > Tenrec ecaudatus. The sequence continues at coordinate 2,871,278 of NW_027457635.1, read as the reverse complement.
GTTTAGGGGCAAGGTTTTAGGGACAGGGGAAAGGGTTAAGGGGCAGGGGCCAGGGCAAGGGCTTAGGGGCTGGGAAGGGGCAAGGGATTGGACAGGGCCAAAGGTAAGGGCTTAGGGGCAGGGGCAGAGGCAGGGCTTAGCGACAGGTGCAAGGGCAAGGGCTTAGGGGCAGGGACAGGGGCAAGGGCTTAGGGGCAGGAGCAAGGGCTTAGGGGCAGTGGCAGGGACAGGGGCAAGGGCTTAGGGGCAGTGGCAAGGGCTTAGGGACAGGGGCAGTGGCAAGAGATTAGGGGCAGCGGCAGGGCAGGAAGGGCTTAGCGGTAAGGCAGGGGCAAGTTCATAGGGGCACGGGCAGGGGCAATGGTTCTGGGGCAGTGACAGGTGCATGGGCTTAGTGGCAGGGGCAAGGGCTTAGGGCAAGGGCAAGTGCTTAGGGGCAGCGGCAGGGGCAATGACTTATGGGCAGGGGCAAGGATTCAGGGGCAAGGGCAAGGGCTTAGTGGCAGGGGAATGGGCAAGGGCTTAGGGGAAGCGGTAGGGGCAAGTTCTTAGGGGCAGGGGCAATGTCTTCGGGGCAGGGGCAGGGGCAAGGGCCTAGGGGCAGGCCAGGGACAATGGCTCTGGGGCAGTGACAGGGGCATGGGCTTAGGGGCAGGGCCAGGGGAAAGAGCTTAGGGGCAGGGGCAAGGGATAAGGGGCAGGGGAAAGGGCTTAGGGGCAATGGCAAGGGCTTAGGGGCAAGAACAAGGGCTTAGGGGCAAGTTCAAGGGCTTAGGGGCAAGGGCAAGGGCTTAGGGAAGGTGCAATGGAGTAGGGACAAGGTCAAGGGTTTAGGGGCAAGGGTTTATGGGCAAGGCCTTAGGGGCAGTGGCAAGGACTTAGGGGCAGGGGCTGTGGCAAGAGCTTAGGGGCAGCGGCAGTGGCAGGAAAGGCTTAGCGGTAAGGCAGGGGCAATTTCATAGGGGCACGGGCAGGGGCAATGGCTTCGGGGCAGGGTCAGGGGCAAGGGCTTAGAGGCAGGGGCAGGGGCAATGGCTCTGGGGCAGTGACAGGTGCATGGGCTTAGTGGCAGGGGCAAGGGCTTAGGGCAAGGGAAAGGGCTTAAGGCAAGGTCAAGGACTTAGGGGCAAGGGCAGTGGCTTAGGGGCAAGGGTTTAGGGGCTGAGGCAAGGGCAAGGGTTTAGGGGCAATGGTTTAGGGGCAGGGGCAGAGGCAAGGGTTTAGGGGCAGGGGCAGGGGCAAGGGTTTAGGGGAGGGGCAAGGGCTTAGTGGCAGGGAAAAGGGCTTAGGGGCAGTGGCAGCGGCAAAGGCTTAGGGGTAGGACCAGGGGCAAGGGCTAAGGCGCAGGGGCAGGGGCAAGGGCTTAGGGGCAGGGGCAGGTGCAAGAGTTTAGGGGCAGGGGCAGGGGAAGGGGCAAAGTCTTAGGGGCAGGGGCTAGGGCTTAGGGGCAGGGGAAGGGGAAAAGGGTTAGAAGCAGGGGCAGGGGAAGGGCTTAGTGGCAGGGTGGGGGCAAGGGCTTAGTGGCAGGTGCAGGGACATGGGTGAAGGGGCAGGGGCAGGGGCTTAGGGGCAGGGGCAAAGGCTTAGGGGCAGGGGCAGCGGCAGGGGCAAAGTCTTAGGGGCAGGGGCTAGGGCTTAGGGGAAAGGACAAGGGTTTTTGGACAAGGTTAGGAGCAAGGGATTAGGGCAAGGTCAAGGGATTAGCTGCAAGGACAAGGGCTTAGGGGCAGGGGCAGGGGCAAGGGCTTAAGGGGAGGGGCAGAGGCAAGGGATTAGGGGCAGGGGCAAGTCTTAGGGGCAAGTGCATGGGCTTAGGGGCAGGGCAGGGACAATGGCTTAGGGGCAAGCACAAGGGCTTATGGCAAGGGCAAGGGCTTAGGGGCTAGGGCAAGAGCTTAGGGGCAAGGGCTTAGGGGCAAGGGCAAGGTCTTAGGGGCAAGGGCAAGGGCTTAGGGGCAAGTGCAATGTCTTAGCGGCAAGGGCAAGTTCTTAGGGGCAAGGGTTTACGGGCAGGAGCACGGGCAAGGGCTTAGGGGCAGGGGCAAGGGCTTAGGGACAGGCGCAAGGGCTTAGGGGCAGTGGCAGGGACAGGGGCAAGGGCTTAGGGGCAGGGGCAGTGGCAAGAGCTTAGAGGCAGGGGCAAGGGCTTAGGGCAAGGGCAAGTGCTTAGGGGCAGCGGCAGGGGCAAGGGCTTAGGGGCAGGGGTAGGGCAAGGGCTTAGGGGCAGGGGCAGGGGTAAGGGCTTAGGGGCAGGGTCAAGGGCTTAGGGGCAAGCGCAAAGGCTTATGGCAAGGGCAAGGGATTAGGGGCAAGGGCAAGGACTTAGGGGCAAGGGCAAGTGCTTAGGGGCAATGGCAAAGGCTTAGGGGCAAGGGCAAGGGCTTAAGGGCTAGGGCAAGGGCTTAGGGGCAAGCGCAAGTACTTAGGGGCAAGGACAAGGGCTTAGGGGCAAGGGCAAGGGCTTAGGGGCAAGGGAAAGGGCTTAAGGCAAGGTCAAGGACTTAGGGGCAAGGGCAGTGGCTTAGAGGCAAGGGTTTAGGGGCAGAGGCAAGGGCAAGGGTTTGGGGGCAATGGTTTAGGGGCAGGGGCAGGGGCAAGGGTTTAGGGGAGGGGCAAGGGCTTAGTGGCAGGGAAAAGGGCTTAGGGGCAGTGGCAGGGGCAAAGGCTTAGGGGTAGGGCCAGGGGCAAGGGCTAAGGCGCAGGGGCAGGGGCAAGGGCTTAGGGGCAGGGGCAGGAGCAAGAGTTTAGGGGCAGGGGCAGGGGAAGGGGCAAAGTCTTAGGGGCAGGGGCTAGGGCTTAGGGGCAGAGGAAGGGGAAAAGGCTTAGAAGCAGGGGCAGGGGAAGGGCTTAGTGGCAGGGTGGGGGCAAGGGCTTAGTGGCAGGTGCAGGGACATGGGTGCAGGGGCAGGGGCAGGGGCTTAGGGGCAGGGGCAAAAGCTTAGGGGCAGGGGCAGGGGCAAAGTCTTAGGGGCAGGGGCTAGGGCTTAGGGGCAGGGGAAGGGGCAAAGGCTTAGGAGCAGGGGCAGGGGAAGGGCTTAGTGGCAGGGTGGGGGCAAGGGCATAGTGGCAGGTGCAGGGACAGGGGTGCAGGGGCAGGGGCAGGGGCTTAGGGGCAGGGGTAAAGGCTTAGGGGCAGGGGCAGGGGCAAGGGATTAGGGGCTGGGGTAGGGGCAAGTCTTAGGGGCAAGGGCAAGGGCTTAGGGGCAAGCGCAAGGGCTTATGGCAAGGGCAAGGGCTTAGGGGCAAAGGCAAGGCTTAGGGACAAGGTTAAATGCAAGGGTTTGGGGCAAGGGCAAGGGATTAGCGGCAAGGACAAGGGCTTAGGGGCAAGGGCAATAGTTTACGGGCAAGGGCAAGGGCTTAGGGGCTAGGGCAAGAGCTTAGGGGCAAGCGCAAGGGCTTAGGGGCAAGGGCAAGGGCTTAGGGGCAAGGGCAAGGGCTTAGGGGCAAGGGCAATGTCTTAGCGGCAAGGGCAAGTTCTTAGGGGCAAGGGTTTACGGGCAGGAGCACGGGCAAGGGCTTAGGGGCAGGGGCAAGGGCTTAGGGACAGGCGCAAGGGCTTAGGGGCAGTGGCAAGGACTTAGGGGCAGTGGCAAGGACTTAGGGGCAGGGGCTGTGGCAAGAGCTTAGGGGCAGCGGCAGGGGCAGGAAAGGCTTAGCGGTAAGGCAGGGGCAATTTCATAGGGGCACGGGCACGGGCAATTGCTTCGGGGCAGGGTCAGGGGCAAGGGCTTAGAGGCAGGGGCAGGGGCAATGGCTCTGGGGCAGTGACAGGTGCATGGGCTTAGTGGCAGGGGCAAGGGCTTAGGGCAAGGGAAAGGGCTTAAGGCAAGGTCAAGGACTTAGGGGCAAGGGCAGTGGCTTAGGGGCAAGGGTTTAGGGGCAGAGGCAAGGGCAAGGGTTTAGGGGCAATGGTTTAGGGGCAGGGTCAGGGGCAAGCGTTTAGGGGCAGGGGCAGGGGCAAGGGATTAGGGGCAGGGGCAGGGGCAAGTCTTAGGGGCAAGGGCAAGGGCTTAGGAGCAGGGCAGGGGCAAGGGATTAGGGGCAGGGGCAAGGGCTTAGGGGCAAGCGCAAGGGCTTATAGCAAGGGCAAGGGCTTAGGGGCAAGGGCAAGGGCTTAGGGGAAAGGGCAAGGGCTTAGGGGCAAAGGAAAGGCTTATGGGCAAGGGTAAGGGCTTATGGGCAAGGGCAAGGGCTTAGGGGCAAGGGCAAGGGCGTAGGGGAAAGGGCAAAGGCTTAGGGTCAAGAGCACGGTTTTAGGGGCAAGGGAAAGGATTTAGGTGCAAGGGCAAGGGCTTAAGGGCAAGGTAAAGGGCTTAAGGCAAGGTCAAGGACTTAGGGGCAAGGGCAGTGGCTTAGAGGCAAGGGTTTAGGGGCAGAGGCAAGGGCAAGGGTTTGGGGGCAATGGTTTAGGGGCAGGGGCAGGGGCAAGGGTTTAGGGGCAGTGGCAGGGACAGGGGCAAGGGCTTAGGGGCAGTGGCAAGGGCTTAGGGACAGCGGCAGGGGCAGGAAGGTCTTAGCGGTAAGGCAGGGGCAAGTTCATAGGGGCACGGGCAGGGGCAATGGCTTCGGGGCAGGTCAGGGGCAAGGGCTTAGAGGCAGGGGCCGGGGCAATGGCTCTGGGGCAGTGACAGGTGCATGGGCTTATTGGCAGGGGCAAGGGTTTAGGGCAAGGGCAAGTGCTTAGGGGCAGCGGCAGGGGCAATGACTTATGAGCAGGGGCAAGGATTTACGGGCAGGGGCAAGGGCAAGGGCTTAGTGGCAGGGGAAGGGGCAAGGGCTTAGGGGAAGCGGCAGGGGCAAGTTCTTAGGGGCAGGGGCAATGTCTTCGGGGCAGGGGCAGGGGCAAGGGCTTAGGGGCAGGCCAGGGACATTGGCTCTGGGGCAGTGACAGGGGCATGGGCTTAGGGGCAGGGCCAGGGGAAAGAGCTTAGGGGCAGGGGCAAGGGATAAGGGGCAGGGGAAAGGCCTTAGGGGCAAGGGGAAGGGCTTAGGGGCAAGAACAAGGGCTTAGGGGAAAGTGCAAGGGCTTAGGGGTAAGGGCAAGGGCTTAGGGAAGGGGCAAGGGAGTAGGGGCAAGGTCAAGGGTTTAGGGCCAGGGCTTAGGGGCAGGGGCAGGGGAAGGGCTTAAAGGGAGGGGCAGAGGCAAGGGCTTAGTGGCAGGGTGGGGGCAAAGGCTTAGTGGCAGGTGCAGGGACATGGGCGCAGGGGCAGGGGCAGGGGATTAGGAGCAGGGGCAAGGACTTATGGGCAGGGGCATGGGCAAGGGATTAGTGGCTGGGCCAAGGGCAAGTCTTAGGGGCAAGGGCAAGGGCTTAGGGGAAAGGACAAGGGTTTTTCGACAAGGTTAGGAGCAAGGGATTAGGGCAAGGTCAAGGGATTAGCGGCAAGGACAAGGGCTTAGGGGCAGGGGCAGGGGCAAGGGCTTAAGGGGAGGGGCAGGGGCAAGGGATTAGGGGCAGGGGCAAGTCTTAGGGGCAAGTGCATGGGCTTAGGGGCAGGGCAGGGACAATGGCTTAGGGGCAAGCACAAGGGCTTATGGCAAGGGCAAGGGCTTAGGGGCTAGGGCAAGAGCTTAGGGGCAAGCGCAAGGGCTTAGGGGCAAGGGCAAGGTCTTAGGGGCAAGGGCAAGGGCTTAGGGGCAAGGGCAATGTCTTAGCGGCAAGGGCAAGTTCTTAGGGGCAAGAGTTTACGGGCAGGAGCACGGGCAAGGGCTTAGGGGCAGGGGCAAGGGCTTAGGGACAGGCGCAAGGGCTTAGGGGCAGTGGCAGGGACAGGGGCAAGGGCTTAGGGGCAGTGCCAAGGACTTAGGGGCAGGGGCAGTGGCAAGAGCTTAGGGGCAGCGGCAGGGGCAGGAAGGGCTTAGCGGTAAGGCAGGGGCAATTTCATTGGGGCACGGGCAGGGGCAATGGCTTCGGGGCAGGGTCAGGGGCAAGGGCTTAGAGGCAGGGGCAAGGGCTTAGGGCAAGGGCAAGTGCTTAGGGGCAGCGGCAGGGGCAAGGACTTAGGGGCAGGGGTAGGGCAAGGGCTTAGGGGCAGGGGCAGGGGTAAGGGCTTAGGGGCAGGGTCAAGGGCTTAGGGGCAAGCGCAAGGGCTTATGGCAAGGGCAAGGGCTTAAGGTCTAGGGCAAGGGCTTAGGGGCAAGCGCAAGTACTTAGGGGCAAGGACAAGGGCTTAGGGGCAAGGGCAAGGGCTTAGGGGCAAGGGCTTCTGGAAGGGCAAGGGGTTAGGGGAAATGGCAAAGCTTAGCGGCAAGGGCAAGGGCTTAGGTGCAAAGAAAAGGCTTAGGGGCAAGGGCAAGGGCAAGGGTTTAGGGGCAAGGTTTTAGGGACAGGGGAAAGGGTTAAGGGGCAGGGGCCAGGGCAAGGGCTTAGGGGCTGGGAAGGGGCAAGGGATTGGACAGGGCCAAAGGTAAGGGCTTAGGGGCAGGGGCAGAGGCAGGGCTTAGCGACAGGTGCAAGGGCAAGGGCTTAGGGGCAGGGACAGGGGCAAGGGCTTAGGGGCAGGAGCAAGGGCTTAGGGGCAGTGGCAGGGACAGGGGCAAGGGCTTAGGGGCAGTGGCAAGGGCTTAGGGACAGGGGCAGTGGCAAGAGATTAGGGGCAGTGGCAGGGCAGGAAGGGCTTAGCGGTAAGGCAGGGGCAAGTTCATAGGGGCACGGGCAGGGGCAATGGATTCAGGGCAGGTCAGGGGCAAGGGCTTAGAGGCAGGGGCAGGGGCAATGGTTCTGGGGCAGTGACAGGTGCATGGGCTTAGTGGCAGGGGCAAGGGCTTAGGGCAAGGGCAAGTGCTTAGGGGCAGCGGCAGGGGCAATGACTTATGGGCAGGGGCAAGGATTCAGGGGCAAGGGCAAGGGCTTAGTGGCAGGGGAATGGGCAAGGGCTTAGGGGAAGCGGTAGGGGCAAGTTCTTAGGGGCAGGGGCAATGTCTTCGGGGCAGGGGCAGGGGCAAGGGCCTAGGGGCAGGCCAGGGACAATGGCTCTGGGGCAGTGACAGGGGCATGGGCTTAGGGGCAGGGCCAGGGGAAAGAGCTTAGGGGCAGGGGCAAGGGATAAGGGGCAGGGGAAAGGGCTTAGGGGCAATGGCAAGGGCTTAGGGGCAAGAACAAGGGCTTAGGGGCAAGTTCAAGGGCTTAGGGGCAAGGGCAAGGGCTTAGGGAAGGTGCAATGGAGTAGGGACAAGGTCAAGGGTTTAGGGGCAAGGGTTTATGGGCAAGGCCTTAGGGGCAGTGGCAAGGACTTAGGGGCAGGGGCTGTGGCAAGAGCTTAGGGGCAGCGGCAGTGGCAGGAAAGGCTTAGCGGTAAGGCAGGGGCAATTTCATAGGGGCACGGGCAGGGGCAATGGCTTCGGGGCAGGGTCAGGGGCAAGGGCTTAGAGGCAGGGGCAGGGGCAATGGCTCTGGGGCAGTGACAGGTGCATGGGCTTAGTGGCAGGGGCAAGGGCTTAGGGCAAGGGAAAGGGCTTAAGGCAAGGTCAAGGACTTAGGGGCAAGGGCAGTGGCTTAGGGGCAAGGGTTTAGGGGCTGAGGCAAGGGCAAGGGTTTAGGGGCAATGGTTTAGGGGCAGGGGCAGAGGCAAGGGTTTAGGGGCAGGGGCAGGGGCAAGGGTTTAGGGGAGGGGCAAGGGCTTAGTGGCAGGGAAAAGGGCTTAGGGGCAGTGGCAGCGGCAAAGGCTTAGGGGTAGGACCAGGGGCAAGGGCTAAGGCGCAGGGGCAGGGGCAAGGGCTTAGGGGCAGGGGCAGGTGCAAGAGTTTAGGGGCAGGGGCAGGGGAAGGGGCAAAGTCTTAGGGGCAGGGGCTAGGGCTTAGGGGCAGGGGAAGGGGAAAAGGGTTAGAAGCAGGGGCAGGGGAAGGGCTTAGTGGCAGGGTGGGGGCAAGGGCTTAGTGGCAGGTGCAGGGACATGGGTGAAGGGGCAGGGGCAGGGGCTTAGGGGCAGGGGCAAAGGCTTAGGGGCAGGGGCAGCGGCAGGGGCAAAGTCTTAGGGGCAGGGGCTAGGGCTTAGGGGAAAGGACAAGGGTTTTTGGACAAGGTTAGGAGCAAGGGATTAGGGCAAGGTCAAGGGATTAGCTGCAAGGACAAGGGCTTAGGGGCAGGGGCAGGGGCAAGGGCTTAAGGGGAGGGGCAGAGGCAAGGGATTAGGGGCAGGGGCAAGTCTTAGGGGCAAGTGCATGGGCTTAGGGGCAGGGCAGGGACAATGGCTTAGGGGCAAGCACAAGGGCTTATGGCAAGGGCAAGGGCTTAGGGGCTAGGGCAAGAGCTTAGGGGCAAGGGCTTAGGGGCAAGGGCAAGGTCTTAGGGGCAAGGGCAAGGGCTTAGGGGCAAGTGCAATGTCTTAGCGGCAAGGGCAAGTTCTTAGGGGCAAGGGTTTACGGGCAGGAGCACGGGCAAGGGCTTAGGGGCAGGGGCAAGGGCTTAGGGACAGGCGCAAGGGCTTAGGGGCAGTGGCAGGGACAGGGGCAAGGGCTTAGGGGCAGTGCCAAGGACTTAGGGGCAGGGGCAGTGGCAAGAGCTTAGAGGCAGGGGCAAGGGCTTAGGGCAAGGGCAAGTGCTTAGGGGCAGCGGCAGGGGCAAGGGCTTAGGGGCAGGGGTAGGGCAAGGGCTTAGGGGCAGGGGCAGGGGTAAGGGCTTAGGGGCAGGGTCAAGGGCTTAGGAGCAAGCGCAAAGGCTTATGGCAAGGGCAAGGGATTAGGGGCAAGGGCAAGGACTTAGGGGCAAGGGCAAGTGCTTAGGGGCAATGGCAAAGGCTTAGGGGCAAGGGCAAGGGCTTAAGGGCTAGGGCAAGGGCTTAGGGGCAAGCGCAAGTACTTAGGGGCAAGGACAAGGGCTTAGGGGCAAGGGCAAGGGCTTAGGGGCAAGGGAAAGGGCTTAAGGCAAGGTCAAGGACTTAGGGGCAAGGGCAGTGGCTTAGAGGCAAGGGTTTAGGGGCAGAGGCAAGGGCAAGGGTTTGGGGGCAATGGTTTAGGGGCAGGGGCAGGGGCAAGGGTTTAGGGGAGGGGCAAGGGCTTAGTGGCAGGGAAAAGGGCTTAGGGGCAGTGGCAGGGGCAAAGGCTTAGGGGTAGGGCCAGGGGCAAGGGCTAAGGCGCAGGGGCAGGGGCAAGGGCTTAGGGGCAGGGGCAGGAGCAAGAGTTTAGGGGCAGGGGCAGGGGAAGGGGCAAAGTCTTAGGGGCAGGGGCTAGGGCTTAGGGGCAGAGGAAGGGGAAAAGGCTTAGAAGCAGGGGCAGGGGAAGGGCTTAGTGGCAGGGTGGGGGCAAGGGCTTAGTGGCAGGTGCAGGGACATGGGTGCAGGGGCAGGGGCAGGGGCTTAGGGGCAGGGGCAAAAGCTTAGGGGCAGGGGCAGGGGCAAAGTCTTAGGGGCAGGGGCTAGGGCTTAGGGGCAGGGGAAGGGGCAAAGGCTTAGGAGCAGGGGCAGGGGAAGGGCTTAGTGGCAGGGTGGGGTAAGGGCATAGTGGCAGGTGCAGGGACAGGGGTGCAGGGGCAGGGGCAGGGGCTTAGGGGCAGGGGTAAAGGCTTAGGGGCAGGGGCAGGGGCAAGGGATTAGGGGCTGGGGTAGGGGCAAGTCTTAGGGGCAAGGGCAAGGGCTTAGGGGCAAGCGCAAGGGCTTATGGCAAGGGCAAGGGCTTAGGGGCAAAGGCAAGGCTTAGGGACAAGGTTAAATGCAAGGGTTTGGGGCAAGGGCAAGGGATTAGCGGCAAGGACAAGGGCTTAGGGGCAAGGGCAATAGTTTACGGGCAAGGGCAAGGGCTTAGGGGCTAGGGCAAGAGCTTAGGGGCAAGCGCAAGGGCTTAGGGGCAAGGGCAAGGGCTTAGGGGCAAGGGCAAGGGCTTAGGGGCAAGGGCAATGTCTTAGCGGCAAGGGCAAGTTCTTAGGGGCAAGGGTTTACGGGCAGGAGCACGGGCAAGGGCTTAGGGGCAGGGGCAAGGGCTTAGGGACAGGCGCAAGGGCTTAGGGGCAGTGGCAAGGACTTAGGGGCAGTGGCAAGGACTTAGGGGCAGGGGCTGTGGCAAGAGCTTAGGGGCAGCGGCAGGGGCAGGAAAGGCTTAGCGGTAAGGCAGGGGCAATTTCATAGGGGCACGGGCACGGGCAATTGCTTCGGGGCAGGGTCAGGGGCAAGGGCTTAGAGGCAGGGGCAGGGGCAATGGCTCTGGGGCAGTGACAGGTGCATGGGCTTAGTGGCAGGGGCAAGGGCTTAGGGCAAGGGAAAGGGCTTAAGGCAAGGTCAAGGACTTAGGGGCAAGGGCAGTGGCTTAGGGGCAAGGGTTTAGGGGCAGAGGCAAGGGCAAGGGTTTAGGGGCAATGGTTTAGGGGCAGGGTCAGGGGCAAGGGTTTAGGGGCAGGGGCAGGGGCAAGGGATTAGGGGCAGGGGCAGGGGCAAGTCTTAGGGGCAAGGGCAAGGGCTTAGGAGCAGGGCAGGGGCAAGGGATTAGGGGCAGGGGCAAGGGCTTAGGGGCAAGCGCAAGGGCTTATAGCAAGGGCAAGGGCTTAGGGGCAAGGGCAAGGGCTTAGGGGAAAGGGCAAGGGCTTAGGGGCAAAGGAAAGGCTTATGGGCAAGGGTAAGGGCTTATGGGCAAGGGCAAGGGCTTAGGGGCAAGGGCAAGGGCGTAGGGGAAAGGGCAAAGGCTTAGGGTCAAGAGCACGGTTTTAGGGGCAAGGGAAAGGATTTAGGTGCAAGGGCAAGGGCTTAAGGGCAAGGGAAAGGGCTTAAGGCAAGGTCAAGGACTTAGGGGCAAGGGCAGTGGCTTAGAGGCAAGGGTTTAGGGGCAGAGGCAAGGGCAAGGGTTTGGGGGCAATGGTTTAGGGGCAGGGGCAGGGGCAAGGGTTTAGGGGAGGGGCAAGGGCTTAGTGGCAGGGAAAAGGGCTTAGGGGCAGTGGCAGTGGCAAAGGCTTAGGGGTAGGGCCAGGGGCAAGGGCTAAGGCGCAGGGGTAGGGGCAAGGGCTTAGGGGCAGGGGCAGGAGCAAGAGTTTAGGGGCAGGGGCAGGGGAAGGGGCAAAGTCTTAGGGGCAGGGGCTAGGGCTTAGGGGCAGGGGAAGGGGAAAAGGCTTAGAAGCAGGGGCAGAGGAAGGGCTTAGTGGCAGGGTGGGGGCAAGGGCTTAGTGGCAGGTGCAGGGACATGGGTGCAGGGGCAGGGGCAGGGGCTTAGGGGCAGGGGCAAAAGCTTAGGGGCAGGGGCAGGGGCAAGGGATTAGGGGCTGGGGTAGGGGCAAGTCTTAGGGGCAAGGGCAAGGGCTTAGGGGCAAGCGCAAGGGCTTATGGCAAGGGCAAGGGCTTAGGGGCAAAGGCAAGGCTTAGGGACAAGGTTAAATGCAAGGGATTGGGGCAAGGGCAAGGGATTAGCGGCAAGGACAAGGGCTTAGGGGCAAGGGCAATAGTTTACGGGCAAGGGCAAGGGCTTAGGGGCTAGGGCAAGAGCTTAGGGGCAAGCGCAAGGGCTTAGGGGCAAGGGCAAGGGCTTAGGGGCAAGGGCAAGGGCTTAGGGGCAAGGGCAATGTCTTAGCGGCAAGGGCAAGTTCTTAGGGGCAAGGGTTTACGGGCAGGAGCACGGGCAAGAGTTTAGGGGCAGGGGCAAGGGCTTAGGGACAGGCGCAAGGGCTTAGGGGCAGTGGCAAGGACTTAGGGGCAGGGGTAGTGGCAAGAGCTTAGGAGCAGCGGCAGGGGCTGGAAGGGCTTAGCGGTAAGGCAGGGGCAATTTCATTGGGGCACGGGCAGGGCAATGGATTCGGGGCAGGGTGAGGGGCAAGGGCTTAGAGGCAGAGGCAAGGGCTTAGGGCAAGGGCAAGTGCTTAGGGGCAGCGGGAGGGGCAAGGGCTTAGGGGCAGGGGTACGGGCAAGGGCTTAGGGGCAGGGGCAGGGGCAAGGGCTTAGGGGCAGGGTCAAGGGCTTAGGGGCAAGGGCAAGGGCTTATGGCAAGGGCAAGGGATTAGGGGCAAGGGCAAGGACTTAGGGGCAAGGGCAAGTGCTTAGGGGCAATGGCAAAGGCTTAGGGGCAAGGGCAAGTACTTGCGGCAAGGACAAGGGCTTAGGGGCAAGAGCTTCTGGAATGGCAAGGGGTTAGGGGAAATGGCAAGAGCTTAGCGGCAAGGGCAAGGGTTTAGGTGCAAAGGAAAGGCTTTGGGGCAAGGGCAAGGGCAAAGGTTTAGGGGCAAGGTTTTAGGGACAGGGGAAAAGGTTAAGGGGCAGGGTCGGGGCAAGGGCTTAGGGGCTGGGGAAGGGGCAAGGGATTGGACTGGGGCAAAGGTAAGGGCTTAGGGGCAGGGGCAGAGGCAGGGCTTAGCGACAGGTGCAAGGGCAAGGGCTTAGTGGCAAGGGCAAGGGCTTAGGGGCAAGGGCAAGTTCTTAGGGGCAAGGGTTTACGGGCAGGAGCACGGGCAAGGGCTTAGGGGCAGGGGCAAGGGCTTAGGGACAGGCGCAAGGGCTTAGGGGCAGTGGCAGGGACAGGGGCCAGGGCTTAGGGGCAGTGGCAAGGACTTAGGGGCAGGGGCAGTGGCAAGAGCTTAGGTGCAGCGGCAGGGGCAGGAAGGGCTTAGCGGTAAGGCAGGGGCAATTTCATAGGGGCACGGGCAGGGGCAATGGCTTCGGGGCAGGGTCAGGGACAAGGGCTTAGAGGCAGGGGCAAGGGGTTAGGGCAAGGGCAAGTGCTTAGGGGCAGCGGCAGAGGCAAGGGCTTAGGGGCAGGGGTAAGGGCAAGGGCTTAGGGGCAGGGGTAGGGGTAAGTGCTTAGGGACAGGGTCAAGGGCTTAGGGGCAAGCGCAAGGGCTTATGGCAAGGGCAAGGGATTAGGGGCAAGGGCAAGGACTTAGGGGCAAGGGCAAGTGTTTAGGGGCAATGGCAAAGGCTTAGGGGCAAGGGCTTAAGGGCTAGGGCAAGGGCTTAGGGGCAAGGGCCTCTGGAAGAGCAAGGCGTTAGGGGAAATGGCAAGGGCTTAGCGGCAAGGGCAAGGGCTTAGGTGCAAAGGAAAGGCTTGGGGGCAAGGGCAAGGGCAAGGGTTTAGGGGCAAGGTTTTAGGGACAGGGGAAAGGGTTAAGGGGCAGGGGCCGGGGCAAGGGCTTAGGGGCTGGGGAAGGGGCAAGGGATTGGACAGGGCCAAAGGTAAGGGCTTAGGGGCAGGGGCAGAGGCAGGGCTTAGCGACAGGTGCAAGGGCAAGGGCTTAGGGGCAGGGACAGGGGCAAGGGCTTAGGGGCAGGAGCAAGGGCTTAGGGGCAGTGGCAGGGACAGGGGCAAGGGGTTAGGGGCAGTGGCAAAGGCTTAGGGACAGGGGCAGTGGAAAGAGCTTAGGGGCAGCGGCAGGGGCAGGAAGGGCTTAGCGGTAAGGCAGGGGCAAGTTCATAGGGGCACGGGCAGGGGCAAAGGCTTCGGGGCAGGTCTGGGGCAAGGGCTTAGAGGCAGGGGCAGGGGCAATGGCTCTGGGGCAGTGACAGGTGCATGAGCTTAGTGGCAGGGGCAAGGGCTTAGGGCAAGGGAAAGGGCTTAAGGCAAGGTCAAGGACTTAGGGGCAAGGGCAGTGGCTTAGGGGCAAGGGTCTAGGGGCAGAGGCAAGGGTAAGGGTTTAGGGGCAATGGTTTAGGGGCAGGGTCTGGGCCAAGGGTGTAGGGGCAGGGGCAGGGGCAAGGGATTAGGGGCAGGGGCAAGGGCAAGTCTTAGGGGCAAGGGCAAGGGCTTAGGAGCAGGGGCAAGGGCTTAGGGGCAAGCGCAAGGGCTTATAGCAAGGGCAAGGGCTTAGGGGCAAGGGCAAGGGCTTAGGGGAAAGGGCAAGGGCTTAGGGGCAAAGGAAAGGCTTAGGGGCAAGGATAAGGGCTTAGGGGCAAGGGCAAGGGCTTAGGGGCAAGGGCAAGGGCGTAGGGGAAAGGGCAAGGGCTTAGGGTCAAGAGCACGGGTTTAGGGGCAAGGGAAAGGATTTGGGTGCAAGGGCAAGGGCTTAAGGGCAAGGGAAAGGGCTTAAGGCAAGGTCAAGGACTTAGGGGCAAGGGCAGTGGCTTAGGGGCAAGGGTTTAGGGGCAGAGGCAAGGGCAAGGGTTTAGGGGCAATGGTTTAGGGGCAGGGGCAGGGGCAAGGGTTTAGGGGAGGGGCAAGGGCTTAGTGGCAGGGAAAAGGGCTTAGGGGCAGTGGCAGGGGCAAAGGCTTAGGGGTAGGGCCAGGGGCAAGGGCTAAGGCGCAGGGGCAGGGGCAAGGGCTTAGGGGCAGGGGCAGGAGGAAGAGTTTCGGGGTAGGGGCAGGGGCAGGGGCAAATTCTTAGGGACAGGGGCTAGGGCTTAGGGGCAGGGGAAGGGGCAAAGGCTTAGGAGCAGGGGCACGGAAAGGGCTTAGTGGCAGGGTGGGGGCAAGGGCTTAGTGGCAGGGGCAAGGGCTTAGGGCAAGGGCAAGTGCTTAGGGGCTGCGGCAGGGGCAATGACTTATGGGCAGGGGCAAGGATTTAGGGGCAGGGGCAAGGTCAAGGGCTTAGTGGCAGGGGAAGGGGCAAGGGTTTAGGGGAAGCGGTAGGGGCAAGTTCTTAGGGGCAGGGGCAATGTCTTCGGGGCAGGGGCAGGGGCAAGGGCTTAGGGGCAGGCCAGGGACAATGGCTCTGCGGCAGTGACAGGGGCATGGGCTTAGGGGCAGGGCCAGGGGAAAGAGCTTAGGGGCAGGGGCAAGGAATAAGGGGCAGGGGAAAGGGCTTAGGGGCAAGGGCAAGGGCTTAGGGGCAAGAACAAGGGCTTAGGGGCAAGTTCAAGGGCTTAGGGGCAAGGGCAAGGGCTTAGGGAAGGGGCCAGGGATTAGGGGCAAGGTCAAGGTTTTAGGGGCAAGGGTTTATGGGCAATGCCTTAGGGGCAGTGGCAAGGACTTAGGGGCAGGGGCAGTGGCAAGAGCTTAGGGGCAGCGGCAGGGGCAGGAAGGGCTTAGCGGTAAGGCAGGGGCAATTTCATAGGGGCACGGGCAGGGGCAATGTCTTCGGGGCAGGGGCAGGGGCAAGGGCTTAGAGGCAGGGGCAGGGGCAATGGCTCTGGGGCAGTGACAGGTGCATGAGCTTAGTGGCAGGGGCAAGGGCTTAGGGCAAGGGAAAGGGCTTAAGGCAAGGTCAAGGACTTAGGGGCAAGGGTAGTGGCTTAGGGGCAAGGGTTTAGGGGCAGAGGCAAGGGCAAGGGTTTAGGGGCAATGGTTTAGGGGCAGGGTCAGGGGCAAGGGTTTAGGGGCAGGGGCAGGGGCAAGGGATTAGGGGCAGGGGCAGGGGCAAGACTTAGGGGCAAGGGCAAGGGCTTAGGAGCAGGGCAGGGGCAAGGGCTTAGGGGCAGGGGCAAGGGCTTAGGGGCAAGCGCAAGGGCTTATAGCAAGGGAAAGGGCTTAGGAGCAGGGGCTAGGGCTTAGGGGCAAGCGCAAGGCCTTATAGCAAGGGAAAGGGCTTAGGGGCAAGGGAAAAGGCTTAGGGGAAAGGGCAAGGGCTTAGGGGCAAAGGAAAGGCTTAGGGGCAAGGGTAAGGGCTTTGGGGCAAGGGCAAGGGCTTAGGGTCAAGGGCAAGGGCGTAGGGGAAAGGGCAAGGGCTTAGGGTCAAGAACACGGGTTTAGGGGCAAGGGAAAGGATTTAGGTGCAAGGGCAAGGGCTTAAGGGCAAGGGAAAGGGCTTAAGGCAAGGTCAAGGACTTAGGGACAAGGGCAGTGGCTTAGGGGCAAGGGTTTAGGGGCAAAGGCAAGGGCAAGGGTTTAGGGGCAATGGTTTAGGGGCAGGGTCAGGGGCAAGGGTTTAGGGGAGAGGCAAGGGCTTAGTGGCAGGGAAAAAGGCTTAGGGGCAGTGGCAGGGGCAAAGGCTTAGGGGTAGGGCCAGGGGCAAGGGCTAAGGCACAGGGGCAGGGGCAAGGGCTTAGGGGCAGGGGCAGGAGGAAGAGTTTAGGGGCAGGGGCAGGGGCAGGGGCAAAGTCTTAGGGGCAGGGGCTAGGGCTTAGGGGCAGGGGAAGGGGCAAAGGCTTAGGAGCAGGGGCAGGGGAAGGGCTTAGTGGCAGGGTGGGGGCAAGGGCTTAGTGGCAGGTGCAGGGATATGGGTGCAGGGGCAGGGGCAGGGGCTTAGGGGCAGGGGCAAAGGCTTAGGGGCAGGGGCAGGGGCAGGGGCAAAGTCTTAGGCGCAGGTGCTAGGGCTTAGGGGCAGGGGAAGGGGCAAAGGCTTAGGAGCAGGGGCAGGGGAAGGGCTTAGTGGCAGGGTGAGGGCAAGGGCTTAGTGGCAGGTGCAGGGACATGGGTGCAGGGTCAGGGTCTAGGGCTTAGGGGCAGGGGCAAGGGCAAGGGCTTAGGAGCAGGGGTAGGGGCAATGGTTTAGGATCAGGGGCAGAGGCAAGGGCTTAGGGGCAAGGGTTTAGGGCAGGGGCAAGTGCAAAATTTTAGGGGCATGCGTTTAGGGGCAGGGGCAGGGGCAAGGGCTTAGGGGCAAGGGTTTAGGGGCAAAGGGAGGGGCAAGGGTTTAGGGGAGGGGCAAGGGCTTAGTGGCAGTGGCAATGGCTTAGGGGCAGGGGCAGGGGAAAGGATTTAGGGGCAGGAGCAGGGGAAAGGGCTTCGGGGCAGGGGCAGGGGCAAGGGCTTAGGGACAGTGGCAGAGGCAAAGGCTTAGGGGCAGGGGCATGGGCAAGGGCATGGGAGCAGGGGCAGGGGCAAGGGCTTAGAGGCAGGGGCAGGGGCAAGGGCTTAGGGGCAGGGGAAGAGGCAAGGGTTTGGGGGCAGGGGCAGGGGAAGGGGCTTAGGGGCAGGGGCCAGGATTTATGGGCAAGGGTTTAGTGGCAAGGGCAGGGGCATGCGTTTAGGGGAGGGGCAAGGGCTTAGTGGCAGAGGCAAGGGCGCAGGGGCAGGGGCAGGGGCAAGGGCTTTGTGGCAGGGGCAGGGGAAAGGGCTTAGGGGCAGTGGAACGGGCAAGGGTTTCGGGGCAGGGGCATGGGAAGGGGCTTAAGGGCAGAGGCAGTGGCAATGGCTTAGGGGTAGGGGCAGGGGCTAGGGCTTAGAGGCAGGGTGGGCCACGGCTTAGTGGCAGGGGCAGGGGCAAGAGTTTAGGGGCAGAGGCAGAGGCAAGGGCTTAAGGGAAGGGGCAGGGGCAAGGGTTTAAGGGCCGGGGCCGGGGCAAGGGCTTAGGGGCAGGGGAAGGGCAAGGGCTTTGGGGCACGGGCAGGGGCAAGGGCTTAGGGGCAGAGGCAAGGGTATAGGGGCAGGGGCAGGGGCAGGGGCTTAGGAGTAGGGGCAGAGACAAGGGCTTAGAGGCAAGGGCAAGGGCTTAGGGGCAAGGGCACGGGCTTAGGGGCAAGGACTTAGTGGCAAAGGCAAGGGCTTAGGGGCAAGGGAAAGAGTTTAGGGACAAGGGCAAGAGCAAGGGCTTGGGGCAAGGGTAAGGTCTAAGGGGCAAGGGCTAGGCCTTAGGGGCAATGGCAAGGATAACGGGCAAGGGCAAGGGCATAAGGCAAGCGTAAGGACTTAGGGGCAAGGGATTAAGAGCAGGGTCAAGGGCAAGGGTTTAGGGGCAAGAGTTTAGGGGCAGGTGCAGGGACAAGGGTTTAGGGGCAAGGCTTTATGGGCAGGGGCAGGAGCAAGGGTTTAGGGGCAGGGGCAGGGGCTTAGGGGCAGGGGCAGGAGCAAGGGATTAGGGGTAGAGGCAGGGGCAAGGGCTTAGGGGCAGGGGCAGGGGCAAGGGCTTAGGGGCAGGGACTGGGGCAAGGGTTTAGAGGCAGAGGCAGGGGCTTAGGGGCAAGGGAAGGGCAAGGGATTTGGGGCAGGGGAAGGGGCAAGGGATTATGGGCAGGGGCAGAGGCAAGGGCTTAGTGGCAGGGACAGGGGCAAGGGCTTAGGGGCAGGGGCAGGGGCAATACCTTAGGGGCAGGGGCAGAGGCAAGGGTTTAGGGGTAGGGGCAAAGTCAAGGGCTTGGGGGCAGGGGCAGGAGAAATGATTTAGGGGCAGGGGTAGGGGCAGGGGCTAGTGCTTAGGGGCAGGGTGGGGGCAAGGGCTTAGTTGCAGGGGCAGGGGCAATGGTTTAGGGGCAGGGGCAAAGTCAAGGGCTTGGGGGCAGGGGCAGGAGAAATGATTTAGGGGCAGGGGTAGGGGCAGGGGCTAGTGCTTAGGGGCAGGGTGGGGGCAAGGGCTTAGTGGCAGGGGCAGGGGCAATGGTTTAGGGGCAGGGGCAAGGGCTTAGGGGCAGGGGCAGGTGCAAGCGCTTAGGGGCAGGGGCACTGGGAAGGGATTAGGGGCAGTGACAGGGGTAAGGGATGAGAGGCCGGGGCAGGGGCAAGGGCTTAGGCGCTGGGCAGGCATAAGGGCTTAGGGGCAGGGGCAGGGGCAGGGGCAAGGGATTAGAGGCAGGGGCAGGGGCAAGGGCTTAGGGGCAGATGTAAGGGTATAGGGGCAGGGGCAAGGGCAGGGGCTTAGGTGCAGGAGCAGGGACAAGGGCTTAGGGGCAAGGGCAAGGGCTTAGGGGCAAGGACAAGGGCTAAGGGCAAGGGAAAGGGCTTAGGGGCAAGGGAAGGGCTTAGGGGCAAGGGCAAGGGCTTAGGGGAAGGCAAGGGCTTAGGGGCAAGGGCAATAGCTCAGGGACAAGGGCAAGAGCAAGGGCTTGGGTCAAGAGCAAGTGCTTAGCGGCAAGGGAAAGAGCTTAGGGACAAGGGCAAGGGGTTAGGGGCAAGGGCAAGGGCTTAATGGCAAGATCAAGGGCTTAGGGGCAAGGGCAAGAGCTTAGGGGCTAGGGCGAGAGCTTAGGGGCAAGCACAAGGGCTTAGGGCCAAGGGCAAGGGCTTAGGGCAAGGGAAAGTTCTTAGGGAAAGGGCAAGGCCTTAGGGGCAATGTCAAAGGCTAAGGGGCAAGGGTTAGGGCTTAAGGCAAGGGCAAGGTCTTAGGAGCAAGGGTGTAGGGGCAGGTGCAAGAGCAAGGGTTTAGGGGCAAGAGTTTAGGGGCAGGTGCAGGGGCAAGGGTTTAGTGGCAAGGCTTTATGGGCATGGGCAGGGGCAAGTGCTTAGGGGCATGGGCAGGGGCAAGGGCTTAGGGGCTGGGGCATAGGCAAGGGCTTAGGGGCAGGGACTGGGGCAAGGCCTTAGGAGCAGGGGAAGGGCAAGGGCTTAGGGGCAGGGGCAAGGGCAAGGGTATAGGGGCAGGGGGAAGGGCAGGGGCTTAGCTGCAGGTGCAGGGACAAACGCTTAGGGGCAGAGAAAGGGGCTTAGGGGCAGGGGAAGGGGCAGGGGCTTAGGAGCAGGGACAGGGGCAGTGGCTTAGGGGCAGGGGCAGGGGCAGGGTCTTAGGTGTAGGGGCAAGGGCTAGGGCTTAGGGGCAGGGTCAGGGGCAAGGCTTAGGGGCAGCTGCAAGGGTTTAGGGGCTGGGCAGGAGCAAGGGATTAGGGGCAGGGGCAGGGGCTTAGGAGTAGGGGCAGAGACAAGGGCTTAGGGGCACTGGGAAGGGCTTAGGGGCAAGGGAAGGGCTTAGGGGCAAGGGCCAGGACTTAGGGGCAAAGGCAAGGGCTTAGGGACAGGGGCAGTGGCAAAGGCTTAGAGGCAGGGGCATTGTGAAGGGTTTAAGGGCAGAGGCAGGGGCAATGGTTAGGGGTAGGGGAAGAGACTAGGGCTTAGGGGCAGGGTGGGGGCAAGGGCTTAGTGGCAGGGGAAGGGGCAAGTGTTTAGGGGCAAGGGCAGGGGCAAGGGCTTAGGGGCAGGGGCAGGGGCAAGGGCTTAGGGGCAGGGGCAAGGGCAAGGGTATAGGGGCAGGGGGAGGGGCAGGGGCTTAGCTGCAGGTGCAGGGACAAAGGCTTAGGGGCAGAGGCAAGGCCTTAGGGGCAGGGGAAGGGGCAGGGGCTTAGGAGCAGGGACAGGGGCAGTGGCTTAGGGGCAGGGGCAGGGGCAGGGTCTTAGGTGTAGGGGCAAGGGCTAGGGCTTAGGGGCAGGGGCAAGGGCAAGGGCTTAGTGCCAGGGGCAAGGGTTTAGGGGCAGGGGCAAGGGCTAGGGCTTAGGGGCAAGGGATTAGGGGCAGGGGCACGGGCAAGGGCTTAGGGGCAGGTGCAGGGGCAAGGTATTAGAGGCAGGGGCAGGGCAAGGTTTAAGGGCACAGGCAAGGGCTTAGGGGCTGGACAGGTGCAAGGGCTTAGGGGCAGAGACAGGGGCAAGGGCTTAGGGGCAGGGGCAAGGGCTTAAGGGCAAGGGCAGGGGCAAGGGCTTAGGGGCAGGGGTAAGGGTATAGGGGCAGGGGCAGGGGCAGGGGCTTAGGTGCAGGGGCAGGGAAAAGGGCTTAGGGGCAAGGGCAAGAGCTTAGGGGCAAGGGCAAGGGCGTAGGGCAAGGACAAGTTCTTAGGGAAAGGGCAAGGCCTTAGTGGCAATGATAAGGGCTAAGGGGCAAGGATAAGGGCTTAAGGCAAGGGGAAGGTCTTAGGGGCAAGAGTTTAGGGGCAGGTGCAGGGGCAAGGGTTTAGGGGCAGGGACTGGGGTAAGGGCTTTGGGGCAGGGGCAGGGGCAAGGGCTTAGGGGCAGGGGCACTGGCAAAGGCTTAGGGGCAGTGGCTGGGGCAAGGGATTTGAGGCAGGGTCAGTGGCAAGGCTTAGGGGCAGCTGCAAGGGCTTAGGGGCTGGGCAGGAGCAAGGGATTAGGGGCAGGGGCAGGGGCTTAGGAGTAGGGGCAGAGACAAGGGCTTAGGGCACTGGGAAGGGCTTAGGGGCAAGGGAAGGGCTTAGGGGCAAGGGCCAGGACTTAGGGGCAAAGGCAAGGACTTAGGGACAGGGGCAGCGGCAAAGGCTTAGAGGCAGGGGCAGTGTGAAGGGTTTAAGGGCAGAGGCAGGGGCAATGGTTAGGGGTAGGGGAAGAGACTAGGGCTTAGGGGCAGGGTGGGGGCAAGGGCTTAGTGGCAGGGGAAGGGGCAAGTGTTTAGGGGCAAGGGCAGGGGCAAGGGCTTAGGGGCAGGGGCAGGGGCAAGGGCTTAGGGGCAGGGGCACTGGCAAAGGCTTAGGGGCAGTGGCTGGGGCAAGGGATTTGAGGCAGGGTCAGGAGCAAGGCTTTGGGGCAGCTGCAAGGCCTTAGGGGCTGGGTAGGAGCAAGGGCTTAGGGGCAAGGGCAGGGGCAGGGGCTTAGGAGTAGGGGCAGAGACAAGGGTTTAGGGGCAATGCAAGGGCTTAGGGGCAAGGGCAAGGGCTTACGGGCAAGGGCAAGGGCTTAGGGGCAAGGGAAGGGCTTAGGGGCAAGGGCAAGGACTTAGGGGCAAAGGCAAGGGCTTAGGGACAAGGGCAAGAGCAAGGGCTTGGGGCAAGAGCAAGTGCTTAGAGGCAAGGGCAAGGGCTTAGGGGCAAGGGTAAGTTCTTAGGGGCAAGGGCAAGGCCTTAGGGGCAATGGCAAGGATAAGGGGCAAGGGCAGGTGATTAAGGCAAGCGTAAGGTCTTAGGGGCAAGGGTGGAGGGGCAGGGGCAAGGGCAAGGGTTTAGGGGCAAGAGTTTAGGGGCAGGTGCAAGGAGAAGGGTTTAGGGGCAAGGCCAAGGGATTAGGGGCAGGGGCAGGGGCAAAAGCTTAGGGGCAGGGACTGGGGCAATGGCTTAGGGGGAGGGGCAGGGGCACCGGCTTAGGGGCCAGCACATGGGCAAGGGCTTTGGGGCAGGGTCTGGGGCAATGCCTTAAGGGCAGGGGAAGGGCAAGGGCTTAGGGGCAGGGGCAAGGACTTAGGGGCAGGGGCAGGGGAAAGGCTTAGGGGCAGGGGCAAGGGCTTAGGAGCAGGGGAAGGGGCAAGGGTTTCGGGGTAGGGGCAGGGGAAGGGGCTTAGGGGCAGAGGCATGGGCAATGGCTTAGGGGTAGGGGCAGGGGCTATGGCTTAGGGGCAGGGTGGGGGCAAGGGCTTAGTGGCAGGGGCAAGGGCTTAGGGGCAGGGGCAGGTGCAAGGGCTTAGAGGTAGGGGCACTGGCAAGGGTTTAGGGGCAGGGGCAGGGGCAAGGGATTAGAGGCAGGGGCAAGGGCTTAGGGGCTTAGGTGCAGGGGCAGGAACAAGGGATTAGGGGCAAGGTCAAGGGCTTAGGGGCAAGGCCAAGGGCTAAGGGCAAGGGAAAGGGCTTAGGGGCAAGGGAAGGGCTTAGGGGCAAGGGCAAGGGCTTAGGGCCAAAGGCAAGGGCTTAGGGCAAGGGCAAGGGCAAGAGCTCTGGGACAAGGGCAAGAGCAAGGGCTTGGTGCAAGAGCAAGTGCTTAGCGGCAAGGGCAAGAGCTTAGGGGCAAGGGCAAGGGGTTAGGGGTAGGGGCTGGGGCAAGGGCTTAGGGGCAGGGGCAAGGGCAAGAGCTCAGGGACAAGGGCAAGAGCAAGGGCTTGGTGCAAGAGCAAGTGCTTAGCGGCAAGGGAAAGAGCTTACGGGCAAGGGCAAGGGGTTAGGGGCAAGGGCAAGGGCTTAGGGGCTAGGGCAAGAGCTTAGGGGCAAGCACAAGGGCTTATGGCCAAGGGCAAGGGCTTAGGGCAAGGACAAGTTCTTAGGGAAAGGATAAGGCCTTAGGGGCAATGTCAAGGGCTAAGGGGCAAGGGTAAGGGCTTAAGGCAAGGGCAAGGTCTTAGGAGCAAGGGTGTAGGGGCAGGTGCAAGAGCAAGGGATTAGGGGCAAGAGTTTAGGGGCAGGTGCAGGGGCAAGGGTTTAGTGGCAAGGCTTTATGGCAGGGGCAGGGGCAAGGGTTTAGGGGCAGGGGCAAGGGCTTAGGGGCATGGGCAGGGGCAAGGGCTTAGGGGCAGGGACAGGGGCAAGGGCTTAGGGGCAGGGACTGGGGCAAGGCCTTAGGTGCAGGGGAAGGGCAAGGGCTTAGAGGCTCGGGCAGGGGCAAGGGCTTAGGGGCAGGGGCAAGGGCAAGGCTATAGGGGCAGGGGGAGGGGCAGGGGCTTAATTGCAGGTGCAGGGACAAAGGCTTAGGGGCAGAGGCAGGGGCTTAGGGGCAGGGGAAGGGGCAGGGGCTTAGGAGCAGGGACAGGGGCAGTGGCTTAGGGGCAGGGGTAGGGGCAGGGTCTTAGAGGTAGGGGCAAGAGCTAGGGCTTAGGGGCAGGGGCAAGGGCAAGGGCTTAGTGCCAGGGGCAAGGGTTTAGGGGAAGGGGCAGGGGCAAGGGCTTAGGGGCAGGGGCAAGGGATTAGGAGCACGGGCAGGGGCAAGGGCTTAGGGGCAGGTGCAGGGGCAAGGGATTAGAGGCAGGGGCAGGGGCAAGGCTTAGGGGCAAGGGCAAGGGCTTAGGGGCTGGACAGGCGCAAGGGCTTAGGGGCAGGGACAGGGGCACGGGCTTAGGGGCAGGGGCAAGGGCTTAGGGGCAAGCGCAGGGGCAAGGGCTTAGGGGCAGGGGTAAGGGTATAGGGGCAGGGGCAGGGGCTTAGGTGCAGGGGCAGGGACAAGGGCTTAGGGGCAAGGGCAAGAGCTTAGGGGCAAGGGCAAGGGCTTAGGGGCAAAGGAAAGGGCTTAGGGGCAAGGGCACGGGCTTAGGATCAAGGGAAAGGGCTTAGGGGCAAGGGTTTAGAGGCAAGGGCAAGGGCAAGGGATTAGGGGCAAGGTTTTAGGGGCAGGGGTAGGGGCAAGGGTTTAGGGGCAAGGGTATAGGGGCAGAGGCAGGTGCAAGGCTTAGGGGCAGGGGAAAGGGCAAGGGATTTGGGGCAGGAGAAGGGGCAAGGGATTATGGGCAGGGGCAGGGGCAAACGCTTAGGGGCAGGAGCAGGGGCAAGGCATTAGGGGCAGGGGCAGAGGCAAGGGCTTCGGGACAGCGGCGGGGCAAGGGCTTATTGGCATTGGCAGTGTCAAAGGCTTAGGGGCAGGGGCAGGGGAAATAGCTTAGGGCCCGGGGTAGGGGCAAGGGATGAGGGTCAGGGGCAGAGGCAAGGGCTAAGTGGCAGTGGCAGGGTCAAGGGCTTAGGGGCAGGGGAAAGGCAAGGGCTTAGGGGCAGGGGTTTAGGGGCAAGGGCAAGGGTTTAGGGGCAAAGGTTTAAGGGCAGGGGCAGGGGCAATGGTTTAGGGGAGGGGCAAGGGCTTTGAGGCAGGGGCAATGGCTTAGGGGAAGGGGCAAGGGTTAGGGGCTGGGGCAAGGGCAAGGGCTTAGGGGCAGGGGCAGGGACAAGGGCTTAGGGGCAAGGGCAAGGGCTTA
Source organism: Tenrec ecaudatus (assembly GCF_050624435.1). Classification (NCBI taxonomy): domain Eukaryota; kingdom Metazoa; phylum Chordata; class Mammalia; order Afrosoricida; family Tenrecidae; genus Tenrec; species Tenrec ecaudatus. The sequence continues at coordinate 2,847,249 of NW_027457635.1, read as the reverse complement.
GGGGCAAAGGAAAGGGCTTAGGGGCAAGGGCATGGGCTTAGGTGCAAGGGAAAGGGCTTAGGGGCAAGGGTTTAGGGGCAGGGGCAAGGGCAAGGGTTTAGGGGCAAGGTTTTAGGGGCAGGGGTAGGGGCAAGGTTTTAGGGGCAAGGGTATAGGGGCAGAGGCAGGTGCAAGGCTTAGGGGCAGGGGCAAGGGCAAGGGATTAGGAGCAGGAGAAGGGGCAAGGGATTATGGGCAGGAGCAGGGGCAAGGCATTAGGGGCAGGGGCAGAGGCAAGGGCTTAGGGAGAGCGGCAGGGGCAAGGGCTTATTGGCATTGGCAGGGTCAAAGGCTTAGGGGCAGGGGCAGGGGAAAGGGCTTAGGGGCAGGGGTAAGGGCAAGGGTTGAGGGTCAGGGGCAGAGGCAAGGGCTAAGTGGCAGGGGCAGGGTCAAGGGCTTAGGGGCAGGGGGAGGCGCAAGGCCTTTGGGGCAGGGGAAAGGCAAGGGCTTAGGGGCAGGGGTTTAGGGGCAGGGGCAAGGGCAAGGGTTTAGGGGCAAAGGTTTAAGGGCAGGGGCAGGGGCAAGGGTTTAGGGGTGGGTCAAGGGCTTTGTGGCAGGGGCAATGGCTTAGGGGAAGGGGCAGGGGCAAGGGTTAGGGCCTGGGGTAAGGGCAAGGGCTTAGGGGCAGGGGCAGGGGCAAGGGCTTAGGAGCAGGGGCAGGGGCAAGGTCTTTGGCGCCGGCACAGGGGCAAGGGCTTAGAGGTAGGGGCAGGGGCAAGGGCTTAGGGCAGGGTCAGGGGCAAGGGCTTAGGGGCAGGGGCAGGGTAATGGCATAAAGCGAGGGGCATGGGCAACGGCTTCGGGGCCGGCACAGGGGCAAGGGCTTAGAGGTAGGGCAGGGGCAAGAGCTTAGGGCCAGGGGCAAGGGCAAGGGCTTAGGAGCAGGGGCAGTGGCATGGCCTTAGGGCAGGGGAAGGGGCAAAGGCTTAGGAGCAAGGGCAGGGGCATGGGGTTTGGGGCAGGGGCAGGGGCTTAGGGGAAGTGGAAAGGGCAGGGGCTTAGAGACAGGGGCAGGGGCAGGGGCTTAGGGGAAGGGACAGGGGCAGGGGCTTAGGAGCAGGGGCAGGGGCATTGGCAGGGGCAGGGGCTTAGCAGGAGGGGCAGGGGCTTTGCTTAGGGGCAGGGGCAGGGGCAAGGGATTAGAAGCATGGGCAGGTGCAAGGGATAACAGGCAGGGGTAGGGGCAAGGGTTTAGGGGCAGGAGCAGAGGCAAGGGCTTAGGGGCATTGGCTGGGGCAAGGGCTTAGGGGCAGGGGCAGGGTTAAGGTCTTAGCAGCAAGGCCAGGGGCAAGGGCTTAGGGGCAGGGGCAGGGTCAAGGTCTTAGGGGCAAAGGCAAGGGCTTAGGGGAAATTGCAAGGGCTTAGGGTCAAGGGCAAGGGCTTAGGGGCAAGGGCACGGGCTTAGGGGCAAGGGCACGGGCTTAGGGGCAAGGGCAATGGCTTAAGGGCAAAGGCAAAGGCTTAGGGGCAAGGGTTTAGGGGCAGGGGCAAGGGCAAGGGTTTAGGGGCAAGGGCTTAGGGACAGGGGCAGGGTCAAGGTCTTAGGGGCAAAGGCAAGGGCTTAGGGGAAATTGCAAGGGCTTAGGGGCAAGGGCAAGGGCTTAGGGGCAAGGGCACGGGCTTAGGGGCAAGGGCACGGGCTTAGGGGCAAGGGCAATGGCTTAAGGGCAAAGGCAAAGGCTTAGGGGCAAGGGTTTAGGGGCAGGGGCAAGGGCAAGGGTTTAGGGGGAAGGGTATAGGGGCAGGGGCAGGCGCTTAGGTGCAGGGGCAGGGACAAGGGCTTAGGGGCAGAGGCAGGGGCTTAGGGGCAGGGGCAGGGGCTTAGGAGCAGGGACAGGGGCAGTGGCTTAGGGGCAGTGTAAGGGCTTAGGGACAGGGGCAGGGGCAAGGGCTTAGGGGCAGGGTCAAGGGCTTAGGGGCAAGGGCAGGGGTAAGGGCTTAGGAACAGGGGTAGGGGCAAGGGTTTAGGGTCGGGGCAGAGGCAAGGGCTTAGGGGCAGGGGCAGTGTCAAGGGCTTAGGGGCAGGGGCAAGGCCTTTGGGGCAGATGAAGGGAAGGGCTTAGGGGAAGGGGTTTAGGGGCAGGGGCAAGGGCAAGGGTTTAGGGGCAACGGTTTAGGGGCAAGGGCAGGGGCAAGGGTTTAGGGGATTGGCAAGGGCTTAGTGGCAGGAGCAGGGGCAAGTGTTTAGGGGCAAGGGCAGGGGCAAGGGCTTAGGGGCAAGGGCAGGGGCAAGGGCTTAGGGGCAGGGGCACGGGTGAAGGCTTAGTGGCAGGGGCAGGGGCAAGGGATTAGAGGCAGGACCAGGGGTAAGGCTTAGGGGCAGGTGCAAGGGCTTTGGGGCTGGGCAGGTGCAAGGGCTTAGGGGCAGGGACAGGGGCACGGGCTTAGGGGCAGCGGCAAGGGCTTAAGGGCAGGGGCAGGGGCAAGGGCTTAGGGGCAGGGGCAAGGGCTTAGGGGCTGGGGCAAGGGCTTAGGGGCAAGCTCAAGGGCTTTGGGGCAAGGGCAAGTGCGTAGGGTCAAGGGCAAGGGTTTAGGGGCAAGGGCTTAGAGTCAATGGCAAGGGCCTAGGGTCAAGGGCAATGACTTAGGGGCCAGGGCAAGGGCTTAGGGGCAAGGGAAAGGGCTTAGGGCCAAGGGCAAGGGCTTAGGGGCAATGACAAAGGCTTAGGGGGAAGGGCTAGGGCTTAGGCGAAAGGGCAAGGGCTTAGGGGCAAGCGCAAGTGCTTAGGGGCAAGGGCTTCCGGCAAGGGCAAGATCTTAGGGGAAAGGGCAAGGGATTAGGGGCTAGGGAAAGACCTTAGGGGCAAGGGAAAAGGCTTAGGGGCAGGGGTAAGGGCTTAGGGGCAGGGGCAGGGGCAAGGGCTTAGGGGCAAGGCAAAGAGCTTAGGGGCAAGGGCAGGGGCTTAGAGGAAAGGGCAAGGGCTTAGGGCAAGGGCAATTGTTTAGGGGCAAGGGCAAGGGCTTAGGGGCAAAGGGAAAGAGCTTATGGGCAAGGGCAAGGGCTTAGGGGCAAGGGCAAGGGTTTAGGGGCAAGGGTTTAGGGGCAGGGGTAGGGGCAAGGGTTTAGGTGCAATGGTATAGGGGCAGGGGCAGGGGCAGGGACAAAGGCTTAGGGGCAGAGGCAGGGGCTTAGGGGCAGGGGAAGGGGCAGGGGCTTAGGAGCAGGGACAGGGGCAGTGGCTTAGGGGCAGGGGCAGGGGCTTAGGGGGAGGGGCAGTGGCTAGGGCTTAGGGGCAGGGGCAAGGGCAAAGGCTTAGGGGCAGGGGCAGGTGCAAGGGATTAGGGGCAGGAGAAGGGGCAAGGGCTTAGGGGCAGGGGCAGCGGTAAGGGCTTAGGGACAGGGCTAGGGGCAAGGGTTTAGGGTTAGGGGCAGAGGCAAGGGCTTAGGGGCAGGGACAGGTTCAAGGGCTTAGGGGCAGGGCCAAGGCATTTGGGGCAGGGGAAGGGCAAGGGCTTAGGGGCCGGGGTTTAGGGGCAGGGGCAAGGGCAAGGGTATATGGGCAAGGGCAAGGGCAAGGGTTTAGTGGAGGGGCAAGGGCTTAGTGGCAGGGGCAAGGGCTTAGGGGCAGGGGCAAGGGCTTAGGGACAGGGGCAGGACCAAAGGCTTAGGGGCAGGGGCCGGGGCAAGGGTTTAGCAGCAGGGGCAGGGGCAAGGGCTTCTGGGCAGGGGCAAGGGCTTAGGGACAGGGGCAGGGCCAAAGGCTTAGGGGCAGGGGCAGGGGCAAGGGTTTAGGGGCAGAGGCTGGGGCAAGGCTTAGGGGCAGGTGCAAGGGATTAGGGGCTGGGCAGGCGCAAGGGCTTAGGGGCAGGGACACGGGCACGGGCTTAGGGGCAGGGGCAAGGGCTTAGGGGCAGGGCAAGGGGCAAGGGCTTAGGGGCAGAGGCAAAGGCGTAGGGGTTGAGGCAAGGGCTTAGGGGCAAGCTCAAGGGCTTTGGGGCAAGGGCAAGTGCTTAGAGTCAATGGCAAGGGCTTAGGGTCAAGGGCAATGGCTTAGGGACAAGGGCAAGGTCTTAGGGGCAAGGGCAAGGGCTTATGGGCAAGGGCAAGGGCTTAGGTTAGGGCAAGGGCTTAGGGGCAAGCGCAAGTGTTTAGGGGCAAGGGCTTCGGGCAAGGGCAAGATCTTAGGGGAAAGGGCAATGGATTAGGGGCTAGAAAAAAGCTTAGGGGCAAGGGAGAAGGCTTAGGGGTTGGGGCAGGGGCAAGGGCTTTGGGACAGGGGCAAGGGCTTAGGGGCAAGGGCAAGGGCTTAGGGGCTGGGGCAAGGGTTTAGGGGCAAGCTCAAGGGCTTTGGGGCAAGGCCAAGTGCTTAGGGTCAAGGGCAAGGGCTTAGGGGCAAGGGCAAGGGCTTAGGGGCAAGGGAAAGAGCTTTGGGGCAAGGGCAAGGGCTTAGGGCAAGGGCTTAGGGGCAAGGGCAAGGGCTAAGGGGCAAGGGCAGGGGCTTAGGGTCAAGGGCATAGGCTTAAGGACAAAGGAAAGGGCTTAGGGGCAAGGGCAAGGCCTTAGGGGCAAGGTAAAGAGCTTAGGGGCAAAGGCAAGGGCTTAGGGGCAAGCGCAATGCTTAGGGGCAAGGGCAAGGGCTTAGGGGCAGGGGTAGGGGCAAGGGTTTAGGGGCAGGGGCAGGAGCAAGGGATTAGGGGCAGGGGAAGGGGCAAGGGCTTACGGGCAGGGGTAGTGGCAACACCTTAGGGGCAGGGGCAGAGGCAAGACTTAGGGGCAGGGGCAAGGGCTTAGGGGCAGGGGCAGGGGCAAGGGCTTAGGGCCCGGGGCAAGGGCTTAGGGGCAAGAGCAAGGGCTTGTTGGCAAGGGAAAGAGCTTAGGGGCAAGGGCAAGGTCTTAGGGGCAAGGGCAAGGGCTTAGGGGCAAGGGGAAGAGCTTATGGGCAAGGGCAAGGGCTTAGGAGCAAGGGCAAGGGCTTAGGGCAAGGGCAAGGGCTTAGGGGCAAGTGCAAGCGCTTAGGGGCAAGGGCAAGGGCTAAGGGGCAAGGGCAAGGGCTTAGGGGCAAGGGCAAAGGCTTAGTGGCAAAGGCAAGGGCTTATGGGCAAGGGCAAGGGCTTAGGGGCAAGGGAAAGAGCTTAGGGGCAAAGGCAAGGGCATAGGGGCAAGCGCAAGTGCTTAGGGGCAAGGGCAAGGGCTTAGGGGCAAGGACAAGGATTTAGGGGCAAGGGCTTCGGGCAAGGGCAAGATCTTAGGGGAAATGGCAAGGCATTAGGGGCAAGGGTTAGGGGCAGGGGCAGTTGCAAGGGATTTGGGGCAGGGGCAGGGGCAAGGGTGTAGGGGCAGGGGCAGGGGCAAAGGCTTTGGGGCAGGGCCAGGGGCATGGGCTTAGGGGCAGGTGCAGAGGCAAGGGCTTAGGGGCAGGGGCAGGGGCAAGGGCTTAGTGGTAGGGACAGGGGCAAGGGCTTAGGAGCAGGGGCAGGGACAAGGGCTTAGGGGCAGGGGCTGGGGAAGGGGCTTTGGTGCAGGGGCACAGACACGGGCTTAGGGGCAGGTGCAGGGGCTAGGGCTTAGAGGTAGGGCAGGGTAAAGGGCTTAGGGGTAGGGGCAGGTGCAAGGGCTTAGGGGCAGGGCCAGGGGCATGGGCTTAGGGGCAGGGGCAGAGGCAAGGGCATAGGGGCAGGGGCAGGAGAAGGGGCTTAGGTGCAGGGGCACGGACAAGGGCTTAGGGGCAGGGGCAGGGGCTAGGGCTTAGAGGTAGGGCAGGGTAAAGGGCTTAGGGGCAGGGGCAGGTGCAAGGGCTTAGGGGCAGGGCCAGGGGCATGGGTTTTGGGGCAGGGGCAGAGACAAGGGCATAGGGGCAGGGGCAAGGGAAGGGGCTTAGGTGCAGGGGCACGGACAAGGGCTTAGGGGCAGGGGCTGGGGAAGGGGCTTTGGTGCAGGGGCACAGACACGGGCTTAGGGGCAGGTGCAGGGGCTAGGGCTTAGAGGTAGGGCAGGGTAAAGGGCTTAGGGGTAGGGGCAGGTGCAAGGGCTTAGGGGCAGGGCCAGGGGCATGGGCTTAGGGGCAGGGGCAGAGGCAAGGGCATAGGGGCAGGGGCAGGAGAAAGGGCTTAGGTGCAGGGGCACGGACAAGGGCTTAGAGGTAGGGCAGGGTAAAGGGCTTAGGGGCAGGGGCAGGTGCAAGGGCTTAGGGGCAGGGCCAGGGGCATGGGTTTTGGGGCAGGGGCAGAGACAAGGGCATAGGGGCAGGGGCAAGGGAAGGGGCTTAGGTGCAGGGGCACGGACAAGGGCTTAGGGGCATGGGCAGGGGCAAGGGTGTAGGGGCAGGGGCAGGGGCATGGGTTTAGGGGCAGGGTCAGAGGCAAGGGCTTAGGGGCAGGGGCAGGGGCAAGGGCTTAGTGGAAGGGGCAGGGGCAAGGGCTTAGGATCAGGGGCAGGGGCAAGGGCTTAGAGGCACGGGCAGGGGCAACCCCTTAGGGGCAGGGCAGAGGCAATGGTTTAAGGGCAGGGGCAAGGTCTTAGGGGCAGGGGCAGGGTCAAGGGCATGGGCTAGGGCAAGGGGCAATGGTTTAGGGGCAGGGGCAGGGGCAATGGCTTAGGGGAAGGGGCATGGGCAAGGGTTAGGGGCGGGCTCAAGGGCAAGGGCTTAGGGGCAGGGGCAGGGGCAAGGGCTTAGGGGCATGGGCATGGGCAAGGGTTTAGGGGCAGGAGCAGGAGCGAGGGATTACGGGCAGGGGCAGAGGCAAGGGCTTAGGGGCTGCGGCTGGGGCAAGGGCTTAGGGACAGTGGCAAGGTCAAGGGTATAGGGGCAGGGGCAGGGGAAGGGGCGTAGGTGCAGGGGCAAGGACAAGGGCTTAGGGGCAGGGGCTAGGGCTTACAGGCAGGGGCAGGGGCAAGGGCTTAGGGGCATGGGCAGGAGCAAGGGATTAGGGCTAGTGGCAGAGGCAAGGGCTTAGGGGCAGGGGCTGGGGCAGCGTCAAGGGCTTAGGGGCAGGGGCAGGGGCAAGGGCTTAGGGGCAGGGGCAGGTTCAAGGGATTAGGTCTAGTGGCAGAGGCAAGGGCTTAGGGGCAGGGGCTGGGGCAAGGGCTTATGGGCGGGGGCAGCGTCAAGGGCTTAGGGGCAGGGGCAGGGGCAGGGGCAAGGGCTTAGGGGCAGGGGCAGGTTCAAAGTCTTAGGGGCAAAGGAAAGGGCTTAGGGGCAAGGGCAAGGCTTAGGGGCAAGGGCAAGGGCTTAGGGGCAAGGTGAAGGGATTAGGGGCAAAGGCAAGGGCTTAGGGGCAAAGGCACGGGCTTAGCGGCAAGGAAAGGATTTAGGGGCAAGGGCAAGGGTTTAGTGGCAAGGGCAATGGCTTAAGGGCAAGGGCAAAGGCTTAGGGGCAAGGGTTTAGGGGCAGGGTCAAGGGCAAGGGTATAGGGGCAAGGGTTTAGGGGCAGGGGTAGGGGCAAGGGTTTAGGGGCAAGGGTTTAGGGGCAGGGGCAGGGGCAAGGGTTTAGGGGAGGGGCAAGGACTTAATGGCAGGGGCAAGGGCTTAGGTGCAGGGGCAGGTGCAAGGACTTTGGGGCAGGGGTAGGCGCAGGGCTTCGGGGCATGGGCAGCGGCAAGGGCTTAGTGGCAGGGGCAGGGGCAAGGGCAAGGGCAAGGGTTTAGAGGCAGGAGCAAGGGTTTAGGGGCAGGGCAAGGGCTTAGGGCCAGCGGAAGGGGCAGGGGCTTAGGGGAAGGGGAAAGGGCAAGGGCTTATGGACAGGGGCAAGTGCAAGAGCTTAGGGGCAGGCGCAGGGGCAAGGACTTAGAGGTAGGGGCAGGGGAAAGGGCCAGGGCAAGGGCTTAGGGGCAGGGGCAGAGGCAGGGCTTAACGGCAGGGGCAGGGGCAAGGGCTTAGGGGCAGGGGCAGGGGCAGTGGCAGGGCTTAGCAGCAGGGGCAGGGGCAAGGACTTAGGGGTAGGGGCAGGGGCAAGGGCTTAGGGGCAGCGGCAGGGGCAATGTCTTAGTGGCAGGGGCAAATATTTAGGTGCAGGGGCAGGCGCAAGGGCTTAGGGGCAGGAGCAAGGGCAAGGGCTTAGGGGCAGGGGCAGGGGCAGAGCTTAGAGGCAGGGGAAGGGGAAGGACTTAGGGGCAGGGGGAAGGGGCAAGGTCTTAGGGGCAGGGGCTAGGGCTTAGGTGCAGGGGCAAAGGCAAGGGCTTAGGAGCAGGGGCAGGGGAAGGGCTTAGTGGCAGGGGCAGGGAAAAAGACTTAGGGTCAGGGGCAGGGGCTAGGGCTTAGGGGCAGGTTCAGGTGCAAGGGCTTAGGGGCAGAGGAAGGGGCAAGGGCTTAGGGGCAGGGGCAAAGGCAAGGGCTTAGGGGCAGGGGCAGGGGCAGGGCTTAGCGGCAGGGGAAGGGGAAAGGACTTAGGGGCAGGGGCAGGGGCAAGGTCTTAGGGGCAGGTTAAGATGCAGGGGTGCAGGGGCAGGGGCAGGGGCTTAGGGGCTGGGGCAGGGGCAGTGGCTGAGGGCCAATGGCAGGGGCAGAGGCATAGGGGCAAGTGCAGGGACTAGGGCTTAAGGGCAGGGGCAGGGGCAAGGGCTAGGGCTTAGGGGTAGGGGCAGGGGCAAGGGCTTAGCGTCAGTGGCATAGGCAAGGGCTCAGGAGGAGGGGCAGGGGCAAGGGCTTAGGGGCAGAGGGGGTCAAAGAATTAGTGGCAGGGCCAGGGGCAAAGGCTTAGGGGCAGGGGCTGGGGCACGGGCTTAGGGGCTGGGGCAGGGTCAATTGCTTAGGGGCAAGGGCAGGGGCAAGGGCTTAGGGGCAGGGGCAAGGATTTAGGGGCAGAGGCAGGTGCAAGGGCTTAGGGGCAGAGGCAAGGGCTTAGGGACAGGGGCAAAGGCAAGGGCTTAGGGGCAGGGGCAGGGGCAGGGCTTAGCGGCAGGGGCAGGGGCAAGGACTTAGGGGCAGGGGCAGGGGCCTGGGCTTAGGGGCAGGGGCAAAGGCAAGGGCTTAGGGGCAGGGCCAAGGATTTAGGGGCAGAGGCAGGCACAAGGGATTAGGGGCAGGAGCAGGGGCAAGGGCTTAGGGGCAGGTTCAGGGGCAAGGGCTTAGTGTCAGGGGCAAGGGCTTAGGGGCAGGGGAAGGGGCAGAGGCAGGACTTAGCGGCAGGGATAGGGACAAGGACTTAGGGGCAGGGGTTGGGGCAAGGTCTTAGGGGCAGGGGCAAGGGCAAGGGCTTAGGTGCAGCGGCAGGGGCAAGGTCTTAGGGTCAGGGGCAAGGATTTAGGGGCAGAGGCAGGCTCAAGAGCTAAAGGGGATGCGCAGTGGCAAGGGCTTAGGAGCAGGGGCAGGGGCAAAGGCTTAGGGGCAGGGCCAGGGGCATGGGCTTAGGGGCAGGGGCAGAGGCAAGGGCTTAGGGGCAGGGGCAGGGGCAAGGGCTTAGTGGAAGGGGCAGGGGCAAGGGCTTAGGATCAGGGGCAGGGGCAAGGGCTTAGAGGCACGGGCAGGGGCAACCCCTTAGGGGCAGGGCAGAGGCAATGGTTTAAGGGCAGGGGCAAGGTCTTAGGGGCAGGGGCAGGGTCAAGGGCATGGGGTAGGGCAAGGGGCAATGGTTTAGGGGCAGGGGCAGGGGCAATGGCTTAGGGGAAGGGGCAGAGGCAAGGGTTAGGGCTGGGGGCAAGGGCAAGGGCTTAGGGGCATGGGCAGAGGCAAGGGTTAGGGGCGGGCTCAAGGGCAAGGGCTTAGGGGCAGGGGCAGGGGCAAGGGCTTAGGGGCAAGGGCAAGGGCTTAGGGGCAGAGGCAGGGGCAAGGCTTAGGGACAGGGGCAGGTGCAAGGGCTTATTGGCAGGAGCAGGGTCAAAGGCTTAGGGGCAGGGGCAGGGGAAAGGGCTTAGGGGCCAGGTAGGGGCAAGGGTTGAGGGTCAGGGGCAGAGGCAAGGGCTAAGTGGCAGGGGCAGGGTCAAGGGCTTAGGGCAGGGGGAGGGGCAAGGCCTTTGGAGCAGGGGAAAGGCAAGGGCTTAGGGCCATGGGTTTATGGGCAGGGGCAAGGACAAGGATTTAGGGGCAAAGGTTTATGGGCAGGGGCAGGGGCAAGGGTTTAGGGGAGGGGCAAGGGCTTTGTGGCAGGGGCAATGGCTTAGGGGATGGGGCAGGGTAAAGAGCTTCGTGGCAGGGGGAAGGGCAAGGGCTTAGGGTCAAGGCCAAGGGCTTAGGGGCAAGGGCTTGCGGTCAAGGGTAATGGCTTAGGGTCAAGGGCAAGATCTTAGGGGCAAGGGCTTAGGAACAACGGCAAGGGCTTAGGGGCAAGGGGAAGGGCTCAGCGGCAAGGGTAAATGCTCAGGGGAAAGGTTAAGGGCTCAGGGGCAAGGGCAAGGGCTCACGGGCAAGGGCAAGGCCTAGGGGCAAGGGCAAGGGCTTAGGAGCAAGAGCAAGGGCTTCGGGGCAAGGGCAAGGACTTAGGGGCAAGGGCAAGGGCTTAGGGGCAAGGGCAAGGACTTAGGGGCAGGGGCAGGGACAAGGGCTTAGGGACAAGGGAAAGGGCTTAGGGACAATGGCAAGGGCTTAGGGGCAAGAGGAAGGGCTAAGGGGGAAGGGTAAAAGCTCAGGGGGCAAGGGCAAGGCATTAGGGGCAAGGGCAGGTGCAAGAGCTTAGGGGCAGGGACAGCGGCAAGAGCTTAGGGGCAGGGGCAGGGGCAAGGGCTTGGGGCAGGGGCAAGGGCCTAGGGGCAGGGCCAGGGACAAGGGCTTATGGGCAGTGCCAGTGGCAAGTGCTTAGGGGCAATGGCAAGGGCTTAGGGTCAAGGACAAGGGCTTATGGTCAAGGGCAAGAGCTTAGGGTCAAGGGCTTAGGGGTAAGGGAAAGGGCTTAGGGGCAAGGCCAAGGGCAAGGGCTTAGGGGCAAGGGAAAGGGCTTAGGGGCAAGTGCAAGGGCTGAGGGGCACAGGAAAGGGCTTAGGGGCAAGGGCAAGCGCTTAAGGGCAAGGGCAAGGTCTTAGGGGCAAGGGAAAGGGCTTAGTGACAAGGGCAAGGGATTAGGGGCAAGGGCAAGGGCTTAGGGGGACTGGCAAGGGCTTAGGGTCAAGGTCAAGGGCTTAGGGGCAAGGGCAAGGGCAATGGTTTAAGGGCAAGGGCAGGGGCAATGGCTTAGGGGCAGGGGCAGGGGCAAGGGATTAGGGGCAGGGGCAAGGGCTTAGGGGTGGGGCAAAGGCTTAGGGCCCAGGGCAAGGGCTTAGGGTTAAGTGCAAGGGCTTAGGGGCAAGGGATAAGGGGCAAGTGTTTAGGGACAGGGCAAGGGCAAGGGTTAAGGGGCAAGGGCAGGGCCAAGGGCATAGGGGGAGGCAGGGGCAGGGGTTTAGGGGTAGGGACAGGGGCAAGGGCTTAGGGTCAGGGGCAGGGGTTTAGGTGTAGGGTCAGGGGCAAGGGCTTAGGGGCAGGGGAAGGGACAAGGGCTTAGGGGCAGTGGCAGGGACAAGGACTTAGGGGCAGGTGCAAAGGCAAGGGCTTAGGGGCAGGTGCAGGTGGAGGGGCATGGGCTTAGGGGCAGGGTCAAGGGCCTAGGGGCAAGTGCAAGGGATTAGGGGCAAGGGCAAGGGCTGAGGGGCAAGGGAAGGGGTTAGGGGCAAGGGCAAGGGCTTAGGGGCAAAGGCAAGGGCTTAGGGGAAAGGGAAAGGACTTAATGGCAAGGGCAAGGCCTTAGGGGCAAGGGCAAGAGCTTAGGGGCTAGGGCAAGGGGAATGCATTAGGGGCAAGAGCAGGGGCAAGGGCTTAGGGGCAGGGGCAGGGGCAAGGGCTTAGGGGCAGGGACAGGGACAAGGGATTAGGGGCAGGGGCAAGGGCTTAGGGGTTGGGCAAAAGCTTAGGGGCAAGGGCAAGGGCTTAGGTTCAAGGGCAAGGGCTTAGGGGCAAGGGTTAAGGGGCAAGTGTTTAAGGGCAGGGGCAAGGGCAAGGGTTTAGGGGCAAGGGCAGGGCCAAGGGCTTAGGTGGAGGTGCAGGTTCAGGGGTTTAGGGGTAGGGGTAGGGGCAATGGTTTAGAGGCAGGGGAAGGGAAGCGTTGCTCCCCTTTTTCTCTCCTGCAGATTGTGCATCCAGCATCTCTTTTTAGACATACAGGAGAGGTAATAACATGCACAAACACAAAACAGAGCAATAGCAAGCACCAACAGAAAGAAAACAGCCAAAATCCAATGACCATAAACGAAAACACAACTCATCAAGAAAGGAAAGCTCGTAGGTAGTTCACGGACAGTTTGTTGGCCCTTAGGAGTGTTTTCCAGTCCAGTCTGTGCGGGCACCAAGTCCTGCCCCCAAAGTCCTCCTTTGGCATTCCCTGAGGACCTTGCTGCTCCACTTCCTTGCTCTTCTGCTGCACCCCCTTAGTGCTATGCCTCGGTGTGGCGGGATCCGTTCCCGCACTGTGTCTCCAGTGTTGTCCCTTCTAGGGCTATGGGTCTTTGAGGGACGTCTTGTCTCATCTTGGGCTGGCCATGTGGTCTTCTGTGTGGACTGTCTTCTCTGCATGGGAACATCATCCTCAAGGCCTGGTGGGCCAGGATGTGCTCCACTCTCCCCTACACCCCCCCTCGTCTGCTCCGTGTGCTCCCATTAGCTATGTCCCTCTCCCAGAGCTGCAGATTCGGTGCCATTCTATGAAAAAACATATTCGGGTGGGGGAGGGGGGCACCTGGGCCGGGGAAGATCTGCTCAGACCTTTTGAGGGTCCAGGAGAGTGACTGCTCAGCTGGGCAGAGGCATGTGGGGCTCCGAGCTCTGGCTCCAGACACTGGTTGGGAATGTGGCTTTGTTGTTAACCAGTTGTGTTCCTGTGGGTCAGTACGTGTGTCTTTTTGAGGGAGTTTTCTCATCTGGAAAGTAAAGGTATTCCATGGTCTAGTGTCCCATGTCACTAAGTGATCGAGAGGGGTTAACCCGCACCTGATTCAAACCATGTGCACATGTCAAGCGCATTCTAGATCTGGGGTGGCGATTCAGAGCCCAGGACATTGATAATGTCCAAGAGGTTATATAGGTGGCTTCGTATTGAAACGGGAAGCCCACTGTGGAGGTTTTGTCCTTCCACTGATGGCCACCTCAACTCCTGCTAAAAGAGTTTCACTGGCTCAACAGCTGAGCCGGGAGCCAGTGCCATAAAACCATGTGGCTAACTGGGACATTTTTTACCTCGATGGCTTGGGAAGCCCCCCAATCTCCATGCAAACCATCTGGTGTGAGTTGTCCTTGGAAGCACTCATAGGCTGACAGTGATTCCCATCTTTCCTTTGACAAGGTGCCTGTTCTCTTTTTTAAACCAGAGAAGATGGACCCTGTGTCCTCCAAGACATTTCCTGGCTGGCCCCCGACTTGGACAGTTAGCACGGGATCCTGGGGGCCAGTGAAACAGAGCCCTGAGACATTCCTTCAGCTTCCTCAAGCATTATTGTATCTCGCTTGGGTTTTTCTAGGCGAGGCTGAGGCCCGTCCTCTCTAGTGTAGGTTTGTCCGTCTCTCCTGGGGTTTTCAATGCAGTGCTTTTTTCCAATGTCTGTCTCTTCTGTAATAGGCACCTGGATCCTTCCTTCCTCGGGGCTTGGCGGTGCCACAGGTCAGTCTCTTCGTGAGTGGGCCAAGATCTCTTTTCCTGAGTCTCTGGTGTGTCTCATGGCAATTCCTATTATTTTAGCTATTTGTTTGTTTCTGTCGTGGTAGGGTCATCTGTGTTGTGATACCCCCACTAAGACACTTCTACCAAATCACTAAGATTGTTCCCTTTAAATGCTTCCCATTTTTTTTTCATGTCTGATGCGGGCTGAGTAATAAAGGCAATACTTATTGCCCTCATGTTTTCGGGGGCCTCTGGGTCCTTGGAGGTACAAAGAACACAGGCTTCCATCAGCCACTCTAAAAAGGCAGACAGTCAGGCAGGCAGGCAGGCAGACATTCTCTTGTAGGCGCCTGAAAATTCTCACTGACCTTAGAAAAATGCATAGGTTTCCTAGCTGTCCCGTGGAGGCCCTGCAAGAGAAACTGGTGATACCTGTTTAAGCCCTCGGGGCCTTACTGGGAGTTATGTCCCACAATATTCGTGGAGTGGCAAAAAGAGTTTCTGTCCAGTGGGGAGTGCCCGCTGGCTGACCATCAGGTCTATTGACTGCTTTCTGGGCCTCTCTCTGGAAGGGCTCCCGTTCCTCTGTTGTGAACAGCACCTGGAGAAGTGGCTGGCACTTGTCTGAGGTGGGCTGATGCATGTGGAAAAGCTAGTCTAGCACATAAATCAGTTCTTGTGGTTTGTCAGACCGGGGGGTTTTGTTTATTCCAATTATACAATCCCTGGAAAAAAAGGGGACATAGACCCAAAGAGGGACTCGGGGGGTTTCCCCAGGTGTTGGGGCTGCTTACCTTAAGCAGAGAATGCTGTTGCCCCGTGATCCTTTTGGGGGGTGGAGAGGACATGCCAGCCCTAGTGCACGTGTTGGGGGGTGACTTTAAAAGGGGTGGTATTTCTCTCTCTCTGGCACCCAATGAACTGATAGGCAGGTTCCGTCAGCCCTCTTGAGAGGTGTCTGAGTAGCCCCGAGTCGAATTTCCCAAGGGTTTTAAAACTTTTGCAATGTGCATGTGTGCAAGCAGGCAGAGTGAGAAGCGGGGTATTAGGGTTAGCCATTCTTAGTTGAACCAAAACTGCTCTGTTCGTTCTCGCAACCCTCTGAACATCCATTTTGTCCGTGACATTCCCTTGGGCGACGTCTGCACAGCCTACCTCCCCAATATCAGCTAATTGATTTACACTTGCTAGCTACTTTATTTTCTTTTCATGGTGGCTTCTGTCAGCCCCAAATGGCTTCTCTCTTGTCAAAGCTGTTTCAGCTTTTCCCAGAGATCCTACACAGTCGCCATTGTAGCCGAGATGTAAGAGGGTCTGTGACCATGGCCAAGATGGCACCCACCAGTCCAAACATGTGGAAGGGCGCTGCCTAGAGAACTGGGTGAAGAGGCCTGGGAGTTAGCCCTGCCTTGTCCCGGGAGCCAAAAGTTTCCCTTTCCCCTCCATTCTCTTTGCCTTTCTCCTGGTTTTTCAAAAAAGCTGCTCTAGCCCTATAACACCAAGCACAAAATTGTCATAATTCTTAATGAAAACGTATCTGGTACCCAAATTATAAATGTGACAATTTGGTCACATTTCAAAAACACTGAAAATTTTATGCTTTTAAAATATATTTTGAATGCCATATATTGATAAGTATGAAAGTAAAGAATAAAAACCAAAAAAAATTTCCTGAATTTAAAACCTGAGGCGTTATAGGGCTAGTGTTCTTCCAGTTTAGGTTTGTTCCTTGTTACAGGCTGGTTTTCCGTTGCCCACACTTAGGCCAATGTCGTTCGGAAGCATAGGCGGAGTCACTGTTACCTTTAGGCTTTCAGTGATGCTGCTTCAGGCACTTTTGGGGACAGCTCTTAACTTAATACACAGCTCCTCTGCCATGATGTTCCAGCCAGAAATTCCAATTTCCATTAAGATTCCCTGAGCTGCCACATGTCCCTTCCCTTCAGAGATATGAGCGTCAGCCCCGCCAGCAGGCGTCTTGGAGGGCCTTGGGCCATCCCAAGCAGCGGTCCTCCTAGCCTGTTGTCCAGAAAAATGGTTGGAACTAAAGGTCGCCCTCGGCGACTGGTCATTGACCCCTTCCCTCAGGCTGAGGCATGAGGTTCAGGGCAACTCAGGGGTGCGCTCTCAAGTGGGGGTTATTGACCTGTAGGCAGCAAGCTCTCAATCGCCTCCTTGTTTTGTGCTTTCTGGATGGGACTTAGCAGCGTGATGCTCAGGAATTGCCCCCTTGCATGAATCCTGTCCATTTGGGATAGAGTTGATACAGAGAGGCTGGGCAACAAAAGCTGATAGATTCACTTTGCAACACTATTTGGCCACAGTATCATTTTGAGAAAGGCTACGCTTTCCCTTCCAACCGTGATTCACCAGGAACAGTTCGGTAGAGTGCAGGGAAAGTGGGCGGAGATGCCAGAACTTAGAGCTTTTCTCCTCTCGAGGAGCTGTAGGAGACTTTCATCCCCAGTGCACCCAGGAACCCCTAAGGCAGGCGTCCTCAAACTGTGGTCCATTGGGCACATGTGGCGCGATGCCATTTATCCCACCCTCGGGGTGTTTTTGCTGCCACTGCCTGTCCTGCTAAGCAGCCGACTCGTGCAGTGTGCATAGGAATTTTTTTCATAGGTTCTTTGAAAACCATAGTCTGGCCCTCCAACGGTCGGAGAGACAATGAACTGGCCCCCTGTGTGGAGCAGAGAATGGTACGCTTTCCCTTCCAACCGTGATTCACTGGGAACAGTTCTGTAGAATGCCGGGAAAGAGTTTAAGGAGGTCTCCTTTAAGACTTAATACCTCCCCCAAAAGACTGGGTTCTTTCCCCCAAGATTTCAGGAAACATGGCATAACCGGGAAAGACAACCGGTCCAGTTCCTAAAGCCACCAAGGTGGAGGCCGTCCCTCCCCATCAACGTAGTCTTTATCCCACTTTGCAGGAGGACTCGGGGAGTGGCAGAGCTGGCGTAAGACCCAATGTGACCGCTGCCTGCCTGCATTGAAAACCCCAGGAGAGACGGACAAACCTCCACTAGAGCAGATGGGCCTCGTCCTCGCCTAGAAAAACCCAAGCGAGAGACAATAACACATGAGGAAGCTGAAGGAATGTCTCAGGGCTCTGTTTCACTGGCCCCCAGGATCCGTGCTAACTGTCCAAGTCGGGGGACTGCCAGGAAATGTGTTGGAGGACACAGGGCCCATCTTCTCAGGTTCAAAAAAGAGAACGGGCACATTGTCAAAGGAAAGATGGGAATTACTGTCAGCCTATGATTGCTTCCAAAGATAACTCACACCAGAAGGTTTGCATGGAGATTGGGGGGCTTCCCAAGCCATCGAGGTAAAAAATGTCTCTCTGCCCTATGTCCCAGTTAGCCACATGGTTTTCATGGCACTGGCTCCCGGCTCGGCTGTTGAGCCAGTGAAACTCTTTTAGCAGGAGTTGAGGTGGCCATCAGCGGAAGGACAAAACCTCCACAGTGGGCTTCCCGTTTCAATACGAAGCCACCTATATCACCTCTTGGACATTATCATTGTCCTGGGCTCTGAATAGCCACCCCAGATCTAGAATTCGCCTGACATGTGCACATGGTTTGAATCAGGTTCGGGTTAACCCCTCTCGATCACTTAGTGACATGGGACACTAGACCATGGAATACCTTTACTTTCCAGATGAGAAAACTCCCTCAAAAAGACACAGGTACTGACCCACAGGAACACAACTGGTTAACAACAAAGCCACATTCCCAACCAGTGTCTGGAGCCAGAGCTCGGAGCCCCACATGCCTGTGCCCAGCTGAGCAGTCACTCTCTCCTGGACCCTCAAAAGATCTGAGCAGATCCTCCCTCCCCATGAGCCCCACTCCCCTGCCCGAATATGTTTTTTCATAGGATGGCACCGAATCTGCAGCTCTGGGAGAGGCACATAACTGATGGGAACACACGGAGCAGACGAAGGGGAAGGAGGGGAGAGTGAAGCACATCCTGGCCCACCAGGCCTTGAGGATGATGTTCCCATGCAGAGAAGACAGTCCACACAGAAGACCACATGGCCAGCCCAAGATGAGGCATGACGTCCCTCAAAGACCCATAGCCCTAGAAGGGACAACACTGGAGACACAGTGCGGGAACGGATCTCGCCACACCGAGGCATAGCACTAAGGGCGTGCAGCAGAAGAGCAAGGAAGTGGAGCAGCAAGGTCCCCAGGGAATGTCAAAGGATGACTTTGGGGGCTGGACTTGGTGTCCGCACAGACTGGACTGGAAAACACTCCTAAGGGCCGACAAACAGTCCGTGAACTACCTACGAGCTTTCCTTTCTTGATGAGTTGTGTTTTCTTTTATGGTCATTGGATTTTGGCTGTTTTCTTTCTGTTGGTGATTGCTGTTGCTCTGTCTTGTGTGTGTGCATGTTATTACCTGTTTACTGTATGTCTAAAAAGAGATGCTGGATGCACAACCTGCAGGAGAGAAAAAGGGGACCAACGCTAAGGGGGAGGGCCACGGGAAAGAGGGATTTGGGGGGAAAGGGAGTGGTGTCAAGAAACCCAGAGACGAGGGAACAACAAGTGGATGCAAATCCGTGGTGAGGGCGATGTAGTAATCCTGGTAGGGCGTGATCAAGGGTAAAGGAATCAAGAGGATTTACTGAAACCCAAATGAAGACTGAGCATGGCAGTGGGCACAAGAGGGAAATGAAAGGGAACAGCAGAGAGACCTAGGAAGCACGGGCCAGTTATAGAGGTGTAAAGAAAGGCACGAACAGATGTAAATATATTTATCTGTGAGCATGGGGAAATACACCTATGTCCATATCTTTATAGGATTCCTATTAAGGTAGCAGATGGCCTTTGGGCCTCCACTCAAGGACTGTCTCATTGCAAGAATACTTTGTTCTATTACATTGGCATTCTATGATGCTCAACTTCCTGACAAGTTCCCTGAAGTCTAAGCGGTTAATATGCAAATGTGGTCAAGAAAGCTGATGGTGCCCTGCTATCAAAAGATATGGCATCTGAGTTCTTAAAGGCTTGAAGGGTAAGCAAGCGGCCATGTAGCTCAGAAACAACAGAGCCCACATGGAATAAGCATACCAGCCTGTGCGATCACGAGGTTTCAAAGGGATCAGGCATCATCAGCACAAAAAAATCTCATCATTGCCAATGAGAGGGGAATGCTGGGTAGAGAGCCAAAGCCCATTTGCAGTCCACTGGACATTCCCTTAAGAAAGGTCTCAGGGAGGAGACAAGCCTACACAGAGTACTAGACAGCAGTGATGAAACACAACTTTCCTCTAGCTCGTCAATGCTTCCTCTACCCTCACTATCAAGATCCCAATTATAACTTTCAAATCTGGCTAGAACAGAGAATGTACACTGGTACAGATAGGAACTAGAAACACAGGGAATTCAAGGTGGATGAGCCCTTTAGGACCAGTGTTATGAATGGGGATGCTGGGAGGGTGGAGGGAGGGTAGGCTGGCACCAGGGAACCGATGACAAGGATCTACATAAAACCTCAAAAGAAAGGGGTCGAAGAGGGACATCAGACAGTGCAAGATATGATAAAATAATAATTCGTTAGTGATGAAGGATTTATGAGGGAGGGGTAGTGAGAATGGGGGTGGAGTGAATGAGGAGCTTAGGCCACGGGCTTGGGTGAGAGAAGATATTTTGAGAATAATGAGGGCAATGAATGTACAAATGTGCCTTATATCAGTGCTGTTTGCACGTATTGTGGTTATTGTTGTATGAACCTCTACAAAAGGAGAGAGAATAAAGACCCTGGCAGAGGGCTGATGCTAGGATGATCTCAGGCTGGATTAGACCAGCAAAAGCAGGTGCTGCAGTCGCCTCACCCTGTGTCTATTCCTGTGTGAGGCATGAAACTTAGGGTCCACAGCCCCGGCAGCTGGACAGTGAGAGAGGCGCAGCTCTGAGGTCATTCCACAGGGGGAATGGCCCTCCGGTTCCTGCAGGGCCCAACGTCCTGGGTAGTCCTGCTGTCTGGGGCACCTCTTTCATGTAGCTCACACCAGGGGAGCTGTATAACTCATGGGGGATTGGCAGGAAGCCTCTGCTCATGCACACACACCACCACCTAGCTGGAGGACCTTGATGAACAAAGCCTGAGGCAGACAACAAGCCCACTAACTGATCCTGTGAGAGATATAAACAGGATCCAGAAACCGGCAACTGGGAGTAAGGGGCAGCATACCTGGGTCACAGTCCCTTCCACTGCCATCTCCAAGGAGTGACATTCCAAAGCACAGTGTTTTCCAAAGGCACTGTCAGGACTTTGGAATGGGCAGCTCATTTGTGGACATGGATACTATGTGATCCAGACATACTACCTCCTCCAATCCTGTCAGCCGAGACTAAAAACCCTCCAAGAAGAAAGCCATGCATCTGAATAGTATCCACAATCCACTCACGTCAACTCCTGCTTCCTCCAAAGAGCTTTCCTGGGTTGGTCAGATATCTCTGGGGACAGATATCCCTCGGTCCTTGGTTCTGCGTGAGAAAGAATTCACGCCAAGGCCTGTTTGTGATCCAAGTGAGGTTTACGAGAGTTAGCGAGGTATGGTGGGCAACCCTGGTCGATCTCAGTGGCTGAATTGAATATACTTGTCCTAGGTGGGTCGATGCAGGTGCAGCGCCCACCCAGGTGGACCTGCCCTTCCTGGCCGGAAACCTGGACCTCTGAGCACACACAGTGTGCCAATCCTTCCTGGGCCGCTAACTGGGCCCTCTGAGCATGTGTAATGAACAGCCCAGTCCCTATGCTAGCTACCTAACATTTCCACCCTGAAGAGATATGGACCCAAATCTTTGGGGTACTGGGCGACGACATCTCTCGCTACTTCCTGCTTGTTAAAGGGGCGAAGTGGGGCTTTGGGTACACACCCTTCCTGCTCTGCTGGGAGGGCTTGTCCATTCAGCGCTAAGATGGATAAGGTTGAAGTGGTCCAGGAGATGGTTGTCCTGGAGCTGGCACACTTGGATTAGGGGCCTTGGTAACTTGAGAACTTCTGGGAAAACCAACAAACGCACAAAAGGGTGAACAGTTAAATGAGACAAGGCTAGGATTGTGAGGTGGGAGTGCCCTTGAAAGTAGGTGAGTATCACAGGAAGTAAGTAAAAATATTAGGATTATCAGGCATGTGTGTTTGTTCATTCTAAGTACCGGCATGGGGGTAAAAGCATTCACAATTTCCCCTAGGGGGTTCCAGGGTTTGGGCACTACTGGGTGCAGTGGGATCACAGCTTCACTTATGATCCTAAGGCATTGGCTCCTCTGATAAGAACCATCCTTCTTTTTAACCCTATAACGCCTCACTTAAATTTTTGGGCCAAAAAAAATTTCGTTTTTATTCATTACTTTCATAGTTATCAATATACATACATTTATATTCATTTGAATAAATGTTAGGGAAAGGTCACGCTCGGCGTTATAGGGTTAATTTGTAATATTGGGATACTACAGGCGGAGTCAACAGGGAGCAAAAGTAGAGTAACTGCCTGTGTCATTTTTAATTTTCTCAGGTTCCATCTGAGTAAAAGGCTTGTACATTATCCGGGGACCAAATGCCCCTGGTGCCTCTACTAGGGCTAGAATATTGAGGGAGGGTTCAGGGCTGGGAGAATAGTGACCTGAAGTGCAGGATCCCTTAGCGCAGTGGTCCTCAAATTGTTTACACAGGGGCCCAGTTCATTGTCCCTCCGACCGTTGGAGGGCCAGACTATGGTTTTCAAAAAACCTATGAACAAATTCCTATGCACACTGCACGAGTCGGCTTCTAAGCAGGACAGGCAGTGGCAGCAAAAACACCCTGAGGGTGGGATAAAAGGCATCGCGCCACATGTGCCCCACGGACCACAGTTTGAGGACGCCTGCCTTAGGGATTCCTTGGTGCACTGGGGATGAAATTCTCCTACTGCTCCTCGAGAGGAGAAATGCTCTAAGTTCTGGCATCTCCGCCCACTTTCCCTGCACTCTACCGAACTGTTCCCGGTGAATCACGGTTGGAAGGGAAAGTGTACCATTCTCTGCCCACCATTCTCTTTTCTCAAAACGATGCTGTGGCCAAATAGAGTTGCAAAGTGAATCTATCAGCTTTTTTTTGCCCAGCCTCTCTATATCAACTCTATCCCAATTGGACAGGATTCATTCAAGGGGGCAATTCCTGAGCATCAAGCTGCTAAGTCCCATCTAGAAAGCACAAAACAAGGAGGCGATTGAGAGCTTGCTGCCTCCAGGTCAATAACCCCCACTTGAGAGCGCACCCCTGGGTTGCCCTGAATCTCATGCGTCAGCCCGAGGGATGGGGTCAAGGACCAGTCGCCGAGGGCGACCTTTAGGTCCAACCATTTTTCTGGACTACAGTCTAGGAGGACCACTGCTTGGGATGGCCCCAAGGCCCTCCAAGACGTATGCTGGCAGGGCTGACGCTCAAATCTCTAAAGGGAAGGGACACGTGGCAGCTCAGGGAACCTTCAGGGAAACGGAAATTTCTGGCTGGAACATCATGGCAGAGGAACTGTGTATTAAGTTAAGAGCTGTCCCCAAAAGTGCCTGAAGCAGCATCACTGAAAGCCTAAAGGTAACAGTGACTCCGCCTAGGCTTCCGAACGCCTTTGGCATAAGCGTGGGCAACGGAAAACCAGTCTGTAACAAGGAACAAACCTAAACTGGAAGAACACTAGCCCTATAACGCCTCAGCTTTTAAATCCAGGATATTTTTTTTTTTTGGTTTTTATTCTTTACTTTCATACTTATCAATATATATGGCATTCAAAATATATTTTAAAAGCATAAAATTTTCAGTGTTTTTGAAATGTGACCAAGTAGTCACATTTATAATTTGGGTACCAGATACGTTTTCATTAAGAATTATGACAATTTTGTGCTTGGCGTTAGAGGGCTAGAGCAGCTTGTTTGAAAAATCAGGAAAAAGGCAAAGAGAATGGAGGGGAAAGGGAAACTTTTGGCTCCCGGGACAAGGCAGGGCTAACTCCCAGGCCTCTTCACCCAGCTCCCTAGGCAGCGCCCTTCCACATGTTTGGACTGGTGGGTGCCATCTTGGCCAGGGTCACAGACCCTGTTACCTCTCGGCTACAATGGCGACAGTGTAGGATCTCTGGGAAAAGCTGAAACAGCTTTGACAAGAGTGAAGCCACTTGGGGTTCACAGAAGCCACCATGAAAAGAAACTTAAGTAGCTAGGAAGTGTAAATCAACTAGCTGATATTAGGGAGGTAGGCTGTGCAGATATCGCCCAAGGGAATGTCACGGAGGAAATGGATGTTCAGAAGGCTTGCGAGAACGACCAGAGCCATTTTGGTTCAACTAAGAATGGCTAACCCTAATACCCCGCTTCTCACTCTGCCTGCTTGCACACATGCACATTGCAAAAGTTTTAAAACCCTTGGGAAATTCGACTCGGGGCTGCTCAGACTCCTCTCAAGAGGGCTGACGGAGCCTGCTCAGGAAATAAAACTTTTTCTGTTGAACTTGCTGACGGTGTGAGTTGTTCTTTTCTGGGAATGGACAGTGGCTACAACATTTCAAGGTGCACCGAGCTCCGACTGCCACTGTCTGGGCCTGCATAGAAAGGAGACCACCTGTACAGGAGGGCTCTCCCCAGAACTAGGGGATTTCTGATTACTCTAGGCCAGGGGTCCTTAAACTCCTTAAACCGGCACCAGTTCTCTGTCCCTCCACCCGTTGGAGGGCCAGACTACAGTTTAAAAAAAAAACTAAGAACAAATTCCAAGACACACTGCACACATCTAATTGTGGAGTTAAAAAACAAACCAACAAACGGGGCACAAACACCCGGCGGACAGGATCAATGTCCTCGGCAGTCCCTATGTGGCCTGCAGTCTGTTGTTTGAAGACCCCTGCTCTAGGCACTCACAAAGAGCATGTGGGTTCAACCGAAAGCCTGGAGACTCCGCAATTGTTTTAAAGGTGATTGGGCAGAAGGAGTCCCCGATGGGCCCACGCTAGACTCGTTTTCCCTTCCCCTATTTCTCAGAAGTCATAGACCTGTTTCTGGGCAACCAGGAACCCTGATTTGTTCTCTAAAATTAATGGGGGTTGGGTGTTGGGTGTTGGGGATTGGGGGTTGGGGGTTGAGGGTTGAGGGTTGAGGGTTAGGGTTGAGGGTTAGGTTTAGGGTTAGAAAAATAAATAAATAAATAAAATTGATGTGTGACTTGAATGGGGCACTAATTAGCCATCATATATAAAAGACTTACTTCCTCCCCCAACAGAATGGGTTCTTTTCCCCCAAGATTTCAGGAAACATGTCATGACCGGGAAAGACAACTGGTCCAAGTTCCTAAAGCCCCCAAGGTGAAGGCCGTCCCTCCCCTCCCCTCCCCTCCCCATCCCCGTCCTCTTTATCCCACTTTGCAGGAGGACTCGGGGAGCGGGAGAGCTGGCTTAAGACCCATTTTGACCACTGCCTGCCTATCAGTTCATGGGGGGCCCGAGAGAGAAATACCACCCCTTTTAAAGTCACCCAACACGTGCACTAGGGCTGGCATGTCCTCTCCACCCCCCAGAAGGATCACTGGGCAGCAGCATTCTCTGCTTAAGGCAAGCAGCCCCTAAACCTGGGGAAACCCCCCTCATCCCTCTTTGCGACTATGTCCCCTTTTCTTCCAGGGATTGCATAATTGGAATCAACAACCCCCCTCGTCTGACAAACCACAAGGTCTGATTTCTTTGCTAGACAAGCTTTTCCACATGCATCAGCCCACCTCAGACAAGTTCCAGCCACTTTTCCAGGTGCTGTTCACAACAGAGGAACGGGAGCCCTTCCAGAGAGAGGCCCAGAAAGCAGTCAATAGACCTGATGGTCAGCCAGTGGGCACTCCCCACTGGAGAGAAACTCTTTTTGCCACTCCACGAATAATGTGGGACCCAATCTCCCAGTAAGGTCCCGAGGGCTTAACCAGGTATCACCAGCTTCTCTTGCAGGGCCTCCACAGGACAGCTAGGAAACCTATGCATTTTTCTAAGGTCAGTGAGAATTTTCAGGCGCCTACAAGAGAATGTCTGCCTGCCTGCCTGCCTGCCTGACTGTCTGCCTTTTTAGAGTGGCTGATGGAAGCCTGTGTTCTTTGTACCCCCAAGGACCCAGAGGCCCCCGAGAACAAGAGGGCAATAAGTATTGCCTTTATTACTCAGCCCGCCTCAGACATGAAAAAGAAATGGGAAGCATTTGAAGGGAACAATCTTAGTGATTTGGTAGAAGTGTCTCAGTGGGTGTATCACAACACAGATGACCCTACCACGACAGAGACAAAGAAATAGCTAAAATACTAAGAATTGCCATGAGACACACCAGAGACTCAGGAAAAGAGATCATGGCCCACCCTCGGAGAGACTGACCTGTGGCACCTCCAAGACCCGAGGAAGGTAGGATCCATGTTGGGGGTTAAGTGGTAGGGGGTAGGTGGTAGGGGTTAAAGGTTAGGGGTTAGGGTTAGGGGTTAGGGGAGGGGATTGGGCGTTGGGGGTTTAGGTAACGTTTAGGGTAAGGTTTTAGGGTAAGGCTAAGGGTAGAGGTAAAGGTTTAGTGTAAGGGTTTAGGGTAAGGTTTTAGGGTAAGGGTAAGAGTAAGGATAACGGCAAGGGTAAGGGTTTAAGGGTAAGGGCAAGTGTAAGGGCAAGGGTTTAGGGGTAAGGACAAGGGCAAGGTTTTAGGGGTAAGGGCAAGGTCAAGGACAAGGGTTTAGGGGTAAGGGCAAGGGAAAGATCAAGGCAAAAGGTAACGGTTTAGGGGTAAGGGCAAGGGCAAGGGTTTAGGGGTAAGGGCAAGGGAAAGGTTTAGGGCTAAGGGCAAGAGCAAGGGCAAGGGCAAGGACAAGGGTTTAGCGGTAAGGGAAGGGCAAGGGCAAGGTTTTAGGGGCAAGGGTAAGGGCAAGGGCAAGGGTTTAGGGGCAAGGGCAAGGGCAAGGGTTATGGGGCAAGGGCAAGGGTTTAGGGGCAAGGGCAAAGGGTTAGAGGCAAGGACAAGGGCAAGGGTTTAGGGGCAAGGTCAAGAGTTTAGTGGAAAGGGATTAGGGGCAGTGAGAGGTTCAATGGTTTATGGGCAAGGGTTTTGGGGCAGGGGCAGGGGCAAGGGTTGAGGGGAGGGGAAAGGGCTTAGTGGCAGGGACAAGGGCTTCGGGGCAGGGGCAGGGGCAAGGGCTTAGGGGCAGGGGCAGGGGCAAGGGCTTAATGGGAGGGGCAGGGGCAAGGGCTTAGTGGCAGGGTGGGGGGAAGGGCTTAGTGGCATGGGCAGGGGCAAGGCTTAGGGGCTGGGGCAGGGGCAAGGAATTAGGGGCAGGGGCAAGGGCAAGGTCTTCGGGGCAGGGGCAGGGGCAAGGGCTTAGGGGCAGTGGCAGGGGCAAAGGCTTAGCGGCAGGGGCAGGGGCAAGGGCTTAGGCGCAGGGGCAGGGGCAAGTGCTTTGGGGCAGGGGCAGAAGCAAGGGCTTAGGGGCAGGGGCAGGGGCAAAGGCTTAGTGGCAGGGGCAGGGGCTAGGGCTTAGGGGCAGGGGAAGGGGCAAGGGCTTAGGGGCAGGGAAGGGGCAAGGACTTAGGGGCAGGGGCAAGGGCTTAGTGGCAGGGGCAAGGCTTAGGGGCTGGGGCAGGGGCAAGGAATTAGGGGCAGGGGCAAGGGCAAGGTCTTCGGGGCAGAGGCAGGGGCAAGGGCTTTGGGGCAGTGGAAGGGGCAAGGGCTTAGGGGCAGGGGCAGGGGCTAGGGCTTAATGGGAGGGGCAGGGGCAAGGGCTTAGTGGCAGGGTGGGGGGAAGGGATTAGTGGCAGGTGCAGGGACATGGGCTTATGGGCAAGGGCAGGGGCAGGGGCTTAGCGGCAGGGGCAGGGGCAAGGGCTTAGGGGCAGGGGCAGGGGATTAGGGGCAGGGGCAGGGGCAAGTCTTAGGGGCAAGTGCAAGGGCTTAGGGGCAGGGGCAAGGGCTTAGGGGCAAGCACAAGGGCTTATGGCAAGGGCAAGGGCTTAGGGGCAAAGGCAAAGGCTTAGGGGCAAGGGTAAGGGCTTAGGGGCAAGGTCAAGGGTTTAGGGCAAGGGCAAGGGCGTAGGGGAAAGGGCAAGGGCTTAGGGGCAAGAGCATGGGCTTAGGGGCTAGGGCAAGGATTTAGGTGCAAGGGCAAGGGCTTAAGGGCAAGGGAAAGGGCTTAAGGCAAGGGCAGGGACTTAGCGGCTAGGGCAGTGGCTTAGGGGCAAGGGCAAGGGCTTAGGGGCAAGGGTTTAAGGGCCGAGGTAAGGGCAAGGGCTTAGGGGAAAGGGTAAAGCGCAGCGGCAAGGGCAAGGGTTTAGGGGCAAGGGTTTAGGGGCAGGGGCAGCGGCAAGGGTTTAGGGGCAAGGGTTTAGGGACAAGGGTTAAGGGGCAGGGGCAGGGGCAAGGGTTTAGGGGAGGGGCAAGGGATTAGTGGCAGGGGCAAGGGCTTAGGGGCAGGGGCAGGGGCAAGGAATTAGGGGCAGGGGCAGGAGCAAGAGTTTGGGGGTAGGGGCAGGGGCAAAGGCTTAGGGGCAGGAGCAGGGCAGGGGCTAGGGCTTAGGGGCAGGGGAAAGGGCAAGGGCTTAGGGGCAGGGGAAGGGGCAAGGGCTTAAGGGGAGGGGCAGGGGTAAGGGCTTAGTGGCAGGGTGGGGGCAAGGCCTTAGTGGAAGGTGCAGGGACATGGGCTTAGGGGCAGGGGCAGGGGCTTGGGGGCAGGGGCAAGAGCTTAGGGGCAGGGGCAGGGGCAAGGGATTAGGTGCAGGGGCAGGGGCAAGTCTTAGGGGCAAGGGCAAGGGCTTAGGAGCAGGGCAGGGGCAAGGGCTTAGAGGCAGGGGCAAGGGCTTAGGGGCAAGCACAAGGGCTTATAGCAAGGGCAAGGGCTTAGGGGCAAGGGCAAGGGGTTAGGGGCAAGGGTAAGGGCTTAGGGGCAAGGGCTTAGGGGCAAGGGCAAGGGCGTAGGGGAAAGGGCAAGGGCTTAGGGGCAAGAGCACCGGTTTAGGGGCAAGGGAAAGGATTTAGGTGCAAGGGCAAGGGCTTAAGGCAAGGTCAAGGGCTTAGGGGCAAGGGCAGTGGCTTAGGCGCAAGGGTTTAGGGGCAGAGGCAAGGGCAAGGGTTTAGGGGCAATGGTTTAGGGGCAGGGTCAGGGGCAAGGGTTTAGGGGCAAAAGTTTAGGGGCAGGGGCAGGTGCAAGGGTTTAGGGGAGGGGCAAGGGCTTAGTGGCAGGGAAAAGGGCTTAGGGGCAGTGGCAGGGGCAAGGACTTAGCGGCAGGGGCAAGGGCAAGGGCTTCGGGGCAGGGGCAAGGGCTTAGGCGCAGGGTCAGGGACAAGAGCTTAGGGGCAGGGGTAAGGGTAAAGTCTTAGGGGCAGGGGCAGGGGCTAGGGCTTAGGGGCAGGGGAAGGGACAAACTTAGGGGCAGGGGCAGGGGCAAGGGCTTAGGGGGAGGGGCAAGGGCAAGGGCATAATGGCAGGGTGGGGGCAAGGGCTTAGTGGCAGGGGCATGGACATGGGCTTAGGGACCGGGGCAGGAGCAGGGGCTTAGGGGCAGAGGTAGGGGCAGTGGCTTATGGGCAGAGGCAGGGGCTTAAGGGCAAGGGTAAGGGCTTAGGGGCAAGGGCAAGGGCTTAGGGGCAAGGGCAAGGGCGTAGGGTAAAGGGCAAGGGCTTAGGGGCAAGAGCATGGGCTTAGGGGCTAGGGCAAGGATTTAGGTGCAAGGGCAAGGGCTTAAGGGCAAGGGAAAGGGCTTAAGGCAAGGTCAAGGGCTTAGGGGCCAGGGCAGTGGCTTAGGGGGAAGGATTTAGGGGCAGAGGCAAGGGCAAGGGTTTAGGGGCAATGGTTTAGGGGCAGGGTCAGGGGCAAGGGTTTGGGGGAAAAGGTTTACGGGCAGGGGCAAGGGTTTAGGGGAGGGGCAAGGGCTTAGTGGCAGGGAAAAAGGCTTAGGGGCAGTGGCAGGTGCAAGGACTGAGGGGCAGGGGCAAGGGCAAGGGCTTCGGGGCAGGGGCAGGGGCAAGGGCTTAGGGGCAGGGGAAGGGACAATGGATTAGGGGCAGGGGCAGGGGCAAGGGCTTAGGGGCAAGGGCTTCTGGAAGGGCAAGGGGTTAGGGGAAATAGCAAGAGCTTAGCGGCAAGGGCAAGGGCTTTGGTGCAAAGGAAAGGCTTAGGGGCAAGGGCAAGGGCAAGGGCAAGGGTTTAGGGGCAAGGTTTTAGGGACAGGGGAAAGGGTTAAGGGGCAGGGGCCGGGGCAAGGGCTTAGGGGCTGGGGAAGGGGCAAGGGATTGGACAGGGGCAAAGGTAAGGGCTTAGGGGCAGGGGCAGAGGCAGGGCTTAGCGACAGGTGCAAGGGCAAGGGCTTAGGGGCAGGGACAGGGGCAAGGGCTTAGGGGCAGGAGCAAGGGCTTAGGGGCAGTGGCAGGGACAGGGGCAAGGGCTTAGGGCAGTGGCAAGGGCTTAGGGGCAGGGGCAGTGGCAAGAGCTTAGGGGCAGTGGCAGGGGCAGGAAGGGCTTAGCGGTAAGGCAGGGGCAAGTTCATAGGGGCACGGGCAGGGGCAATGGCTTTGGGGCAGGGTCAGGGGCAAGGGCTTAGAGGCAGGGGCAGGGGCAATGGCTCTGGGGCAGTGACAGGTGCATGGGCTTAGGGGTAGGGGCAAGGGCCTAGGGCAATGGCAAGTGCTTAGGGGCAGGGGCAGGGGCAATGACATATGGGCAGGGGCAAGGATTTAGGGGCAGGGTCAAGGGCAAGGGCTTAGTGGCAGGGGAAGGGGCAAGGGTTTAGGGGCAGCGGCAGGGGCAAGTTCTTAGGGGCAGGGGCAATGTCTTCGGGGCTGGGTCAGGGGCAAGGGCTTAGGGGCAGGCCAGGGACATTGGCTCTGGGTCAGTGACAGGGGCATGGGCTTAGGGGCAGGGGCAGTGGAAAGAGCTTAGGGGCAGGGGCAAGGGATAAGGGGCAGGGGCAAGGGCAAGGGCTTAGGGGCAAGGTCAAGGGCTTAGGGGGAAGGGCTTAGGGGCAATGGCAAGCGCTTAGGGGCAAGAGCAAGAGTTAGGGAAAAGGGCAAGAGCAAAGGATTGCGGCAAAAGCAAGTGGTTAGCGGCAAAGACAAGGGCTTAGGGGCAAGGGCAAGGGCTTAGGGGCAAGGGCAAGGGCTTAGGGGCAAGAACAAGGGCTTAGGGGCAAGTGCAAGGGCTTAGGGGCAAGGGCAAGGGCTTAGGGAAGGGGCAAGGGATTAGGGACAAGGGCAAGGGCTTAGCGGCAAGGGTTTAGGGGCAGGGGCAAGGTCAAGGGTTTAGGGGCAAGGGTTTAGGGGCAGGGGCAGGGGCAAGGGTTTAGGGGCAGGGGAAGGGGCAAGGGCTTAGGGGCAGGGGCAGGGGAAGGGCTTAAAGGGAGGGGCAGGGGCAAGGGCTTAGTGGCAGGGTGGGGGAAAGGGCTTAGTGGCAGGTGCAGGGACATGGGCGCAGGGGCAGGGGCAGGGGATTAGGAGCAGGGGCAAGGACTTAGGGGCAGGGGCAGGGGCAAAGGCTTAGGGGGAGGGGCAGGGGCAAGGGCATAATGGCAGGGTGGGGGCAAGGGCTTAGTGGCAGGGGCATGGACATGGGCTTAGGGACCAGGGCAGGGGCAGGGGCTTAGGGGCAGAGGTAGGGGCAGTGGCTTAGGGGCAGAGGCAGGGGCTTAGGAGCAGGGAAGGGGTAAGGGCTTAGGGGCAGGGGCAGTGGCAAGGGCTTAGATGCAGGCGTAAGGGCAAGGGCCTAGGGGCAGGGACAGGGGCAAGGGCTTAGGACCAGGGGTAAGGGCAAGGGCTTAGGGCAGGGTCAGGGGCAAGGGCTTATGGACAGGGTCAAGGGCTTAGGGGCAAGCGCAAGGGCTAATGGCAAGGGCAAGGGCTTAGGGGCAAGGGCAAGGACTTAGGGGCAAGGGCAAGTGCTTAGGGGCAATGGCAAAGGCTTAGGGGCAAGGGCAAGGGCTTAAGGGCTAGGGCAAGGGCTTAGGTGCAAGCGCAAGTACTTAGGGGACAGGACAAGGGCTTAGGGGCAATGGCAAGGGCTTAGGGGCAAGGGCTTCTGGAAGGGCAAGGGGTTAGGGGAAATGGCAAGAGCTTAGCGGCAAGGGCAAGGGCTTAGGGTCCAAGGCAAAGGCTTAGGGGCAAGGGCAAGGGCAATGGCAAGGGTTTAGGGGCAAGGTTTTAGGGACAGGGGAAAGGGTTAAGGGGCAGGGGCCAGGGCAAGGGCTTAGGGGCTGGGGAAGGTGCAAGGGATTGGACAGGGGCAAAGGCAAGGGCTTAGGGGCAGGGGCAGAGGCAGGGCTTAGCGACAGGTGCAAGGGCAAGGGCTTAGGGGTAGGGGCAGGGGCAAGGGCTTAGGGGCAGGCGCAAGGGCTTAGGGGCAGTGGCAGGGACAGGGGCAAGGGCTTAGTGGCAGTGGCAAGGACTTAGGGGCAGGGGCAGTGGCAAGAGCTTAGGGGCAGCGGCAGGGGCAGGAAGGGCTTAGCGGTAAGGCAGGGGCAATTTCATAGGGGCACGGGCAGGGGCAATGGCTTCGGGGCAGGGTCAGGGGCAAGGGCTTAGAGGCAGGGGCAGGGGCAATGGCTCTGGGGCAGTGACAGGGGCATGGGCTTAGGGGCAGGGGCAAGGGCTTAGGGCAAGGGCAAGTGCTTTGGGGCAGCGGCAGGGGCAATGAATTATGGGCAGGGGCAAGGATTTAGGGGCAGGGGCAAGGGCAAGGGCTTAGTGGCAGGGGAAGGGGCAAGGGCTTAGGGGCAGCAGCAGGGGCAAGTTCTTAGTGGCAGGGGCAATGTCTTCGGGGCAGGGGCAGGGGCAAGGGCTTAGGGGCAGGCCAGGGACATTGGCTCTGGGGCAGTGACAGGGGCATGGGCTTAGGGGCAGGGGCAGTGGAAAGAGCTTAGGGGCAGGGGCAAGGGATAAGGGGCAGGGGCAAGGGCTTAGGGGCAAGGGCAAGAGCTTAGGGAAAAGGGCAAGAGCAAAGGATTGTGGCAAAAGCAAGTGGTTAGCGGCAAAGACAAGGGCTTAGGGGCAAGGGCAAGGGCTTAGGGGCAAGGGCAAGGGCTTAGGGGCAAGAACAAGGGCTTAGGGGCAAGTGCAAGGGCTTAGGGGCAAGGGCAAGGGCTTAGGGAAGGGGCAAGGGATTACGGACAAGGACAAGGTCTTAGGGGCAAGGGTTTAGGGGCAGGGGCAAGGTCAAGGGTTTAGGGGCAAGGGTTTAGGGGCAGGGGCAGGGGCAAGGGTTTAGGGGCAGGGGAAGGGGCAAGGGCTTAGGGGCAGGGGCAGGGGAAGGGCTTAAAGGGAGGGGCAGGGGCAAGGGCTTAGTGGCAGGGTGGGGGAAAGGGCTTAGTGGCAGGTGCGGGGGACATGGGCGCAGTGGCAGGGGCAGGGGATTAGGAGCAGGGGCAAGGACTTAGGGGGAGGGGCAGGGGAAAGGGATTAGGGGCTGGGGCAGATGCAAGTCTTAGGGGTAAGGGCAAGGGCTTAGGGGAAAGGACAAGGGTTAAGGACAAGGTTAAGAGCAAGGGATTGGGGCAAGGGCAAGGGATTAGGGGCAGGGGGAGGGGCAAGGGCTTAAGGGGAGTGGCAGGGGCAAGTGCTTAGTGGCAGGGTGGGGGCAAGGGCTTAGTGGCAGGTGCAGGGACATGGGCTTATGGGCAAGGGCAAGGGCAGGGGCTTAGGGGCAGGGGCAGGGGCAAGGGCTTAGGGGCAGGGGCAAGGGCAGGGTCTTAGGGGCAGGGGCAGGGGCAAGGGCTTAGGGTCAGGGGCAAGGGATTAGCGGCAGGGGCAGGGGCAAGTCTTAGGGGCAAGTGCATGGGCTTAGGTGCAGGGCAGGGGCAATGGCTTAGGGGCAGGGGCAAGGGCAAGGGCTTAGCGGCAGGGGAAGGGGCAAGGGCTTAGGGGCAGCGGCAGGGGCAAGTTCTTAGGGGCAGGGGCAATGTCTTCGGGGCAGGGGCAGGGGCAAGGGCTTAGGGGCAGGCCAGGGACAATGGCTCTGGGGCAGTGACAGGGGCATGGCCTAGGGGCAAAGGCAAAGGCTTAGGGGCAAGGGCAAGGGCAAGGGTTTAGGGGCAAGGTTTTAGGGACAGGGGAAATGGTTAAGGGGCAGGGGCCGGGGCAAGGGCTTAGGGGCTGGGGAAGGTGCAAGGGATTGGACAGGGGCAAAGGCAAGGGCTTAGGGGCAGGGGCAGAGGCAGGGCTTAGCGACAGGTGCAAGGGCAAGGGCTTAGGGGCAGGGGCAGGGGCAAGGGCTTAGGGGCAGGCGCAAGGGCTTAGGGGCAGTGGCAGGGACAGGGGCAAGGGCTTAGGGGCAGTGGCAAAGGCTTAGGGACAGGGGCAGTGGCAAGAGCTTAGGGGCAGCGGCAGGGGCAGGAAGGGCTTAGCGGTAAGGCAGGGGCAATTTCATAGGGGCACGGGCAGGGGCAATGGCTTCGGGGCAGGGTCAGGGGCAAGGGCTTAGAGGCAGGGGCAGGGGCAATGGCTCTGGGGCAGTGACAGGTGCATGGGCTTAGGGGCAGGGGCAAGGGCTTAGGGCAAGGGCAAGTGCTTTGGGGCAGCGGCAGGGGCAATGACTTATGGGCAGGGGCAAGGATTTAGGGGCAGGGGTAAGGGCAAGGGCTTAGGGGCAGGGGCAGGGGCAAGGGCTTAGGGGCAGGCGCAAGGGCTTAGGAGCAGTGGCAGGGACAGGGGCAAGGGCTTAGGGGTAGTGGCAAAGGCTTAGGGACAGGGGCAGTGGCAAGAGCTTAGGGGCAGCGGCAGGGGCAGGAAGGGCTTAGCGGTAAGGCAGGGGCAATTTCATAGGGGCACGGGCAGGGGCAATGGCTTCGGGGCAGGGTCAGGGGCAAGGGCTTAGAGGCAGGGGCAGGGGCAATGGCTCTGGGGCAGTGACAGGTGCATGGGCTTAGGGGCAGGGGCAAGGGCTTAGGGCAAGGGCAAGTGCTTTGGGGCAGCGGCAGGGGCAATGACTTATGGGCAGGGGCAAGGATTTAGGGGCAGGGGCAAGGGCAAGGGCTTAGTGGCAGGGGAAGGGGCAAGGGCTTAGGGGCAGCGGCAGGGGCAAGTTCTTAGGGGCAGGGGCAATGTCTTCGGGGCAGGGGCAGGGGCAAGGGCTTAGGGGCAGGCCAGGGACATTGGCTCTGGGGCAGTGACAGGGGCAAGTTCTTAGTGGCAGGGGCAGTGGAAAGAGCTTAGGGGCAGGGGCAAGGGATAAGGGGTAGGGGCAAGGGCTTAGGCGCAATGGCAAGCGCTTAGGGGCAAGGGAAAGAGCTTGGGAAAAGGGCAAGAGCAAAGGATTGCGGCAAAAGCAAGTGGTTAGCGGCAAAGACAAGGGCTTAGGGGCAAGGGCAAGGGCTTAGGGGCAAGGGCAAGGGCTTAGGGGCAAGAACAAGGGCTTAGGGGCAAGTGCAAGGGCTTAGGGGCAAGGGCAAGGGCTTAGGGAAGGGGCAAGGGATTAGGGACAAGGGCAAGGGCTTAGCGGCAAGGGTTTAGGGGCAGGGGCAAGGTCAAGGGTTTAGGGGCAAGGGTTTAGGGGCAGGGGCAGGGGCAAGGGTTTAGGGGCAGGGGAAGGGGCAAGGGCTTAGGGGCAGGGGCAGGGGAAGGGCTTAAAGGGAGGGGCAGGGGCAAGGGCTTAGTGGCAGGGTGGGGGAAAGGGCTTAGTGGCAGGTGCAGGGACATGGGCGCAGGGGCAGGGGCAGGGGATTAGGAGCAGGGGCAAGGACTTAGGGGCAGGGGCAGGGGCAAGGGATTAGGGGCTGGGGCAGGCGCAAGTCTTAGGGGCAAGGGCAAGGGCTTAGGGGAAAGGACAAGGGTTTAAGGACAAGGTTAAGAGCAAGGGATTGGGGCAAGGGCAAGGGATTAGCGGCAAGGACAAGGGCTTATGGGCAGGGGGAGGGGCAAGGGCTTAAGGGGAGGGGCAGGGGCAAGTGCTTAGTGGCAGGTTCAGGGACATGGGCTTATGGGCAAGGGCAAGGGCAGGGGCTTAGGGGCAGGGGCAGGGACATGGGCTTATGGGCAAGGGCAAGGGCAGGGTCTTAGGGGCAGGGGCAGGGGCAAGGGCTTAGGGTCAGGGGCAAGGGATTAGGGGCAGGGGCAGGGGCAAGGCTTAGGGGCAAGTGCATGGGCTTAGGTGTAGGGCAGGGGCAATGGCTTAGGGGCAGGGGCAAGGGCAAGGGCTTAGCGGCAGGGGTAGGGTCAAGGGCTTAGGGGCAGCTGCAGGGGCAAGTTCTTAGGGGCAGGGGCAATGTCTTCGGGGCAGGGGCAGGGGCAAGGGCTTAGGGGCAGGCCAGGGACAATGGCTCCTTGGCAGTGACAGGGGCATGGGCTTAGGGGCAGGGGCAGGGGCAAGAGCTTAGGGGCAGGGGCAAGTGATTAGTGGCAGGGGCAAGGTCTTAGGGGCAAGGGCAAGGGCAAGAGCTTAGGGACAAGGGCAAGAGCAAAGGATTGCGACAAGAGCAAGTGGTTAGCGGCAAGGACAAGGGCTTAGGGGCAAGGGCAAGGGCTTAGGGGCAAAGGCAAGGGCTTAGGGGCAAGAGCAAGGGCTTAGGGGCAAGAGCAAGGGCTTAGGGGCAAGGGCAAGGGCTTAGGGAAGGGGCAAGGGATTAGGGACAAGGGCAAGGGATTAGGGGCAAGGGCAAGGTCTAAGGGGCAAGGGCAAGGCCTTAGGGGCAAGGGTTTAGTGGCAGGGGCAGGGGCAAGGGCTTTGGGGCAGGGGCAGGGGAAAGGTCTTAGAAGCAGGGGAAGGGGCAAGGGTTTCGGGGCAGGGGCAGGGGCAGGGTAAGGGGCTTAGGGGCAGAGGCAGGGGCACTGGCTTAGGGGTAGGGGCAGGGGCTAGGGCTTAGAGGCAGTGTGGGGCAATGGCCAGTGGCAGGGGCAGGGGCAAGGGTTTAGGGGTAGGGGCAGGGCAAGGGCTTAGGGGCAGGGGCAGGGGCTTAGGGGCATGGGCAAGGATTTAGGTGCAAGGGCAAGGGCTTTAGGGCAAGGGAAAGGGCTTTAGGCAAGGGCAAGGGCTAGGGGAGTGGCTTAGGGGCAAGGGCAAGGGCTTAGGGGCAAGGGTTTAAGGGCCGAGGCAAGGGCAAGGGCTTAGGGGCTAGGGTTTAGGGGCAGCGGCAAGGGCAAGGGTTTAGGGGCAAGGGTTTAGGGGCAGGGGCAGGGGCAAGGGTTTAGGGGCAAGGGTTTAGGGGAGGGGCAAGGGCTTAGTGGCAGGGGCAAGGGCTTAGGGGCAGGGGCAGGGGCAAGGAATTAGGGGCAGGGGCAAGGGCAAGTTCTTCGGGGCAGGGGCAGGGGCAAGGGCTTAGGGGCAGTGGCAGGGGCAAAGGCTTACGCGAATGGGCCGGGGCAAGGTCTTAAGGGGAGAGGCAGGGGAATGGGCTTAGTGGCAGGGTGGGGGCAAGGGCTTAGTGGCAGATTCAGGGACATGGACTTAGGGGCAGGGGCAGGGGCTTAGGGGCAGGGCCAAGGGCTTTGGGGCAGGGGCAGGGACAATGGATTAGGGGCAGGGGCAGGGGCAAGTCTTAGGGGCAAGGGCAAGGGCTTAGGAGCAGGGCAGGGGCAAGGGCTTAGGGGCAGGGGCAAGGGTTTAGGGGCAAACGCAAGGGCTTATAGCAAGGACAAGGGCTTAGGGGAAAGGGCAAGGGCTTAGGGGAAAGGGCAAGGTCTTAGGGGCAAAGGAAAGGCTTAGGGGCAAGGGTAAGGGCTTAGGGGCAAGGGCAAGGGCTTAGGGGCAAGGGCAAGGGCTTAGGGGCAAGGGCAAGGGCGTAGGGGAAAGGGCAAGGGCTTAGGGTCAAGAGCACGGGTTTAGGGGCAAGGGAAAGGATTTAGGTGCAAGGGCAAGGGCTTAAGGGCAAGGGAAAGGACTTAGGGCAAGGTCAAGGACTTAGAGGCAAGGGCAGTGGCTTAGGAGCAAGGGTTTAGGGGCAGAGGCAAGGGCAATGGTTTAGGGGCAGGGTCAGGGGCAAGGGTTTAGGGGCAAAGGTTTAGGGGCAGGGGCAAGGGCTTAGTGGCAGGGAAAAGGGCTTAGGGGCAGTGGCAGGGGCAAAGGCTTAGGGGTAGGGCCAGGGGCAAGGGCTAAGGCGCAGGGGCAGGGGCAAGGGCTTAGGAGCAGGGGCAGGAGCAAGAGTTTAGGGGCAGGGGCAGGGGCAGGGGCAAAGTCAAGGTCTTCGGGGCAAGGGCAGGGGCAAGGGCTTAGGGGTAGTGGCAGGGGCAAAGGCTTAGGCGAAGGGGCAGGGGCAAAGGCTTTAGGTCAGGGGCAGGAGCAAGAGTTTAGGGCAGGGGCAGGGGCAAAGGCTTAGGGGCAGGGGCAGGGGCAAGGGCTTAAGGGGAGAGGCAGGGGCAAGGGCTTAGTGGCAGGGTGGGGGCAATGGCTTAGTGGCAGGTGCAGTGACATGGGCTTAGGGGCAGGGGCAGGGTCTTAGGGTCTGGGGCAAGGGCTTAGGGGCAGGGCCCGGGGCAAGTCTTAGGGGCAAGGGCAAGGGCTTAGGATCAGGGCAGGGCCAAGGGCTTAGGGGTAGGAGCAAGGGCTTAGGGGCAAGCTCAAGGGCTTAGGGGAAAGGGCAAGGTCTTAGGGGCAAAGGAAAGGCTTAGGGGCAAGGGTAAGGGCTTAGGGGCAAGGGCAAGGGCTTAGGGGCAAGGGCAAGGGCGTAGGGGAAAGGGCAAGGGCTTAGGGGCAAGAGCACGGGTTTAGGGGCAAGGGAAAGGATTTAGGTGCAAGGGCAAGGGCTTAAGGCAAGGTCAAGGGCTTAGGGGCAAGGGCAGTGGCTTAGGGGCAAGGGTTTAGGGGCAGAGGCAAGGGCAAGGGTTTAGGGGCAATGGTTTAGGGGCAGGGTCAGGGGCAAGGGTTTAGGGGCAAAGGTTTAGGGGCAGGGGCAGGTGCAAGGGTTTAGGGGAGGGGCAAGGGCAAGGGCATAATGGCAGGGTGGGGGCAAGGGCTTAGTGGCCGGGGCATGGACATGGGCTTAGGGACCGGGGCAGGGGCAGGGGCTTAGGGGCAGAGGTAGGGGCAGTGGCTTAGGGGCAGAGGCAGGTGCTTAGGAGCAGGGAAGGGGTAAGGGCTTAGGGGCAGGGGCAGTGGCAAGGGCTTAGATGCAGGCGTAAGGGCAAGGGCCTAGGGGCAGGGACAGGGGCAAGGGCTTAGGGGCAGGGGTAAGGGCAAGGGCTTAGGGCAGGGTCAGGGGCAAGGGCTTAGGGACAGGGTCAAGGGCTTAGGGTCAAGCGCAAGGGCTAATGGCAAGGGCAAGGGCTTAGGGGCAAGGGCAAGGACTTAGGGGCAAGCGCAAGTACTTAGGGGACAGGACAAGGGCTTAGGGGCAAGGGCAAAGGGTTAGGGGCAAGGGCAAGGGCTTAAGGGCTAGGGCAAGGGCTTAGGGGCAAGCACAAGGACTCAGGGGACAGGACAAGGGCTTAGGGGCAAGGGCAAGGGCTTAGGGGCAAGGGCAAGGACTTAGGGGCAATGGCAAGCGCTTAGGGGCAAGGGCAAGAGCTTAGGGACAAGGCCAAGAGCAAAGGATTGCGACAAGAGCAAGTGGTTAGCGGCAAGGACAAGGGCTTAGGGGCAAGGGCAAGGGCTTAGGGGCAAAGGCAAGGGCTTAGGGGCAAGAGCAAGGGCTTAGGGGCAAGGGCAAGGGCTTAGGGAAGGGGCAAGGGATTAGGGACAAGGGCAAGGGATTAGGGGCAAGGGCAAGGTCTAAGGGGCAAGGGCAAGGCCTTAGGGGCAAGGGTTTAGGGGCAGGGGCAGGGGCAAGGGCTTTGGGGCAGGGGCAGGGGAAAGGGCTTAGAAGCAGGGGAAGGGGCAAGGGTTTCGGGGTAGGGGCAGGGCAAGGGCTTAGGGGCAGGGGCAAGGGCTTAGGGGGAGGGGCAGGGGCTTAGGGTTATGGGCAAGGATTTAGGTGCAAGGGCAAGGGCTTTAGGGCAAGGGAAAGGGCTTAAGGCAAGGGCAAGGGCTTAGGGGCTAGGGCAGTGGCTTAGGGGCAAGGGCAAGGGCTTAGGGGCAAGGGTTTAAGGGCCGAGGCAAGGGTAATGGCTTAGGGGCTAGGGTTTAGGGGCAGCGGCAAGGGCAAGGGTTTAGGGGCAAGGGTTTAGGGGTGTGGACGCCATTACAAGATGGCACTGGACCGCGCCCTTATCTTCAGGGTTAGTGATAACAAGTTATGCCACGCATGCGCTCAGTCTGGACTTTGACGTAGGAGAGCTTTGCGCCTATCTGAGAGAGCCCCATCACCCCGAAGCATATATAAGCCAGGGTTTTTAGCCTGCCCGGGGTCTTCCATAGCTGACCTCGGATCTAGAGGCAGCTCTCAATAAACTCCGCTTATCACGCTATCAGAAGGATCCTGGTCAATTTGTCTCGTCGTGTGTCGCGTTCATCCTCTTATCTTCCGCCGTGGGAGGGTCGCGCGTGACAGCTGGTGCCGGAAACCCGGGATTTCGAGTCCTTAAGAAGGCGACGAGACGGTTGAGTGGAGACCCCCGAAAGGGAGGATTCAGAACTGATTAGCGCTGCGGAGAGGGTGAGTTCTGCAAGGCCACTGCTGTGTGAATGTTTATCCGCTACGGCTGCGGCGGCCCTGGCTGAGTGTGAGAGAGAGTGCTGCTTCCGCTTTCGGTTTAGACCGAGAAGAAAATCCTGTGCTTAAGTCCCGTGTAGATAAACGGGCAACATGGGAAATGTTCCAATAAAACAGATGGTTAAAACTTTGCAGCAAATCTTGCTAGCTCGTAAACTGAAGATATCAGAAGGCACACTTAGCAAATTTGTGAGGGAAATTGACCAGATTGCACCATGGTTTCTAACAACGGGCTCTCTGACTGTCCCATGTTGGGACAAGTTGGGAAGAGACATTGATCGAGCAAAAGAAGAGGGACAGATAAGACCGGGCACGAGACCGGTCTGGAAACTAGTTAGAAGCTGCTTAGTGGACGAAGCTTGTGCAGAAGTGATACGTCAGGGGCAGCGTGAGTGGACTGACTTTCAAGACAGCATGTCAGAAGCAGGACAGGAACACACCCGAGGAAACGGGACGTCCGAAAAGGACGATCCGGGAATAGATCGATCTAAAAGGAAAAAACACAGGAGCTCAAAATTGGAGACAAATACGGAGTCAGAGGAAACCTCCGTGACCGGCTCGGAATCAGAGACCGGAGAGGAAACGGAGACAAAACAGCCAAAAACAGGAGGGACCACAAGAGAGAGGGGGGCTGCCGCGCGGGCACGGCAGGAAGCCCCTACTGAGATTAAGCTTAAAGACAAATCCAAAGTGCCAGGAAATATTTATCCCTGGAAGGAATTAGGGGCTTTAGGCCTTACCGAAAGTGATGAGGAGGAATTGGAGGAGGCGGCGGCTGCATATGACAGAGGGAGGTACGATGAGTTTGCTGCTATTAAGTCTATACCTCCGGCACCTCAGATACCTCCCCCCTATAGCTCAGGGGGACAAAATTATTCTCTTTTGACGCCGAAGAGCCAACGGATGCTTAGTCAGATGTTCCCGGTTTCTGAAAATGCCAACCAACAGCGATATCATGAACCTTTAGATTATAAAATTGTCAAGGAATTGGCCGAGGCAGTAAGATCTTACGGAGTCAATGCTAATTACACACAATCTTTAATAGATCGTGTCTGTGCGCATTGTATGACTCCTACTGACTGGTGTTCAGTCACCAAGGCGGTCCTAACCACAGGACAGTACCTAGAGTGGAAGTCTATGTGGATGGAAAACAGCATGACCCAAGCAAGACAAAATGCAGCCAGGGGCATGCCTCAGCAGGCTTGGACATATGAGATGCTAACAGGAAATGGTCAATGGGTAAACAATCAGACAGGTTACCCTATAGATGTATACCAACAAATTAATTTAGCCGCCGGAAAGGCCTGGAAAGCACTGCCCAATAGGGGAGAAGTAAGAGGGAACCTTACAAAAATAATACAAGGCCCTACGGAGCCATTTTCAGATTTTGTGGCTAGAATGCTAGAAGCAGCAGGAAAAATTTTTGGGGATCAAGAAGTGGCTCAACCATTGATCGAGCAATTAATCTTTGAACAATGCACTAAGGAGTGTAGAACTATCATCACTCCCTGGAAGACTAAGGGACTCGAGGCCTGGATGAGAGCTTGCAGAGAGGTTGGCGGACCCCTAACTAACTCTGGGTTAGCAGCAGCAGTAATGGCATTAAACAAGAGAACCGTTAGCTGCTACAGATGCGGTAAACAAGGCCATATAAGGAAAGAATGTAAGAGCCAACCAGTGGGCGGACCCCATGGGTCCACGGGGCCACCGCCCGGAAATTGCCCAAGATGTCAAAAGGGAAGACATTGAGCCAATGAGTGCCGATCCACCCGTGATGCAATGGGGCGTGACCTTTCTCAAAATTCAAAAAACGGGATGAGGGGCCCTCGCCCACAGGGCCCAAAAATATATGGGGCAGTACAGGAACCAAATTTGAAGAAGTACACTCCCAGCAACCAGTCCCAAAGAGAGCCACCTCAGGATCCGCAGGGGTGGACCTCAGTGCCACCACCAGAGCAGTACTAACTCCACAGCAAGGGTGTCAGCCTATTGCAGTAAATTTCTCGGGCCCATTACCAGAAAACACGGTAGGCCTGATACCAGGCAGATCTAGTTGTACTTTAAAGGGACTGGTTGTACATCCAGGAGTCGTGGATCAAGATTTTACAGGAGGAGTTAGGGTACTTTGCTCCTCCCCTAGGGGCATGTATGCCATTATGCCTGGAGACCGTATTGCACAACTTCTGTTGTTGCCTAGTTTGCATACTAGCTTTCCTAGTACAAATAAAGAAAGGGGGAGTCGAGGATTTGGATCTTCAGGATCAGGAGAAATCTTTCTCTCGGTGGATCTGGATACTCGACCCACCTTGACATTAACTGTGGAAGGAAAAAGATTTCAAGGCATTCTGGATACGGGTGCAGATAAAAGTATCATGGCTTTACAATGGTGGCCCTCTAATTGGCCTCTTAAAACATCCTCTCATTCTCTTCAAGGACTAGGATATGCAGATGCACCAAAAATCAGCTCAAGATTATTGTATTGGTTGACTGATGAAGGAGTAGCCGGAACTTTCCAGCCATACGTGCTACCCCTACCTGTTAACCTGTGGGGCAGAGATTTGCTCAACAAACTGGGCTATGTTTTGACTAATGATAAGATACCAGTGGCCCAAAGAATCATGAACAAATGGGGCTATGAAGAAGGACAAGGGTTAGGTAAATACAAGCAAGGCAGGACAGAGCCTATAGAAACTCAACAAAAGCAAGACAAACAAGGCTTGGGTTTTATATAGCGTCCTCTGGGGAGCCGCTACCCCTTACCTGGGAACATAATAAACCAGTATGGGTACCCCAGTGGCCGCTAACAAGCGAGAAGCTTGCGGCAGCTCATGAGCTTGTAAAACAACAGCTTTTAGCGGGACACGTAGAACCCTCTACCTCTCCATGGAACACACCTATATTCGTGATTAAAAAGGCCTCTGGAAAATGGCGACTTCTACATGACCTCAGAGCCATTAATGCCCAAATGCAGCCCATGGGGATTATACAAAGAGGTATGCCTCTATTATCAGCCTTACCTAAAGACTGGAGAGTCATTATCCTGGACATCAAGGACTGTTTTTTCTCTATTCCATTACATCCGCTTGATGTGCCACGATTCGCATTCACCCTACCTTCCATTAATCAAGAAAAGCCAGATGAAAGATATCAGTGGTTAAACCTCCCTCAAGGAATGCAAAATTCTCCAACTATGTGTCAACTTTATGTTAGTACCGCCATCCAGCCTGCCCGAGAAAAGTTTCCAAAGGCAAAAATTGTACATTATATGGATGACATTCTTTTAGCAGCCCCGACAGAACTTATGGTGGAACAATTGTTTTTGGAAATAACTCGACTTCTTCAAAAAAGGGGGCTAGAGATTGCCCCCGAAAAGATTCAAAAACAGTCTGTAGGAAAATTTTTAGGCGCAAGAATAGAGCATACAGTTATTAGCCCACAAAAGATATCAATTAGGTGTGACCAATTGACTACTTTGAATGATTTTCAAAAACTATTAGGAGATATTAATTCGATTCGACCTTATTTAAAATTGCCTACTGTTGTTTTAGAACCCCTTTTCAAAATCTTAGAAGGAGATTCTGACTTAAACTCTCCTAGAGAATTATCGGAAGAAGCTAGGAAAAGTTTAATGAAAGTTGAAGAGGCCCTTAGCAAGGCTCAGGTCCTTAGGTTCGATCCTAAAAAGGAATTACAGGTCTGTGTAATCCAGACCCCACATAGCCCCACAGCTGCTTTATGGCAAGAGGGTCCTTTGTTATGGGTTCACATGCCCTCTCACACAGGGAGAACAATTAGCTATTATCCTAACCTGGTAGCTACCATAGCTTTAAACACCATTATTACCTCTATAAAGCATTTTGGAACACAGTCTAAAAAGCTAGTTGTACCATACACCAAAGACCAAGTAGATACGTTAAGTGCCTTGTTAGATGATTGGGCTATATTAGTATGCTCCTTTACTGGTATGATAGATAACCACTACCCCAAACACCCTGTGTTAAGTTTTATCCAACAGCATCCTTATTTTTCCCAAACTTACTAGAGTTAAACCCATTCTTGGTGCGAAAACTATATATACTGATGGATCTAAATCTGGGATCGGAAGCATGGTCATTGACACAAAAGTTCAGACCTTTCACTTTGAGAAAGGAGTACCTCAAATAGTAGAATGTCAAGTAGACTTAGAAGTTTTTAAAGCAATAAAAGAACCCTTTAATTTAATTACCGATTCTCAATATGTAGTTAATGCAGTGCAGCAATTAGAAGTCGCTGGAAAAATAAGCGCCAAGAGTAACGTTTCTAGAATTTTGAGTTGCATTCAGGAGTGTATTCTTAATAGAACCAACCCTTTTTACATAGGGCATATCCGTGCTCACTCGGGCCTCCCGGGACCCATGAGTCAGGGCAATGACCTAGCTGATAAGGCCACAAGAACATTAGCCCTTGTGATACTAACGCCTGTCCAACAGGCCGTGGATTTTCACAAACTTTTTCATGTCCCTTCCCGAACTTTGAGTCATAAATTTAATATATCCCGAGAAGAGGCTCGAAAAATTGTCCGAGCCTGTCCTAGTTGTATCCCATTTATTCATGAACCACATACGGGAGTCAACCCTAGAGGACTACGTCCTTTAGACGTGTGGCAAATGGATGTCACACATGAAAATTCGTTTGGAAAAATGAAATATATTCACGTGTCCGTTGACACCTGCTCTGGCATCCTGGTAGCCACCCCGTTGACGGGAGAAAAGGTGCAACATGTGATCCAGCACTGTTTAGAAGCTTGGAGTGCGTGGGGAAAACCCCAATGCATAAAAACAGACAATGGCCCAGCCTACACAGCTCGGTCCTTTCAACAGTTTTGTGAACGTATGCAAGTTAAACATATTACTGGTCTACCTTACAATCCCCAAGGACAAGGTATTGTAGAACGTGCCAATCAAACGCTTAAACATTATTTACAAAAACAAAAAGGGGGAGATGGTCAGTCTTCAGTCGTCTGTTTAGTAACCC
Source organism: Tenrec ecaudatus (assembly GCF_050624435.1). NCBI lineage: Eukaryota > Metazoa > Chordata > Mammalia > Afrosoricida > Tenrecidae > Tenrec > Tenrec ecaudatus. The sequence goes on along the minus strand of NW_027457635.1, from coordinate 2,803,152 downwards.
CTCGACAAAAACTGGCATTAGCCTTATTTACTATAAATTTTTTAAAATTGGATATCAATAATCAGTCGGCTGCTGAGCGCCATGGACAATGGCCAACACCAACCAAGGAAATGGTTAAATGGAAAAACGTGCTAGATAATAAATGGTATGGTCCGGATCCGGTGTTGATCAGATCCAGGGGAAGTCTTTGTGTTTTTCCGCAGAATGAAAGACAGCCTGTGTGGGTGCCATCGCGATTGACCAGAGAAGTGACGAGGACGTCAGAGACAAAGGAGGATATAAGAAAAGAAGAGAAACAAACAGAGATTGTTGAAAAGCCTGATGTGGCCCCATAGCCATTGTTTTGGCCTCAATTTTTTGAGCATTATCCCCATTGCTTTATTTTTTGCAATTGCCCTTGTTGCCTCCGCGCCAAACGATTGGTCTTGGCAGGACAGGATTTGGCTATGACTTTCTTATTGTTTTTGGGTTCTTGTTTTTGCAGGAACACAGTGCTTTTAACATTTGAAGATAGAAAATTACTATGATCATGATACAGGTCATATTTAGTTTGATTATTATAGTAGAAGCAACCCGTGCAGAAAAATTGTGGGGAGTGGTGAGAACCTGGCCTATACCCCATCCAGTAAATTGGCAAGCCCCAGTTCTCCCAGTATTTTTTGCTCAAAAATGTGATAGATTGGGAGTCCCTTGTAGTCCTCCTGTGAGTAAAGTATCAAAATTTTATAATGTCACAAATTTTACTTTAGTTAATAGCTTATGTTTCCATATCGTAAAAAATTCTTCCAGTAATCAGTGCATAAATTTGAGAAAGATGAATGTTACAACATGGCTTGATCCTGAAGTTACCCCAGGGTCGACTGTCAAGGTAGAGGTCGATCAAGAAGGCGAGATGATTTTTAGTGGCTCGCCCCCAGCCCCGCAACTAGGCGAATGGTCGACACCAGCAACTCCGCCGGTGACGCGTGTCGAGACATATGTCTGGCAAGAAGAATTGCTGGCACCAGTAGAGACGGGCGAAGAACATGAGGAAAGAACTCGATGCAATGGTACTCTGGAAAGAGTGAGGGTATTCCCTCCCTGTCGTCCTAGAGAAAGATTTCCACCAGAGTTTGAAAACTGTGACCCAGGGGTACAGGATAAATTGTATTTATCTAAACTAAACCTCAATTTTCCCCCAAAATTATATAACAGCACCCAGAATGTGAGCAAGAATACATGGCCGTGGCATCAGTGGATTCTAAATAACAGATTGAATGCTGCCACTATTATGTCCCCTTTTGCTGGCTTGTTGGGAAGCGTCATACGTCTCAAAAGAGCTAATGTAGTTATTGTGGGAAATATGGCAAACGTTAGTGAAGGCTTGAGTTATAGCCATAATTATTTTTATGATTATAATCCAGTTTGCGTAAAAAGTCCTTTTTTATTTTTAGTTTTTAATGATACATGTATTATAAATGATGTTGTTAGTTGCAATAGTAGTAAATGTAGATGTAAAATTAGAGAGTGTTGGTCTGGAAACCGAACGCATAATGCTATGGTCATTCGCATTCCCACCTTAGTTCCTATACCTGTGGAAGCGGATCCGAATCAATTCCCCATTACTACTCTATTGAGACATAAAAGAGATTTTGGCATAACAGCTGCAATTGTTACAGCAATAGCGATATCAGCAACAGCGGCCGTAACTGCGGGTATCGCTATGGCCAATCAAGTGCAGACAGCTAAAGTTATAAATGAAGTTGTGGAAAAAACCGCGGATGCACTAATGGAAGCCCGCAATGCCCAAGCTCATTCAGCGGCGGGAATAATTCTGTTGAATCAAAAAACGGATTTATTGCAACAAGAAATTGAGCAACTTACCAGCTTGGTACAACTGAGCTGTGTATTATCAACACCTGTGGTTTGTGTCACCCCTATTGTATATAATGAATCAAGCAGCATTATTAAAAACATTTCAGATTTTTTGACAGGCCAATGGAGTGAAGAGCTGGAAGCGATACAGGACCAGATATTGTTGAAGATTTTGAAATTGAATGGCACACGTACTAAGCCTATCACGCTTGGAGATTACACCTCTTGGTTGTCCTCTGCTTTTTCCTATTTCAAGGAGTGGGTGGGAACATTTTTATTTTTGGGCTTAATCTGCTTCGGTGGCATAATTCTTCTCTGGATGATTTGCAAGCTCAAGCGCAATCAGGCTAGCGAAAAGCGTGTGATATTACAAGCCCTCATGGCTCTTGAAAAGGGCGAGCAGCCAGAGATTTGGCTTTCCCTCCTCAAGCGCTAGACCATGCGCAAGCTGAGTCTGCAGCCAAAGACGGGAAAGACCAGTGGGACATGGTACCAACCTAAGACAGGAGCCTGCCGCTAGAGGGCAGGAGTTCCGATGACGGGTAAGGACCATGTGGCATGCTAGGTCACCTAAGACAGGCGGGATTCCAAAATCTTATTATATAAAAAGGGAGGAGATGTGGACGCCATTACAAGATGGCGCTGGACTGCGCCCTTATCTTCAGGGTTAGTGATAACAAGTTATGCCACGCATGCGCTCAGTCTGGACTTTGACGCAGGAGAGCTTTGCGCCTATCTGAGAGAGCCCCGTCACCCCGAAGCATATATAAGCCAGGGTTTTTAGCCTGCCCGGGGTCTTCCATAGCTGACCTCGGATCTAGAGGCAGCTCTCAATAAACTCCGCTTATCACGCTATCAGAAGGATCCTGGTCAATTTGTCTCGTCGTGTGTCGCGTTCATCCTCTTATCTTCCGCCATGGGAGGGACGCGCGTGACATAGGGGCAGGGGCAGGGGCAAGGGTTTAGGGGCAAGGGTTAAGGGGCAGGGCAGGGGCAAGGGTTTAGGGGAGGGGCAAGGGCTTAGTGGCAGGGGCAAGGGCTTAGGGGCAGGGGCAGGGGCAAGGAATTAGGGGCAGGGGCAAGGGCAAGGTCTTCGGGGCAGGGGCAGGGGCAAGGGCTTAGGGGCAGTGGCAGGGGCAAAGGCTTAGGCGAAGGGGCCGGGGCAAGGTCTTAAGGGGAGAGGAAGGGGAATGGGCTTAGTGGAAGGGTGGGGGCAAGGGCTTAAGGCAGGTGCAGGGACATGGACTTAGGGGCAGGGGCAGGGGATTAGGGGCAGGGGCAAGGGCTTAAGGGCAGGGGCAGGGGCAAGGGCTTAGGGGCAGGGGCAGGGGCAAGTCTTAAGGGCAAGGGCAAGGGCTTCGGAGCAGGGCAGGGGCAAGGGCTTAGGGGCAGGGGCAATGGCTTAGGGGCAAGCACAAGGGCTTATAGCAAGGGCAAGGGTTTAGGGGCAAGGACAAGGGCTTAGGGGAAAGGGCAAGGGCTTAGGGGCAAAGGAAGGCTTAGGGGCAAGGGTAAGGGCTTAGGGGCAAGGGCAAGGGCTTAGGGGCAAGGGCAAGGGCGTAGGGGAAAGGGCAAGGGCTTAGGGTCAAGAGCACGGGTTTAGGGGCAAGGGAAAGGATTTAGGTGCAAGGGCAAGGGCTTAAGGGCAAGGGAAAGGGCTTAAGGCAAGGTCAAGGACTTAGGGGCAAGGGCAGTGGCTTAGGGGCAAGGGTTTAGGGGCAGAGGCAAGGGCAAGGGTTTAGGGGCAATGGTTTAGGGGCAGGGTCAGGGGCAAGGGTTTAGGGGCAAAGGTTTAGGGGCAGGGGCAGGGGCAAGGGATTAGGGGAGGGGCAAGGGCTTAGTGGCAGGGAAAAGGGCTTAGGGGCAGTGGCAGGGGCAAAGGCTTAGGGGTAGGGCCAGGGGCAAGGAATAAGGCGCAGGGGCAGGGGCAAGGGCTTAGGGGCAGGGGCAGGAGCAAGAGTTTAGGGGCAGGGGCAAAGTCTTAGGGGCAGGGGCTAGGGCTTAGGGGCAGGGGGAGGGGCAAAGGCTTAGGAGCAGGGGCAGGGGAAGGGCTTAGTGGCAGGGTGGGGGCAAGGGCTTAGTGGCAGGTGCAGGGACATGGGTGCAGGGGCAGGGGCAGGGGCTTAGGGGCAGGGGCAAAGGCTTAGGGGCAGGGGCAGGGGCAAGGGATTAGGGGCTGGGGTAGGGGCAAGTCTTAGGGGCAAGGGCAAGGGCTTAGGGGCAAGCGCAAGGGCTTATGGCAAGGGCAAGGGCTTAGGGGCAAAGGCAAGGCTTAGGGGCAAGGGCCAGGGCTTAGGGGAAAGGACAAGGGCTTAGGGACAAGGTTAAGTGCAAGGGATTGGGGCAAGGGCAAGGGATTAGCGGCAAGGACAAGGGCTTAGGGGCAAGGGCAATAGCTTATGGGCAAGGGCTTAGGGGCTAGGGCAAGAGCTTAGGGGCAAGCGCCAGGGCTTAGGGGCAAGGGCAAGGGCTTAGGGGGAAGGGCAAGGGCTTAGGGGCAAGGGCAATGTCTTAGCGGCAAGGGCAAGGGTTTATGGGCAGGAGCACGGGCAAGGGCTTAGGGGCAGGGGCAAGGGCTTAGGGACAGGCGCAAGGGCTTAGGGACAGTGGCACGGACAGGAGCAAGGGCTTAGGAGCTGGGGCAAGGACTTAGGGGCAGGGGCAGTGGCAAGAGCTTAGGGGCAGCGGCAGGGGCAGGAAGGGCTTAGCAGTAAGGCAGGGGCAATTTCATAGGGGCACAGGCAGGGGCAATGGTTCTGGGGCAGTGACAGGGGCATGGGCTTAGAGGCAGGGGCAAGGGCTTAGGGCAAGGGCAAGTGCTTAGGGGCTGCGGCAGGGGCAAGGGCTTAGGGGCAGGGGTAAGGGCAAGGGCTTAGGGGCAGGGTCAGGGGCAAGGGCTTAGAGGCAGGGTCAAGGGCTTAGGGGCAAGCGCAAGGGCTTATGGCAAGGGCAAGGGCTTAGGGGCAAGGGCAAGGACTTAGGGGCAAGGGCAAGTGCTTAGGGGCAATGGCAAAGGCTTAGGGGCAAGGGCTTAAGGGCTAGGGCAAAGGCTTAGGGGCAAGCGCAAGTACTTAGGGGACAGGACAAGGGCTTAGGGGCAATGGCAAGGGCTTAGGGGCAAGGGCTTCTGGAAGGGCAAGGGGTTAGGGGAAAGGGCAAGAGCTTAGCGGCAAGGGCAAGGGCTTAGGGGCAAAGGCAAAGGCTTAGGGGCAAGGGCAAGGGCAAGGGTTTAGGGGCAAGGTTTTAGGGACAGGGGAAAGGGTTAAGGGGCAGGGGCCGGGGCAAGGGCTTAGGGGCTGGGGAAGGGGCAAGGGATTGGACAGGGGCAAAGGCAAGGGCTTAGGGGCAGGGGCAGAGGCAGGGCTTAGCGACAGGTAGAAGGGCAAGGGCTTAGGGGCAGGCGCAAGGGCTTAGGGGCAGTGGCAGGGACAGGGGCAAGGGCTTAGGGGCAGTGGCAAGGACTTAGGGGCAGGGGCAGTGGCAAGAGCTTAGGGGCAGCAGCAGGGGCAGGAAGGGCTTAACGGTAAGGCAGGGACAATTTCATAGGGGCACGGGCAGGGGCAATGGCTTCGGGGCAGTGACAGGGGCATGGGCTTAGTGGCAGGGGCAAGGGCTTAGGGTAAGGGCAAGTGCTTAGGGGCAGCGGCAGGGGCAATGACTTATGGGCAGGGGCAAGGATTTAGGGGCAGGGGCAAGGGCAAGGGCTTAGCGGCAGCGGCAGGGGCAAATTCTTAGGGGCAGGTGAAGGGGCAATGTCTTCGGGGCAGGGGCAGGGTCAAGGGCTTAGGGGCAGGCCAGGGACAATGGCTCTGGGGCAGTGACAGGGGCATGGGCTTAGGGGCAGGGGCAGGGGCAAGAGCTTAGGGGCAGGGGCAAGTGATTAGTGGCAGGGGCAAGGTCTTAGGGGCAGGGGCAAGGTCTTAGGGGCAAGAGCAATGGGCTTAGGGGCAAGGGAAAGGGCTTAGGGAAGGGGCAAGGGATTAGAGACAAGGGCAAGGGATTAGGGGCAAGGGCAAGGTCTAAGGGGCAAGGGCAAGGCCTTAGGGGCAAGCGTTTAGGGGCTGGGGCAGGGGCAAGGGCTTTGGGGCAGGGGCAGGGGAAAGGGCTTAGACGCAGGGGAAGGGGCAAGGGTTTCGGGGCAGGGGCAGGGTAAGGGGCTTAAGGGCAGAGGCAGGGGCACTGGCATAGGGGTAGGGGCAGGGGCTAGGGCTTAGAGGCAGGGTGGGGCAATGGCCAGTGGCAGGGGCAGGGGCAAGGTTTTAGGTGTAGGGGCAGGGCAAGGGCTTAGGGGCAGGGGCAGGGGCAAGGGCTTAGGGGGAGGGGCAGGGGCTTAGGGGCATGGGCAAGGATTTAGGTGCAAGGGCAAGGGCTTTAGGGCAAGGGAAAGGGCTTAAGGCAAGGGCAAGGACTTAGGGGCTAGGGCAGTGGCTTAGGTGCAAGGGCAAGGGCTTAGGGGCAAGGGTTTAAGGGCCGAGGCAAGGGCAAGGGCTTAGGGGCTAGGGTTTAGGGGCAGCGGCAAGGGCAAGTTCTTAGGGGCAAGGGTTTACGGGCAGGAGCACGGGCAAGGGCTTAGGGGCAGGGGCAAGGGCTTAGGGACAGGCGCAAGGGCTTAGGGGCAGTGGCAGGGACAGGGGTAAGGGCTTAGGGGCAGTGGCAAGGACTTAGGGACAGGGGCAGTGGCAAGAGTTTAGGGGCAGCGGCAGGGGCAGGAAGGGCTTAGCGGTAAGGCAGGGGCAATTTCATAGGGTCACGGGCAGGGGCAATGGCTTTGGGGCAGGGTCAGGGGCAATGGCTTAGAGGCAGGGGCAAGGGCCTAGGGCAAGGGAAAGTGCTTAGGGGCAGCGGCAGGGTCAAGGGCTTAGGGTCAGGGGTAAGGGCAAGGGCTTAGGGGCAGGGTCAAGGGCTTAGGGGCAAGCGCAAGGGCTTATGGCAAGGGCAAGGGATTAGGGGCAAGGGCAAGGACTTAGGGACAAGGGCAAGTGCTTAGGGGCAATGACAAAGGCTTAGGGGCAAGGGCAAGGGCTTAAGGGCTAGGGCAAGGGCTTAGGGGCAAGCGCAAGTACTTAGGGGCAAGGACAAGGGCTTAGGGGCAAGGGCAAGGGCTTAGGGGCAAGGGCTTCTGAAAGGGCAAGGGGTTAGGGGAAAGGGCAAGAGCTTAGCGGCAAGGGCAAGGGCTTAGGTGCAAAGGAAAGGCTTAGGGGCAAGGGCAAGGGCAAGGGTTTAGGGGCAAGGTTTTAGGGACAGGGGAAAGGGTTAAGGGGCAGGGGCCGGGGCAAGGGCTTAGGGGCTGGGGAAGGGGCAAGGGATTGGACAGGGGCAAAGGTAAGGGCTTACGGGCAGGGGCAGAGGCAGGGCTTAGCGACAGGTGCAAGGGCAAGGGCTTAGGGGCAAGGGCAAGGGCTTAGGGGCAGGGGCAAGGGCTTAGGGACAGGCGCAAGGGCTTAGGGGCATTGGCAGGGACAGGGGCAAGGGCTCAGGGGCAGTGGCAAGGACTTAGGGGCAGGGGCTGTGGCAAGAGATTAGGGGCAGCGGCAGGGGCAGGAAGGGCTTAGCGGTAAGGCAGGGGCAATTTCATAGGGGCACGGGCAGGGGCAATGGCTTCGGGGCAGGGTCAGGGGCAAGGGCTTAGAGGCAGGGGCAAGGGCAATGGCCCTGGGGCAGTGACAGGTGCATGGGATTAGTGGCAGGGGCAAGGGCTTAGGGCAAGGGAAAGGGCTTAAGGCAAGGTCAAGGACTTAGGGTCAAGTTCAGTGGCTTAGGGGCAAGGGTTTAGGGGCAGAGGCAAGGGCAAGGGTTTAGGGGCAATGGTTTAGGGGCAGGGTCAGGGGCAAGGGTTTAGGAGCAGGGGCAGGGGCAAGGGATTAGGGGCAGGGGTAGGGGCAAGTCTTAGGGGCAAGGTCAAGGGCTTAGGAGCAGGGCAGGGGCAAGGGCTTAGGGGCAAGCGCAAGGGCTTATAGCAAGGGCAAGGGCTTAGGGGCAAGGGCAAGGGCTTAGGGGAAAGGGCAAGGGCTTAGGGTCAAGAGCACGGGTTTAGGGGCAAGGGAAAGGATTTAGGTGCAAGGGAAAGCGCTTAAGGGCAAGGGAAAGGGCTTAAGGCAAGGTCAAGGACTTAGGGGCAAGGGCAGTGGCTTAGGGGCAAGGGTTTAGGGGCAGAGGCAAGGGCAAGGGTTTAGGGGCAATGGTTTAGGGGCAGGGGCAGGGGCAAGGGTTTAGGGGAGGGGCAAGGGCTTAGTGGCAGGGAAAAGGGCTTAGGGGCAGTGGCAGGGGCAAAGGCTTAGGGGTAGGGCCAGGGGCAAGGGCTAAGGCTCAGGGGCAGGGGCAAGGGCTTAGGGGCAGGGGCAGGAGCAAGAGTTTAGGGGCAGGGGCAGGGGCAAAGTCTTAGGGGCAGGGGCTAGGTCTTAGGAGCAGGGGAAGGGGCAAAGGCTTAGGAGCAGGGGCAAGGGAAGGGCTTAGTGGCAGGGTGGGGGCAAGGGCTTAGTGGCAGGTGCAGGGACATGGGTGCAGAAGCAGGGGCAGGGGCTTAGGGGTAGGGGCAAAGGCTTAGGGGCAGGGGCAGGGGCAAGGGATTAGGGGCTGGGTAGGGGCAAATCTTAGGGGCAAGGGCAAGGACTTATGGCAAGGGCAAGGGCTTAGGGGCAAAGGCAAGGCTTAGGGGCAAGGGCCAGGGCTTAGGGGAAAGGACAAGGGCTTAGGGACAAGGTTAAGTGCAAGGGATTGGGGCAAGGGCAAGGGATTAGCGGCAAGGACAAGGGCTTAGGAGCAAGGGCAAAAGCTTAGGGGCAAGGGCAAGGGCTTAGGGGCAAGGACAAGGGCTTAGGGGCAAGGGCAATGTCTTAGCGGCAAGGCCAAGTTCTTAGGTGCAAGGGTTTATGGGCAGGAGCACGGACAAGGGCTTAGGGGCAGGGGCAAGGGCTTAGGGACAGGCGCAAGGGCTTAGGGGCAGTGGCAGGGACAGGGGCAAGGGCTTAGGGGCAGTGGCAAGGACTTAGGGGCAGGGGCAGTGGCAAGAGGTTAGGGGCAGCGGCAGGGGCAGGAAGGGCTTAGCGGTAAGGCAGGGGCAATTTCATAGGGGCACGGGCAGGGGCAATGGCTTCGGGGCAGGGTCAGGGGCAAGGGCTTAGAGGCAGGGGCAGGGGCAATGGCTCTGGGGCAGTGACAGGTGCATGGGCTTAGTGGCAGGGGCAAGGGATAAGGGCAAGGGCAAGTGCTTAGGGGCAGCGGCAGGGGCAATGACTTATGGGCAGGGGCAAGATTTAGGGGCAGGGGCAAGGGCAAGGGCTAAGTGGCAGGGGAAGGGGCAAGGGCTTAGGGGAAGCGGTAGGGGCAAGTCTTAGGGGCAGGGGCAATGTCTTCGGGGCAGGGGCAGGGGCAAGGGCTTAGGGGCAGGCCAGGGACAATGGCTCTGGGGCAGTGACAGGGGCATGGGCTTAGGGGCAGGGCCAGGGGAAAGAGCTTAGGGGCAGGGGCAAGGGATAAGGGGCAGGGGAAAGGGCTTAGGGGCAAGGGCAAGGGCTTAGGGGCAAGAACAAGGGCTTAGGGGCAAGTTCAAGGGCTTAGGGGCAAGGGCAAGGGCTTAGGGAAGGGGCAAGGGAGTAGGGGCAAGGTCAAGGGTTTAGGGGCAAGGGTTTATGGGCAAGGCCTTAGGGGCAGTGGCAAGGACTTAGGGGTAGGGGCTGTGGCAAGAGCTTAGGGGCAGCGGCAGGGGCAGGAAAGGCTTAGCAGTAAGGCTGGGGCAATTTCATAGGGGCACGGGCAGGGTCAATGGCTTCGGGGCAGGGTCAGGGGCAAGGGCTTAGAGGCAGGGGCAGGGACAATGGATCTGGGGCAGTGACAGGTGCATGGGCTTAGTGGGCTAGGGTAAGTGTTTAGGGGCAAGTGCAAGGGTTAGGGGGAAGGGCTTTTGGAAGGGCAAGGGGTTAGGGGAAATGGCAAGAGCTTAGCGGCAAGGACAAGGGCTTAGGTGCAAAGGAAAGGCTTAGGGGCAAGGGCAAGAGCAAGTGTTTAGGGGCAAGGTTTTAGGGACAGGGGAAAGGGTTATGGGGCAGGGGCCGGGGCAAGGGCTTAGGGGCTGGGGAAGGGGCAAGGGATTGGACAGGGCCAAAGGTAAGGGCTTAGGGGCAGGGGCAGAGGCAGGGCTTAGCGACAGGTGCAAGGGCAAGGGCTTAGGGGCAGGGACAGGGGCAAGGGCTTAGGGGCAGGAGCAAGGGCTTAGGGGCAGTGGCAGGGACAGGGGCAAGGGCTTAGGGGCAGTGGCAAGGGCTTAGGGACAGCGGCAGGGGCAGGAAGGGCTTAGCGGTAAGGCAGGGGCAAGTACATAGGGGCACGGGCAGGGGCAATGGCTTCGGGGCAGGTCAGGGGCAAGGGCTTAGAGGCAGGGGCAGGGGCAATGGCTCTGGGGCAGTGACAGGTGCATGGGCTTAGTGGCAGGGGCAAGGGTTTAGGGCAAGGGCAAGTGCTTAGGGGCAGCGGCAGGGGCAATGACTTATGAGCAGGGGCAAGGATTTAGGGGCAGGGGCAAGGGCAAGGGCTTAGTGGCAGGGGAAGGGGCAAGGGCTTAGGGGAAGCGGCAGGGGCAAGTTTTTAGGGGCAGGGGCAATGTCTTCGGAGCAGGGGCAGGGGCAAGGGCTTAGGGGCAGGCCAGGGACATTGGCTCTGGGGCAGTGACAGGGGCATGGGCTTAGGGGCAAGGGCAAGGGCTAAAGGGCTAGGGCAAGGGCTTAGGGGCAAGCACAAGTACTTAGGGGCAAGGACAAGGGCTTAGGGGCAAGGGCAAGGGCTTAGGGGCAAGGGCTTCTGGAAGGGCAAGGGGTTAGGGGAAATGGCAAGAGCTTAGCGGCAAGGGCAAGGGCTTAGGTGCAAAGGAAAGGCTTAGGGGCAAGGGCAAGGGCAAGGGTTTAGGGGCAAGGTTTTAGGGACAGGGGAAAGGGTTAAGGGGCAGGGGCCGGGGCAAGGGCTTAGGGGCTGGGGAAGGGGCAAGGGATTGGACAGGGCCAAAGGTAAGGGCTTAGGGGCAGGGGCAGAGGCAGGGCTTAGCGACAGGTGCAAGGGCAAGGGCTTAGGGGCAGGGACAGGGGCAAGGGCTTAGGGGCAGGAGCAAGGGCTTAGGGGCAGTGGCAGGGACAGGGGCAAGGGCTTAGGGGCAGTGGCAAGGGCTTAGGGACAGCGGCAGGTGCAGGAAGGTCTTAGCGGTAAGGCAGGGGCAAGTTCATAGGGGCACGGGCAGGGGCAATGGATTCGGGGCAGGTCAGGGGCAAGGGCTTAGAGGCAGGGGCAGGGGCAATGGCTCTGGGGCAGTGACAGGTGCATGGGCTTAGTGGCAGGGGCAAGGGTTTAGGGCAAGGGCAAGTGCTTAGGGGCAGCGGCAGGGGCAATGACTTATGAGCAGGGGAAAGGATTTAGGGACAGGGGCAAGGGCAAGGGCTTAGTGGCAGGGGAAGGGGCAAGGGTTTAGGGGAAGCGGCAGGGGCAAGTTTTTAGGGGCAGGGGCAATGTCTTCGGAGCAGGGGCAGGGGCAAGGGCTTAGGGACAGGCCATGGACATTGGCTCTGGGGCAGTGACAGGGGCATGGGCTTAGGGGTAAGGGCAAGGGCTTAAGGGCTAGGGCAAGGGCTTAGGGGCAAGCGCAAGTACTTAGGGGCAAGGACAAGGGCTTAGGGGCAAGGGCAAGAGCTTAGGGGCAAGGGCTTCTGGAAGGGCAAGGGGTTAGGGGAAATGGCAAGAGCTTAGCGGCAAGGGCAAGGGCTTAGGTGCAAAGGAAAGGCTTAGGGGCAAGGGCAAGGGCAAGGGTTTAGGGGCAAGGTTTTAGGGACAGGGGAAAGGGTTAAGGGCAGGGGCCGGGGCAAGGGCTTAGGGGCTGGAGAAGGGGCAGGGATTGGACAGGGCCAAAGGTAAGGGCTTAGGGGCAGGGGCAGAGGCAGGGCTTAGCGACAGGTGCAAGGGCAAGGGCTTAGGGGCAGGGACAGGGGCAAGGGCTTAGGGGCAGGAGCAAGGGCTTAGGGGCAGTGGCAGGGACAGGGGCAAGGGCTTAGGGGCAGTGGCAAGGGCTTAGGGACAGCGGCAGGGGCAGGAAGGTCTTAGCGGTAAGGCAGGGGCAAGTTCATAGGGGCACGGGCAGGGGCAATGGCTTCGGGGCAGGTCAGGGGCAAGGGCTTAGAGGCAGGGGCCGGGGCAATGGCTCTGGGGCAGTGACAGGTGCATGGGCTTATTGGCAGGGGCAAGGGTTTAGGGCAAGGGCAAGTGCTTAGGGGCAGCGGCAGGAGCAATGACTTATGAGCAGGGGCAAGGATTTAGGGGCAGGGGCAAGGGCAAGGGCTTAGTGGCAGGGGAAGGGGCAAGGGCTTAGGGGAAGCGGCAGGGGCAAGTTCTTAGGGGCAGGGGCAATGTCTTCGGGGCTAGGGCAGGGGCAAGGGCTTAGGGGCAGGCCAGGGACATTGGCTCTTGGGCAGTGACAGGGGCATGGGCTTAGGGGCAAGGGCAAGGGCTTAAGGGCTAGGGCAAGGGCTTAGGGGCAAGCGCAAGTACTTAGGGGCAAGGACAAGGGCTTAGGGGCAAGGGCAAGGGCTTAGGGGCAAGGGCTTCTGGAAGGGCAAGGGGTTAGGGGAAATGGCAAGAGCTTAGCGGCAAGGGCAAGGGCTTAGGTGCAAAGGAAAGGCTTAGGGGCAAGGGCAAGGGCAAGGGTTTAGGGGCAAGGTTTTAGGGACAGGGGAAAGGGTTAAGGGGCAGGGGCCGGGGCAAGGGCTTAGGGACTGGGGAAGGGGCAAGGGATTGGACAGGGCCAAAGGTAAGGGCTTAGGGGCAGGGGCAGAGGCAGGGCTTAGCGACAGGTGCAAGGGCAAGGGCTTAGGGGCAGGGACAGGGGCAAGGGCTTAGGGGCAGGAGCAAGGGCTTAGGGGCAGTGGCAGGGACAGGGGCAAGGGCTTAGGGGCAGTGGCAAGGGCTTAGGGACAGCGGCAGGGGCAGGAAGGGCTTAGCGGTAAGGCAGGGGCAAGTACATAGGGGCACGGGCAGGGGCAATGGCTTCGGGGCAGGTCAGGGGCAAGGGCTTAGAGGCAGGGGCAGGGGCAATGGCTCTGGGGCAGTGACAGGTGCATGGGCTTATTGGCAGGGGCAAGGGTTTAGGGCAAGGGCAAGTGCTTAGGGGCAGCGGCAGGGGCAATGACTTATGAGCAGGGGCAAGGATTTAGGGGCAGGGGCAAGGGCAAGGGCTTAGTGGCAGGGGAAGGGGCAAGGGCTTAGGGGAAGCGGCAGGGGCAAGTTCTTAGGGGCAGGGGCAATGTCTTCGGGGCAGGGGCAGGGGCAAGGGCTTAGGGGCAGGCCAGGGACATTGGCTCTGGGGCAGTGACAGGGGCATGGGCTTAGGGGCAGGGCCAGGGGAAAGAGCTTAGGGGCAGGGGCAAGGGATAAGGGGCAGGGGAAAGGCCTTAGGGGCAAGGGGAAGGGCTTAGGGGCAAGAACAAGGGCTTAGGGGAAAGTGCAAGGGCTTAGGGGTAAGGGCAAGGGCTTAGGGAAGGGGCAAGGGAGTAGGGGCAAGGTCAAGGGTTTAGGGCCAGGGCTTAGGGGCAGGGGCAGGGGAAGGGCTTAAAGGGAGGGGCAGAGGCAAGGGCTTAGTGGCAGGGTGGGGGCAAAGGCTTAGTGGCAGGTGCAGGGACATGGGCGCAGGGGCAGGGGCAGGGGATTAGGAGCAGGGGCAAGGACTTATGGGCAGGGGCATGGGCAAGGGATTAGTGGCTGGGCCAAGGGCAAATCTTAGGGGCAAGGGCAAGGGCTTAGGGGAAAGGACAAGGGTTTTTGGACAAGGTTAGGAGCAAGGGATTAGGGCAAGGTCAAGGGATTAGCGGCAAGGACAAGGGCTTAGGGGCAGGGGCAGGGGCAAGGGCTTAAGGGGAGGGGCAGGGGCAAGGGATTAGGGGCAGGGGCAAGTCTTAGGGGCAAGTGCATGGGCTTAGGGGCAGGGCAGGGACAATTGCTTAGGGGCAAGCACAAGGGCTTATGGCAAGGGCAAGGGCTTAGGGGCTAGGGCAAGAGCTTAGGGGCAAGCGCAAGGGCTTAGGGGCAAGGGCAAGGTCTTAGGGGCAAGGGCAAGGGCTTAGGGGCAAGGGCAATGTCTTAGCGGCAAGGGCAAGTACTTAGGGGCAAGGGTTTACGGGCAGGAGCACGGGCAAGGGCTTAGGGGCAGGGGCAAGGGCTTAGGGACAGGCGCAAGGGCTTAGGGGCAGTGGCAGGGACAGGGGCAAGGGCTTAGGGGCAGTGCCAAGGACTTAGGGGCAGGGGCAGTGGCAAGAGCTTAGGGGCAGCGGCAGGGGCAGGAAGGGCTTAGCGGTAAGGCAGGGGCAATTTCATTGGGGCACGGGCAGGGCAATGGCTTCGGGGCAGGGTCAGGGGCAAGGGCTTAGAGGCAGGGGCAAGGGCTTAGGGCAAGGGCAAGTGCTTAGGGGCAGCGGCAGGGGCAAGGACTTAGGGGCAGGGGTAGGGCAAGGGCTTAGGGGCAGGGGCAGGGGTAAGGGCTTAGGGGCAGGGTCAAGGGCTTAGGGGCAAGCGCAAGGGCTTATGGCAAGGGCAAGGGCTTAAGGTCTAGGGCAAGGGCTTAGGGGCAAGCGCAAGTACTTAGGGGCAAGGACAAGCGCTTAGGGGCAAGGGCAAGGGCTTAGGGGCAAGGGCTTCTGGAAGGGCAAGGGGTTAGGGGAAATGGCAAGAGCTTAGCGGCAAGGGCAAGGGCTTAGGTGCAAAGGAAAGGCTTAGGGGCAAGGGCAAGGGCAAGGGTTTAGGGGCAAGGTTTTAGGGACAGGGGAAAGGGTTAAGGGGCAGGGGCCCGGGCAAGGGCTTAGGGGCTGGGAAGGGGCAAGGGATTGGACAGGGCCAAAGGTAAGGGCTTAGGGGCAGGGGCAGAGGCAGGGCTTAGCGACAGGTGCAAGGGCAAGGGCTTAGGGGCAGGGACAGGGGCAAGGGCTTAGGGGCAGGAGCAAGGGCTTAGGGGCAGTGGCAGGGACAGGGGCAAGGGCTTAGGGGCAGTGGCAAGGGCTTAGGGACAGGGGCAGTGGCAAGAGATTAGGGGCAGCGGCAGGGCAGGAAGGGCTTAGCGGTAAGGCAGGGGCAAGTTCATAGGGGCACGGGCAGGGGCAATGGATTCAGGGCAGATCAGGGGCAAGGGCTTAGAGGCAGGGGCAGGGGCAATGGTTCTGGGGCAGTGACAGGTGCATGGGCTTAGTGGCAGGGGCAAGGGCTTAGGGCAAGGGCAAGTGCTTAGGGGCAGCGGCAGGGGCAATGACTTATGGGCAGGGGCAAGGATTCAGGGGCAAGGGCAAGGGCTTAGTGGCAGGGGAATGGGCAAGGGCTTAGGGGAAGCGGTAGGGGCAAGTTCTTAGGGGCAGGGGCAATGTCTTCGGGGCAGGGGCAGGGGCAAGGGCCTAGGGGCAGGCCAGGGACAATGGCTCTGGGGCAGTGACAGGGGCATGGGCTTAGGGGCAGGGCCAGGGGAAAGAGCTTACGGGCAGGGGCAAGGGATAAGGGGCAGGGGAAAGGGCTTAGGGGCAATGGCAAGGGCTTAGGGGCAAGAACAAGGGCTTAGGGGCAAGTTCAAGGGCTTAGGGGCAAGGGCAAGGGCTTAGGGAAGGTGCAAGGGAGTAGGGGCAAGGTCAAGGGTTTAGGGGCAAGGGTTTATGGGCAAGGCCTTAGGGGCAGTGGCAAGGACTTAGGGGCAGGGGCTGTGGCAAGAGCTTAGGGGCAGCGGCAGGGGCAGGAAAGGCTTAGCGGTAAGGCAGGGGCAATTTCATAGGGGCACGGGCAGGGGCAATGGCTTCGGGGCAGGGTCAGGGGCAAGGGCTTAGAGGCAGGGGCAGGGGCAATGGCTCTGGGGCAGTGACGGGTGCATGGGCTTAGTGGCAGGGGCAAGGGCTTAGGGCAAGGGAAAGGGCTTAAGGCAAGGTCAAGGACTTAGGGGCAAGGGCAGTGGCTTAGGGGCAAGGGTTTAGGGGCTGAGGCAAGGGCAAGGGTTTAGGGGCAATGGTTTAGGGGCAGGGGCAGAGGCAAGGGTTTAGGGGCAGGGGCAGGGGCAAGGGTTTAGGGGAGGGGCAAGGGCTTAGTGGCAGGGAAAAGGGCTTAGGGGCAGTGGCAGGGGCAAAGGCTTAGGGGTAGGGCCAGGGGCAAGGGCTAAGGCGCAGGGGCAGGGGCAAGGGCTTAGGGGCAGGGGCAGGTGCAAGAGTTTAGGGGCAGGGGCAGGGGAAGGGGCAAAGTCTTAGGGGCAGGGGCTAGGGCTTAGGGGCAGGGGAAGGGGAAAAGGCTTAGAAGCAGGGGCAGGGGAAGGGCTTAGTGGCAGGGTGGGGGCAAGGGCTTAGTGGCAGGTGCAGGGACATGGGTGAAGGGGCAGGGGCTTAGGGGCAGGGGCAAAGGCTTAGGGGCAGGGGCAGCGGCAGGGGCAAAGTCTTAGGGGCAGGGGCTAGGGCTTAGGGGAAAGGACAAGGGTTTTTGGACAAGGTTAGGAGCAAGGGATTAGGGCAAGGTCAAGGGATTAGCTGCAAGGATAAGGGCTTAGGGGCAGGGGCAGGGGCAAGGGCTTAAGGGGAGGGGCAGGGGCAAGGGATTAGGGGCAGGGGCAAGTCTTAGGGGCAAGTGCATGGGCTTAGGGGCAGGGCAGGGACAATGGCTTAGGGGCAAGCACAAGGGCTTATGGCAAGGGCAAGGGCTTAGGGGCTAGGGCAAGAGCTTAGGGGCAAGCGCAAGGGCTTAGGGGCAAGGGCAAGGTCTTAGGGGCAAGGGCAAGGGCTTAGGGGCAAGGGCAATGTCTTAGCGGCAAGGGCAAGTTCTTAGGGGCAAGGGTTTATGGGCAGGAGCACGGGCAAGGGCTTAGGGGCAGGGGCAAGGGCTTAGGGACAGGCGCAAGGGCTTAGGGGCAGTGGCAGGGACAGGGGCAAGGGCTTAGGGGCAGTGCCAAGGACTTAGGGGCAGGGGCAGTGGCAAGAGCTTAGGGGCAGCGGCAGGGGCAGGAAGGGCTTAGCGGTAAGGCAGTGGCAATTTCATTGGGGCACGGGCAGGGGCAATGGCTTCGGGGCAGGGTCAGGGGCAAGGGCTTAGAGGCAGGGGCAAGGGCTTAGGGCAAGGGCAAGTGCTTAGGGGCAGCGGCAGGGGCAAGGATTAAGGGGCAGGGGTAGGGCAAGGGCTTAGGGGCAGGGGCAGGGGTAAGGGCTTAGGGGCTGGTTCAAGGGATTAGGGGCAAGCGCAAGGGTTATGGCAAGGGCAAGGGCTTAAGGTCTAGGGTAAGGGCTTAGGGGCAAGTGCAAGTACTTAGGGGCAAGGACAAGGGCTTAGGGGCAAGGGCAAGGGCTTAGGGGCAAGGGCTTCTGGAAGGGCAAGGGGTTAGGGGAAATGGCAAGAGCTTAGCGGCAAGGGCAAGGGCTTAGGTGCAAAGAAAAGGCTTAGGGGCAAGGGCAAGGGCAAGGGTTTAGGGGCAAGGTTTTAGGGACAGGGGAAAGGGTTAAGGGGCAGGGGCCGGGGCAAGGGCTTAGGGGCTGGGAAGGGGCAAGGGATTGGACAGGGCCAAAGGTAAGGGCTTAGGGGCAGGGGCAGAGGCAGGGCTTAGCAACAGGTGCAAGGGCAAGGGCTTAGGGGCAGGGACAGGGGCAAGGGCTTAGGGGCAGGAGCAAGGGCTTAGGGGCAGTGGCAGGGACAGGGGCAAGGGCTTAGGGGCAGTGGCAAGGGCTTAGGGACAGGGGCAGTGGCAAGAGATTAGGGGCAGCGGCAGGGCAGGAAGGGCTTAGCGGTAAGGCAGGGGCAAGTTCATAGGGGCACGGGCAGGGGCAATGGATTCAGGGCAGGTCAGGGGCAAGGGCTTAGAGGCAGGGGCAGGGGCAATGGTTCTGGGGCAGTGACAGGTGCATGGGCTTAGTGGCAGGGGCAAGGGCTTAGGGCAAGGGCAAGTGCTTAGGGGCAGCGGCAGGGGCAATGACTTATGGGCAGGGGCAAGGATTCAGGGGCAAGGGCAAGGGCTTAGTGGCAGGGGAATGGGCAAGGGCTTAGGGGAAGCGGTAGGGGCAAGTTCTTAGGGGCAGGGGCAATGTCTTCGGGGCAGGGGCAGGGGCAAGGGCTTAGGGGCAGGCCAGGGACAATGGCTCTGGGGCAGTGACAGGGGCATGGGCTTAGGGGCAGGGCCAGGGGAAAGAGCTTAGGGGCAGGGGCAAGGGATAAGGGGCAGGGGAAAGGGCTTAGGGGCAAGGGCAAGGGCTTAGGGGCAAGAACAAGGGCTTAGGGGCAAGTTCAAGGGCTTAGGGGCAAGGGCAAGGGCTTAGGGAAGGTGCAAGGGAGTAGGGGCAAGTGTTTAGGGGCAAGGGTTTATGGGCAAGGCCTTAGGGGCAGTGGCAAGGACTTAGGGGCAGGGGCTGTGGCAAGAGCTTAGGGGCAGCGGCAGGGGCAGGAAAGGCTTAGCGGTAAGGCAGGGGCAATTTCATAGGGGCACGGGCAGGGGCAATGGCTTCGGGGCAGGGTCAGGGGCAAGGGCTTAGAGGCAGGGGCAGGGGCAATGGCTCTGGGGCAGTGACAGGTGCATGGGCTTAGTGGCAGGGGCAAGGGCTTAGGGCAAGGGAAAGGGCTTAAGGCAAGGTCAAGGACTTAGGGGCAAGGGCAGTGGCTTAGTGGCAAGGGTTTAGGGGCAGAGGCAAGGGCAAGGGTTTGGGGACAATGGTTTAGGGACAGGGGCAGAGGCAAGGGTTTAGGGGCAGGGGCAGGGGCAAGGGTTTAGGGGAGGGGCAAGGGCTTAGTGGCAGGGAAAAGGGCTTAGGGGCAGTGGCAGGGGCAAAGGCTTAGGGGTAGGGCCAGGGGCAAGGGCTAAGGCGCAGGGGCAGGGGCAAGGGCTTAGGGGCAGGGGCAGGTGCAAGAGTTTAGGGGCAGGGGCAGGGGAAGGGGCAAAGTCTTAGGGGCAGGGGCTAGGGCTTAGGGGCAGGGGAAGGGGAAAAGGCTTAGAAGCAGGGGCAGGGGAAGGGCTTAGTGGCAGGGTGGGGGCAAGGGCTTAGTGGCAGGTGCAGGGACATGGGTGCAGGGGCAGGGGCAGGGGCTTACGGGCAGGGGTAAAGGCTTAGGGGCAGGGGCAGGGGCAGGGGCAAAGTCTTAGGGGCAGGGGCTAGGGCTTAGGGGAAAGGACAAGGGTTTTTGGACAAGGTTAGGAGCAAGGGATTAGGGCAAGGTCAAGGGATTAGCAGCAAGGACAAGGGCTTAGGGGCAGGGGCAGGGGCAAGGGCTTAAGGGCAGGGGCAGAGGCAAGGGATTAGGGGCAGGGGCAAGTCTTAGGGGCAAGTGCATGGGCTTAGGGGCAGGGCAGGGACAATGGCTTAGGGGCAAGCACAAGGGCTTATGGCAAGGGCAAGGGCTTAGGGGCTAGGGCAAGAGCTTAGGGGCAAGGGCTTAGGGGCAAGGGCAAGGTCTTAGGGGCAAGGGCAAGGGCTTAGGGGCAAGTGCAATGTCTTAGCGGCAAGGGCAAGTTCTTAGGGGCAAGGGTTTACGGGCAGGAGCACGGGCAAGGGCTTAGGGGCAGGGGCAAGGGCTTAGGGACAGGCGCAAGGGCTTAGGGGCAGTGGCAGGGACAGGGGCAAGGGCTTAGGGGCAGTGCCAAGGACTTAGGGGCAGGGGCAGTGGCAAGAGCTTAGAGGCAGGGGCAAGGGCTTAGGGCAAGGGCAAGTGCTTAGGGGCAGCGGCAGGGGCAAGGGCTTAGGGGCAGGGGTAGGGCAAGGGCTTAGGGGCAGGGGCAGGGGTAAGGGCTTAGGGGCAGGGTCAAGGGCTTAGGGGCAAGCGCAAAGGCTTATGGCAAGGGCAAGGGATTAGGGGCAAGGGCAAGGACTTAGGGGCAAGGGCAAGTGCTTAGGGGCAATGGCAAAGGCTTAGGGGCAAGGGCAAGGGCTTAAGGGCTAGGGCAAGGGCTTAGGGGCAAGCGCAAGTACTTAGGGGCAAGGACAAGGGCTTAGGGGCAAGGGCAAGGGCTTAGGGGCAAGGGAAAGGGCTTAAGGCAAGGTCAAGGACTTAGGGGCAAGGGCAGTGGCTTAGAGGCAAGGGTTTAGGGGCAGAGGCAAGGGCAAGGGTTTGGGGGCAATGGTTTAGGGGCAGGGGCAGGGGCAAGGGTTTAGGGGAGGGGCAAGGGCTTAGTGGCAGGGAAAAGGGCTTAGGGGCAGTGGCAGGGACAAAGGCTTAGGGGTAGGGCCAGGGGCAAGGGCTAAGGCGCAGGGGCAGGGGCAAGGGCTTAGGGGCAGGGGCAGGAGCAAGAGTTTAGGGGCAGGGGCAGGGGAAGGGGCAAAGTCTTAGGGGCAGGGGCTAGGGCTTAGGGGCAGGGGAAGGGGAAAAGGCTTAGAAGCAGGGGCAGGGGAAGGGCTTAGTGGCAGGGTGGGGGCAAGGGCTTAGTGGCAGGTGCAGGGACATAGGTGCAGGGGCAGGGGCAGGGGCTTAGGGGCAGGGGCAAAAGCTTAGGGGCAGGGGCAGGGGCAAAGTCTTAGGGGCAGGGGCTAGGGCTTAGGGGCAGGGGAAGGGGCAAAGGCTTAGGAGCAGGGGCAGGGGAAGGGCTTAGTGGCAGGGTGGGGGCAAGGGCATAGTGGCAGGTGCAGGGACAGGGGTGCAGGGGCAGGGGCAGGGGCTTAGGGGCAGGGGTAAAGGCTTAGGGGCAGGGGCAGGGGCAAGGGATTAGGGGCTGGGGTAGGGGCAAGTCTTAGGGGCAAGGGCAAGGGCTTAGGGGCAAGCGCAAGGGCTTATGGCAAGGGCAAGGGCTTAGGGGCAAAGGCAAGGCTTAGGGACAAGGTTAAATGCAAGGGTTTGGGGCAAGGGCAAGGGATTAGCGGCAAGGACAAGGGCTTAGGGGCAAGGGCAATAGTTTACGGGCAAGGGCAAGGGCTTAGGGGCTAGGGCAAGAGCTTAGGGGCAAGCGCAAGGGCTTAGGGGCAAGGGCAAGGGCTTAGGGGCAAGGGCAAGGGCTTAGGGGCAAGGGCAATGTCTTAGCGGCAAGGGCAAGTTCTTAGGGGCAAGGGTTTACGGGCAGGAGCACGGGCAAGGGCTTAGGGGCAGGGGCAAGGGCTTAGGGACAGGCGCAAGGGCTTAGGGGCAGTGGCAAGGACTTAGGGGCAGTGGCAAGGACTTAGGGGCAGGGGCTGTGGCAAGAGCTTAGGGGCAGCGGCAGGGGCAGGAAAGGCTTAGCGGTAAGGCAGGGGCAATTTCATAGGGGCACGGGCACGGGCAATTGCTTCGGGGCAGGGTCAGGGGCAAGGGCTTAGAGGCAGGGGCAGGGGCAATGGCTCTGGGGCAGTGACAGGTGCATGGGCTTAGTGGCAGGGGCAAGGGCTTAGGGCAAGGGAAAGGGCTTAAGGCAAGGTCAAGGACTTAGGGGCAAGGGCAGTGGCTTAGGGGCAAGGGTTTAGGGGCAGAGGCAAGGGCAAGGGTTTAGGGGCAATGGTTTAGGGGCAGGGTCAGGGGCAAGGGTTTAGGGGCAGGGGCAGGGGCAAGGGATTAGGGGCAGGGGCAGGGGCAAGTCTTAGGGGCAAGGGCAAGGGCTTAGGAGCAGGGCAGGGGCAAGGGATTAGGGGCAGGGGCAAGGGCTTAGGGGCAAGCGCAAGGGCTTATAGCAAGGGCAAGGGCTTAGGGGCAAAGGCAAGGGCTTAGGGGAAAGGGCAAGGGCTTAGGGGCAAAGGAAAGGCTTATGGGCAAGGGTAAGGGCTTATGGGCAAGGGCAAGGGCTTAGGGGAAAGGGCAAGGGCGTAGGGGAAAGGGCAAAGGCTTAGGGTCAAGAGCACGGTTTTAGGGGCAAGGGAAAGGATTTAGGTGCAAGGGCAAGGGCTTAAGGGCAAGGGAAAGGGCTTAAGGCAAGGTCAAGGACTTAGGGGCAAGGGCAGTGGCTTAGAGGCAAGGGTTTAGGGGCAGAGGCAAGGGCAAGGGTTTGGGGGCAATGGTTTAGGGGCAGGGGCAGGGGCAAGGGTTTAGGGGAGGGGCAAGGGCTTAGTGGCAGGGAAAAGGGCTTAGGGGCAGTGGCAGTGGCAAAGGCTTAGGGGTAGGGCCAGGGGCAAGGGCTAAGGCGCAGGGGTAGGGGCAAGGGCTTAGGGGCAGGGGCAGGAGCAAGAGTTGAGGGGCAGGGGCAGGGGAAGGGGCAAAGTCTTAGGGGCAGGGGCTAGGGCTTAGGGGCAGGGGAAGGGGAAAAGGCTTAGAAGCAGGGGCAGAGGAAGGGCTTAGTGGCAGGGTGGGGGCAAGGGCTTAGTGGCAGGTGCAGGGACATGGGTGCAGGGGCAGGGGCAGGGGCTTTGGGGCAGGGGCAAAAGCTTAGGGGCAGGGGCAGGGGCAAGGGATTAGGGGCTGGGGTAGAGGCAAGTCTTAGGGGCAAGGGCAAGGGCTTAGGGGCAAGCGCAAGGGCTTATGGCAAGGGCAAGGGCTTAGGGGCAAAGGCAAGGCTTAGGGACAAGGTTAAATGCAAGGGATTGGGGCAAGGGCAAGGGATTAGCGGCAAGGACAAGGGCTTAGGGGCAAGGGCAATAGTTTACGGGCAAGGGCAAGGGCTTAGGGGCTAGGGCAAGAGCTTAGGGGCAAGCGCAAGGGCTTAGGGGCAAGGGCAAGGGCTTAGGGGCAAGGGCAAGGGCTTAGGGGCAAGGGCAATGTCTTAGCGGCAAGGGCAAGTTCTTAGGGGCAAGGGTTTACGGGCAGGAGCACGGGCAAGAGCTTAGGGGCAGGGGCAAGGGCTTAGGGACAGGCGCAAGGGCTTAGGGGCAGTGGCAAGGACTTAGGGGCAGGGGTAGTGGCAAGAGCTTAGGAGCAGCGGCAGGGGCTGGAAGGGCTTAGCGGTAAGGCAGGGGCAATTTCATTGGGGCACGGGCAGGGCAATGGATTCGGGGCAGGGTGAGGGGCAAGGGCTTAGAGGCAGAGGCAAGGGCTTAGGGCAAGGGCAAGTGCTTAGGGGCAGCGGCAGGGGCAAGGACTTAGGGGCAGGGGAAGGGGCAAAGGCTTAGGAGCAGGGGCAGGGGAAGGGCTTAGTGGCAGGGTGGGGGCAAGGGCATAGTGGCAGGTGCAGGGACAGGGGTGCAGGGGCAGGGGCAGGGGCTTAGGGGCAGGGGTAAAGGCTTAGGGGCAGGGGCAGGGGCAAGGGATTAGGGGCTGGGGTAGGGGCAAGTCTTAGGGGCAAGGGCAAGGGCTTAGGGGCAAGCGCAAGGGCTTATGGCAAGGGCAAGGGCTTAGGGGCAAAGGCAAGGCTTAGGGACAAGGTTAAATGCAAGGGTTTGGGGCAAGGGCAAGGGATTAGCGGCAAGGACAAGGGCTTAGGGGCAAGGGCAATAGTTTACGGGCAAGGGCAAGGGCTTAGGGGCTAGGGCAAGAGCTTAGGGGCAAGCGCAAGGGCTTAGGGGCAAGGGCAAGGGCTTAGGGGCAAGGGCAAGGGCTTAGGGGCAAGGGCAATGTCTTAGCGGCAAGGGCAAGTTCTTAGGGGCAAGGGTTTACGGGCAGGAGCACGGGCAAGGGCTTAGGGGCAGGGGCAAGGGCTTAGGGACAGGCGCAAGGGCATAGGGGCAGTGGCAAGGACTTAGGGGCAGTGGCAAGGACTTAGGGGCAGGGGCTGTGGCAAGAGCTTAGGGGCAGCGGCAGGGGCAGGAAAGGCTTAGCGGTAAGGCAGGGGCAATTTCATAGGGGCACGGGCACGGGCAATTGCTTCGGGGCAGGGTCAGGGGCAAGGGCTTAGAGGCAGGGGCAGGGGCAATGGCTCTGGGGCAGTGACAGGTGCATGGGCTTAGTGGCAGGGGCAAGGGCTTAGGGCAAGGGAAAGGGCTTAAGGCAAGGTCAAGGACATAGGGGCAAGGGCAGTGGCTTAGGGGCAAGGGTTTAGGGGCAGAGGCAAGGGCAAGGGTTTAGGGGCAATGGTTTAGGGGCAGGGGCAGGGGCAAGGGTTTAGGGGCAGGGGCAGGGGCAAGGGATTAGGGGCAGGGGCAGGGGCAAGTCTTAGGGGCAAGGGCAAGGGCTTAGGAGCAGGGCAGGGGCAAGGGATTAGGGGCAGGGGCAAGGGCTTAGGGGCAAGCGCAAGGGCTTATAGCAAGGGCAAGGGCTTAGGGGCAAGGGCAAGGGCTTAGGGGAAAGGGCAAGGGCTTAGGGGCAAAGGAAAGGCTTATGGGCAAGGGTAAGGGCTTATGGGCAAGGGCAAGGGCTTAGGGGAAAGGGCAAGGGCGTAGGGGAAAGGGCAAAGGCTTAGGGTCAAGAGCACGGTTTTAAGGGCAAGGGAAAGGATTTAGGTGCAAGGGCAAGGGCTTAAGGGCAAGGGAAAGGGCTTAAGGCAAGGTCAAGGACTTAGGGGCAAGGGCAGTGGCTTAGAGGCAAGGGTTTAGGGGCAGAGGCAAGGGCAAGGGTTTGGGGGCAATGGTTTAGGGGCAGGGGCAGGGGCAAGGGTTTAGGGGAGGGGCAAGGGCTTAGTGGCAGGGAAAAGGGCTTAGGGGCAGTGGCAGTGGCAAAGGCTTAGGGGTAGGGCCAGGGGCAAGGGCTAAGGCGCAGGGGTAGGGGCAAGGGCTTAGGGGCAGGGGCAGGAGCAAGAGTTGAGGGGCAGGGGCAGGGGAAGGGGCAAAGTCTTAGGGGCAGGGGCTAGGGCTTAGGGGCAGGGGAAGGGGAAAAGGCTTAGAAGCAGGGGCAGAGGAAGGGCTTAGTGGCAGGGTGGGGGCAAGGGCTTAGTGGCAGGTGCAGGGACATGGGTGCAGGGGCAGGGGCAGGGGCTTAGGGGCAGGGGCAAAAGCTTAGGGGCAGGGGCAGGGGCAAGGGATTAGGGGCTGGGGTAGAGGCAAGTCTTAGGGGCAAGGGCAAGGGCTTAGGGGCAAGCGCAAGGGCTTATGGCAAGGGCAAGGGCTTAGGGGCAAAGGCAAGGCTTAGGGACAAGGTTAAATGCAAGGGATTGGGGCAAGGGCAAGGGATTAGCGGCAAGGACAAGGGCTTAGGGGCAAGGGCAATAGTTTACGGGCAAGGGCAAGGGCTTAGGGGCTAGGGCAAGAGCTTAGGGGCAAGCGCAAGGGCTTAGGGGCAAGGGCAAGGGCTTAGGGGCAAGGGCAAGGGCTTAGGGGCAAGGGCAATGTCTTAGCGGCAAGGGCAAGTTCTTAGGGGCAAGGGTTTACGGGCAGGAGCACGGGCAAGAGCTTAGGGGCAGGGGCAAGGGCTTAGGGAGAGGCGCAAGGGCTTAGGGGCAGTGGCAAGGACTTAGGGGCAGGGGTAGTGGCAAGAGCTTAGGAGCAGCGGCAGGGGCTGGAAGGGCTTAGCGGTAAGGCAGGGGCAATTTCATTGGGGCACGGGCAGGGCAATGGATTCGGGGCAGGGTGAGGGGCAAGGGCTTAGAGGCAGAGGCAAGGGCTTAGGGCAAGGGCAAGTGCTTAGGGGCAGCGGGAGGGGCAAGGGCTTAGGGGCAGGGGTACGGGCAAGGGCTTAGGGGCAGGGGCAGGGGCAAGGGCTTAGGGGCAGGGGCAAGGGTTTGGGGCAAGTGCAAGGGCTTATGGCAAGGGCAAGGGATTAGGGGCAAGGGCAAGGACTTAGGGGCAAGGGCAAGTGCTTAGGGGCAATGGCAAAGGCTTAGGGGCAAGGGCAAGTACTTGCGGCAAGGACAAGGGCTTAGGGGCAAGGGCTTCTGGAATGGCAAGGGGTTAGGGGAAATGGCAAGAGCTTAGCGGCAAGGGCAAGGGTTTAGGTGCAAAGGAAAGGCTTTGGGGCAAGGGCAAGGGCAAAGGTTTAGGGGCAAGGTTTTAGGGACAGGGGAAAAGGTTAAGGGGCAGGGCCGGGGCAAGGGCTTAGGGGCTGGGGAAGGGGCAAGGGATTGGACTGGGGCAAAGGTAAGGGCTTAGGGGCAGGGGCAGAGCCAGGGCTTAGCGACAGGTGCAAGGGCAAGGGCTTAGTGGCAAGGGCAAGGGCTTAGGGGCAAGGGCAAGTTCTTAGGGGCAAGGGTTTACGGGCAGGAGCACGGGCAAGGGCTTAGGGGCAGGGGCAAGGGCTTAGGGACAGGCGCAAGGGCTTAGGGGCAGTGGCAGGGACAGGGGCCAGGGCTTAGGGGCAGTGGCAAGGACTTAGGGGCAGGGGCAGTGGTAAGAGCTTAGGTGCAGCGGCAGGGGCAGGAAGGGCTTAGCGGTAAGGCAGGGGCAATTTCATAGGGGCACGGGCAGGGGCAATGGCTTCGGGGCAGGGTCAGGGACAAGGGCTTAGAGGCAGGGGCAAGGGGTTAGGGCAAGGGCAAGTGCTTAGGGGCAGTGGCAGAGGCAAGGGCTTAGGGGCAGGGGTAAGGGCAAGGGCTTAGGGGCAGGGGTAGGGGTAAGTGCTTAGGGACAGGGTCAAGGGCTTAGGGGCAAGCGCAAGGGCTTATGGCAAGGGCAAGGGATTAGGGGCAAGGGCAAGGACTTAGGGGCAAGGGCAAGTGTTTAGGGGCAATGGCAAAGGCTTAGGGGCAAGGGCTTATGGGCTAGGGCAAGGGCTTAGGCGCAAGCGCAAGTACTTAGGGGCAAGGACAAGGGCTTAGGGGCAAGGGCAAGGGCTTAGGGGCAAGGGCCTCTGGAAGAGCAAGGGGTTAGGGGAAATGGCAAGGGCTTAGCGGCAAGGGCAAGGGCTTAGGTGCAAAGGAAAGGCTTGGGGGCAAGGGCAAGGGCAAGGGTTTAGGGGCAAGGTTTTAGGGACAGGGGAAAGGGTTAAGGGGCAGGGGCCGGGGCAAGGGCTTAGGGGCTGGGGAAGGGGCAAGGGATTGGACAGGGCCAAAGGTAAGGGCTTAGGGGCAGGGGCAGAGGCAGAGCTTAGCGACAGGTGCAAGGGCAAGGGCTTAGGGGCAGGGACAGGGGCAAGGGCTTAGGGGCAGGAGCAAGGGCTTAGGGGCAGTGGCAGGGACAGGGGCAAGGGGTTAGGGGCAGTGGCAAAGGCTTAGGGACAGGGGCAGTGGAAAGAGCTTAGGGGCAGCGGCAGGGGCAGGAAGGGCTTAGCGGTAAGGCAGGGGCAAGTTCATAGGGGCACGGGCAGGGGCAAAGGCTTCGGGGCAGGTCTGGGGCAAGGGCTTAGAGGCAGGGGCAGGGGCAATGGCTCTGGGGCAGTGACAGGTGCATGAGCTTAGTGGCAGGGGCAAGGGCTTAGGGCAAGGGAAAGGGCTTAAGGCAAGGTCAAGGACTTGGGGGCAAGGGCAGTGGCTTAGGGGCAAGGGTTTAGGGGCAGAGGCAAGGGTAAGGGTTTAGGGGCAATGGTTTAGGGGCAGGGTCTGGGCCAAGGGTGTAGGGGCAGGGGCAGGGGCAAGGGATTAGGGGCAGGGGCAAGGGCAAGTCTTAGGGGCAAGGGCAAGGGCTTAGGAGCAGGGGCAAGGGCTTAGGGGCAAGCGCAAAGGCTTATAGCAAGGGCAAGGGCTTAGGGGCAAGGGCAAGGGCTTAGGGGAAAGGGCAAGGGCTTAGGGGCAAAGGAAAGGCTTAGGGGCAAGGGTAAGGGCTTAGGGGCAAGGGCAAGGGCTTAGGGGCAAGGGCAAGGGCGTAGGGGAAAGAGCAAGGGCTTAGGGTCAAGAGCACGGGTTTAGGGGCAAGGGAAAGGATTTAGGTGCAAGGGCAAGGGCTTAAGGGCAAGGGAAAGGGCTTAAGGCAAGGTCAAGGACTTAGGGGCAAGGGCAGTGGCTTAGGGGCAAGGGTTTAGGGGCAGAGGCAAGGGCAAGGGTTTAGGGGCAATGGTTTAGGGGCAGGGGCAGGGGCAAGGGTTTAGGGGAGGGGCAAGGGCTTAGTGGCAGGGAAAAGGGCTTAGGGGCAGTGGCAGGGGCAAAGGCTTAGGGGTAGGGCCAGGGGCAAGGGCTAAGGCGCAGGGGCAGGGGCAAGGGCTTAGGGGCAGGGGCAGGAGGAAGAGTTTCGGGGTAGGGGCAGTGGCAGGGGCAAATTCTTAGGGACAGGGGCTAGGGCTTAGGGGCAGGGGAAGGGGCAAAGGCTTAGGAGCAGGGGCACGGAAAGGGCTTAGTGACAGGGTGGGGGCAAGGGCTTAGTGGCAGGGGCAAGGGCTTAGGGCAAGGGCAAGTGCTTAGGGGCTGCGGCAGGGGCAATGACTTATGGGCAGGGGCAAGGATTTAGGGGCAGGGGCAAGGTCAAGGGCTTAGTGGCAGGGGAAGGGGCAAGGGTTTAGGGGAAGCGGTAGGGGCAAGTTCTTAGGGGCAGGGGCAATGTCTTCGGGGCAGGGGCAGGGGCAAGGGCTTAGGGGCAGGCCAGGGACAATGGCTCTGCGGCAGTGACAGGGGCATGGGCTTAGGGGCAGGGCCAGGGGAAAGAGCTTAGGGGCAGGGGCAAGGAATAAGGGGCAGGGGAAAGGGCTTAGGGGCAAGGGCAAGGGCTTAGGGGCAAGAACAAGGGCTTAGGGGCAAGTTCAAGGGCTTAGGGGCAAGGGCAAGGGCTTAGGGAAGGGGCCAGGGATTAGGGGCAAGGTCAAGGTTTTAGGGGCAAGGGTTTATGGGCAATGCCTTAGGGGCAGTGGCAAGGACTTAGGGGCAGGGGCAGTGGCAAGAGCTTAGGGGCAGCGGCAGGGGCAGGAAGGGCTTAGCGGTAAGGCAGGGGCAATTTCATAGGGGCACGGGCAGGGGCAATGTCTTCGGGGCAGGGGCAATGTCTTCGGGGCAGGGGCAGGGGCAAGGGCTCTGGGGCAGTGACAGGTGCATGAGCTTAGTGGCAGGGGCAAGGGCTTAGGGCAAGGGAAAGGGCTTAAGGCAAGGTCAAGGACTTAGGGGAAAGGGTAGTGGCTTAGGGGCAAGGGTTTAGGGGCAGAGGCAAGGGCAAGGGTTTAGGGGCAATGGTTTAGGGGCAGGGTCAGGGGCAAGGGTTTAGGGGCAGGGGCAGGGGCAAGGGATTAGGGGCAGGGGCAGGGGCAAGACTTAGGGGCAAGGGCAAGGGCTTAGGAGCAGGGCAGGGGCAAGGGCTTAGGGGCAGGGGCAAGGGCTTAGGGGCAAGCGCAAGGGCTTATAGCAAGGGAAAGGGCTTAGGGGCAGGGGCAAGGGCTTAGGGGCAAGCGCAAGGCCTTATAGCAAGGGAAAGGGCTTAGGGGCAAGGGCAAGGGCTTAGGGGAAAGGGCAAGGGCTTAGGGGCAAAGGAAAGGCTTAGGGGCAAGGGTAAGGGCTTTGCGGCAAGGGCAAGGGCTTAGGGTCAAGGGCAAGGGCGTAGGGGAAAGGGCAAGGGCTTAGGGTCAAGAACACGGGTTTAGGGGCAAGGGAAAGGATTTAGGTGCAAGGGCAAGGGCTTAAGGGCAAGGGAAAGGGCTTAAGGCAAGGTCAAGGACTTAGGGGCAAGGGCAGTGGCTTAGGGGCAAGGGTTTAGGGGCAAAGGCAAGGGCAAGGGTTTAGGGGCAATGTTTTAGGGGCAGGGTCAGGGGCAAGGGTTTAGGGGAGAGGCAAGGGCTTAGTGGCAGGGAAAAAGGCTTAGGGGCAGTGGCAGGGGCAAAGGCTTAGGGGTAGGGCCAGGGGCAAGGGCTAAGGCACAGGGGCAGGGGCAAGGGCTTAGGGGCAGGGGCAGGAGGAAGAGTTTAGGGGCAGGGTCAGGGGCAGGGGCAAAGTCTTAGGGGCAGGGGCTAGGGCTTAGGGGCAGGGGAAGGGGCAAAGGCTTAGGAGCAGGGGCAGGGGAAGGGCTTAGTGGCAGGGTGGGGGCAAGGGCTTAGTGGCAGGTGCAGGGATATGGGTGCAGGGGCAGGGGCAGGGGCTTAGGGGCAGGGGCAAAGGCTTAGGGGCAGGGGCAGGGGCAGGGGCAAAGTCTTAGGCGCAGGTGCTAGGGCTTAGGGGCAGGGGAAGGGGCAAAGGCTTAGGAGCAGGGGCAGGGGAAGGGCTTAGTGGCAGGGTGGGGGCAAGGGCTTAGTGGCAGGTGCAGGGACATGGGTGCAGGGTCAGGGTCTAGGGCTTAGGGGCAGGGGCAAGGGCAAGGGCTTAGGAGCAGGGGTAGGGGCAATGGTTTAGGATCAGGGGCAGAGGCAAGGGCTTAGGGGCAAGGGTTTAGGGCAGGGGCAAGTGCAAAATTTTAGGGGCATGCGTTTAGGGGCAGGGGCAGGGGCAAGGGCTTAGGGGCAAGGGTTTAGGGGCAAAGGGAGGGGCAAGGGTTTAGGGGAGGGGCAAGGGCTTAGTGGCAGTGGCAATGGCTTAGGGGCAGGGGCAGGGGAAAGGATTTAGGGGCAGGAGCAGGGGAAAGGGCTTCGGGGCAGGGGCAGGGGCAAGGGCTTAGGGACAGTGGCAGAGGCAAAGGCTTAGGGGCAGGGGCATGGGCAAGGGCATGGGAGCAGGGGCAGGGGCAAGGGCTTAGAGGCAGGGGCAGGGGCAAGGGCTTAGGGGCAGGGGAAGAGGCAAGGGTTTGGGGGCAGGGGCAGGGGAAGGGGCTTAGGGGCAGGGGCCAGGATTTATGGGCAAGGGTTTAGTGGCAAGGGCAGGGGCATGCGTTTAGGGGAGGGGCAAGGGCTTAGTGGCAGAGGCAAGGGCGCAGGGGCAGGGGCAGGGGCAAGGGCTTTGTGGCAGGGGCAGGGGAAAGGGCTTAGGGGCAGTGGAACGGGCAAGGGTTTCGGGGCAGGGGCATGGGAAGGGGCTTAAGGGCAGAGGCAGCGGCAATGGCTTAGGGGTAGGGGCAGGGGCTAGGGCTTAGAGGCAGGGTGGGCCACGGCTTAGTGGCAGGGGCAGGGGCAAGAGTTTAGGGGCAGAGGCAGAGGCAAGGGCTTAAGGGAAGGGGCAGGGGCAAGGGTTTAAGGGCCGGGGCCGGGGCAAGGGCTTAGGGGCAGGGGAAGGGCAAGGGCTTTGGGGCACGGGCAGGGGCAAGGGCTTAGGGGCAGAGGCAAGGGTATAGGGGCAGGGGCAGGGGCAGGGGCTTAGGAGTAGGGGCAGAGACAAGGGCTTAGAGGCAAGGGCAAGGGCTTAGGGGCAAGGGCACGGGCTTAGGGGCAAGGACTTAGTGGCAAAGGCAAGGGCTTAGGGGCAAGGGAAAGAGTTTAGGGACAAGGGCAAGAGCAAGGGCTTGGGGCAAGGGTAAGGTCTAAGGGGCAAGGGCTAGGCCTTAGGGGCAATGGCAAGGATAACGGGCAAGGGCAAGGGCATAAGGCAAGCGTAAGGACTTAGGGGCAAGGGATTAAGAGCAGGGTCAAGGGCAAGGGTTTAGGGGCAAGAGTTTAGGGGCAGGTGCAGGGACAAGGGTTTAGGGGCAAGGCTTTATGGGCAGGGGCAGGAGCAAGGGTTTAGGGGCAGGGGCAGGGGCTTAGGGGCAGGGGCAGGAGCAAGGGATTAGGGGTAGAGGCAGGGGCAAGGGCTTAGGGGCAGGGGCAGGGGCAAGGGCTTAGGGGCAGGGACTGGGGCAAGGGTTTAGAGGCAGAGGCAGGGGCTTAGGGGCAAGGGAAGGGCAAGGGATTTGGGGCAGGGGAAGGGGCAAGGGATTATGGGCAGGGGCAGAGGCAAGGGCTTAGTGGCAGGGACAGGGGCAAGGGCTTAGGGGCAGGGGCAGGGGCAATACCTTAGGGGCAGGGGCAGAGGCAAGGGTTTAGGGGTAGGGGCAAAGTCAAGGGCTTGGGGGCAGGGGCAGGAGAAATGATTTAGGGGCAGGGGTAGGGGCAGGGGCTAGTGCTTAGGGGCAGGGTGGGGGCAAGGGCTTAGTGGCAGGGGCAGGGGCAATGGTTTAGGGGCAGGGGCAAAGTCAAGGGCTTGGGGGCAGGGGCAGGAGAAATGATTTAGGGGCAGGGGTAGGGGCAGGGGCTAGTGCTTAGGGGCAGGGTGGGGGCAAGGGCTTAGTGGCAGGGGCAGGGGCAATGGTTTAGGGGCAGGGGCAAGGGCTTAGGGGCAGGGGCAGGTGCAAGCGCTTAGGGGCAGGGGCACTGGGAAGGGATTAGGGGCAGTGACAGGGGTAAGGGATGAGAGGCCGGGGCAGGGGCAAGGGCTTAGGCGCTGGGCAGGCATAAGGGCTTAGGGGCAGGGGCAGGGGCAGGGGCAAGGGATTAGAGGCAGGGGCAGGGGCAAGGGCTTAGGGGCAGATGTAAGGGTATAGGGGCAGGGGCAAGGGCAGGGGCTTAGGTGCAGGAGCAGGGACAAGGGCTTAGGGGCAAGGGCAAGGGCTTAGGGGCAAGGACAAGGGCTAAGGGCAAGGGAAAGGGCTTAGGGGCAAGGGAAGGGCTTAGGGGCAAGGGCAAGGGCTTAGGGGAAGGCAAGGGCTTAGGGGCAAGGGCAATAGCTCAGGGACAAGGGCAAGAGCAAGGGCTTGGGGCAAGAGCAAGTGCTTAGCGGCAAGGGAAAGAGCTTAGGGACAAGGGCAAGGGGTTAGGGGCAAGGGCAAGGGCTTAATGGCAAGATCAAGGGCTTAGGGGCAAGGGCAAGAGCTTAGGGGCTAGGGCGAGAGCTTAGGGGCAAGCACAAGGGCTTAGGGCCAAGGGCAAGGGCTTAGGGCAAGGGAAAGTTCTTAGGGAAAGGGCAAGGCCTTAGGGGCAATGTCAAAGGCTAAGGGGCAAGGGTTAGGGCTTAAGGCAAGGGCAAGGTCTTAGGAGCAAGGGTGTAGGGGCAGGTGCAAGAGCAAGGGTTTAGGGGCAAGAGTTTAGGGGCAGGTGCAGGGGCAAGGGTTTAGTGGCAAGGCTTTATGGGCATGGGCAGGGGCAAGTGCTTAGGGGCATGGGCAGGGGCAAGGGCTTAGGGGTTGGGGCATAGGCAAGGGCTTAGGGGCAGGGACTGGGGCAAGGCCTTAGGAGCAGGGGAAGGGCAAGGGCTTAGGGACAGGGGCAAGGGCAAGGGTATAGGGGCAGGGGGAAGGGCAGGGGCTTAGCTGCAGGTGCAGGGACAAACGCTTAGGGGCAGAGAAAGGGGCTTAGGGGCAGGGGAAGGGGCAGGGGCTTAGGAGCAGGGACAGGGGCAGTGGCTTAGGGGCAGGGGCAGGGGCAGGGTCTTAGGTGTAGGGGCAAGGGCTAGGGCTTAGGGGCAGGGTCAGGGGCAAGGCTTAGGGGCAGCTGCAAGGGTTTAGGGGCTGGGCAGGAGCAAGGGATTAGGGGCAGGGGCAGGGGCTTAGGAGTAGGGGCAGAGACAAGGGCTTAGGGGCACTGGGAAGGGCTTAGGGGCAAGGGAAGGGCTTAGGGGCAAGGGCCAGGACTTAGGGGCAAAGGCAAGGGCTTAGGGACAGGGGCAGTGGCAAAGGCTTAGAGGCAGGGGCATTGTGAAGGGTTTAAGGGCAGAGGCAGGGGCAATGGTTAGGGGTAGGGGAAGAGACTAGGGCTTAGGGGCAGGGTGGGGGCAAGGGCTTAGTGGCAGGGGAAGGGGCAAGTGTTTAGGGGCAAGGGCAGGGGCAAGGGCTTAGGGGCAGGGGCAGGGGCAAGGGCTTAGGGGCAGGGGCAAGGGCAAGGGTATAGGGGCAGGGGGAGGGGCAGGGGCTTAGCTGCAGGTGCAGGGACAAAGGCTTAGGGGCAGAGGCAGGGCCTTAGGGGCAGGGGAAGGGGCAGGGGCTTAGGAGCAGGGACAGGGGCAGTGGCTTAGGGGCAGGGGCAGGGGCAGGGTCTTAGGTGTAGGGGCAAGGGCTAGGGCTTAGGGGCAGGGGCAAGGGCAAGGGCTTAGTGCCAGGGGCAAGGGTTTAGGGGCAGGGGCAAGGGCTAGGGCTTAGGGGCAAGGGATTAGGGGCAGGGGCACGGGCAAGGGCTTAGGGGCAGGTGCAGGGGCAAGGTATTAGAGGCAGGGGCAGGGCAAGGTTTAAGGGCACAGGCAAGGGCTTAGGGGCTGGACAGGTGCAAGGGCTTAGGGGCAGAGACAGGGGCAAGGGCTTAGGGGCAGGGGCAAGGGCTTAGGGGCAAGGGCAGGGGCAAGGGCTTAGGGGCAGGGGTAAGGGTATAGGGGCAGGGGCAGGGGCAGGGGCTTAGGTGCAGGGGCAGGGAAAAGGGCTTAGGGGCAAGGGCAAGAGCTTAGGGGCAAGGGCAAGGGCGTAGGGCAAGGACAAGTTCTTAGGGAAAGGGCAAGGCCTTAGTGGCAATGATAAGGGCTAAGGGGCAAGGATAAGGGCTTAAGGCAAGGGGAAGGTCTTAGGGGCAAGAGTTTAGGGGCAGGTGCAGGGGCAAGGGTTTAGGGGCAGGGACTGGGGTAAGGGCTTTGGGTCAGGGGCAGGGGCAAGGGCTTAGGGGCAGGGGCACTGGCAAAGGCTTAGGGGCAGTGGCTGGGGCAAGGGATTTGAGGCAGGGTCAGTGGCAAGGCTTAGGGGCAGCTGCAAGGGCTTAGGGGCTGGGCAGGAGCAAGGGATTAGGGGCAGGGGCAGGGGCTTAGGAGTAGGGGCAGAGACAAGGGCTTAGGGCACTGGGAAGGGCTTAGGGGCAAGGGAAGGGCTTAGGGGCAAGGGCCAGGACTTAGGGGCAAAGGCAAGGACTTAGGGACAGGGGCAGCGGCAAAGGCTTAGAGGCAGGGGCAGTGTGAAGGGTTTAAGGGCAGAGGCAGGGGCAATGGTTAGGGGTAGGGGAAGAGACTAGGGCTTAGGGGCAGGGTGGGGGCAAGGGCTTAGTGGCAGGGGAAGGGGCAAGTGTTTAGGGGCAAGGGCAGGGGCAAGGGCTTAGGGGCAGGGGCGGGGGCAAGGGCTTAGGGGCAGGGGCACTGGCAAAGGCTTAGGGGCAGTGGCTGGGGCAAGGGATTTGAGGCAGGGTCAGGAGCAAGGCTTTGGGGCAGCTGCAAGGCCTTAGGGGCTGGGTAGGAGCAAGGGCTTAGGGGCAAGGGCAGGGGCAGGGGCTTAGGAGTAGGGGCAGAGACAAGGGTTTAGGGGCAATGCAAGGGCTTAGGGGCAAGGGCAAGGGCTTACAGGCAAGGGCAAGGGCAGGGCTTAGGGGCAAGGGCAAGGACTTAGGGGCAAAGGCAAGGGCTTAGGGACAAGGGCAAGAGCAAGGGCTTGGGGCAAGAGCAAGTGCTTAGAGGCAAGGGCAAGGGCTTAGGGGCAAGGGTAAGTTCTTAGGGGCAAGGGCAAGGCCTTAGGGGCAATGGCAAGGATAAGGGGCCAGGGCAGGTGATTAAGGCAAGCGTAAGGTCTTAGGGGCAAGGGTGGAGGGGCAGGGGCAAGGGCAAGGGTTTAGGGGCAAGAGTTTAGGGGCAGGTGCAAGGAGAAGGGTTTAGGGGCAAGGCCAAGGGATTAGGGGCAGGGGCAGGGGCAAAAGCTTAGGGGCAGGGACTGGGGCAATGGCTTAGGGGGAGGGGCAGGGGCACCGGCTTAGGGGCCAGCACATGGGCAAGGGCTTTGGGGCAGGGTCTGGGGCAACGCCTTATGGCAGGGGAAGGGCAAGGGCTTAGGGGCAGGGGCAAGGGCTTAGGGGCAGGGGCAGGGGCAATGCCTTAGGGGCAGTGGCAGAGGCAAGGGCTTAGGGGCAGGGACAAAGGCAAGGGCTTAGGGGCAGGGGTAGGGGCACTGATTTAGGGGCAGGGGCAACGGCTTCGGGGTAGGGGCAGGGGCAAGGGCTTAGGGACAGGGGCAGGGGAAAGGCTTAGGGGCAGGGGCAAGGGCTTAGGGGCAGGGGAAGGGGCAAGCGTTTCGGGGTAGGGGCAGGGGAAGGGGCTTAGGGGCAGAGGCATGGGCAATGGCTTAGGGGTAGGGGCAGGGGCTATGGCTTAGGGGCAGGGTGGGGGCAAGGGCTTAGTGGCAGGGGCAAGGGCTTAGGGGCAGGGGCAGGTGCAAGGGCTTAGAGGTAGGGGCACTGGCAAGGGTTTAGGGACAGGGGCAGGGGCAAGGGATTAGAGGCAGGGGCAAGGGCTTAGGGGCTTAGGTGCAGGGGCAGGAACAAGGGATTAGGGGCAAGGTCAAGGGCTTAGGGGCAAGGCCAAGGGCTAAGGGCAAGGGAAAGGGCTTAGGGGCAAGGGAAGGGCTTAGGGGCAAGGGCAAGGGCTTAGGGCCAAAGGCAAGGGCTTAGGGCAAGGGCAAGGGCAAGAGCTCTGGGACAAGGGCAAGAGCAAGGGCTTGGTGCAAGAGCAAGTGCTTAGCGGCAAGGGAAAGAGCTTAGGGGCAAGGGCAAGGGGTTAGGGGCAAGGGCAAGGGCTTAGGGGCAAGATCAAGGGCTTAGGGGCAAGGGCAAGAGCTTAGGGGCTAGGGCGAGAGCTTAGGGGCAAGCACAAGGGCTTAGGGCCAAGGGCAAGGGCTTAGGACAAGGGCAAGTTCTTAGGGAAAGGGCAAGGCCTTAGGGGCAATGTCAAGGGCTAAGGGGCAAGGGTAAGGGCTTAAGGCAAGGGCAAGGTCTTATGAGCAAGGGTGTAGGGGCAGGTGCAAGAGCAAGGGTTTAGGGGCAAGAGTTTAGGGGCAGGTGCAGGGGCAAGGGTTTAGTGGCAAGGCTTTATGGGCATGGGCAGGGGCAAGTGCTTAGTGGCATGGGCAGGGGCAAGGGCTTAGGGGCTGGGGCATAGGCAAGGGCTTAGGGGCAGGGACTGGGGCAAGGCCTTAGGAGCAGGGGAAGGGCAAGGGCTTAGGGGCAGGGGCAAGGGCAAGGGTATAGGGGCAGGGGGAGGGGCAGGGGCTTAGCTGCAGGTGCAGGGACAAACGCTTAGGGGCAGAGGCAGGGCCTTAGGGGCAGGGGAAGGGGCAGGGGCTTAGGAGCAGGGACAGGAGCAGTGGCTTAGGGGCAGGGGCAGGGGCAGGGTCTTAGGTGTAGGGGCAAGGGCTAGGGCTTAGGGGCAGGGGCAAGGGCAAGGGCTTAGTGCCAGGGGCAAGGGTTTAGGGGCAGGGGCAAGGGCTAGGGCTTAGGGGCAAGGGATTAGGGGCAGGGGCACGGGCAAGGGCTTAGGGGCAGGTGCAGGGGCAAGGTATTAGAGGCAGGGGCAGGGGCAAGGCTTAAGGGCACGGGCAAGGTCTTAGGGGCTGGACAGGTGCAAGGGCTTAGGGGCAGAGACAGGGGCAAGGGCTTAGGGGCAAGGGCAGGGGCAAGGGCTTAGGAGCAGGGGTAAGGGTATAGGGGCAGGGGCAGGGGCAGGGGCTTAGGTGCAGGGGCAGAGACAAGGGATTAGGGGCAAGGGCAAGAGCTTAGGGGCAAGGGCAAGGGCTTAGGGGAAAAGGCAAGGACTTAGGGGCAAGTGCAAGAGCAAGGGCTTGGGGCAAGAGCAAGTGCTTAGGGGCAAGGGCAAGAGCTTAGCGGCAAGGGAAAGGGCTTAGGGGCAAGGGCAAGGGCTTAGGGGCAAGAGCAAGGGCTTAGGAAGAAGGGCAAGGGTGTAGGGGCTAGGGCAAGAGCTTAGGGGCAAGCGCAAATGCTTAGGGGCAAGGGCAAGGGCTTAGGGCAAGGACAAGTTCTTAGGGAAAGGGCAAGGCCTTAGTGGCAATGATAAGGGCTAAGGGGCAAGGGTAATGGCTTAAGGCACGGGGAAGGTCTTAGGGGCAAGAGTTTAGGGGCAGGTGCAGGGGCAAGGGTTTAGGGGCAGGGACTGGGGCAAGGGCTTTGGGGCAGGGGCAGGGCCAAGGGCTTAGGGGCAGGGGCACTGGCAAAGGCTTAGGGGCAGTGGCTGGGGCAAGGGATTTGAGGCAGGGTCAGGGGCAAGGCTTAGGGGCAGCTGCAAGGGTTTATGGGCTGGGCAGGAGCAAGGGATTAGGGGCAGGGGCAGGGGCTTAGGAGTAGGGGCAGAGACAAGGGCTTAGGGGCACTGGGAAGGGCTTAGGGGCAAGGGAAGGGCTTAGGGGCAAGGGCCAGGACTTAGGGGCAAAGGCAAGGGCTTAGGGACAGGGGCAGTGGCAAAGGCTTAGAGGCAGGGGCAGTGTGAAGGGTTTAAGGGCAGAGGCAGGGGCAATGGTTAGGGGTAGGGGAAGAGACTAGGGCTTAGGGGCAGGGTGGGGGCAAGGGCTTAGTGGCAGGGGAAGGGGCAAGTGTTTAGGGGCAAGGGCAGGGGCAAGGGCTTAGGGGCAGGGGCAGGGGCAAGGGCTTAGGGGCAGGGGCACTGGCAAAGGCTTAGGGGTAGTGGCTGGGGCAAGGGATTTGAGGCAGGGTCAGGGGCAAGGCTTTGGGGCAGCTGCAAGGCCTTAGGGGCTGGGTAGGAACAAGGGCTTAGGGGCAAGGGCAGGGGCAGGGGTTTAGGAGTAAGGGCAGAGACAAGGGTTTAGGGGCAATGGGAAGGGCTTAGGGGCAAGGGCAAGGGCTTACGGGCAAGGGCAAGGGCTTAGGGGCAAGGGAAGTGCTTAGGGGCAAGGGCTAGGACTTAGGGGCAAAGGCAAGGGCTTAGGGGCAAGGGCAAGAGCAAGGGCTTGGGGCAAGAGCAAGTGCTTAGCGACAAGGGCAAGGGCTTAGGGACAAGGGTAAGTTCTAAGGGGCAAGGGCAAGGCCTTAGGGGCAATGGCAAGGATAAGGGGCAAGGGCAGGTGATTAAGGCAAGCGTAAGGTCTTAGGGGCAAGGGTTGAGGGGCAGGGGCAAGGGCAAGGGTTTAGGGGCAAGAGTTTAGGGGCAGGTGCAAGGAGAAGGGTTTAGGGGCAAGGCTTTATGGGCAGGGGCAGGGCCAAGGGATTAGGGGCAGAGGCAAGAGCTTAGGGGCAGGGACTGGGGCAATGGCTTGGGGGGAGGGGCAGGGGCACCGGCTTAGGGGCCTGTCACGCGCGATCCTCCCAAGGCGGAAGATAAGAGGATGAACGCGACACACTTCTGATAGCGTGATAAGCGGAGTTTATTGAGAGCTGCCTCTAGATCCGAGGTCAGCTATGGAAGACCCCGGGCATGCTAAAAACCCTGGCTTATATATGCTTCCGGGTGACGGGGCTCTCTCAGATAGGCGCAAAGCTCTCCTGCGTCAAAGTCCAGACTGAGCGCATGCGTCGCATAACTTGTTATCACTAACCCTGAAGATAAGGGCACGGTCCAGCGCCATCTTGTAATGGCGTCCACAGGGGCCAGCATAGGGGCAAGGGCTTTGGGGCAGGGACTGGGGCAACGCCTTAAGGGCAGGGGAAGAGCAAGGGCTTAGGGGCAGGGTGGGGGGCAAGGGCTTAGTGGCAGGGGCAGGGGCAAGGGCGCAGGGGCAGGGGCAAGGGCGCAGGGGCAGGGGCAGGTGCAAGAGCTTATGGGCAGGGGCACTGGCAAGGGCTTAGGGGCAGGGGCAGGGGCAAGGGATTAGAGGCAGGGGCAGGGGCAAGGGCTTAGGGGCAGGTGTAAGGGTATAGGGGCAGGGGCAAGGGCAGGGGCTTAGGGGCAGGAGCAGGGACAAGGGCTTAGGGGCAAGGGCAAGGGCTTAGGGGCAAGGACAAGGGCTAAGGGCAAGGGAAAGGGCTTAGGGGCAAGGGAAGGGCTTAGGGGCAAGGGCAAGGGCTTAGGGGAAGGCAAGGGCTTAGGGGCAAGGGCAATAGCTCAGGGACAAGGGCAAGAGCAAGGGCTTGGGGCAAGAGCAAGTGCTTAGCGGCAAGGGAAAGAGCTTAGGGGCAAGGGCAAGGGGTTAGGGGCAAGGGCAAGGGCTTAGGGGCAAGATCAAGGGCTTAGGGGCAAGGGCAAGAGCTTAGGGGCTAGGGTGAGAGCTTAGGGGCAAGCACAAGGGCTTAGGGCCAAGGGCAAGGGCTTAGGACAAGTGCAAGTTCTTAGGGAAAGGGCAAGGCCTTAGGGGCAATGTCAAGGGCTAAGGGGCAAGGGTAAGGGCTTAAGGCAAGGGCAAGGTCTTATGAGCAAGGGTGTAGGGGCAGGTGCAAGAGCAAGGGTTTAGGGGCAAGAGTTTAGGGGCAGGTGCAGGGGCAAGGGTTTAGTGGCAAGGCTTTATGGGCATGGGCAGGGGCAGGGTTTAGGGGCAGGGGCATGGGCAAGGGCTTAGGGACATGGGCAGGGGCAAGGGCTTAGGGGCAGGGACTGGGGCAAGGCCTTAGGAGCAGGGGAAGGGCAAGGGCTTAGGGGCAGGGGCAGGGGCAAGGGCTTAGGGGCAGGGGCAAGGGCAAGGGTATAGGGGCAGGGGGAGGGGCAGGGGCTTAGCTGCAGGTGCAGGGACAAAGGCTTAGGGGCAGAGGCAGGGCCTTAGGGGCAGGGGAAGGGGCAGGGGCTTAGGAGCAGGGACAGGGGCAGTGGCTTAGGGGCAGGGGCAGGGGCAGGGTCTTAGGTGTAGGGGCAAGGGCTAGGGCTTAGGGGCAGGGGCAAGGGCAAGGGCTTAGTGCCAGGGGCAAGGGTTTAGGGGCAGGGGCAAGGGCTAGGGCTTAGGGGCAAGGGATTAGGGGCAGGGGCACGGGCAAGGGCTTAGGGGCAGGTGCAGGGGCAAGGTATTAGAGGCAGGGGCAGGGCAAGGTTTAAGGGCACAGGCAAGGGCTTAGGGGCTGGACAGGTGCAAGGGCTTAGGGGCAGAGACAGGGGCAAGGGCTTAGGGGCAGGGGCAAGGGCTTAGGGGCAAGGGCAGGGGCAAGGGCTTAGGGGCAGGGGTAAGGGTATAGGGGCAGGGGCAGGGGCAGGGGCTTAGGTGCAGGGGCAGGGAAAAGGGCTTAGGGGCAAGGGCAAGAGCTTAGGGGCAAGGGCAAGGGCGTAGGGCAAGGACAAGTTCTTAGGGAAAGGGCAAGGCCTTAGTGGCAATGATAAGGGCTAAGGGGCAAGGATAAGGGCTTAAGGCAAGGGGAAGGTCTTAGGGGCAAGAGTTTAGGGGCAGGTGCAGGGGCAAGGGTTTAGGGGCAGGGACTGGGGTAAGGGCTTTGGGTCAGGGGCAGGGGCAAGGGCTTAGGGGCAGGGGCACTGGCAAAGGCTTAGGGGCAGTGGCTGGGGCAAGGGATTTGAGGCAGGGTCAGTGGCAAGGCTTAGGGGCAGCTGCAAGGGCTTAGGGGCTGGGCAGGAGCAAGGGATTAGGGGCAGGGGCAGGGGCTTAGGAGTAGGGGCAGAGACAAGGGCTTAGGGCACTGGGAAGGGCTTAGGGGCAAGGGAAGGGCTTAGGGGCAAGGGCCAGGACTTAGGGGCAAAGGCAAGGACTTAGGGACAGGGGCAGCGGCAAAGGCTTAGAGGCAGGGGCAGTGTGAAGGGTTTAAGGGCAGAGGCAGGGGCAATGGTTAGGGGTAGGGGAAGAGACTAGGGCTTAGGGGCAGGGTGGGGGCAAGGGCTTAGTGGCAGGGGAAGGGGCAAGTGTTTAGGGGCAAGGGCAGGGGCAAGGGCTTAGGGGCAGGGGCAGGGGCAAGGGCTTAGGGGCAGGGGCACTGGCAAAGGCTTAGGGGCAGTGGCTGGGGCAAGGGATTTGAGGCAGGGTCAGGAGCAAGGCTTTGGGGCAGCTGCAAGGCCTTAGGGGCTGGGTAGGAGCAAGGGCTTAGGGGCAAGGGCAGGGGCAGGGGCTTAGGAGTAGGGGCAGAGACAAGGGTTTAGGGGCAATGCAAGGGCTTAGGGGCAAGGGCAAGGGCTTACGGGCAAGGGCAAGGGCTTAGGGGCAAGGGAAGGGCTTAGGGGCAAGGGCAAGGACTTAGGGGCAAAGGCAAGGGCTTAGGGACAAGGGCAAGAGCAAGGGCTTGGGGCAAGAGCAAGTGCTTAGAGGCAAGGGCAAGGGCTTAGGGGCAAGGGTAAGTTCTTAGGGGCAAGGGCAAGGCCTTAGGGGCAATGGCAAGGATAAGGGGCAAGGGCAGGTGATTAAGGCAAGCGTAAGGTCTTAGGGACAAGGGTGGAGGGGCAGGGGCAAGGGCAAGGGTTTAGGGGCAAGAGTTTAGGGGCAGGTGCAAGGAGAAGGGTTTAGGGGCAAGGCCAAGGGATTAGGGGCAGGGGCAGGGGCAAAAGCTTAGGGGCAGGGACTGGGGCAATGGCTTAGGGGGAGGGGCAGGGGCACCGGCTTAGGGGCCAGCACATGGGCAAGGGCTTTGGGGCAGGGTCTGGGGCAACGCCTTAAGGGCAGGGGAAGGGCAAGGGCTTAGGGGCAGGGGCAAGGGCTTAGGGGCAGGGGCAGGGGCAATGCCTTAGGGGCAGTGGCAGAGGCAAGGGCTTAGGGGCAGGGACAAAGGCAAGGGCTTAGGGGCAGGGGTAGGGGCACTGATTTAGGGGCAGGGGCAACGGCTTCGGGGTAGGGGCAGGGGCAAGCGCTTAGGGACAGGGGCAGGGGAAAGGCTTAGGGGCAGGGGCAAGGGCTTAGGGGCAGGGGAAGGGGCAAGGGTTTCGGGGTAGGGGCAGGGGAAGGGGCTTAGGGGCAGAGGCATGGGCAATGGCTTAGGGGTAGGGGCAGGGGCTATGGCTTAGGGGCAGGGTGGGGGCAAGGGCTTAGTGGCAGGGGCAAGGGCTTAGGGGCAGGGGCAGGTGCAAGGGCTTAGAGGTAGGGGCACTGGCAAGGGTTTAGGGGCAGGGGCAGGGGCAAGGGATTAGAGGCAGGGGCAAGGGCTTAGGGGCTTAGGTGCAGGGGCAGGAACAAGGGATTAGGGGCAAGGTCAAGGGCTTAGGGGCAAGGGCAAGGGCTTAGGGCCAAAGGCAAGGGCTTAGGGCAAGGGCAAGGGCAAGAGCTCTGGGACAAGGGCAAGAGCAAGGGCTTGGTGCAAGAGCAAGTGCTTAGCGGCAAGGGAAAGAGCTTAGGGGCAAGGGCAAGGGGTTAGGGGTAGGGGCAGGGGCAAGGGCTTAGGGACAGGGGCAGGGGCAAAGGCTTAGGGGCAGGGACAAGGGCAAGAGCAAGGGCTTGGTGCAAGAGCAAGTGCTTAGCGGCAAGGGCAAGAGCTTAGGGGCAAGGGCAAGGGGTTAGGGGTAGGGGCTGGGGCAAGGGCTTAGGGGCAGGGGCAAGGGCAAGAGCTCAGGGACAAGGGCAAGAGCAAGGGCTTGGTGCAAGAGCAAGTGCTTAGCGGCAAGGGAAAGAGCTTACGGGCAAGGGCAAGGGGTTAGGGGCAAGGGCAAGGGCTTAGGGGCTAGGGCAAGAGCTTAGGGGCAAGCACAAGGGCTTATGGCCAAGGGCAAGGGCTTAGGGCAAGGACAAGTTCTTAGGGAAAGGGCAAGGCCTTAGGGGCAATGTCAAGGGCTAAGGGGCAAGGGTAAGGGCTTAAGGCAAGGGCAAGGTCTTAGGAGCAAGGGTGTAGGGGCAGGTGCAAGAGCAAGGGTTTAGGGGCAAGAGTTTAGGGGCAGGTGCAGGGGCAAGGGTTTAGTGGCAAGGCTTTATGGCAGGGGCAGGGGCAAGGGTTTAGGGGCAGGGGCAAGGGCTTAGGGGCATGGGCAGGGGCAAGGGCTTAGGGGCAGGGACAGGGGCAAGGGCTTAGGGGCAGGGACTGGGGCAAGGCCTTAGGTGCAGGGGAAGGGCAAGGGCTTAGAGGCTCGGGCAGGGGCAAGGGCTTAGGGGCAGGGGCCGGGGCAAGGGTATAGGGGCAGGGGGAGGGGCAGGGGCTTAATTGCAGGTGCAGGGACAAAGGCTTAGGGGCAGAGGCAGGGGCTTAGGGGCAGGGGAAGGGGCAGGGGCTTAGGAGCAGGGACAGGGGCAGTGGCTTAGGGGCAGGGGTAGGGGCAGGGTCTTAGAGGTAGGGGCAAGAGCTAGGGCTTAGGGGCAGGGGCAAGGGCAAGGGCTTAGTGCCAGGGGCAAGGGTTTAGGGGAAGGGGCAGGGGCAAGGGCTTAGGGGCAGGGGCAAGGGATTAGGAGCACGGGCAGGGGCAAGGGCTTAGGGGCAGGTGCAGGGGCAAGGGATTAGAGGCAGGGGCAGGGGCAAGGCTTAGGGGCAAGGGCAAGGGCTTAGGGGCTGGACAGGCGCAAGGGCTTAGGGGCAGGGACAGGGGCACGGGCTTAGGGGCAGGGGCAAGGGCTTAGGGGCAAGGGCAGGGGCAAGGGCTTAGGGGCAGGGGTAAGGGTATAGGGGCAGGGGCAGGGGCTTAGGTGCAGGGGCAGGGACAAGGGCTTAGGGGCAAGGGCAAGAGCTTAGGGGCAAGGGCAAGGGCTTAGGGGCAAAGGAAAGGGCTTCGGGGCAAGGGCACGGGCTTAGGATCAAGGGAAAGGGCTTAGGGGCAAGGGTTTAGAGGCAAGGGCAAGGGCAAGGGATTAGGGGCAAGGTTTTAGGGGCAGGGGTAGGGGCAAGGGTTTAGGGGCAAGGGTATAGGGGCAGAGGCAGGTGCAAGGCTTAGGGGCAGGGGAAAGGGCAAGGGATTAGGGGCAGGAGAAGGGGCAAGGGATTATGGGCAGGGGCAGGGGCAAAGGCTTAGGGGCAGGAGCAGGGGCAAGGCATTAGGGGCAGGGGCAGAGGCAAGGGCTTAGGGACAGCGGCGGGGCAAGGGCTTATTGGCATTGGCAGTGTCAAAGGCTTAGGGGCAGGGGCAGGGGAAATAGCTTAGGGCCCGGGGTAGGGGCAAGGGATGAGGGTCAGGGGCAGAGGCAAGGGCTAAGTGGCAGTGGCAGGGTCAAGGGCTTAGGGGCAGGGGAAAGGCAAGGGCTTAGGGGCAGGGGTTTAGGGGCAGGGGTAAGGGCAAGGGTTTAGGGGCAAAGGTTTAAGGGCAGTGGCAGGGGCAATGGTTTAGGGGAGGGGCAAGGGCTTTGTGGCAGGGGCAATGGCTTAGGGGAAGGGGCAAGGGTTAGGGGCTGGGGCAAGGGCAAGGGCTTAGGGGCAGGGGCAGGGACAAGGGCTTAGGGGCAAG
This sequence comes from Tenrec ecaudatus, assembly GCF_050624435.1. Taxonomy (NCBI): domain Eukaryota; kingdom Metazoa; phylum Chordata; class Mammalia; order Afrosoricida; family Tenrecidae; genus Tenrec; species Tenrec ecaudatus. The sequence continues at coordinate 2,758,937 of NW_027457635.1, read as the reverse complement.
GGCAAGGGTTTAGGGGCAAAGGAAAGGGCTTAGGGGCAAGGGCATGGGCTTAGGTGCAAGGGAAAGGGCTTAGGGGCAAGGGTTTAGGGGCAGGGGCAAGGGCAAGGGTTTAGGGGCAAGGTTTTAGGGGCAGGGGTAGGGGCAAGGTTTTAGGGGCAAGGGTATAGGGGCAGAGGCAGGTGCAAGGCTTAGGGGCAGCGGCAAGGGCAAGGGATTAAGAGCAGGAGAAGGGGCAAGGGATTATGGGCAGGAGCAGGGGCAAGGCATTAGGGGCAGGGGCAGAGGCAAGGGCTTAGGGAGAGCGGCAGGGGCAAGGGCTTATTGGCATTGGCAGGGTCAAAGGCTTAGGGGCAGGGGCAGGGGAAAGGGCTTAGGGGCAGGGGTAGGGGCAAGGGTTGAGGGTCAGGGGCAGAGGCAAGGGCTAAGTGGCAGGGGCAGGGTCAAGGGCTTAGGGGCAGGGGGAGGCGCAAGGCCTTTGGGGCAGGGGAAAGGCAAGGGCTTAGGGGCAGGGGTTTAGGGGCAGGGGCAAGGGCAAGGGTTTAGGGGCAAAGGTTTAAGGGCAGGGGCAGGGGCAAGGGTTTAGGGGTGGGTCAAGGGCTTGTGGCAGGGGCAATGGCTTAGGGGAAGGGGCAGGGGCAAGGGTTAGGGGCTGGGGTAAGGGCAAGGGCTTAGGGGCAGGGGCAGGGGCAAGGGCTTAGGAGCAGGGGCAGGGGCAAGGTCTTTGGCGCCCGCACAGGGGCAAGGGCTTAGAGGTAGGGGCAGGGGCAAGGGCTTAGGGCAGGGTCAGGGGCAAGGGCTTAGGGGCAGGGGAAGGGTAATGGCATAAAGCGAGGGGCATGGGCAACGGCTTCGGGGCCGGCACAGGGGCAAGGGCTTAGAGGTAGGGCAGGGGCAAGAGCTTAGGGCCAGGGGCAAGGGCAAGGGCTTAGGAGCAGGGGCAGTGGCATGGCCTTAGGGCAGGGGAAGGGGCAAAGGCTTAGGAGCAAGGGCAGGGGCATGGGGTTTGGGGCAGGGGCAGGGGCTTAGGGGAAGTGGAAAGGGCAGGGGTTTAGAGACAGGGGCAGGGGCAGGGGCTTAGGGGAAGGGACAGGGGCAGGGGCTTAGGAGCAGGGGCAGGGGCATTGGCAGGGGCAGGGGCTTAGCAGGAGGGGCAGGGGCTATTGCTTAGGGGCAGGGGCAGGGGCAAGGGATTAGAAGCATGGGCAGGTGCAAGGGATTACAGGCAGGGGTAGGGGCAAGGGTTTAGGGGCAGGAGCAGAGGCAAGGGCTTAGGGGCATTGGCTGGGGCAAGGGCTTAGGGGCAGGGGCAGGGTTAAGGTCTTAGCAGCAAGGCCAGGGGCAAGGGCTTAGGGGCAGGGGCAGGGTCAAGGTCTTAGGGGCAAAGTCAAGGGCTTAGGGGAAATTGCAAGGGCTTAGGGGCAAGGGCAAGGGTTTAGGGGCAAGGGCACGGGCTTAGGGGCAAGGGCAATGGCTTAAGGGCAAAGGCAAAGGCTTAGGGGCAAGGGTTTAGGGGCAGGGGCAAGGGCAAGGGTTTAGGGGCAAGGGCTTAGGGACAGGGGCAGGGTCAAGGTCTTAGGGGCAAAGGCAAGGGCTTAGGGGAAATTGCAAGGGCTTAGGGGCAAGGGCAAGGGCTTAGGGGCAAGGGCACGGGCTTAGGGGCAAGGGCACGGGCTTAGGGGCAAGGGCAATGGCTTAAGGGCAAAGGCAAAGGCTTAGGGGCAAGGGTTTAGGGGCAGGGGCAAGGGCAAGGGTTTAGGGGGAAGGGTATAGGGGCAGGGGCAGGCGCTTAGGTGCAGGGGCAGGGACAAGGGCTTAGGGGCAGAGGCAGGGGCTTAGGGGCAGGGGCAGGGGCTTAGGAGCAGGGACAGGGGCAGTGGCTTAGGGGCAGTGTAAGGGCTTAGGGACAGGGGCAGGGGCAAGGGCTTAGGGGCAGGGTCAAGGGCTTAGGGGCAAGGGCAGGGGTAAGGGCTTAGGAACAGGGGTAGGGGCAAGGGTTTAGGGTCGGGGCAGAGGCAAGGGCTTAGGGGCAGGGGCAGTGTCAAGGGCTTAGGGGCAGGGGCAAGGCCTTTGGGGCAGATGAAGGGAAGGGCTTAGGGGAAGGGGTTTAGGGGCAGGGGCAAGGGCAAGGGTTTAGGGGCAACGGTTTAGGGGCAAGGGCAGGGGCAAGGGTTTAGGGGATTGGCAAGGGCTTAGTGGCAGGAGCAGGGGCAAGTGTTTAGGGGCAAGGGCAGGGGCAAGGGCTTAGGGGCAAGGGCAGGGGCAAGGGCTTAGGGGCAGGGGCACGGGTGAAGGCTTAGTGGCAGGGGCAGGGGCAAGGGATTAGAGGCAGGACCAGGGGTAAGGCTTAGGGGCAGGTGCAAGGGCTTTGGGGCTGGGCAGGTGCAAGGGCTTAGGGGCAGGGACAGGGGCACGGGCTTAGGGGCAGCGGCAAGGGCTTAAGGGCAGGGGCAGGGGCAAGGGCTTAGGGGCAGGGGCAAGGGCTTAGGGGCTGGGGCAAGGGCTTAGGGGCAAGCTCAAGGGCTTTGGGGCAAGGGCAAGTGCGTAGGGTCAAGGGCAAGGGTTTAGGGGCAAGGGCTTAGAGTCAATGGCAAGGGCCTAGGGTCAAGGGCAATGACTTAGGGGCCAGGGCAAGGGCTTAGGGGCAAGGGAAAGGGCTTAGGGCCAAGGGCAAGGGCTTAGGGGCAATGACAAAGGCTTAGGGGGAAGGGCTAGGGCTTAGGCGAAAGGGCAAGGGCTTAGGGGCAAGCGCAAGTGCTTAGGGGCAAGGGCTTCCGGCAAGGGCAAGATCTTAGGGGAAAGGGCAAGGGATTAGGGGCTAGGGAAAGACCTTAGGGGCAAGGGAAAAGGCTTAGGGGCAGGGGTAAGGGCTTAGGGGCAGGGGCAGGGGCAAGGGCTTAGGGGCAAGGCAAAGAGCTTAGGGGCAAGGGCAGGGGCTTAGAGGAAAGGGCAAGGGCTTAGGGCAAGGGCAATTGTTTAGGGGCAAGGGCAAGGGCTTAGGGGCAAAGGGAAAGAGCTTATGGGCAAGGGCAAGGGCTTAGGGGCAAGGGCAAGGGTTTAGGGGCAAGGGTTTAGGGGCAGGGGTAGGGGCAAGGGTTTAGGTGCAATGGTATAGGGGCAGGGGCAGGGGCAGGGACAAAGGCTTAGGGGCAGAGGCAGGGGCTTAGGGGCAGGGGAAGGGGCAGGGGCTTAGGAGCAGGGACAGGGGCAGTGGCTTAGGGGCAGGGGCAGGGGCTTAGGGGGAGGGGCAGTGGCTAGGGCTTAGGGGCAGGGGCAAGGGCAAAGGCTTAGGGGCAGGGGCAGGTGCAAGGGATTAGGGGCAGGAGAAGGGGCAAGGGCTTAGGGGCAGGGGCAGCGGTAAGGGCTTAGGGACAGGGCTAGGGGCAAGGGTTTAGGGTTAGGGGCAGAGGCAAGGGCTTAGGGGCAGGGACAGGTTCAAGGGCTTAGGGGCAGGGCCAAGGCATTTGGGGCAGGGGAAGGGCAAGGCTTAGGGGCCGGGGTTTAGGGGCAGGGGCAAGGGCAAGGGTATATGGGCAAGGGCAAGGGCAAGGGTTTAGTGGAGGGGCAAGGGCTTAGTGGCAGGGGCAAGGGCTTAGGGGCAGGGGCAAGGGCTTAGGGACAGGGGCAGGACCAAAGGCTTAGGGGCAGGGGCAGGGGCAAGGGTTTAGGGGCAGAGGCTGGGGCAAGGCTTAGGGGCAGGTGCAAGGGATTAGGGGCTGGGCAGGCGCAAGGGCTTAGGGGCAGGGACACGGGCACGGGCTTAGGGGCAGGGGCAAGGGCTTAGGGGCAGGGCAAGGGGCAAGGGCTTAGGGGCAGAGGCTGGGGCAAGGCTTAGGGGCAGGTGCAAGGGATTAGGGGCTGGGCAGGCGCAAGGGCTTAGGGGCAGGGACACGGGCACGGGCTTAGGGGCAGGGGCAAGGGCTTAGGGGCAGGGCAAGGGGCAAGGGCTTAGGGGCAGAGGCAAAGGCGTAGGGGTTGAGGCAAGGGCTTAGGGGCAAGCTCAAGGGCTTAGGGGCAAGCGCAAGTGTTTAGGGGCAAGGGCTTCGGGCAAGGGCAAGATCTTAGGGGAAAGGGCAATGGATTAGGGGCTAGAAAAAAGCTTAGGGGCAAGGGAGAAGGCTTAGGGGTTGGGGCAGGGGCAAGGGCTTTGGGACAGGGGCAAGGGCTTAGGGGCAAGGGCAAGGGCTTAGGGGCTGGGGCAAGGGTTTAGGGGCAAGCTCAAGGGCTTTGGGGCAAGGCCAAGTGCTTAGGGTCAAGGGCAAGGGCTTAGGGGCAAGGGCAAGGGCTTAGGGGCAAGGGAAAGAGCTTTGGGGCAAGGGCAAGGGCTTAGGGCAAGGGCTTAGGGGCAAGGGCAAGGGCTAAGGGGCAAGGGCAGGGGCTTAGGGTCAAGGGCATAGGCTTAAGGACAAAGGAAAGGGCTTAGGGGCAAGGGCAAGGCCTTAGGGGCAAGGTAAAGAGCTTAGGGGCAAAGGCAAGGGCTTAGGGGCAAGCGCAATGCTTAGGGGCAAGGGCAAGGGCTTAGGGGCAGGGGTAGGGGCAAGGGTTTAGGGGCAGGGGCAGGAGCAAGGGATTAGGGGCAGGGGAAGGGGCAAGGGCTTACGGGCAGGGGTAGTGGCAACACCTTAGGGGCAGGGGCAGAGGCAAGACTTAGGGGCAGGGGCAAGGGCTTAGGGGCAGGGGCAGGGGCAAGGGCTTAGGGCCCGGGGCAAGGGCTTAGGGGCAAGAGCAAGGGCTTGTTGGCAAGGGAAAGAGCTTAGGGGCAAGGGCAAGGTCTTAGGGGCAAGGGCAAGGGCTTAGGGGCAAGGGGAAGAGCTTATGGGCAAGGGCAAGGGCTTAGGAGCAAGGGCAAGGGCTTAGGGCAAGGGCAAGGGCTTAGGGGCAAGTGCAAGCGCTTAGGGGCAAGGGCAAGGGCTAAGGGGCAAGGGCAAGGGCTTAGGGGCAAGGGCAAAGGCTTAGTGGCAAAGGCAAGGGCTTATGGGCAAGGGCAAGGGCTTAGGGGCAAGGGAAAGAGCTTAGGGGCAAAGGCAAGGGCATAGGGGCAAGCGCAAGTGCTTAGGGGCAAGGGCAAGGGCTTAGGGGCAAGGACAAGGATTTAGGGGCAAGGGCTTCGGGCAAGGGCAAGATCTTAGGGGAAATGGCAAGGCATTAGGGGCAAGGGTTAGGGGCAGGGGCAGTTGCAAGGGATTTGGGGCAGGGGCAGGGGCAAGGGTGTAGGGGCAGGGGCAGGGGCAAAGGCTTTGGGGCAGGGCCAGGGGCATGGGCTTAGGGGCAGGTGCAGAGGCAAGGGCTTAGGGGCAGGGGCAGGGGCAAGGGCTTAGTGGTAGGGACAGGGGCAAGGGCTTAGGAGCAGGGGCAGGGACAAGGGCTTAGGGGCAGGGGCTGGGGAAGGGGCTTTGGTGCAGGGGCACAGACACGGGCTTAGGGGCAGGTGCAGGGGCTAGGGCTTAGAGGTAGGGCAGGGTAAAGGGCTTAGGGGTAGGGGCAGGTGCAAGGGCTTAGGGGCAGGGCCAGGGGCATGGGATTAGGGGCAGGGGCAGAGGCAAGGGCATAGGGGCAGGGGCAGGAGAAGGGGCTTAGGTGCAGGGGCACGGACAAGGGCTTAGGGGCAGGGGCAGGGGCTAGGGCTTAGAGGTAGGGCAGGGTAAAGGGCTTAGGGGCAGGGGCAGGTGCAAGGGCTTAGGGGCAGGGCCAGGGGCATGGGTTTTGGGGCAGGGGCAGAGACAAGGGCATAGGGGCAGGGGCAAGGGAAGGGGCTTAGGTGCAGGGGCACGGACAAGGGCTTAGGGGCAGGGGCTGGGGAAGGGGCTTTGGTGCAGGGGCACAGACACGGGCTTAGGGGCAGGTGCAGGGGCTAGGGCTTAGAGGTAGGGCAGGGTAAAGGGCTTAGGGGTAGGGGCAGGTGCAAGGGCTTAGGGGCAGGGCCAGGGGCATGGGCTTAGGGGCAGGGGCAGAGGCAAGGGCATAGGGGCAGGGGCAGGAGAAAGGGCTTAGGTGCAGGGGCACGGACAAGGGCTTAGGGGCAGGGGCAGGGGCTAGGGCTTAGAGGTAGGGCAGGGTAAAGGGCTTAGGGGCAGGGGCAGGTGCAAGGGCTTAGGGGCAGGGCCAGGGGCATGGGTTTTGGGGCAGGGGCAGAGACAAGGGCATAGGGGCAGGGGCAAGGGAAGGGGCTTAGGTGCAGGGGCACGGACAAGGGCTTAGGGGCATGGGCAGGGGCAAGGGTGTAGGGGCAGGGGCAGGGGCATGGGTTTAGGGGCAGGGTCAGAGGCAAGGGCTTAGGGGCAGGGGCAGGGGCAAGGGCTTAGTGGAAGGGGCAGGGGCAAGGGCTTAGGATCAGGGGCAGGGGCAAGGGCTTAGAGGCACGGGCAGGGGCAACCCCTTAGGGGCAGGGCAGAGGCAATGGTTTAAGGGCAGGGGCAAGGTCTTAGGGGCAGGGGCAGGGTCAAGGGCATGGGCTAGGGCAAGGGGCAATGGTTTAGGGGCAGGGGCAGGGGCAATGGCTTAGGGGAAGGGGCATGGGCAAGGGTTAGGGGCGGGCTCAAGGGCAAGGGCTTAGGGGCAGGGGCAGGGGCAAGGGCTTAGGGGCATGGGCATGGGCAAGGGTTTAGGGGCAGGAGCAGGAGCGAGGGATTACGGGCAGGGGCAGAGGCAAGGGCTTAGGGGCTGCGGCTGGGGCAAGGGCTTAGGGACAGTGGCAAGGTCAAGGGTATAGGGGCAGGGGCAGGGGAAGGGGCGTAGGTGCAGGGGCAAGGACAAGGGCTTAGGGGCAGGGGCTAGGGCTTACAGGCAGGGGCAGGGGCAAGGGCTTAGGGGCATGGGCAGGAGCAAGGGATTAGGGCTAGTGGCAGAGGCAAGGGCTTAGGGGCAGGGGCTGGGGCAGCGTCAAGGGCTTAGGGGCAGGGGCAGGGGCAAGGGCTTAGGGGCAGGGGCAGGTTCAAGGGATTAGGTCTAGTGGCAGAGGCAAGGGCTTAGGGGCAGGGGCTGGGGCAAGGGCTTATGGGCGGGGGCAGCGTCAAGGGCTTAGGGGCAGGGGCAGGGGCAGGGGCAAGGGCTTAGGGGCAGGGGCAGGTTCAAAGTCTTAGGGGCAAAGGAAAGGGCTTAGGGGCAAGGGCAAGGCTTAGGGGCAAGGGCAAGGGCTTAGGGGCAAGGTGAAGGGATTAGGGGCAAAGGCAAGGGCTTAGGGGCAAAGGCACGGGCTTAGCGGCAAGGAAAGGATTTAGGGGCAAGGGCAAGGGTTTAGTGGCAAGGGCAATGGCTTAAGGGCAAGGGCAAAGGCTTAGGGGCAAGGGTTTAGGGGCAGGGTCAAGGGCAAGGGTATAGGGGCAAGGGTTTAGGGGCAGGGGTAGGGGCAAGGGTTTAGGGGCAAGGGTTTAGGGGCAGGGGCAGGGGCAAGGGTTTAGGGGAGGGGCAAGGACTTAATGGCAGGGGCAAGGGCTTAGGTGCAGGGGCAGGTGCAAGGACTTTGGGGCAGGGGTAGGCGCAGGGCTTCGGGGCATGGGCAGCGGCAAGGGCTTAGTGGCAGGGGCAGGGGCAAGGGCAAGGGCAAGGGTTTAGAGGCAGGAGCAAGGGTTTAGGGGCAGGGCAAGGGCTTAGGGCCAGCGGAAGGGGCAGGGGCTTAGGGGAAGGGGAAAGGGCAAGGGCTTATGGACAGGGGCAAGTGCAAGAGCTTAGGGGCAGGCGCAGGGGCAAGGGCTTAGAGGTAGGGGCAGGGGAAAGGGCCAGGGCAAGGGCTTAGGGGCAGGGGCAGAGGCAGGGCTTAACGGCAGGGGCAGGGGCAAGGGCTTAGGGGCAGGGGCAGGGGCAGTGGCAGGGCTTAGCAGCAGGGGCAGGGGCAAGGACTTAGGGGTAGGGGCAGGGGCAAGGGCTTAGGGGCAGCGGCAGGGGCAATGTCTTAGTGGCAGGGGCAAATATTTAGGTGCAGGGGCAGGCGCAAGGGCTTAGGGGCAGGAGCAAGGGCAAGGGCTTAGGGGCAGGGGCAGGGGCAGAGCTTAGAGGCAGGGGAAGGGGAAGGACTTAGGGGCAGGGGGAAGGGGCAAGGTCTTAGGGGCAGGGGCTAGGGCTTAGGTGCAGGGGCAAAGGCAAGGGCTTAAGAGCAGGGGCAGGGGAAGGGCTTAGTGGCAGGGGCAGGGAAAAAGACTTAGGGTCAGGGGCAGGGGCTAGGGCTTAGGGGCAGGTTCAGGTGCAAGGGCTTAGGGGCAGAGGAAGGGGCAAGGGCTTAGGGGCAGGGGCAAAGGCAAGGGCTTAGGGGCAGGGGCAGGGGCAGGGCTTAGCGGCAGGGGAAGGGGAAAGGACTTAGGGGCAGGGGCAGGGGCAAGGTCTTAGGGGCAGGTTAAGATGCAGGGGTGCAGGGGCAGGGGCAGGGGCTTAGGGGCTGGGGCAGGGGCAGTGGCTGAGGGCCAATGGCAGGGGCAGAGGCATAGGGGCAGGGGCAGGGACTAGGGCTTAAGGGCAGGGGCAGGGGCAAGGGCTAGGGCTTAGGGGTAGGGGCAGGGGCAAGGGCTTAGCGTCAGTGGCATAGGCAAGGGCTCAGGAGGAGGGGCAGGGGCAAGGGCTTAGGGGCAGAGGGGGTCAAAGAATTAGTGGCAGGGCCAGGGGCAAAGGCTTAGGGGCAGGGGCTGGGGCACGGGCTTAGGGGCTGGGGCAGGGTCAATAGCTTAGGGGCAAGGGCAGGGGCAAGGGCTTAGGGGCAGGGGCAAGGATTTAGGGGCAGAGGCAGGTGCAAGGGCTTAGGGGCAGAGGCAAGGGCTTAGGGACAGGGGCAAAGGCAAGGGCTTAGGGGCAGGGGCAGGGGCAGGGCTTAGCGGCAGGGGCAGGGGCAAGGACTTAGGGGCAGGGGCAGGGGCCTGGGCTTAGGGGCAGGGGCAAAGGCAAGGGCTTAGGGGCAGGGCCAAGGATTTAGGGGCAGAGGCAGGCACAAGGGATTAGGGGCAGGAGCAGGGGCAAGGGCTTAGGGGCAGGTTCAGGGGCAAGGGCTTAGTGTCAGGGGCAAGGGCTTAGGGGCAGGGGAAGGGGCAGAGGCAGGACTTAGCGGCAGGGATAGGGACAAGGACTTAGGGGCAGGGGTTGGGGCAAGGTCTTAGGGGCAGGGGCAAGGGCAAGGGCTTAGGTGCAGCGGCAGGGGCAAGGTCTTAGGGTCAGGGGCAAGGATTTAGGGGCAGAGGCAGGCTCAAGAGCTAAAGGGGATGCGCAGTGGCAAGGGCTTAGGAGCAGGGGCAGGGGCAAAGGCTTAGGGGCAGGGCCAGGGGCATGGGCTTAGGGGCAGGGGCAGAGGCAAGGGCTTAGGGGCAGGGGCAGGGGCAAGGGCTTAGTGGAAGGGGCAGGGGCAAGGGCTTAGGATCAGGGGCAGGGGCAAGGGCTTAGAGGCACGGGCAGGGGCAACCCCTTAGGGGCAGGGCAGAGGCAATGGTTTAAGGGCAGGGGCAAGGTCTTAGGGGCAGGGGCAGGGTCAAGGGCATGGGGTAGGGCAAGGGGCAATGGTTTAGGGGCAGGGGCAGGGGCAATGGCTTAGGGGAAGGGGCAGAGGCAAGGGTTAGGGCTGGGGGCAAGGGCAAGGGCTTAGGGGCATGGGCAGAGGCAAGGGTTAGGGGCGGGCTCAAGGGCAAGGGCTTAGGGGCAGGGGCAGGGGCAAGGGCTTAGGGGCAAGGGCAAGGGCTTAGGGGCAGGGGCAGGGGCAAGGCTTAGGGACAGGGGCAGGTGCAAGGGCTTATTGGCAGGAGCAGGGTCAAAGGCTTAGGGGCAGGGGCAGGGGAAAGGGCTTAGGGGCCAGGTAGGGGCAAGGGTTGAGGGTCAGGGGCAGAGGCAAGGGCTAAGTGGCAGGGGCAGGGTCAAGGGCTTAGGGCAGGGGGAGGGGCAAGGCCTTTGGGGCAGGGGAAAGGCAAGGGCTTAGGGCCATGGGTTTATGGGCAGGGGCAAGGACAAGGATTTAGGGGCAAAGGTTTATGGGCAGGGGCAGGGGCAAGGGTTTAGGGGAGGGGCAAGGGCTTTGTGGCAGGGGCAATGGCTTAGGGGATGGGGCAGGGTAAAGAGCTTCGTGGCAGGGGGAAGGGCAAGGGCTTAGGGTCAAGGCCAAGGGCTTAGGGGCAAGGGCTTGCGGTCAAGGGAAATGGCTTAGGGTCAAGGGCAAGATCTTAGGGGCAAGGGCTTAGGAACAACGGCAAGGGCTTAGGGGCAAGGGGAAGGGCTCAGCGGCAAGGGTAAATGCTCAGGGGTAAGGTTAAGGGCTCAGGGGCAAGGGCAAGGGCTCACGGGCAAGGGCAAGGCCTAGGGGCAAGGGCAAGGGCTTAGGAGCAAGAGCAAGGGCTTAGGGGCAAGGGCAAGGGCTTAGGGGCAAGGGCAAGGACTTAGGGGCAAGGGCAAGGGCTTAGGGGCAAGGGCAAGGACTTAGGGGCAGGGGCAGGGACAAGGGCTTAGGGACAAGGGAAAGGGCTTAGGGACAATGGCAAGGGCTTAGGGGCAAGAGGAAGGGCTAAGGGGGAAGGGTAAAAGCTCAGGGGGCAAGGGCAAGGCATTAGGGGCAAGGGCAGGTGCAAGAGCTTAGGGGCAGGGACAGCGGCAAGAGCTTAGGGGCAGGGGCAGGGGCAAGGGCTTGGGGCAGGGGCAAGGGCCTAGGGGCAGGGGAAAGAGCTTCGGGGCAGGGGGAAGGGCAAGGGCTTAGGGGCAGGGCCAGGGACAAGGGCTTATGGGCAGTGCCAGTGGCAAGTGCTTAGGGGCAATGGCAAGGGCTTAGGGTCAAGGACAAGGGCTTATGGTCAAGGGCAAGAGCTTAGGGTCAAGGGCATAGGGGTAAGGGAAAGGGCTTAGGGGCAAGGCCAAGGGCAAGGGCTTAGGGGCAAGGGAAAGGGCTTAGGGGCAAGTGCAAGGGCTGAGGGGCACAGGAAAGGGCTTAGGGGCAAGGGCAAGCGCTTAAGGGCAAGGGCAAGGTCTTAGGGGCAAGGGAAAGGGCTTAGTGACAAGGGCAAGGGATTAGGGGCAAGGGCAAGGGCTTAGGGGGACTGGCAAGGGCTTAGGGTCAAGGTCAAGGGCTTAGGGGCAAGGGCAAGGGCAATGGTTTAAGGGCAAGGGCAGGGGCAATGGCTTAGGGGCAGGGGCAGGGGCAAGGGATTAGGGGCAGGGGCAAGGGCTTAGGGGTGGGGCAAAGGCTTAGGGCCCAGGGCAAGGGCTTAGGGTTAAGTGCAAGGGCTTAGGGGCAAGGGTTAAGGGGCAAGTGTTTAGGGACAGGGCAAGGGCAAGGGTTAAGGGGCAAGGGCAGGGCCAAGGGCATAGGGGGAGGCAGGGGCAGGGGTTTAGGGGTAGGGACAGGGGCAAGCGCTTAGGGTCAGGGGCAGGGGTTTAGGTGTAGGGTCAGGGGCAAGGGCTTAGGGGCAGGGGAAGGGACAAGGGCTTAGGGGCAGTGGCAGGGACAAGGACTTAGGGGCAGGTGCAAAGGCAAGGGCTTAGGGGCAGGTGCAGGTGGAGGGGCATGGGCTTAGGGGCAGGGTCAAGGGCCTAGGGGCAAGTGCAAGGGATTAGGGGCAAGGGCAAGGGCTGAGGGGCAAGGGAAGGGGTTAGGGGCAAGGGCAAGGGCTTAGGGGCAAAGGCAAGGGCTTAGAGGAAAGGGAAAGGACTTAATGGCAAGGGCAAGGCCTTAGGGGCAAGGGCAAGAGCTTAGGGGCTAGGGCAAGGGGAATGCATTAGGGGCAAGAGCAGGGGCAAGGGCTTAGGGGCAGGGGCAGGGGCAAGGGCTTAGGGGCAGGGACAGGGACAAGGGATTAGGGGCAGGGGCAAGGGCTTAGGGGTTGGGCAAAAGCTTAGGGGCAAGGGCAAGGGCTTAGGTTCAAGGGCAAGGGCTTAGGGGCAAGGGTTAAGGGGCAAGTGTTTAAGGGCAGGGGCAAGGGCAAGGGTTTAGGGGCAAGGGCAGGGCCAAGGGCTTAGGTGGAGGTGCAGGTTCAGGGGTTTAGGGGTAGGGGTAGGGGCAATGGTTTAGAGGCAGGGGAAGGGGTTTAGGGGTAGAGGCAGGGGCAGGGGCAAGGGCTTACGGGCAGGGGCAAGGGTTTAGGGGCAGGGGCAAGGGTTTAGGGGCAGGGGCAAGGGCTTAGGAGCAAGGGTAAGTCTTTAGGGTCAAGGGCAAGGGATTAGGGTTAAGGGTTAAGGGTCAAGGGCAAGGAATAGGGTCAAGGACATGGGCTTAATGTCAAGGGCAAGGGTTCAGGTGCAAGGGAAAGAGCTTAGGAGCAACGGCAAGGGCTTAGGGGCAAGTGCAAGGGCTTAAGGACAAGGGCAACCTCTTAGGGGCAAGAGCAAGGGCTTAGGGGTAAGGGCAAGGACTTAGGGGCAAGGGCAAGGGTTTAGGGGCAAGGGCAAGGCATTAGGGCAAGGGTTTAGGGGCAGGGCCAGGGGCAAGGTTTTGGGGGCAAGTGTTTAAGGGCTGGGGCAGGTGCAAGGGTTGAGGGGCAGGGGCAAGGGTTTAGGGGCAGGGGCAGGGACAAGGGCTTAGGGGCAAGGGAAAAAGCTTAGGGGCAAGGACAAGGGCTTAGGGGCAAGGGCAAGGGCTTAGGGGCAAGGGCAAGGGCTTAGGGGCAAGGGCAAGGGCTTAGGGGCAAAGCAAGTGTTTAGGGGCAAGGGCCAAGGCTTAGGGGCAAGGGCAAGGGCTTTGGGACAAGGGCAATGGCTTAGGGGTAAGGGCAAGGGCTTAGGGGTAAGGGCAAGGGCTTACGGGCAAGGGTTTGGGGGCAAGGGTTTAGGGGCAAGCATTTTGGGGCTTGGGCAGGTGCAAGGGTTGAGGTGCAGGGGCAAGGGCTTAGTGGCAGGGGCAAGGACTTAGGGGCAGGTGCAGGGGCAAGGGCTTAGGGGCAGGGGCAGGGGCAAGGGCTTAGGGGCAAGGTCAAGGGCTTAGGGGCAAGGTAAGGGTTTAGGGGTAAGGGCAAGGGCTTCGGGGCAAGGGCAAGGGCTTCGGGGCAAGTGCAAGGGCTTCAGGACAAGGGCAAGGGCTTAGGGGCAAGGTCAAAGGCTTAGGGCCAAGGGCAAGGGCTTAGTGGCAAGAGCAAGGGTTTAGGGGCAAGGGCAAGGGTTTAGGGCAAGGGCAAGGTCTTAGGGGCAAGGGCAAGGGATTAGGGCCATGGGCAAGGGCTTAGGGGCAAGGGCAAGGAATTAGGGCCATGGACAATGGTGTAGGGACAAGGGCAAGGGCTTAGGGGCAATGGCTTTGGGGCTAGGGCTTAGGGGCTAGGGCTTAGAGACTATGGCTAGGGCTAGGGCTAGGGCTTGTTTTAGGGTTAGGGTTATGGTTAGGGTTAGGGAAAAAATAAATAAAATTGATGTATGACTTGACAGTGTCACTAATAAGCCAGCATATATAAAAGACTTACTCCCTCCCACAACAGAATGTTTTCTTTTCCCCAAGATTTCAGGAAACATGGCATGAACTGGAAAGACAACTGGTCCAAGTTCCTAAAGCCACCAAGGTGGAGGCCGTCCCTCCCCTCCCCTCCCCATCCCCGTCGTCTTTATCCCACTTTGCTGGAGGACTCGGGAAGCGGGAGAGCTGGATTAAAACCCATTGTGACCACTGTCTGCCTATCAGTTCACAGGGGGCCTGTGAGAGAGAAATACCACCCCTTTTAAAGTCACCCCCCAGCACGTGCACTAGGGCTGGCATGTCCTCTCTACCCCCCAGAAGGATCACTGGGCAGCAGCATTCTCTGCTTAAGGCAAGCAGCCCCAACACCTGGGGAAACCCCCCGAGTCCCTTTTTGGGTGTAGGTCCCCTTTTTTTCCAGGGATTGCATAATTGGAATAAACAAAACCCCCTGGTCTGACAAACCACAAGAACTGATTTCTTTGCTAGACAAGCTTTTCCACATGCATCAGCCCACCTCAGACAAGTGCCAGCCACTTCTCCAGGTGCTGTTCACAACAGGGGAACGGGAGCCCTTCCAGAGAGAGGCCCAGAAAGCAGTCAATAGACCTGATGGTCAGCCAGCGGGCACTCCCCACTGGAGAGAAACTCTTTTTGCCACTCCATGAATACTGTGGGACACAAACTCCCAGTAAGGCACCGAGGGCTTAACCAGGTATCACCAGTTTCTCTTGCAGGGCCTGCGCGGGACAGCCAGGAAACCTATGCATTTATCGAAGGTCAGTGAGAATTTTCAGGCACCACCAGAGAATGTCTGCCTGTCTGCCTGCGAGAATGCCTGCCTGTCTGCCTGCGAGAATGCCTGCCTGCCTGCTTGCCTGCCTACCTGCCTGCGAGAGTGCCTGCCTGCCTGCCTGCCGGCCTGCCTGCCTGCGAGAATGCTTGCCTGTGAGAATGCCTGCCTGCGAGAATGCTTGCCTGCCTGTGAGAATGCCTGCCTGCCTGCCTGCGAGCGAGAATGCCTGCCTGCATGCCTGCTTGCGAGAATGCCTGCCTGGCTACCTTTGAGAATGCCTGCCTGCCTGCCTGCGAGAATGCGTGCCTGCCTGCCTGCCTACCTGCCTGCCTGTGAGAATGCCTCCCCGCCTGCCTGAGAACCTGCCTGCCTCCCTGCCTGCCTGCCTGCGAGAATGCCTGCCTGCCTGCCTGCGAGAATGTCTGCCTGCCTGCCTGCCTGCCTGCGAGAATGCCTGCCTGCCTGCCTGCGAGAATGCCTGCCTGCCTGCGAAAATGCCTGCCTGCCTGCCTGCTTGCCTGCGAGAATGCCTGCCTGCCTGCCTGTGAGAATGCCTGCCTGCCTGCCTGCCTGCCTGCGAGAATGACTGCCTGCCTGCCTGTGAGAATGCCTGCCTGCCTGCCTGCCTACTTGAATTCCTGCCTGCCTGCCTGCCTGCCAGAATGCCTGCCTGCCTGCCTGCCTATCTGCCTGCGAGAATGCCTGCCTGCCTGCCCGCTAGAATGCCTGCCTGCAAGAATGCCTACCTGCGAAAATGCCTGCTGGCCTGCCGGGCTGCCTGCCTGCGTGACTGCGAGAATGCCTTCCTGCCTGTTGCCTGTCTGCCTGCTAGAATGCCTGCCTGCCTGCATGCGTGTCTGCCTGACTGCCTGTGAGAATGCCTGCCTGCCTGCCTGCGAGAATGCCTGCCTGACTGCCTGCCTGCGAGAATGCCTGCCTGCCTGCCTGCATGCCTGCGAGAATGCCTGCCTGCCTGCCTGCGAGAATGCCTGCCTGCCTGCCTGCGAAAATGTCTGCCTGTGAGAATGCCTTCGAGAATGCTTGCCTGCCTGCCTGCCTGTGAGAATGCCTGCCTGCCTTACTGCGAGAATGTCTGCTTGCGAGAATGCCTGCTGCATGCCTGCGAGAATGACTGGCTGCCTGCCTGCAAGAATGCCTGCCTGCCTGCCTGCGAGAATGCCTGCCTGTCTGCCTGCCTGTGAGAATGACTGCCTGCCTGCCTGCCTGCCTGCGAGAAAGACTGCCTGCCTGCCTGCCTGCCTGCCTGCCTGCGAGAATGGCGGCCTGACTGCCTGCCTGCCTGCCTGCCTGCGAGAATGCCTGCCTGTGCGCCTGCCTGCGACAATGAATGCCTGCGAGAATGCCTGGCTGCCTGCCTGCGAGAATGCCTGCCTGCCTGCCTGCCTTCGAGAATGCCTGCCTGCCAGCCGGCCTGCGAGAATGCCTGCCTGCCTGCCTGCCTGCCTGGCTGCGAGAATGTCTGCCTGCGAGAATGTCTGCCTGTGAGAATGCCTTGGAGAATGCCTGCCTGCCTGAATGCCTGTGAGAATGCCTGGCTGCCTGCCTGCGAGAATGTCTGCCTGCGAGAATGCCTGCCTGCCTGCCTCCGAGAATGCCTGCCATCCTGCCTCCGAGAATGCCTGCCATCCTGCCTGCCTGACTGCGAGAATGCCTACCTGCCTACTTGTGAGAATGCCTACCTGCCTGCCTGTGAGAATGTCTACATGCGAGAATGCCTGCCTGCCTGCCTGCCTGGCTGCAAGAATGTCTGCCTGTGAGAATGCCTTGGAGAATGCCTGCCTGCCTGAATGCCTGTGAGAATGCCTGCCTGCCTGCCTGCGAGAATGTCTGCCTGCGAGAATGCCTGACTGCCTGCCTGCCTGCGAGAATGCCTGCCTGCCTGCCTGCCTGCCTGCCTGCGAGAATGCCTGCCTGCCTGGCTGCGAGAATGCCTGTCTGCCTGCCTGCCTGCGAGAATGCCTAACTGCCTCCCTGCGAGAATGTCTGCCTGCGAGAATGCCTTCGAGAATGCCTGCCTGGCTGACTGCCTGTAAGAATGCCTGCTGCCTGCCTGCGAGAATGTCTGCCTACGAGAATGCCTGCTGCCTGCCTGCGAGAATGGCTGCCTGACTGCCTGCCTGCCTGCCTGCCTGCGAGAATGCCTGCCTGTGCGCCTGCCTGCGACAATGAATGCCTGAGAGAATGCCTGGCTGCCTGCCTGCCAGAATGCCTGCCTGCCTGCCTACCTTCGAGAATGCCTGCCTGCCAGCCTGCCTGAGAGAATGCCTGCCTGACTGCCTGCCTGCCTTGCTGCGAGAATGTCTGCCTGCGAGAATGTCTGCCTGTGAGAATGCCTTGGAGAATGCCTGCCTGCCTGAATGCCTGTGAGAATGCCTGGCTGCCTGCCTGCGAGAATGTCTGCCTGCGAGAATGCCTGCCTGCCTGCCTCCGAGAATGCCTGCCATCCTGCCTGCCTGACTGCGAGAATGCCTACCTGCCTACCTGTGAGAATGCCTACCTGCCTGCCTGTGAGAATGTCTACCTGCGAGAATGCCTGCCTGCCTGCCTGCCTGGCTGCGAGAATGTCTGCCTGTGAGAATGCCTTGGAGAATGCCTGCCTGCCTGAATGCCTGTGAGAATGCCTGCCTGCCTGCCTGCGAGAATGTCTGCCTGCAAGAATGCCTGCCTGCCTGCCTCCGAGAATGCCTGCCATCCTGCCTGCCTGACTGCGAGAATGCCTCCCTGCCTACCTGTGAGAATGCCTACCTGCCTGCCTGTGAGAATGCCTGCCTGCCTGCCTGCCTGGAGAATGCCTGCCTGCCTGCGAGTATGCCTGCCTGCGTGCCTGCCAGCCTGCCTGCGAGAATGTCTGCCTGCCTGTCTGCGAGAATGCCTGCCTCTGAAAATTCATGCGTCCCTTCCTGCAACAATGCTTGCCTGCGAGAATGCCTTCCTGCCTGCCTGTGAGAATGACTGCATGCCTGCCTGCAAGAATGCCTGGCTGCCTGCCTGCGAGAATGTCTGCCTGCCTGCCTGTTAAAATGACTGCCTGCCTGCCAGCCTGCCTGTGAGAATGCATGCCTGCCTGCCTGCCTTCCTGCCTGCGAGAATGCCGGCCTGCCTGCCTGCCTATCAGCCAGCCTGCGAAAATGCCTGCCTGCCTGCCTGCCTGCTAGCGAGAATGCCTACCTGCTTACCTGCCTACCAGCGAGAATGCCTGCTTGCCTGCCTGGGAGAATGCCTGCCTGCGAGAATGCCAGCCTGTGCGCCTGCCTGCGACAATGCCTGCCTGCGAGAATGCCTGCCTGCCTGCCTGCCTTTGAGAATGCCTGCCTGCCTGCCTGCCTGCCTGCGAGAATGCCTGCCTGCCTGCCTGCGAGAATGCCTGCCTGCCTGCCTGCCTGCCTGCCTGCGAAAATGCCTGCCTGCCTGCCTGCTTGCCTGCGAGAATGCCTGCCTGCCTGCCTGTGAGAATGCCTGCCTGCCTGCCTGCCTGCGAGAATGCCTGCCTGCCTGCCTGCGAGAATGCCTGCCTGCCTGCCTGCCTACTTGAACTCCTGCCTGCCTGCCTGCCTGCCAGAATGCCTGCCTGCCTACCTGCCTGTCTGCCTGCGAGAATGCCTGCCTGCCTGCATGTATGTCTGCCTGCCTGCCTCCTAGAATGCCTGCCTGCCTGCGAGAATGCCTGCCTACCTGCCCGCTAGAATGCCTGCCTGCAAGAATGCCTACATGCGAAAATGCCTGCTGGCCTGCCGGGCTGCCTGCCTGCGTGACTGCGAGAATGCCTTCCTGCCTGTTGCCTGTCTGCCTGCTAGAATGCCTGCCTGCCTGCATGCGTGTCTGCCTGCCTGCCTGTGAGAATGCCTGCCTGCCTGCCTGTGAGAATGCCTGCCTGCCTGCCTGCCTGCGAGAATGCCTGCCTGCCTGCCTGCCTGCCTGCCTGCCTGCGAGAATGCCTGCCTGCCTGCCTGCCTGCCTGCCTGCCTGCCTGCGAGAATGCCTGCCTGCCTCCCTGCGAAAATGTCTGCCTGTGAGAATGCCTTCGAGAATGCCTGCCTGCCTGACTCCCTGTGAGAATGCCTGCCTGCCTTCCTGTGAGAATGTCTGCTTGCGAGAATGCCTGCTGCCTGCCTGCGAGAATGACTGGCTGCCTGCCTGCAAGAATGCCTGCCTTACTGCCTGCCTTCGAGAATGCCTGCCTGCCTGCCTGCCTCCCTGGGAGAATGCCTGCCTGCCTGCCTGCCAGCGAGAATGCCTGCCTGCATGCCTGCCTGCCTGCCGCCTGCGTGAATGCCTGCCATCCTGCCTGCCTATCTGCGAGAATGCCTGCCTGCGAGAATGCCTGCCATCCTGCCTGCCTGCCTGCGAGAATGCCTGCCTGCGAGAATGCCTGCCTGCGAGAATGCCTGCCTGCCTGCCTACGAGAATGCCAGCCTGTCTGCCTGCCTGCAAAAATGCCTGCCTGCCTGCCTGCCTGCCTGTGAGAATGACTGCCTGCCTGCAAGCCTGCCTGCGAGAATGCATGCCTGCCTGGCTGCCTGCCTGCGAGAATGCCGGCCTGACAGCCTGCCTGCCTGTCTGCTTGCCTGCGAAAATGCCTGCCTGCCTGCCTGCCTGCGAGAATGCCTGCCTGCAAGAATGCCTGCCTGACTGCCTGTGAGAATGCCTGCCTGACTGCCTTCCTGCGAGAAATTCTGCCTGCCTGCCTGCCTTCGAGAATGCCTGCCTTCGTGCGAGAATGCCTGGATGCCTGCCTTCCTGCCTGCCTGAGAGAATTCCTGCCTGCGAGAATGTCTGCCTGCCTGCCTGTGAAAATGACTGCCTGCCTGCCAGCCTGCCTGCGAGAATGCCTGCCTGCTTGCCTGCCTGCCTGCCTGTGAGAATGCCTGCCTGCCTGCCTGCGAGAATTCCTGCCTGCGAGAATGTCTGCCTGCCTGCCTGTGAAAATAACTGCCTGCCTGCCTGCCTGCCTGCGAGAATGCATGCCTGTCTGCCTGCCTGCCTGCGAGAATAGCGGCCTGCCTGCCTGCCTGCCTGTAAGCCTGCCTGCGAAAATTCCTGCCTGCCTGCCTGCCTGCTTGCGAGAATGTCTGCCTGCCTGTCTGTGAAAATGACTGCCTGCCTGCCTGTGAGAATGCCTGCCTGCCTGCCTGCCTGCCTTTGAGAATGCCTGCCTGCCTGCCTGCCTGCGAGAATGTCTGCCTGCGAGAATGCCTGCCTGCCTGTCTGCCTTCGAGAATGCCTGCCTGCCTGCCTGCCTTCCTGCGAGAATGCCTGCCTGTCTGCCTGCCTGCCTGTCTGTGAGAATGTCTGCCTGTGAGAATGCCTGCCTGCCTCCCTGCTAGAATGTCTGCCTGTGAGAATGCCTTGGACAATGCCTGCCTGCCTGAATGCCTGTGATTATGCCTGCCTGCCTGCCTGTCTTCGAGAATGCCTGCCTGCCTGCCTGCCTGCGAGAATGCCTGCCTGCCTGCGAGAATGCCTGCCTGCCTGCCTGCCTGCGAGAATGCCTGCCTGCCTGCCTGCCTGTGAGAATGCCTACCTGCCTGCCTTTGAGAATGCCTACCTGCCTGCCTTTGAGAATGCCTGCCTGCCTGCCTGCCTGGAGAATGCCTGCCTGCCTGCGAGAATGCCTGCCTGCCTGCCTGCCTGTGAGAATGCCTGCCTGCCTGCCTGCCTGCCTGCGAGAATGTCTGCCTGCGAGAATGCCTTCCAGCCTGCCTGCGAGAATGCCTGCCTGCCTGCCTGCGAGAATGCCTGCGAGAATGCCTTCCAGCCTGCCTGCGAGAATGCCTGCCTGCCTGCCTGCGAGAATGCCTGCCTGCCTGCCTGCCTGCCTGCCTGCGAGAATGCCTGCCTGCCTACCTGTGAGAATGCCTACCTGCATGCCTTTGAGAATGCCTACCTGCCTGCCTTTGAGAATGCCTGCCTGCCTGCCTGCCTGGAGAATGCCTGCCTGCCTGCGAGAATGCCTGCCTGCCTGCCTGCCTTCGAGAATGCCTGCCTGCCTGCCTGCGAGAATGTCTGCCTGCGAGAATGCCTTCCTGCCTGCCTGTGAGAATGCCTGCCAGCCTGCCTGCCTGCGAGAATGCCTTCCTGCGAGAATGCCTGCCTGCCTGCCTGCCTGCCTGGCTGCGAGAATGTCTGCCTGTGAGAATGCCTTGGAGAATGCCTGCCTGTCTGAATGCCTGTGAGAATGCCTGCCTGCCTGCCTGCGAGAATGTCTTCCTGCGAGAATGCCTGCCTGCCTGCCTGCCTGCAAGAATGCCTGCCTGCCTGCCTGCCTGTGAGAATGCCTGCCTTCCTGCCTGCCTGCCTGCCTGCCTGCGAGAATGCCTGCCTGCCTTCCTGCGAGAATGCCTGCCTGCCTCCCTGTGAGAATGTCTGCCTGCGAGAATGCCTTCGAGATGCCTGCCTGCTTGCCTGCCTGCGAGAATGCCTGCCTGCCTACCTGCGAGAATGCATGCCTGCCTGCCTGCCTGCCTGCGTGAATGCCTGCCCTCCTGCGTGCCTGACTGCGAGAATGCCTACCTGCCTACCTGTGAGAATGCCTACCTGCCTGCCTGTGAGAATGCCTGCCTGCCTGCCTGCCTGCCTGGAGAATGCCTGCCTACCAGCGAGAATGCCTGCCTGCCTGCCTGCGAGAATGCCTGCCTGCCTGCCTGCCTGCCTGCCTGCCTGCCTGCCTGCCTGCCTGCGAGAATGCCTGCCTGCCTGCCTGCCTTTGAGAATGCCTGCCTGCCTGCCTGCCTGCCTGCGAGAATGCCTGCCTGCCTGCCTGCGAGAATGCCTGCCTGCCTGCCTGCCTGCCTGCCTGCGAAAATGCCTGCCTGCCTGCCTGCTTGCCTGCGAGAATGCCTGCCTGCCTGCCTGTGAGAATGCCTGCCTGCCTGCCTGCCTGCGAGAATGCCTGCCTGCCTGCCTGCGAGAATGCCTGCCTGCCTGCCTGCCTACTTGAACTCCTGCCTGCCTGCCTGCCTGCCAGAATGCCTGCCTGCCTACCTGCCTGTCTGCCTGCGAGAATGCCTGCCTGCCTGCATGTATGTCTGCCTGCCTGCCTCCTAGAATGCCTGCCTGCCTGCGAGAATGCCTGCCTACCTGCCCGCTAGAATGCCTGCCTGCAAGAATGCCTACATGCGAAAATGCCTGCTGGCCTGCCGGGCTGCCTGCCTGCGTGACTGCGAGAATGCCTTCCTGCCTGTTGCCTGTCTGCCTGCTAGAATGCCTGCCTGCCTGCATGCGTGTCTGCCTGCCTGCCTGTGAGAATGCCTGCCTGCCTGCCTGTGAGAATGCCTGCCTGCCTGCCTGCCTGCGAGAATGCCTGCCTGCCTGCCTGCCTGCCTGCCTGCCTGCGAGAATGCCTGCCTGCCTGCCTGCCTGCCTGCCTGCCTGCCTGCGAGAATGCCTGCCTGCCTCCCTGCGAAAATGTCTGCCTGTGAGAATGCCTTCGAGAATGCCTGCCTGCCTGACTCCCTGTGAGAATGCCTGCCTGCCTTCCTGTGAGAATGTCTGCTTGCGAGAATGCCTGCTGCCTGCCTGCGAGAATGACTGGCTGCCTGCCTGCAAGAATGCCTGCCTTACTGCCTGCCTTCGAGAATGCCTGCCTGCCTGCCTGCCTCCCTGGGAGAATGCCTGCCTGCCTGCCTGCCAGCGAGAATGCCTGCCTGCATGCCTGCCTGCCTGCCGCCTGCGTGAATGCCTGCCATCCTGCCTGCCTATCTGCGAGAATGCCTGCCTGCGAGAATGCCTGCCATCCTGCCTGCCTGCCTGCGAGAATGCCTGCCTGCGAGAATGCCTGCCTGCGAGAATGCCTGCCTGCCTGCCTACGAGAATGCCAGCCTGTCTGCCTGCCTGCAAAAATGCCTGCCTGCCTGCCTGCCTGCCTGTGAGAATGACTGCCTGCCTGCAAGCCTGCCTGCGAGAATGCATGCCTGCCTGGCTGCCTGCCTGCGAGAATGCCGGCCTGACAGCCTGCCTGCCTGTCTGCTTGCCTGCGAAAATGCCTGCCTGCCTGCCTGCCTGCGAGAATGCCTGCCTGCAAGAATGCCTGTCTGCCTGCCTTCGAGAATGCCTGCCTGCCTGACTGCCTGTGAGAATGCCTGCCTGACTGCCTTCCTGCGAAAAATTCTGCCTGCCTGCCTGCCTTCGAGAATGCCTGCCTTCGTGCGAGAATGCCTGGTTGCCTGCCTGCCTGCCTGCCTGCCTGCGAGAATTCCTGCCTGCGAGAATGTCTGCCTGCCTGCCTGTGAAAATGACTGCCTGCCTTCCAGCCTGCCTGCGAGAATGCCTGCCTGCTTGCCTGCCTGCCTGCCTGCCTGCGAGAATTTCTGCCTGCCTGCCTGCCTATGAGAATGCCTGCCTGCCTGCGAGAATTCCTGCCTGTGAGAATGTCTGCCTGCCTGTGAAAACAACTGCCTGCCTGCCAGCCTGCCTGCGAGAATGCATGCCTGTCTGCCTGCCTGCCTGTGAGAATGCCGGCCTGCCTGCCTGCCTGCCTGTAAGCCTGCCTGCGAAAATGCCTGCCTGCCTGCCTGCCTGCTTGCGAGAATGTCTGCCTGCCTGTCTGTGAAAATGACTGCCTGCCTGCCTGCGAGAATGCCTGCCTGCCTGCCAGCGAGAATGCCTACCTGCTTGCCTGCGAGAATGCCTGCCTGCAAGAATGCCTGCCTGCCTGCCTGTGAGAATGCCTGCCTACCTACCTGCGAGAATGCCTGCCTGCCTGCCTGCCTGCCAGCGAGAATGCCTACCTGCTTGCCTGCCTACCAGCGAGAATGCCTGCTTGCCTGCCTGTGAGAATGCCTGCCTGCCTGCGACAATGCCTGCCTGCATGCCTGCCTGCCTGCCGCCTGCGTGAATGCCTGCCATCCTGCCTGCCTATCTGCGAGAATGCCTGCCTGCGAGAATGTCTGCCATCCTGCCTGCCTGCCTGCGAGAATGCCTGCCTGCGAGAATGCCTGCCTGCGAGAATGCCTGACTGCCTGCCTACGAGAATGCCTGCATGTCGGCCTGCCTGCAAAAATGCCTGCCTGCCTGCCTGCCTGCCTGCCAGCGAGAATGCCTACCTGCTTGCCTGCCTACCAGCGAGAATGCCTGCTTGCCTGCCTGCGAGAATGCCTGCCTGCGAGAATGCCTGCCTGTGCGCCTGCCTGCG
This sequence comes from Tenrec ecaudatus, assembly GCF_050624435.1. Classification (NCBI taxonomy): domain Eukaryota; kingdom Metazoa; phylum Chordata; class Mammalia; order Afrosoricida; family Tenrecidae; genus Tenrec; species Tenrec ecaudatus. The sequence goes on along the minus strand of NW_027457635.1, from coordinate 2,735,663 downwards.
ACAATGCCTGCCTGCGAGAATGCCTGGCTGCCTGCCTGCGAGAAGGCCTGCCTGCCTGGCTGCCTCGAGATGCCTGCCTGCTTGCCTGCCTGCGAGAATGCCTGCCTGCCTACCTGCGAGAATGCATGCCTGCCTGCCTGCCTGCCTGCGTGAATGCCTGCCATCCTGCGTGCCTGACTGCGAGAATGCCTACCTGCCTACCTGTGAGAATGCCTACCTGCCTGCCTGTGAGAATGCCTGCCTGCCTGCCTGCCTGCCTGGAGAATGCCTGCCTACCAGCGAGAATGCCTGCCTGGCTGCCTGCGAGAATGACTGCTTGCGAGAATGCCTGCCTGTGCGCCTGCCTGCGACAATGCCTGCCTGCGAGAATGCCTGGCTGCCTGCCTTCGAGAATGCCTGCCTGCCTGCCTGCCTGCGAGAATGCCTGCCTGCCTGCCTGCCTGTCTGTGAAAATGCCTGACTGCCTGCCTGCCTGCCTGCCTACAAGAATGCCTGCCTGCTTGACTGCGAGAATGCCTCCCTGCCTGCCTGCCTGTGAGATTGCCTGTCTGCCCGCTTGTCTGCAAGAATGCCAGCCTGCCTGCGAGAATGCCTGCCTGCGAGAATGCCTGCTGCCTGCCTGCGAGAATGGCTGCCTGACTGCCTGCCTGCCTGCCTGCCTGCGAGAATGCCTGCCTGTGCGCCTGCCTGCGACAATGAATGCCTGAGAGAATGCCTGGCTGCCTGCCTGCCAGAATGCCTGCCTGCCTGCCTACCTTCGAGAATGCCTGCCTGCCAGCCTGCCTGAGAGAATGCCTGCCTGACTGCCTGCCTGCCTTGCTGCGAGAATGTCTGCCTGCGAGAATGTCTGCCTGTGAGAATGCCTTGGAGAATGCCTGCCTGCCTGAATGCCTGTGAGAATGCCTGGCTGCCTGCCTGCGAGAATGTCTGCCTGCGAGAATGCCTGCCTGCCTGCCTCCGAGAATGCCTGCCATCCTGCCTGCCTGACTGCGAGAATGCCTACCTGCCTACCTGTGAGAATGCCTACCTGCCTGCCTGTGAGAATGTCTACCTGCGAGAATGCCTGCCTGCCTGCCTGCCTGGCTGCGAGAATGTCTGCCTGTGAGAATGCCTTGGAGAATGCCTGCCTGCCTGAATGCCTGTGAGAATGCCTGCCTGCCTGCCTGCGAGAATGTCTGCCTGCAAGAATGCCTGCCTGCCTGCCTCCGAGAATGCCTGCCATCCTGCCTGCCTGACTGCGAGAATGCCTCCCTGCCTACCTGTGAGAATGCCTACCTGCCTGCCTGTGAGAATGCCTGCCTGCCTGCCTGCCTGGAGAATGCCTGCCTGCCTGCGAGTATGCCTGCCTGCGTGCCTGCCAGCCTGCCTGCGAGAATGTCTGCCTGCCTGTCTGCGAGAATGCCTGCCTCTGAAAATTCATGCGTCCCTTCCTGCAACAATGCTTGCCTGCGAGAATGCCTTCCTGCCTGCCTGTGAGAATGACTGCATGCCTGCCTGCAAGAATGCCTGGCTGCCTGCCTGCGAGAATGTCTGCCTGCCTGCCTGTTAAAATGACTGCCTGCCTGCCAGCCTGCCTGTGAGAATGCATGCCTGCCTGCCTGCCTTCCTGCCTGCGAGAATGCCGGCCTGCCTGCCTGCCTATCAGCCAGCCTGCGAAAATGCCTGCCTGCCTGCCTGCCTGCTAGCGAGAATGCCTACCTGCTTACCTGCCTACCAGCGAGAATGCCTGCTTGCCTGCCTGGGAGAATGCCTGCCTGCGAGAATGCCAGCCTGTGCGCCTGCCTGCGACAATGCCTGCCTGCGAGAATGCCTGCCTGCCTGCCTGCCTTTGAGAATGCCTGCCTGCCTGCCTGCCTGCCTGCGAGAATGCCTGCCTGCCTGCCTGCGAGAATGCCTGCCTGCCTGCCTGCCTGCCTGCCTGCGAAAATGCCTGCCTGCCTGCCTGCTTGCCTGCGAGAATGCCTGCCTGCCTGCCTGTGAGAATGCCTGCCTGCCTGCCTGCCTGCGAGAATGCCTGCCTGCCTGCCTGCGAGAATGCCTGCCTGCCTGCCTGCCTACTTGAACTCCTGCCTGCCTGCCTGCCTGCCAGAATGCCTGCCTGCCTACCTGCCTGTCTGCCTGCGAGAATGCCTGCCTGCCTGCATGTATGTCTGCCTGCCTGCCTCCTAGAATGCCTGCCTGCCTGCGAGAATGCCTGCCTACCTGCCCGCTAGAATGCCTGCCTGCAAGAATGCCTACATGCGAAAATGCCTGCTGGCCTGCCGGGCTGCCTGCCTGCGTGACTGCGAGAATGCCTTCCTGCCTGTTGCCTGTCTGCCTGCTAGAATGCCTGCCTGCCTGCATGCGTGTCTGCCTGCCTGCCTGTGAGAATGCCTGCCTGCCTGCCTGTGAGAATGCCTGCCTGCCTGCCTGCCTGCGAGAATGCCTGCCTGCCTGCCTGCCTGCCTGCCTGCCTGCGAGAATGCCTGCCTGCCTGCCTGCCTGCCTGCCTGCCTGCCTGCGAGAATGCCTGCCTGCCTCCCTGCGAAAATGTCTGCCTGTGAGAATGCCTTCGAGAATGCCTGCCTGCCTGACTCCCTGTGAGAATGCCTGCCTGCCTTCCTGTGAGAATGTCTGCTTGCGAGAATGCCTGCTGCCTGCCTGCGAGAATGACTGGCTGCCTGCCTGCAAGAATGCCTGCCTTACTGCCTGCCTTCGAGAATGCCTGCCTGCCTGCCTGCCTCCCTGGGAGAATGCCTGCCTGCCTGCCTGCCAGCGAGAATGCCTGCCTGCATGCCTGCCTGCCTGCCGCCTGCGTGAATGCCTGCCATCCTGCCTGCCTATCTGCGAGAATGCCTGCCTGCGAGAATGCCTGCCATCCTGCCTGCCTGCCTGCGAGAATGCCTGCCTGCGAGAATGCCTGCCTGCGAGAATGCCTGCCTGCCTGCCTACGAGAATGCCAGCCTGTCTGCCTGCCTGCAAAAATGCCTGCCTGCCTGCCTGCCTGCCTGTGAGAATGACTGCCTGCCTGCAAGCCTGCCTGCGAGAATGCATGCCTGCCTGGCTGCCTGCCTGCGAGAATGCCGGCCTGACAGCCTGCCTGCCTGTCTGCTTGCCTGCGAAAATGCCTGCCTGCCTGCCTGCCTGCGAGAATGCCTGCCTGCAAGAATGCCTGTCTGCCTGCCTTCGAGAATGCCTGCCTGCCTGACTGCCTGTGAGAATGCCTGCCTGACTGCCTTCCTGCGAAAAATTCTGCCTGCCTGCCTGCCTTCGAGAATGCCTGCCTTCGTGCGAGAATGCCTGGTTGCCTGCCTGCCTGCCTGCCTGCCTGCGAGAATTCCTGCCTGCGAGAATGTCTGCCTGCCTGCCTGTGAAAATGACTGCCTGCCTTCCAGCCTGCCTGCGAGAATGCCTGCCTGCTTGCCTGCCTGCCTGCCTGCCTGCGAGAATTTCTGCCTGCCTGCCTGCCTATGAGAATGCCTGCCTGCCTGCGAGAATTCCTGCCTGTGAGAATGTCTGCCTGCCTGTGAAAACAACTGCCTGCCTGCCAGCCTGCCTGCGAGAATGCATGCCTGTCTGCCTGCCTGCCTGTGAGAATGCCGGCCTGCCTGCCTGCCTGCCTGTAAGCCTGCCTGCGAAAATGCCTGCCTGCCTGCCTGCCTGCTTGCGAGAATGTCTGCCTGCCTGTCTGTGAAAATGACTGCCTGCCTGCCTGCGAGAATGCCTGCCTGCCTGCCAGCGAGAATGCCTACCTGCTTGCCTGCGAGAATGCCTGCCTGCAAGAATGCCTGCCTGCCTGCCTGTGAGAATGCCTGCCTACCTACCTGCGAGAATGCCTGCCTGCCTGCCTGCCTGCCAGCGAGAATGCCTACCTGCTTGCCTGCCTACCAGCGAGAATGCCTGCTTGCCTGCCTGTGAGAATGCCTGCCTGCCTGCGACAATGCCTGCCTGCATGCCTGCCTGCCTGCCGCCTGCGTGAATGCCTGCCATCCTGCCTGCCTATCTGCGAGAATGCCTGCCTGCGAGAATGTCTGCCATCCTGCCTGCCTGCCTGCGAGAATGCCTGCCTGCGAGAATGCCTGCCTGCGAGAATGCCTGACTGCCTGCCTACGAGAATGCCTGCATGTCGGCCTGCCTGCAAAAATGCCTGCCTGCCTGCCTGCCTGCCTGCCAGCGAGAATGCCTACCTGCTTGCCTGCCTACCAGCGAGAATGCCTGCTTGCCTGCCTGCGAGAATGCCTGCCTGCGAGAATGCCTGCCTGTGCGCCTGCCTGCGACAATGCCTGCCTGCGAGAATGCCTGGCTGCCTGCCTGCGAGAAGGCCTGCCTGCCTGGCTGCCTCGAGATGCCTGCCTGCTTGCCTGCCTGCGAGAATGCCTGCCTGCCTACCTGCGAGAATGCATGCCTGCCTGCCTGCCTGCCTGCGTGAATGCCTGCCATCCTGCGTGCCTGACTGCGAGAATGCCTACCTGCCTACCTGTGAGAATGCCTACCTGCCTGCCTGTGAGAATGCCTGCCTGCCTGCCTGCCTGCCTGGAGAATGCCTGCCTACCAGCGAGAATGCCTGCCTGGCTGCCTGCGAGAATGACTGCTTGCGAGAATGCCTGCCTGTGCGCCTGCCTGCGACAATGCCTGCCTGCGAGAATGCCTGGCTGCCTGCCTTCGAGAATGCCTGCCTGCCTGCCTGCCTGCGAGAATGCCTGCCTGCCTGCCTGCCTGTCTGTGAAAATGCCTGACTGCCTGCCTGCCTGCCTGCCTACAAGAATGCCTGCCTGCTTGACTGCGAGAATGCCTCCCTGCCTGCCTGCCTGTGAGATTGCCTGTCTGCCCGCTTGTCTGCAAGAATGCCAGCCTGCCTGCGAGAATGCCTGCCTGCGAGAATGCCTGCCTGCGAGAATGCCTGCCTGCGAGAATGCCAGCCTGCGAGACTGCCTGCCTGCCTGCCTGCCTGCCTGCGAGAATGCCTGGCAGCCCGCCTGCCTGCGAGAATGCCTGCGTGCGAAAATGACTGCCTGCATGCCTGCGAGAATGCCTGCCTGCCTGTGAGAATGCCTGCCTGCCTGCCTGCCTGCCTGCCTGCCTGCGAGAATGCCTGCCTGCCTGCCTGTGAGAATGACTGCCTGCCTGCAAGCCTGCCTGCGAGAATGCATGCCTGCCTGGCTGCCTGCCTGCGAGAATGCCGGCCTGACAGCCTGCCTGCCTGTCTGCTTGCCTGCGAAAATGCCTGCCTGCCTGCGAGAATGCCTGCCTGCAAGAATGCCTGTCTGCCTGCCTTCGAGAATGCCTGCCTGCCTGGCTGCCTGTGAGAATGCCTGCCTGACTACCTTCCTGCGAAAAATTCTGCCTGCCTGCCTGCCTGCCTTCGAGAATGCCTGCCTCCCTGCGAGAATGCCTGCCTGCCTGCCTGCCAGCGAGAATGCCTGCCTGCATGCCTGCCTGCCTGCCGCCTGCGTGAATGCCTGCCATCCTGCCTGCCTATCTGCGAGAATGCCTGCCTGCGAGAATGCCTGCCATCCTGCCTGCCTGCCTGCGAGAATGCCTGCCTGCGAGAATGCCTGCCTGCGAGAATGCCTGCCTGCCTGCCTACGAGAATGCCAGCCTGTCTGCCTGCCTGCAAAAATGCCTGCCTGCCTGCCTGCCTGCCTGTGAGAATGACTGCCTGCCTGCAAGCCTGCCTGCGAGAATGCATGCCTGCCTGGCTGCCTGCCTGCGAGAATGCCGGCCTGACAGCCTGCCTGCCTGTCTGCTTGCCTGCGAAAATGCCTGCCTGCCTGCCTTCGAGAATGCCTGCCTGCCTGACTGCCTGTGAGAATGCCTGCCTGACTGCCTTCCTGCGAAAAATTCTGCCTGCCTGCCTGCCTTCGAGAATGCCTGCCTTCGTGCGAGAATGCCTGGTTGCCTGCCTGCCTGCCTGCCTGCCTGCGAGAATTCCTGCCTGCGAGAATGTCTGCCTGCCTGCCTGTGAAAATGACTGCCTGCCTTCCAGCCTGCCTGCGAGAATGCCTGCCTGCTTGCCTGCCTGCCTGCCTGCCTGCGAGAATTTCTGCCTGCCTGCCTGCCTGTGAGAATGCCTGCCTGCCTGCGAGAATTCCTGCCTGTGAGAATGTCTGCCTGCCTGTGAAAACAACTGCCTGCCTGCCAGCCTGCCTGCGAGAATGCATGCCTGTCTGCCTGCCTGCCTGTGAGAATGCCGGCCTGCCTGCCTGCCTGCCTGTAAGCCTGCCTGCGAAAATGCCTGCCTGCCTGCCTGCCTGCTTGCGAGAATGTCTGCCTGCCTGTCTGTGAAAATGACTGCCTGCCTGCCTGCGAGAATGCCTGCCTGCCTGCCTGCCTGCCAGCGAGAATGCCTACCTGCTTGCCTGCGAGAATGCCTGCCTGCAAGAATGCCTGCCTGCCTGCCTGTGAGAATGCCTGCCTACCTACCTGCGAGAATGCCTGCCTGCCTGCCTGCCTGCCAGAGAGAATGCCTACCTGCTTGCCTGCCTACCAGCGAGAATGCCTGCTTGCCTGCCTGTGAGAATGCCTGCCTGCCTGCCTGCGACAATGCCTGCCTGCATGCCTGCCTGCCTGCCGCCTGCGTGAATGCCTGCCATCCTGCCTGCCTATCTGCGAGAATGCCTGCCTGCGAGAATGCCTGCCATCCTGCCTGCCTGCCTGCGAGAATGCCTGCCTGCGAGAATGCCTGCCTGCGAGAATGCCTGCCTGCCTGCCTACGAGAATGCCTGCCTGTCTGCCTGCCTGCAAAAATGCCTGCCTGCCTGCCTGCCAGCAAGAATGCCTACCTGCTTGCCTGCCTACCAGCGAGAATGCCTGCTTGCCTGCCTGCGAGAATGCCTGCCTGCGAGAATGCCTGCCTGTGCGCCTGCCTGCGACAATGCCTGCCTGCGAGAATGCCTGGCTGCCTGCCTGCGAGAAGGCCTGCCTGCCTGGCTGCCTTCGAGATGCCTGCCTGCTTGCCTGCCTGCGAGAATGCCTGCCTGCCTACCTGCGAGAATGCATGCCTGCCTGCCTGCCTGCCTGCGTGAATGCCTGCCATCCTGCGTGCCTGACTGCGAGAATGCCTACCTGCCTACCTGTGAGAATGCCTACCTGCCTGCCTGTGAGAATGCCTGCCTGCCTGCCTGCCTGCCTGGAGAATGCCTGCCTACCAGCGAGAATGCCTGCCTGGCTGCCTGCGAGAATGACTGCTTGCGAGAATGCCTGCCTGTGCGCCTGCCTGCGACAATGCCTGCCTGCGAGAATGCCTGGCTGCCTGCCTTCGAGAATGCCTGCCTGCCTGCCTGCCTGCGAGAATGCCTGCCTGCCTGCCTGCCTGTCTGTGAAAATGCCTGACTGCCTGCCTGCCTGCCTGCCTACAAGAATGCCTGCCTGCTTGACTGCGAGAATGCCTCCCTGCCTGCCTGCCTGTGAGATTGCCTGTCTGCCCGCTTGTCTGCAAGAATGCCAGCCTGCCTGCGAGAATGCCTGCCTGCGAGAATGCCTGCCTGCGAGAATGCCTGCCTGCGAGAATGCCAGCCTGCGAGACTGCCTTCCTGCCTGCCTGCCTGCCTGCGAGAATGCCTGCGTGCGAAAATGACTGCCTGCATGCCTGCGAGAATGCCTGCCTGCCTGTGAGAATGCCTGCCTGCCTGCCTGCCTGCCTGCCTGCCTGCGAGAATGCCTGCCTGCCTGCCTGTGAGAATGACTGCCTGCCTGCAAGCCTGCCTGCGAGAATGCATGCCTGCCTGGCTGCCTGCCTGCGAGAATGCCAGCCTGACAGCCTGCCTGCCTGTCTGCTTGCCTGCGAAAATGCCTGCCTGCCTGCCTGCCTGCGAGAATGCCTGCCTGCAAGAATGCCTGTCTGCCTGCCTTCGAGAATGCCTGCCTGCCTGGCTGCCTGTGAGAATGCCTGCCTGACTGCCTTCCTGCGAAAAATTCTGCCTGCCTGCCTGCCTGCCTTCGAGAATGCCTGCCTTCGTGCGAGAATGCCTGGTTGCCTGCCTGCCTGCCTGCCTGCGAGAATACCTGCCTGCGAGAATGTCTGCCTGCCTGCCTGTGAAAATGACTGCCTGCCTGCCAGCCTGCCTGCGAGAATGCCTGCCTGCTTTCCTGCCTGCCTGCCTGCCTGCCAGCGAGAATTTCTGCCTGCCTGCCTGCCTGCCTGCCTGTGAAAATGCCTGCCTGCGAGAATTCCTGCCTGCGAGAATGTCTGCCTGCCTGCCTGTGAAAATAACTGCCTGCCTGCCTGCCTGCCTGCGAGAATGCATGCCTGTCTGCCTGCCTGCCTGCGAGAATGCCGGCCTGCCTGCCTGCCTGCCTGTAAGCCTGCCTGCGAAAATGCCTGCCTGCCTGCCTGCCTGCTTGCGAGAATGTCTGCCGGCCTGTCTGTGAAAATGACTGTCTGCCTGCCTGCGAGAATGCCTGCCTGCCTGCCTGCCTGCCAGCGAGAATGCCTACCTGCTTGCCTGCGAGAATGCCTGCCTGCAAGAATGCCTGACTGCCTGCCTGTGAGAATGCCTGCCTGCCTACCGGCGAGAATGCCTGCCTGCCTGCCTGCCTGCCAGCGAGAATGCCTACCTGCTTGCCTGCCTACCAGCGAGAATGCCTGCTTGCCTGCCTGTGAGAATGCCTGCCTGCCTGCGACAATGCCTGCCTGCAAGAATGCCTGTCTGCCTGCCTGCGAGAATGACTGGCTGCCTGCCTGCAAGAATGCCTGCCTTCCTGCCTGCCTGCGAGAATGCCTGCCTGCCTGCCTGTGAGAATGACTGCCTTCCTGCCAGCCTGCCTGCGAGAATGCCTGCCTGCCTGCCTGCCTGCCTGCCAGCGAGAATGCCTGCCTGTGCGCCTGCCTGCGACAATGCCTGCCTGCGACAATGCCTGCCTGCCTGCCTGCCTGCCTGCCTGCGAAATGTTTGCCTGCGAGAATGCCTGCCTGCCTGCCTACCTTCGAGAATGCCTGCCTGCCTGCCTTCCTGCGAGAATGCCTGCCTGCCTGCCTGCCTGCCTGGCTGCGAGAATGTCTGCCTGTGAGAATGCCTTGGAGAATGCCTGCCTGCCTGAATGCCTGTGAGAATGCCTGCCTGCGAGAATGTCTGTCTGCGAGAATGCCTGCCTGCCTGCCTGCCTGCGAGAATGCCTGCCTGCCTGCCTGCAAGAATGCCTGCCTGCCTTCCTGCGAGAATGCCTGTCTGCCTCCCTGCGAAAATGTCTGCCTGCGAGAATGCCTTCGAGAATGCCTGCCTGCCTGACTGCCTGTAAGAATGCCTGCTGCCTGCCTGCGAGAATGTCTGCCTGCGAGAATGCCTGCTGCCTGCCTGCGAGAATGACTGGCTGCCTGCCTGCGAGAATGCCTGCCTGCCTGCCAGCGAGAATGCCTACCTGCCTGCCTGCCTGCCAGCGAGAATGCCTGCCTGCCTGCCTGCCTGCGAGAATGACTGCCTGTGAGAATGCCTGCCTGCCTGTCTGCCTGCGAGAATGCCTGCCTGCCTGCCTGCCTGCCTGCAAGAATGCCTGTCTGCCTGCCTTCCTGCGAGAAATTCTGCCTGCCTGCCTTCGAGAATGCCTGCCTGCCTACCAGCGAGAATGCCTCCTTGCCTGCCTGTGAGAATGCCTGCCTGCCTGCGACAATGCCTGCCTGCAAGAATGCCTGTCTGCCTGCCTGCGAGAATGACTGGCTGCCTGCCTGCAAGAATGCCTGCCTGCCTGCCTGCCTGCGAGAATGCCTGCCTGCCTGCCTGTGAGAATGACTGCTTGCCTGCCTGCCAGCCTTCCTGCGAGAATGCATGCCTGCCTGCCTGCCTGCCTGCCTGCCTGCCTGCGAGAATGCCGGCCTGACAGCCTGCCTGCCTGTCTGCTTGCCTGCGAAAATGCCTGCCTGCCTGCCTGCCTGCGAGAATGCCTGCCTGCAAGAATGCCTGTCTGCCTGCCTTCGAGAATGCCTGCCTGCCTGGCTGCCTGTGAGAATGCCTGCCTGACTGCCTTCCTGCGAAAAATTCTGCCTGCCTGCCTGCCTTCGAGAATGCCTGCCTTCGTGCGAGAATGCCTGGTTGCCTGCCTGCCTGCCTGCCTGCGAGAATACCTGCCTGCGAGAATGTCTGCCTGCCTGCCTGTGAAAATGACTGCCTGCCTGCCAGCCTGCCTGCGAGAATGCCTGCCTGCTTGCCTGCCTGCCTGCCAGCGAGAATTTCTGCCTGCCTGCCTGCCTGTGACAATGCCTGCCTGCCTGCCTGCGAGAATTCCTGCCTGCGAGAATGTCTGCCTGCCTGCCTGTGAAAATAACTGCCTGCCTGCCAGCCTGCCTGCGAGAATGCATGCCTGTCTGCCTGCCTGCCTGCGAGAATGCCGGCCTGCCTGCCTGTAAGCCTGCCTGCGAAAATGCCTGCCTGCCTGCCTGCTTGCGAGAATGTCTGCCTGCCTGTCTGTGAAAATGACTGCCTGCCTGCCTGTGAGAATGCCTGCCTGCCTGCCTGCCTGCCAGCGAGAATGCCTACCTGCTTGCCTGCGAGAATGCCTGCCTGCAAGAATGCCTGCCTGCCTGCCTGTGAGAATGCCTGCCTGCCTACCGGCGAGAATGCCTGCCTGCCTGCCTGCCTGCCAGCGAGAATGCCTACCTGCTTGCCTGCCTACCAGCGAGAATGCCTGCTTGCCTGCCTGTGAGAATGCCTGCCTGCCTGCGACAATGCCTGCCTGCAAGAATGCCTGTCTGCCTGCCTGCGAGAATGCCTGTCTGCCTGCCTGTGAGAATGACTGCCTGCCTGCCAGCCTGCCTGCGAGAATGCATGCCTGCCTGCCTGCGTGCCTGCCTGCCTGCGAGAATGCCAGCCTGACTGCCTGCCTGCCTGCCTGCCTGCCTGCCTGCCTGCGAGAATGCCTGCCTGTGCGCCTGCCTGCGACAATGCCTGCCTGCGACAATGCCTGCCTGCCTGCCTGCCTTCGAGAATGCCTGCCTGCCTGCGAGAATGTCTGCTTGTGAGAATGCCTGCCTGCCTGCCTACCTTCGAGAATGCCTGCCTGCCTGCCTTCCTGCGAGAATGCCTGCCTGCCTGCCTGCCTGCCTGGCTGCGAGAATGTCTGCCTGTGAGAATGCCTTGGAGAATGCCTGCCTGTCTGAATGCCTGTGAGAATGCCTGCCTGCCTGCCTGCGAGAATGTCTTCCTGCGAGAATGCCTGCCTGCCTGCCTGCCTGCCTGCAAGAATGCCTGCCTGCCTGCCTGCCTGCGAGAATGCCTGCCTTCCTGCCTGCCTGCCTGCCTGCCTGCGAGAATGCCTGCCTGCCTTCCTGCGAGAATGCCTGCCTGCCTCCCTGTGAGAATGTCTGCCTGCGAGAATGCCTTCGAGATGCCTGCCTGCTTGCCTGCCTGCGAGAATGCCTGCCTGCCTACCTGCGAGAATGCATGCCTGCCTGCCTGCCTGCCTGCGTGAATGCCTGCCCTCCTGCGTGCCTGACTGCGAGAATGCCTACCTGCCTACCTGTGAGAATGCCTACCTGCCTGCCTGTGAGAATGCCTGCCTGCCTGCCTGCCTGCCTGGAGAATGCCTGCCTACCAGCGAGAATGCCTGCCTGGCTGCCTGCGAGAATGACTGCTTGCGAGAATGCCTGCCTGTGCGCCTGCCTGCGACAATGCCTGCCTGCGAGAATGCCTGGCTGCCTGCCTTCGAGAATGCCTGCCTGCCTGCCTGCCTGCGAGAATGCCTGCCTGCCTGCCTGTCTGTGAAAATGCCTGACTGCCTGCCTGCCTGCCTGCCTACAAGAATGCCTGCCTGCTTGACTGCGAGAATGCCTCCCTGCCTGCCTGCCTGTGAGATTGCCTGTCTGCCCGCTTGTCTGCAAGAATGCCAGCCTGCCTGCGAGAATGCCTGCCTGCGAGAATGCCTGCCTGCGAGAATGCCTGCCTGCGAGAATGCCTGTCTGCCTGCCTGCGAGAATGACTGGCTGCCTGCCTGCAAGAATGCCTGCCTGCCTGCCTGCCTGCGAGAATGCCTGCCTGCCTGCCTGTGAGAATGACTGCCTGCCTGCCAGCCTTCCTGCGAGAATGCATGCCTGCCTGCCTGCCTGCCTGCCTGCCTGCCTGCCTGCGAGAATGCCGGCCTGACAGCCTGCCTGCCTGTCTGCTTGCCTGCGAAAATGCCTGCCTGCCTGCCTGCCTGCCTGCGAGAATGCCTGCCTGCAAGAATGCCTGTCTGCCTGCCTTCGAGAATGCCTGCCTGCCTGGCTGCCTGTGAGAATGCCTGCCTGACTGCCTTCCTGCGAAAAATTCTGCCTGCCTGCCTGCCTTCGAGAATGCCTGCCTTCGTGCGAGAATGCCTGGTTGCCTGCCTGCCTGCCTGCCTGCGAGAATACCTGCCTGCGAGAATGTCTGCCTGCCTGCCTGTGAAAATGACTGCCTGCCTGCCAGCCTGCCTGCGAGAATGCCTGCCTGCTTGCCTGCCTGCCTGCCAGCGAGAATTTCTGCCTGCCTGCCTGCCTGTGAGAATGCCTGCCTGCCTGCCTGCGAGAATTCCTGCCTGCGAGAATGTCTGCCTGCCTGCCTGTGAAAATAACTGCCTGCCTGCCAGCCTGCCTGCGAGAATGCATGCCTGTCTGCCTGCCTGCCTGCGAGAATGCCGGCCTGCCTGCCTGTAAGCCTGCCTGCGAAAATGCCTGCCTGCCTGCCTGCCTGCTTGCGAGAATGTCTGCCTGCCTGTCTGTGAAAATGACTGCCTGCCTGCCTGTGAGAATGCCTGCCTGCCTGCCTGCCTGCCAGCGAGAATGCCTACCTGCTTGCCTGCGAGAATGCCTGCCTGCAAGAATGCCTGCCTGCCTGCCTGTGAGAATGCCTGCCTGCCTACCGGCGAGAATGCCTGCCTGCCTGCCTGCCTGCCAGCGAGAATGCCTACCTGCTTGCCTGCCTACCAGCGAGAATGCCTGCTTGCCTGCCTGTGAGAATGCCTGCCTGCCTGCGACAATGCCTGCCTGCAAGAATGCCTGTCTGCCTGCCTGCGAGAATGCCTGTCTGCCTGCCTGTGGGAATGACTGCCTGCCTGCCAGCCTGCCTGCGAGAATGCATGCCTGCCTGCCTGCGTGCCTGCCTGCCTGCGAGAATGCCAGCCTGACTGCCTGCCTGCCTGCCTGCCTGCCTGCCTGCGAGAATGCCTGCCTGTGCGCCTGCCTGCGACAATGCCTGCCTGCGACAATGCCTGCCTGCCTGCCTGCCTTCGAGAATGCCTGCCTGCCTGCGAGAATGTCTGCTTGTGAGAATGCCTGCCTGCCTGCCTACCTTCGAGAATGCCTGCCTGCCTGCCTTCCTGCGAGAATGCCTGCCTGCCTGCCTGCCTGCCTGGCTGCGAGAATGTCTGCCTGTGAGAATGCCTTGGAGAATGCCTGCCTGTCTGAATGCCTGTGAGAATGCCTGCCTGCCTGCCTGCGAGAATGTCTTCCTGCGAGAATGCCTGCCTGCCTGCCTGCCTGCCTGCAAGAATGCCTGCCTGCCTGCCTGCCTGCGAGAATGCCTGCCTTCCTGCCTGCCTGCCTGCCTGCCTGCGAGAATGCCTGCCTGCCTTCCTGCGAGAATGCCTGCCTGCCTCCCTGTGAGAATGTCTGCCTGCGAGAATGCCTTCGAGATGCCTGCCTGCTTGCCTGCCTGCGAGAATGCCTGCCTGCCTCCCTGCGAGAATGCATGCCTGCCTGCCTGCCTGCCTGCGTGAATGCCTGCCCTCCTGCGTGCCTGACTGCGAGAATGCCTACCTGCCTACCTGTGAGAATGCCTACCTGCCTGCCTGTGAGAATGCCTGCCTGCCTGCCTGCCTGCCTGGAGAATGCCTGCCTACCAGCGAGAATGCCTGCCTGGCTGCCTGCGAGAATGACTGCTTGCGAGAATGCCTGCCTGTGCGCCTGCCTGCGACAATGCCTGCCTGCGAGAATGCCTGGCTGCCTGCCTTCGAGAATGCCTGCCTGCCTGCCTGCCTGCGAGAATGCCTGCCTGCCTGCCTGTCTGTGAAAATGCCTGACTGCCTGCCTGCCTGCCTGCCTACAAGAATGCCTGCCTGCTTGACTGCGAGAATGCCTCCCTGCCTGCCTGCCTGTGAGATTGCCTGTCTGCCCGCTTGTCTGCAAGAATGCCAGCCTGCCTGCGAGAATGCCTGCCTGCGAGTATGCCTGCCTGCGAGAATGCCTGCCTGCGAGAATGCCAGCCTGCGAGACTGCCTGCCTGCCTGCCTGCCTGCCTGCGAGAATGCCTGGCAGCCCGCCTGCCTGCGAGAATGCCTGCGTGCGTAAATGACTGCCTGCATGCCTGCGAGAATGCCTGCCTGCCTGTGAGAATGCCTGCCTGCCTGCCTGCCTGCCTGCCTGCGAGAATGCCTGCCTGCCTGCCTGTGAGAATGACTGCCTGCCTGCAAGCCTGCCTGCGAGAATGCATGCCTGCCTGGCTGCCTGCCTGCGAGAATGCCGGCCTGACAGCCTGCCTGCCTGTCTGCCTGCCTTCGAGAATGCCTGCCTGCCTGCCTGCCTGCGAGAATGCCTGCCTGCAAGAATGCCTGTCTGCCTGCCTTCGAGAATGCCTGCCTGCCTGGCTGCCTGTGAGAATGCCTGCCTGACTGCCTTCCTGCGAAAAATTCTGCCTGCCTGCCTGCCTGCCTTCGAGAATGCCTGCCTTCGTGCGAGAATGCCTGGTTGCCTGCCTGCCTGCCTGCCTGCGAGAATACCTGCCTGCGAGAATGTCTGCCTGCCTGCCTGTGAAAATGACTGCCTGCCTGCCAGCCTGCCTGCGAGAATGCCTGCCTGCTTGCCTGCATGCCTGCCTGCCTGCCAGCGAGAATTTCTGCCTGCCTGCCTGCCTGCCTGCCTGTGAGAATGCCTGCCTGCCTGCCTGCGAGAATTCCTGCCTGCGAGAATGTCTGCATGCCTGCCTGTGAAAATAACTGCCTGCCTGCCTGCCTGCCTGCGAGAATGCATGCCTGTCTGCCTGCCTGCCTGCGAGAATGCCGGCCTGCCTGCCTGCCTGCCTGTAAGCCTGCCTGCGAAAATGCCTGCCTGCCTGCCTGCCTGCTTGCGAGAATGTCTGCCTGCCTGTCTGTGAAAATGACTGCCTGCCTGCCTGCGAGAATGCCTGCCTGCCTGCCTGCCTGCCAGCGAGAATGCCTACCTGCTTGCCTGCGAGAATGCCTGCCTGCAAGAATGCCTGCCTGCCTGCCTGTGAGAATGCCTGCCTGCCTACCTGCGAGAATGCCTGCCTGCCTGCCTGCCTGCCAGCGAGAATGCCTACCTGCTTGCCTGCCTACCAGCGAGAATGCCTGCTTGCCTGCCTGTGAGAATGCCTGCCTGCCTGCGACAATGCCTGCCTGCAAGAATGCCTGTCTGCCTGCCTGCGAGAATGACTGGCTGCCTCCCTGCGAAAATGTCTGCCTGCGAGAATGCCTTCGAGAATGCCTGCCTGCCTGACTGCCTGTAAGAATGCCTGCTGCCTGCCTGCGAGAATGTCTGCCTGCGAGAATGCCTGCTGCCTGCCTGCGAGAATGACTGGCTGCCTGCCTGCGAGAATGCCTGCCTGCCTGCCAGCGAGAATGCCTGCCTGCCTGCCTGCCTGCCAGCGAGAATGCCTGCCTGCCTGCCTGCCTGCGAGAATGTCTGCCTGTAAGAATGCCTGCCTGCCTGTCTGCCTGCGAGAATGCCTGCCTGCCTGCCTGCCTGCCTGGCTGCGAGAATGTCTGCCTGTGAGAATGCCTTGGAGAATGCCTGCCTGTCTGAATGCCTGTGAGAATGCCTGCCTGCCTGCCTGCGAGAATGTCTTCCTGCGAGAATGCCTGCCTGCCTGCCTGCCTGCAAGAATGCCTGCCTGCCTGCCTGCCTGCGAGAATGCCTGCCTTCCTGCCTGCCTGCCTGCCTGCCTGCGAGAATGCCTGCCTGCCTTCCTGCGAGAATGCCTGCCTGCCTCCCTGTGAGAATGTCTGCCTGCGAGAATGCCTTCGAGATGCCTGCCTGCTTGCCTGCCTGCGAGAATGCCTGCCTGCCTACCTGCGAGAATGCATGCCTGCCTGCCTGCCTGCCTGCGTGAATGCCTGCCATCCTGCGTGCCTGACTGCGAGAATGCCTACCTGCCTACCTGTGAGAATGCCTACCTGCCTGCCTGTGAGAATGCCTGCCTGCCTGCCTGCCTGCCTGGAGAATGCCTGCCTACCAGCGAGAATGCCTGCCTGGCTGCCTGCGAGAATGACTGCTTGCGAGAATGCCTGCCTGTGCGCCTGCCTGCGACAATGCCTGCCTGCGAGAATGCCTGGCTGCCTGCCTTCGAGAATGCCTGCCTGCCTGCCTGCCTGCGAGAATGCCTGCCTGCCTGCCTGCCTGTCTGTGAAAATGCCTGACTGCCTGCCTGCCTGCCTGCCTACAAGAATGCCTGCCTGCTTGACTGCGAGAATGCCTCCCTGCCTGCCTGCCTGTGAGATTGCCTGTCTGCCCGCTTGACTGCAAGAATGCCAGCCTGCCTGCGAGAATGCCTGCCTGCGAGAATGCCTGCCTGCGAGAATGCCTGCCTGCGAGAATGCCAGCCTGCGAGACTGCCTGCCTGCCTGCCTGCCTGCCTGCGAGAATGCCTGGCAGCCCGCCTGCCTGCGAGAATGCCTGCGTGCGAAAATGACTGCCTGCATGCCTGCGAGAATGCCTGCCTGCCTGTGAGAATGCCTGCCTGCCTGCCTGCCTGCCTGCCTGCCTGCGAGAATGCCTGCCTGCCTGCCTGTGAGAATGACTGCCTGCCTGCAAGCCTGCCTGCGAGAATGCATGCCTGCCTGGCTGCCTGCCTGCGAGAATGCCGGCCTGACAGCCTGCCTGCCTGTCTGCTTGCCTGCGAAAATGCCTGCCTGCCTGCCTGCCTGCGAGAATGCCTGCCTGCAAGAATGCCTGTCTGCCTGCCTTCGAGAATGCCTGCCTGCCTGGCTGCCTGTGAGAATGCCTGCCTGACTGCCTTCCTGCGAAAAATTCTGCCTGCCTGCCTGCCTGCCTTCGAGAATGCCTGCCTTCGTGCGAGAATGCCTGGTTGCCTGCCTGCCTGCCTGCCTGCGAGAATACCTGCCTGCGAGAATGTCTGCCTGCCTGCCTGTGAAAATGACTGCCTGCCTGCCAGCCTGCCTGCGAGAATGCCTGCCTGCTTGCCTGCCTGCCTGCCTGCCTGCCAGCGAGAATTTCTGCCTGCCTGCCTGCCTGCCTGCCTGTGAGAATGCCTGCCTGCCTGCCTGCGAGAATTCCTGCCTGCGAGAATGTCTGCCTGCCTGCCTGTGAAAATAACTGCCTGCCTGCCTGCCTGCCTGCCTGCCTGCCTGCCTGCGAGAATGCCTGCCTGTGCGCCTGCCTGCGACAATGCCTGCCTGCGACAATGCCTGCCTGCCTGCCTGCCTTCGAGAATGCCTGCCTGCCTGCGAGAATGTCTGCTTGTGAGAATGCCTGCCTGCCTGCCTACCTTCGAGAATGCCTGCCTGCCTGCCTTCCTGCGAGAATGCCTGCCTGCCTGCCTGCCTGCCTGGCTGCGAGAATGTCTGCCTGTGAGAATGCCTTGGAGAATGCCTGCCTGTCTGAATGCCTGTGAGAATGCCTGCCTGCCTGCCTGCGAGAATGTCTTCCTGCGAGAATGCCTGCCTGCCTGCCTGCCTGCCTGCAAGAATGCCTGCCTGCCTGCCTGCCTGCCTGCAAGAATGCCTGCCTGCCTGCCTGCCTGCGAGAATGCCTGCCTTCCTGCCTGCCTGCCTGCCTGCCTGCGAGAATGCCTGCCTGCCTCCCTGTGAGAATGTCTGCCTGCGAGAATGCCTTCGAGATGCCTGCCTGCTTGCCTGCCTGCGAGAATGCCTGCCTGCCTCCCTGCGAGAATGCATGCCTGCCTGCCTGCCTGCCTGCGTGAATGCCTGCCCTCCTGCGTGCCTGACTGCGAGAATGCCTACCTGCCTACCTGTGAGAATGCCTACCTGCCTGCCTGTGAGAATGCCTGCCTGCCTGCCTGCCTGCCTGGAGAATGCCTGCCTACCAGCGAGAATGCCTGCCTGGCTGCCTGCGAGAATGACTGCTTGCGAGAATGCCTGCCTGTGCGCCTGCCTGCGACAATGCCTGCCTGCGAGAATGCCTGGCTGCCTGCCTTCGAGAATGCCTGCCTGCCTGCCTGCCTGCGAGAATGCCTGCCTGCCTGCCTGTCTGTGAAAATGCCTGACTGCCTGCCTGCCTGCCTGCCTACAAGAATGCCTGCCTGCTTGAATGCGAGAATGCCTCCCTGCCTGCCTGCCTGTGAGATTGCCTGTCTGCCCGCTTGTCTGCAAGAATGCCAGCCTGCCTGCGAGAATGCCTGCCTGCGAGTATGCCTGCCTGCGAGAATGCCTGCCTGCGAGAATGCCAGCCTGCGAGACTGCCTGCCTGCCTGCCTGCCTGCCTGCGAGAATGCCTGGCAGCCCGCCTGCCTGCGAGAATGCCTGCGTGCGTAAATGACTGCCTGCATGCCTGCGAGAATGCCTGCCTGCCTGTGAGAATGCCTGCCTGCCTGCCTGCCTGCGAGAATGCCTGCCTGCCTGCCTGTGAGAATGACTGCCTGCCTGCAAGCCTGCCTGCGAGAATGCATGCCTGCCTGGCTGCCTGCCTGCGAGAATGCCGGCCTGACAGCCTGCCTGCCTGTCTGCTTGCCTGCGAAAATGCCTGCCTGCCTGCCTGCCTGCGAGAATGCCTGCCTGCAAGAATGCCTGTCTGCCTGCCTTCGAGAATGCCTGCCTGCCTGGCTGCCTGTGAGAATGCCTGCCTGACTGCCTTCCTGCGAAAAATTCTGCCTGCCTGCCTGCCTGCCTTCGAGAATGCCTGCCTTCGTGCGAGAATGCCTGGTTGCCTGCCTGCCTGCCTGCCTGCGAGAATACCTGCCTGCGAGAATGTCTGCCTGCCTGCCTGTGAAAATGACTGCCTGCCTGCCAGCCTGCCTGCGAGAATGCCTGCCTGCTTGCCTGCCTGCCTGCCTGCCTGCCAGCGAGAATTTCTGCCTGCCTGCCTGCCTGCCTGCCTGTGAGAATGCCTGCCTGCCTGCCTGCGAGAATTCCTGCCTGCGAGAATGTCTGCCTGCCTGCCTGTGAAAATAACTGCCTGCCTGCCTGCCTGCCTGCGAGAATGCATGCCTGTCTGCCTGCCTGCCTGCGAGAATGCCGGCCTGCCTGCCTGCCTGCCTGTAAGCCTGCCTGCCTGCCTGCCTGCTTGCGAGAATGTCTGCCGGCCTGTCTGTGAAAATGACTGCCTGCCTGCCTGCGAGAATGCCTGCCTGCCTGCCTGCCTGCCAGCGAGAATGCCTACCTGCTTGCCTGCGAGAATGCCTGCCTGCAAGAATGCCTGCCTGCCTGCCTGTGAGAATGCCTGCCTGCCTACCTGCGAGAATGCCTGCCTGCCTGCCTGCCTGCCAGCGAGAATGCCTACCTGCTTGCCTGCCTACCAGCGAGAATGCCTGCTTGCCTGCCTGTGAGAATGCCTGCCTGCCTGCGACAATGCCTGCCTGCAAGAATGCCTGTCTGCCTGCCTGCGAGAATGACTGGCTGCCTCCCTGCGAAAATGTCTGCCTGCGAGAATGCCTTCGAGAATGCCTGCCTGCCTGACTGCCTGTAAGAATGCCTGCTGCCTGCCTGCGAGAATGTCTGCCTGCGAGAATGCCTGCTGCCTGCCTGCGAGAATGACTGGCTGCCTGCCTGCGAGAATGCCTGCCTGCCTGCCAGCGAGAATGCCTGCCTGCCTGCCTGCCTGCCAGCGAGAATGCCTGCCTGCCTGCCTGCCTGCGAGAATGTCTGCCTGTGAGAATGCCTGCCTGCCTGTCTGCCTGCGAGAATGCCTGCCTGCCTGCCTGCCTGCCTGGCTGCGAGAATGTCTGCCTGTGAGAATGCCTTGGAGAATGCCTGCCTGTCTGAATGCCTGTGAGAATGCCTGCCTGCCTGCCTGCGAGAATGTCTTCCTGCGAGAATGCCTGCCTGCCTGCCTGCCTGCGAGAATACCTGCCTGCGAGAATGTCTGCCTGCCTGCCTGTGAAAATGACTGCCTGCCTGCCAGCCTGCCTGCGAGAATGCCTGCCTGCTTGCCTGCTTGCCTGCCTGCCTGCCTACCTGCGGCCTGCCTGCCTGCGAGCCTGCGAGCTTGCTTGCCTGCCTGCTAGCCTGCTTGCCTGCCTGCCTACCTGCCTGCGGCCTGCCTGCCTGCCTGTGAGCCTGCGAGCTTGCTTGCCTACTTGCCTGCCTGCCTGCCTGCCTGTGGCCTTCCTGCCTGCCTGCCTGCCTGCCTGCCTGAGGGCCTGCCTGCCTGCCTTCCTGCCTGGCAGCCTGCAAGCTTGCTTGCCAGCCTACTAGCCTGCCTGCCTGTGAGCCTGCCTGCCTGCTAGCCTTCCTGCCTGCCTGCCTGCCTGATTACCAGCCTGCATGACTGCCTGCCTGCCTGCCTGCCTGCGTGCCTACGAGCCTGCGAGCTTGCTTGCCTGCTTGCCTGCCTGCCTGCCTGCCTGCCTGCGGCCTGCCTGCCTGCCGGTCTACCTGCCTGCCTGCCTCCCTGCCTGTGAGCCTGTGAGCTTGCTTGCCTGCCTGCCTGCCTGCGAACCTTCCTGCTTACCAGCCTGCGAGCCTGCCTGCCTGCTTGCCAGCGAGCCTGCCTGGTACAAGCCTGCCTGCCTGCCTGCCTGCCTACCTGTCTGTCTGCATGCCTGGCTGCCTCCCTGCCTGCCTGCCTGCTAGCCTCGCTACCTGCCTGCGAGCCTGCCTGCCTGCCAGCCTGCCTGCCTTCCTACCTGCCTCCATGCCTGCCTGCCTGCCTGCCTGCATGGCTATGAGCCTGCGAGCTTGCTTGCCTGCTTGCCTGCCTGCCTGCCTACCTGCGGCCTGCCTGCCTGCCTGCGAGCCTGCGAGCTTGCTTGCCTGCCTGCTAGCATGCTAACCTGGCTGCCTCCCTGCCTGCCTGCCTGCGAGCCTGCCTGCCTGCCTGCGAGCCTGCAAGCTTGCTTGCCTGCTTGCCTGCCTGCCTACCTGCCTGCGGCCTGCCTGCCTGCCTGCGAGCCTGCGAGCTTGCTTGCCTACTTGCCTGCCTGCCTGCCTGCCTGCGGCCTTCCTGCCTGCCTGCCTGCCTGCCTGCCTGCCTGAGGGCCTGCCTGCCTGTCTGCCTACCTGCCTGCCTGCCTGCATGCCTGCCTGCCTGCCTGCCTGCCTGCCAGCCTGCAAGCTTGCTTGCCAGCTTACTTGCCTGCCTGCCTGTGAGCCTGCCTGCCTGCTAGCCTTCCTGCCTGCCTGCCTGCCTGCCTACATGCCTGCATGCCTGCCTGCCAGCCTGCCTGTGGCCTGCCTGCCTGCCTGCCTGCCTGAGGCCTTCCTGCCTGCCTGCCTGCCTGCGTGCCTGTCTGCCTGCCAGCCTGCAAGCTTGCTTGCCAGCTTATTTGCCTGCCTCCTGTGAGCCTGCCTGCCTGCTAGCCTTCCTGCCTGCCTGCCTGCCTGCCTGCCTACATGCCTGCATGCCTGCCTGCCTGCCTGCCTGCCTGCGTGCCTACGAGCCTGCGAGCTTGCTTGCCTGCTTGCCTGCCTGCCTGCGGCCTGCCTGCCTGCCTGCGAGCCTGCGAGCTTGCTTGCCTGCCTGCCTGCCTGCCTGCCTGCTTGCGAGCCTGCCTGCCTGCCTGCCTGCCTGCCAACAAGCCTGCCTGGTGCGAGCCTGCCTGCCTACCTGCCTACATGCCTGCCTGCCTGCCTGCCTGCGTGCCTACGAGCCTGCGAGCGTGCTTGCCTGCTTGCCTGCCTACCACCCTGCCTGTGGCCTTCCTGCCTGCCTGCGGGCCTGCAAGCTTGCTTGCCTGCCTGCCTGTGAGCCTGCGAGCTTGCTTGCCTGCTTGCCTGCCTGCCTGCCTGCCTGCGGCCTGCCTCCCTGCCTGTGAGCCTGCGAGCTTGCTTGCCTGCCTACTTGCCTGCCTGCCTGCGAGCCTGCCTGCCTGCTAGCCTTCCTGCCTGCCTGCCTGCCTGCCTGCCTGCGAGCCTGCGAGCTTGCTTGCCTGCCTGCTAGCCTGCTAGCCTGGCTGCCTCCCTGCCTTCCTGCCTGCCTGCGAGCCTGCCTGCCTGCCTGCGAGCCTGCAAGCTTGCTTGCCTGCCTGCTAGCCTGCTAGCCTGGCTGCCTCCCTGCCTGCCTGCCTGCCTGTGAGCCTGCCTGCCTGCCTAATTGCCTGCCTGCCTGCGAGCCTGCTTGCCTGCCTGCTAGACTTCCTGCCTGCCTGCCTGCCTGCCTGCTAGACTTCCTGCCTGCCTGCATGCCTGTCTGCATGCCTGCGTGCCTACGAGCCTGCGAGCTTGCTTGACTGCTTGCCTGCCTGCCTCCTGCCTGCGGCCTGCCTGCCTGCGAGCATGCGAGCTTGCTTGCCTGCCTGCCTGCCTGCCTTCCTGCCTGCCTGCCTGTCTACCTGCCTGCCTGCCTGCTTGCCTGCCTGCCTGCGAGCCTGCGAGCTTGCTCGCCTGCCTACTTGCCTGCCTGCCTGTGAGCCTGCCTGCCTGCTAGCCTTCCTGCCTGCCTGCCTGCCTGATTACCAGCCTGCATGACTGCCTGCCTGCCTGCCTGCCTGCGTGCCTACGAGCCTGCGAGCTTGCTTGCCTGCTTGCCTGCCTGCCTGCCTGCCTGCCTGCGGCCTGCCTGCCTGCCGGTCTACCTGCCTGCCTGCCTCCCTGCCTGTGAGCCTGTGAGCTTGCTTGCCTGCCTGCCTGCCTGCGAACCTTCCTGCTTACCAGCCTGCGAGCCTGCCTGCCTGCTTGCCAGCGAGCCTGCCTGGTACAAGCCTGCCTGCCTGCCTGCCTGCCTACCTGTCTGTCTGCATGCCTGGCTGCCTCCCTGCCTGCCTGCCTGCTAGCCTCGCTACCTGCCTGCGAGCCTGCCTGCCTGCCAGCCTGCCTGCCTTCCTACCTGCCTCCATGCCTGCCTGCCTGCCTGCCTGCATGGCTATGAGCCTGCGAGCTTGCTTGCCTGCTTGCCTGCCTGCCTGCCTACCTGCGGCCTGCCTGCCTGCCTGCGAGCCTGCGAGCTTGCTTGCCTGCCTGCTAGCATGCTAACCTGGCTGCCTCCCTGCCTGCCTGCCTGCGAGCCTGCCTGCCTGCCTGCGAGCCTGCAAGCTTGCTTGCCTGCTTGCCTGCCTGCCTACCTGCCTGCGGCCTGCCTGCCTGCCTGCGAGCCTGCGAGCTTGCTTGCCTACTTGCCTGCCTGCCTGCCTGCCTGCGGCCTTCCTGCCTGCCTGCCTGCCTGCCTGCCTGCCTGAGGGCCTGCCTGCCTGTCTGCCTACCTGCCTGCCTGCCTGCATGCCTGCCTGCCTGCCTGCCTGCCTGCCAGCCTGCAAGCTTGCTTGCCAGCTTACTTGCCTGCCTGCCTGTGAGCCTGCCTGCCTGCTAGCCTTCCTGCCTGCCTGCCTGCCTGCCTACATGCCTGCATGCCTGCCTGCCAGCCTGCCTGTGGCCTGCCTGCCTGCCTGCCTGCCTGAGGCCTTCCTGCCTGCCTGCCTGCCTGCGTGCCTGTCTGCCTGCCAGCCTGCAAGCTTGCTTGCCAGCTTATTTGCCTGCCTCCTGTGAGCCTGCCTGCCTGCTAGCCTTCCTGCCTGCCTGCCTGCCTGCCTGCCTACATGCCTGCATGCCTGCCTGCCTGCCTGCCTGCCTGCGTGCCTACGAGCCTGCGAGCTTGCTTGCCTGCTTGCCTGCCTGCCTGCGGCCTGCCTGCCTGCCTGCGAGCCTGCGAGCTTGCTTGCCTGCCTGCCTGCCTGCCTGCCTGCTTGCGAGCCTGCCTGCCTGCCTGCCTGCCTGCCAACAAGCCTGCCTGGTGCGAGCCTGCCTGCCTACCTGCCTACATGCCTGCCTGCCTGCCTGCCTGCGTGCCTACGAGCCTGCGAGCGTGCTTGCCTGCTTGCCTGCCTACCACCCTGCCTGTGGCCTTCCTGCCTGCCTGCGGGCCTGCAAGCTTGCTTGCCTGCCTGCCTGTGAGCCTGCGAGCTTGCTTGCCTGCTTGCCTGCCTGCCTGCCTGCCTGCGGCCTGCCTCCCTGCCTGTGAGCCTGCGAGCTTGCTTGCCTGCCTACTTGCCTGCCTGCCTGCGAGCCTGCCTGCCTGCTAGCCTTCCTGCCTGCCTGCCTGCCTGCCTGCCTGCGAGCCTGCGAGCTTGCTTGCCTGCCTGCTAGCCTGCTAGCCTGGCTGCCTCCCTGCCTTCCTGCCTGCCTGCGAGCCTGCCTGCCTGCCTGCGAGCCTGCAAGCTTGCTTGCCTGCCTGCTAGCCTGCTAGCCTGGCTGCCTCCCTGCCTGCCTGCCTGCCTGTGAGCCTGCCTGCCTGCCTAATTGCCTGCCTGCCTGCGAGCCTGCTTGCCTGCCTGCTAGACTTCCTGCCTGCCTGCCTGCCTGCCTGCTAGACTTCCTGCCTGCCTGCATGCCTGTCTGCATGCCTGCGTGCCTACGAGCCTGCGAGCTTGCTTGACTGCTTGCCTGCCTGCCTCCTGCCTGCGGCCTGCCTGCCTGCGAGCATGCGAGCTTGCTTGCCTGCCTGCCTGCCTGCCTTCCTGCCTGCCTGCCTGTCTACCTGCCTGCCTGCCTGCTTGCCTGCCTGCCTGCGAGCCTGCGAGCTTGCTCGCCTGCCTACTTGCCTGCCTGCCTGTGAGCCTGCCTGCCTGCTAGCCTTCCTGCCTGCCTGCCTGCCTGCCTACCTGCGGCCTACCTGCCTGCCTGCGAGCCTGCGTGCTTGTTTGCCTGCCTGCTAGCCTGCTAGCCTGGATGCCTGCCTGCCTGCCTGCCTACCTGCGAGCCTGCCTGCCTACCTTCCTGCGCCCTGCCTGCCTGTCCTGCGAGCCTGTGAGCTTGTTTGCCTGCCTGCCTGCCTGCGAACCTTCCTGCCTACCTGCCTGCGAGCCTGCCTGCCTGCTTGCCAGCAAGCCTGCCTCGTGCAATCCTGCCTGCCTGCCTGCCTGCCAACCTGTTTGTCTGCATGCATGCCTGCCTGCCTGGCTGCCTGCCTGCGTGCCTACGAGCCTGCGAGCTTGTTTGCCTGCATGCCTGCCTGCCTGCGGCCTGCCTGCCTGCCTGCGAGCCTGTGAGCTTGCTTGCCTACTTGCCTGCCTGCCTGCCTGCCTGCGACATTCCTGCCTACCTGCGAGCCTTTAGCTTGCTTGCCTACTTGCCTGCCTGCCTGCCTGCCTACCTGCGGCCTGCCTGCCTGCCTGCGAGCCTGCGAGCTTACTTGCCTGCCTGCTAGCCTGCTAGCCTGGCTGCCTCCCTGCCTGCCTCTCTGCCTGCGAGCCTGCCTGCCTGCCTGCAAGCCTGCAAGCCTGCAAGCTTGCTTGCCTGCCTGCCTACCTGCCTGCGGCCTGCCTGCCTGCCTGCGAGCCTGCGAGCTTGCTTGCCTACTTGCCTGCCTGCCTGCCTGCCTGCGGCCTTCCTGCCTGCCTGCCTGCCTGCCTGCCTGAGGACCTGCCTGCCTGCCTGCCTGCCTGCCTACCTGCCTGCCTGCCTGCCTGCCAGCATGCCTCCCTGCCAGCATGCCTCCCTGCCTACCTGCCTGCATTCCTGCCTGCCTGCCTGCCTGCCTGCTTGCAAGTCGGCGAGCTTGTTTGCCTGCCTGCCTGCCTGCGAGCCTGGCTGCCTGCTAGCCTTCCTGCCTGCCTGCATACATGCCTGCCTGCCTACCTGCCTGCGTGCCTACGAGGCTGCGAGCTTGCTTGCCTGCCTGCCTGCCTGCGGCGTGCCTGCCTGCCTGCGAGCCTGCGAGCTTGCTTGCCTGCCTGCCTGCCTGTCTACCTGCCTGTGAGCCTGCCTGCCTGCCTGCCTGTGAGCCTGCGAGCTTGCTTGCCTGCCTACTTGCCTGCCTGCCTGCGAGCCTGCCTGCCTGCTAGCCTTCCTGCTTGTCTTTCTGCCTGCCTGCGAGCCTGCGAGCTTCCTTGTCTGCTTGCCTGCCTGCCTGCCTACCTGCGGCTTGCCTGCCTGCCTGCTAGCCTGCGAGTTTGCTTGCCTGCCTGCTAGCCTGCTAGCCTGGCTGCCTGCCTGCCTGCCTGCCTGCAAGCATGCAAGCTTGCTTGCCTGCTTGCCTGCCTGCCTGCCTGCCTGCGGCCTTCCTGCCTGCCTGCCTGCCTGCCTGCCTACCTGCCTGCCTGCCTGCATGCCTGCATGCCTGCCTGCCAGCCTGCAAGCTTACTTGCCAACCTAATTGCCTGCCTGCCTGCGAGCCTGCCTGCCTGCCTGCTAGACTTCCTGCCTGCCTGCCTGCCTGCCTGCCTGCTAGACTTCCTGCCTGCCTGCCTGCCTGCCTGCATGCCTGCGTGCCTACGAGCCTGCGAGCTTGCTTGACTGCTTGCCTGCCTGCCTCCTGCCTGCGGCCTGCCTGCCTGCGAGCATGCGAGCTTGCTTGCCTGCCTGCCTGCCTGCCTTCCTGCCTGCCTGCCTGTCTACCTGCCTGCCTGCCTGCTTGCCTGCCTGCCTGCGAGCCTGCGAGCTTGCTCGCCTGCCTACTTGCCTGCCTGCCTGTGAGCCTGCCTGCCTGCTAGCCTTCCTGCCTGCCTGCCTGCCTGCCTACCTGCGGCCTACCTGCCTGCCTGCGAGCCTGCGTGCTTGTTTGCCTGCCTGCTAGCCTGCTAGCCTGGATGCCTGCCTGCCTGCCTGCCTACCTGCGAGCCTGCCTGCCTACCTTCCTGCGCCCTGCCTGCCTGTCCTGCGAGCCTGTGAGCTTGTTTGCCTGCCTGCCTGCCTGCGAACCTTCCTGCCTACCTGCCTGCGAGCCTGCCTGCCTGCTTGCCAGCAAGCCTGCCTCGTGCAATCCTGCCTGCCTGCCTGCCTGCCGACCTGTTTGTCTGCATGCATGCCTGCCTGCCTGGCTGCCTGCCTGCGTGCCTACGAGCCTGCGAGCTTGTTTGCCTGCATGCCTGCCTGCCTGCGGCCTGCCTGCCTGCCTGCGAGCCTGTGAGCTTGCTTGCCTACTTGCCTGCCTGCCTGCCTGCCTGCGACATTCCTGCCTACCTGCGAGCCTTTAGCTTGCTTGCCTACTTGCCTGCCTGCCTGCCTGCCTACCTGCGGCCTGCCTGCCTGCCTGCGAGCCTGCGAGCTTACTTGCCTGCCTGCTAGCCTGCTAGCCTGGCTGCCTCCCTGCCTGCCTCTCTGCCTGCGAGCCTGCCTGCCTGCCTGCAAGCCTGCAAGCCTGCAAGCTTGCTTGCCTGCCTGCCTACCTGCCTGCGGCCTGCCTGCCTGCCTGCGAGCCTGCGAGCTTGCTTGCCTACTTGCCTGCCTGCCTGCCTGCCTGCGGCCTTCCTGCCTGCCTGCCTGCCTGCCTGCCTGAGGACCTGCCTGCCTGCCTGCCTGCCTGCCTACCTGCCTGCCTGCCTGCCTGCCAGCATGCCTCCCTGCCAGCATGCCTCCCTGCCTACCTGCCTGCATTCCTGCCTGCCTGCCTGCCTGCCTGCTTGCAAGTCGGCGAGCTTGTTTGCCTGCCTGCCTGCCTGCGAGCCTGGCTGCCTGCTAGCCTTCCTGCCTGCCTGCATACATGCCTGCCTGCCTACCTGCCTGAGTGCCTACGAGGCTGCGAGCTTGCTTGCCTGCCTGCCTGCCTGCGGCGTGCCTGCCTGCCTGCGAGCCTGCGAGCTTGCTTGCCTGCCTGCCTGCCTGTCTACCTGCCTGTGAGCCTGCCTGCCTGCCTGCCTGTGAGCCTGCGAGCTTGCTTGCCTGCCTACTTGCCTGCCTGCCTGCGAGCCTGCCTGCCTGCTAGCCTTCCTGCTTGTCTTTCTGCCTGCCTGCGAGCCTGCGAGCTTCCTTGTCTGCTTGCCTGCCTGCCTGCCTACCTGCGGCTTGCCTGCCTGCCTGCTAGCCTGCGAGTTTGCTTGCCTGCCTGCTAGCCTGCTAGCCTGGCTGCCTGCCTGCCTGCCTGCCTGCAAGCATGCAAGCTTGCTTGCCTGCTTGCCTGCCTGCCTGCCTGCCTGCGGCCTTCCTGCCTGCCTGCCTGCCTGCCTGCCTACCTGCCTGCCTGCCTGCATGCCTGCATGCCTGCCTGCCAGCCTGCAAGCTTACTTGCCAACCTAATTGCCTGCCTGCCTGCGAGCCTGCCTGCCTGCCTGCTAGACTTCCTGCCTGCCTGCCTGCCTGCCTGCCTGCTAGACTTCCTGCCTGCCTGCCTGCCTGCCTGCATGCCTGCGTGCCTACGAGCCTGCGAGCTTGCTTGACTGCTTGCCTGCCTGCCTCCTGCCTGCGGCCTGCCTGCCTGCGAGCATGCGAGCTTGCTTGCCTGCCTGCCTGCCTGCCTTCCTGCCTGCCTGCCTGTCTACCTGCCTGCCTGCCTGCTTGCCTGCCTGCCTGCGAGCCTGCGAGCTTGCTCGCCTGCCTACTTGCCTGCCTGCCTGTGAGCCTGCCTGCCTGCTAGCCTTCCTGCCTGCCTGCCTGCCTGCCTACCTGAGGCCTGCCTGCCTGCCTGCGAGCCTGCGTGCTTGTTTGCCTGCCTGCTAGCCTGCTAGCCTGGATGCCTGCCTGCCTGCCTGCCTACCTGCGAGCCTGCCTGCCTACCTTCCTGCGCCCTGCCTGCCTGTCCTGCGAGCCTGCGAGCTTGTTTGCCTGCCTGCCTGCCTGCGAACCTTCCTGCCTACCTGCCTGCGAGCCTGCCTGCCTGCTTGCCAGCAAGCCTGCCTCGTGCAATCCTGCCTGCCTGCCTGCCTGCCGACCTGTTTGTCTGCATGCATGCCTGCCTGCCTGCCTGCTTGCCTGCCTGCTAGCCTGGCTGCCTGCTTGCGAGCCTGTCTGCCTGCCTGCCTGCCTGCCAACAACCCTGCCTGGTGCGAGCCTGCCTGCCTGCCTGCCTGCCTACCTGCCTGCATGCCTGCCTGCCTGGCTGCCTGCCTGCGTGCCTACGAGCCTGCGAGCTTGTTTGCCTGCATGCCTGCCTGCCTGCGGCCTGCCTGCCTGCCTGCGAGCCTGCGAGCTTGCTTGCCTGCCTGCCGGCCTGCCTGTGAGCCTGCGAGCTTGCTTGCCTGCCTACTTGCCTGCCTGCCTGCTAGCCTTCCTGCCTGCCTGCCTGCCTGCCTGCGAGCCTGCGAGCTTGCTTGCCTGCTTGCCTACCTGCCTGCCTACCTGCGGCCTGCCTGCCTGCGAGCCTGCGAGCTTGCTTGCCTGCCTGCTAGCCTGCTTGCCTGCCTGCCTACCTGCCTGCGGCCTGCCTGCCTGCCTGTGAGCCTGCGAGCTTGCTTGCCTACTTGCCTGCCTGCCTGCCTGCCTGTGGCCTTCCTGCCTGCCTGCCTGCCTGCCTGCCTGAGGGCCTGCCTGCCTGCCTTCCTGCCTGGCAGCCTGCAAGCTTGCTTGCCAGCCTACTAGCCTGCCTGCCTGTGAGCCTGCCTGCCTGCTAGCCTTCCTGCCTGCCTGCCTGCCTGATTACCAGCCTGCATGACTGCCTGCCTGCCTGCCTGCCTGCGTGCCTACGAGCCTGCGAGCTTGCTTGCCTGCTTGCCTGCCTGCCTGCCTGCCTGCGGCCTGCCTGCCTGCCGGTCTACCTGACTGCCTGCCTGCCTGCCTCCCTGCCTGTGAGCCTGTGAGCTTGCTTGCCTGCCTGCCTGCCTGCGAACCTTCCTGCTTACCAGCCTGCGAGCCTGCCTGCCTGCTTGCCAGCGAGCCTGCCTGGTACAAGCCTGCCTGCCTGCCTGCCTGCCTACCTGTCTGTCTGCATGCCTGGCTGCCTCCCTGCCTGCCTGCCTGCTAGCTTCGCTACCTGCCTGCGAGCCTGCCTGCCTGCCAGCCTGCCTGCCTTCCTACCTGCCTCCATGCCTGCCTGCCTGCCTGCCTGCATGGCTATGAGCCTGCGAGCTTGCTTGCCTGCTTGCCTGCCTGCCTGCCTACCTGCGGCCTGCCTGCCTGCCTGCGAGCCTGCGAGCTTGCTTGCCTGCCTGCTAGCATGCTAACCTGGCTGCCTCCCTGCCTGCCTGCCTGCGAGCATGCCTGCCTGCCTGCGAGCCTGCAAGCTTGCTTGCCTGCTTGCCTGCCTGCCTACCTGCCTGCGGCCTGCCTGCCTGCCTGCGAGCCTGCGAGCTTGCTTGCCTACTTGCCTGCCTGCCTGCCTGCCTGCGGCCTTCCTGCCTGCCTGCCTGCCTGCCTGCCTGCCTGAGGGCCTGCCTGCCTGTCTGCCTACCTGCCTGCCTGCCTGCTACACTTCCTGCCTGCCTGCATGCCTGCCTGCATGCCTGCGTGCCTACGAGCCTGTGAGCTTGCTTGACTGCTTGCCTGCCTGCCTCCTGCCTGCGGCCTGCCTGCCTGCGAGCATGCGAGCTTGCTTGCCTGCCTGCCTGCCTGCCTTCCTGCCTGCCTGCCTGTCTACCTGCCTGCCTGCCTGCTTGCCTGCCTGCCTGCGAGCCTGCGAGCTTGTTTGCCTGCATGCCTGCCTGCCTGCGGCCTGCCTGCCTGCCTGCGAGCCTGCGAGCTTGCTTGCCTGCCTGCCGGCCTGCCTGTGAGCCTGCGAGCTTGCTTGCCTGCCTACTTGCCTGCCTGCCTGCGAGCCTGCCTGCCTGCTAGCCTTCCTGCCTGCCTGCCTGCCTGCCTGCGAGCCTGCGAGCTTGCTTGCCTGCTTGCCTGCCTGCCTGCCTACCTGCGGCCTGCCTGCCTGCGAGCCTGCGAGCTTGCTTGCCTGCCTGCTAGCCTGCTTGCCTGCCTGCCTACCTGCCTGCGGCCTGCCTGCCTGCCTGCGAGCCTGCGAGCTTGCTTGCCTACTTGCCTGCCTGCCTGCGGCCTTCCTGCCTGCCTGCCTGCGGGCCTGCAAGCTTGCTTGCCTGCCTGCCTGTGAGCCTGCGAGCTTGCTTGCCTGCTTGCCTGCCTGCCTGCCTGCCTGCGGCCTGCCTCCCTGCCTGTGAGCCTGCGAGCTTGCTTGCCTGCCTACTTGCCTGCCTGCCTGCGAGCCTGCCTGCCTGCTAGCCTTCCTGCCTGCCTGCCTGCCTGCCTGCCTGCGAGCCTGCCTGCGAGCCTGCCTGCGAGCCTGCGAGCTTGCTTGCCTGCCTGCTAGCCTGCTAGCCTGGCTGCCTCCCTGCCTTCCTGCCTGCCTGCGAGCCTGCCTGCCTGCCTGCGAGCCTGCAAGCTTGCTTGCCTGCCTGCTAGCCTGCTAGCCTGGCTGCCTCCCTGCCTGCCTGCCTGCCTGCGAGCCTGCCTGCCTGCCTGCGAGCCTGCAAGCTTGCTTGCCTGCTTGCCTGCCTGCCTACCTGTCTGCAGCCTTCCTGCCTGCCTGCGAGCCTGTGAGCTTGCTTGCCTACTTTCCTGCCTGCCTGCCTGCCTACCTGTGGCTTGCCTACCTGCCAGCGAGCCTGCGAGCTTACTTGCCTGCCTGCTAGCCTGCTAGCCTGGCTGCCTCCCTGCCTGCCTCTCTGCCTGCGAGCCTGCCTGCCTGCCTGCGAGCCTGCAAGCTTGCTTGCCTGCTTGCCTGCCTGCCTACCTGCCTGCGGCCTGCCTGCCTGCCTGCGAGCCTGCGAGCTTGCTTGCCTACTTGCCTGCCTTCCTGCCTGCCTGCGGCCTTCCTGCCTGCCTGCCTGCCTGCCTACCTGCCTGAGGGCCTGCCTGCCTGCCTGCCTACCTGCCTGCCTGCCTGCATGCCTGCCTGCCTGCCTGTCTGCCTGCCAGCCTGCAAGCTTGCTTGCCAGCTTACTTGCCTGCCTCCTGTGAGCCTGCCTGCCTGCTAGCCTTCCTGCCTGCCTGCCTGCCTGCCTGCCTACATGCCTGCATGCCTGCCTGCCTGCGTGCCTACGAGCCTGCGAGCTTGCTTGCCTGCTTGCCTGCCTGCCTGCGGCCTGCCTGCCTGCCTGCGAGCCTGCGAGCTTACTTGCCTGCCTGCTAGCCTGGCTGCCTCCCTGCCTGCCTCTCTGCCTGCGAGCCTGCCTGCCTGCCTGCAAGCCTGCAAGCTTGCTTGCCTGCTTGCCTGCCTGCCTACCTGCCTGCGGCCTGCTTGCCTGCCTGCGAGCCTGCGAGCTTGCTTGCCTACTTGCCTGCCTGCCTGCCTGCCTGCGGCCTTCCTGCCTGCCTGCCTGCCTGCCTGCCTGAGGACCTGCCTGCCTGCCTGCCTGCCTGCCTACCTGCCTGCCTACATGCCTGCCTGCCTGCCTGACTGCGAACCTGCCTTCCTGCTATCCTTCCTGCTTGCCTGCCTGCCTGCAATCCTGCCTGCCTGCTAGCTTTCCTGCCAGCCTGCCTGCCTACCTGCCTGCCTACCTGCCTGCCTGCCTGCCTGCCAGCATGCCTCCCTGCCTACCTGCCTCCATTGCTGCCTGCCTGCCTGCCTGCCTGCTTGCAATTCGGCGAGCTTGCTTGCCTGCCTGCCTGCCTGCGAGCCTGGCTGCCTGCTAGCCTTCCTGCCTGCCTGCATACATGCCTGCCTGCCTACCTGCCTGCGTGCCTAGGAGGCTGCGAGCTTGCTTGCCTGCCTGCCTGCCTGCGGCGTGCCTGCCTGCCTGCGAGCCTGCGAGCTTGCTTGCCTGCCTGCCTGCCTGTCTACCTGCCTGTGAGCCTGCCTGCCTGCCTGCCTGTGAGCCTGCGAGCTTGCTTGCCTGCCTACTTGCCTGCCTGCCTGCGAGCCTGCCTGCCTGCTAGCCTTCCTGCTTGTCTTTCTGCCTGCCTGCGAGCCTGCGAGCTTCCTTGCCTGCTTGCCTGCCTGCCTGCCTACCTGCGGCTTGCCTGCCTGCCTGCTAGCCTGCGAGTTTGCTTGCCTGCCTGCTAGCCTGCTAGCCTGGCTGCCTGCCTGCCTGCCTGCCTGCCTGCAAGCATGCAAGCTTGCTTGCCTGCTTGCCTGCCTGCCTGCCTGCCTGCGGCCTTCCTGCCTGCCTGCCTGCCTGCCTACCTGCCTGCCTGCCTGCATGCCTGCATGCCTGCCTGCCAGCCTGCAAGCTTGCTTGCCAGCCTAATTGCCTGCCTGCCTGCGAGCCTGCTTGCCTGCCTGCTAGACTTCCTGCCTGCCTGCCTGCCTGCCTGCCTGCTACACTTCCTGCCTGCCTGCATGCCTGCCTGCATGCCTGCGTGCCTACGAGCCTGTGAGCTTGCTTGACTGCTTGCCTGCCTGCCTCCTGCCTGCGGCCTGCCTGCCTGCGAGCATGCGAGCTTGCTTGCCTGCCTGCCTGCCTGCCTTCCTGCCTGCCTGCCTGTCTACCTGTCTGCCTGCCTGCTTGCCTGCCTGCCTGCGAGCCTGCGAGCTTGCTCGCCTGCCTACTTGCCTGCCTGCCTGTGAGCCTGCCTGCCTGCTAGCCTTCCTGCCTGCCTGCCTGCCTGCCTACCTGCGGCCTACCTGCCTGCCTGCGAGCCTGCGTGCTTGTTTGCCTGCCTGCTAGCCTGCTAGCCTGGATGCCTGCCTGCCTGCCACCTACCTGCGAGCCTGCCTGCCTACCTTCCTGCGCCCTGCCTGCCTGTCCTGCGAGCCTGCGAGCTTGTTTGCCTGCCTGCCTGCCTGCGAACCTTCCTGCCTACCTGCCTGCGAGCCTGCCTGCCTGCTTGCCAGCAAGCCTGCCTCGTGCAATCCTGCCTGCCTGCCTGCCTTCCGACCTGTTTGTCTGCATGCATGCCTGCCTGCCTGGCTGCCTGCCTGCGTGCCTACGAGCCTGCGAGCTTGTTTGCCTGCATGCCTGCCTGCCTGCGGCCTGCCTGCCTGCCTGCGAGCCTGCGAGCTTGCTTGCCTGCCTGCCGGCCTGCCTGTGAGCCTGCGAGCTTGCTTGCCTGCCTACTTGCCTGCCTGCCTGCGAGCCTGCCTGCCTGCTAGCCTTCCTGCCTGGCTGCCTGCCTGCCTGCGAGCCTGCGAGCTTGCTTGCCTGCTTGCCTGCTTGCCTGCCTACCTGCGGCCTGCCTGCCTGCCTGCGAGCCTGCGAGCTTGCTTGCCTGCCTGCTAGCATGCTAGCCTGGCTGCCTGCCTGCCTGCCTGCCTGCGAGCCTGCCTGCCTGCCTGCGAGCCTGCAAGCTTGCTTGCCTGCTTGCCTGCCTGCCTACCTGCCTGCGGCCTGCCTGCCTGCCTGCGAGCCTGCGAGCTTGCTTGCCTACTTGCCTGCCTGCCTGCCTGCCTGCGGCCTTCCTGCCTCCCTGCCTGCCTGCCTGCCTGCCTGCCTGAGGGCCTGCCTGCCTGCCTGCCTACCTGCCTGCCTGCCTGCATGCCTGCCTGCCTGCCTGCCTGCCTGCCTGCCAGCCTGCAAGCTTGCTTGCCAGCTTACTTGCCTGCCTGCCTGTGAGCCTGCCTGCCTGCTAGCCTTCCTGCCTGCCTGCCTGCCTGACTACATGCCTGCATGCCTGCCTGCCAGCCTGCCTGCGGCCTGCCTGCCTGCCTGCCTGCCTGCGGCCTTCCTGCCTGCCTGCCTGCCTGCCTGCCTGCATGCCTGCCTGCCTGCCTGTCTGCCTGCCAGCCTGCAAGCTTGCTTGCCAGCTTACTTGCCTGCCTCCTGTGAGCCTGCCTGCCTGCTAGCCTTCCTGCCTTCCTGCCTGCCTGCCTGCCTACATGCCTGCATGCCTGCCTGCCTGCCTGCCTGCCTGCGTGCCTACGAGCCTGCAAGCTTGCTTGCCTGCTTGCCTGCCTGCCTGCGGCCTGCCTGCCTGCCTGTGAGCCTGCGAGCTTGCTTGCCTGCCTGCCTGCCTGCCTGCCTGCATGCCTGCCTGCCTGCCTGCCTGCCAACAAGTCTGCCTGGTGCGAGCCTGCCTGCCTACCTGCCTGCATGCCTGCCTGCCTGCCTGCCTGCCTGCGTGCCTACGAGCCTGCGAGCGTGCTGGCCTGCTTGCCTGCCTGCCACCCTGCCTGTGGCCTGCCTGCCTGCCTGCGGGCCTGCAAGCTTGCTTGCCTGCCTGCCTGCCTGTGAGCCTGCGAGCTTGTTTGCCTGCTTGCCTGCCTGCCTGCCTGCCTGCGGCCTGCCTCCCTGCCTGTGAGCCTGCGAGCTTGCTTGCCTGCCTACTTGCCTGCCTGCCTGCGAGCCTGCCTGCCTGCTAGCCTTCCTGCCTGCCTGCCTGCCTGCCTGCGAGCCTGCGAGCTTGCTTGCCTGCCTGCTAGCCTGCTAGCCTGGCTGCCTCCCTGCCTTCCTGCCTGCCTGCGAGCCTGCAAGCTTGCTTGCCTGCCTGCTAGCCTGCTAGCCTGGCTGCCTCCCTGCCTGCCTGCCTGCCTGTGAGCCTGCCTGCCTGCCTGCGAGCCTGCAAGCTTGCTGGCCTGCTTGCCTGCCTGCCTACCTGTCTGCAGCCTTCCTGCCTGCCTGTGAGCCTGTGAGCTTGCTTGCCTACTTTCCTGCCTGCCTGCCTGCCTACCTGTGGCTTGCCTACCTGCCAGCGAGCCTGCGAGCTTACTTGCCTGCCTGCTAGCCTGCTAGCCTGGCTGCCTCCCTGCCTGCCTCTCTGCCTGCGAGCCTGCCTGCCTGCCCTCGAGCCTGCAAGCTTGCTTGCCTGCTAGCCTTCCTGCCTGCCTGCCTGCCTGCCTACCTGCGGCCTACCTGCCTGCCTGCGAGCCTGCGTGCTTGTTTGCCTGCCTGCTAGCCTGCTAGCCTGGATGCCTGCCTGCCTGCCTGCCTACCTGCGAGCCTGCCTGCCTACCTTCCTGCGCCCTGCCTGCCTGTCCTGCGAGCCTGCGAGCTTGTTTGCCTGCATGCCTGCCTGCCTGCGGCCTGCCTGCCTGCCTGCGAGCCTGCGAGCTTGCTTGCCTGCCTGCCGGCCTGCCTGTGAGCCTGCGAGCTTGCTTGCCTGCCTACTTGCCTGCCTGCCTGCGAGCCTGCCTGCCTGCTAGCCTTCCTGCCTGGCTGCCTGCCTGCCTGCGAGCCTGCGAGCTTGCTTGCCTGCTTGCCTGCTTGCCTGCCTACCTGCGGCCTGCCTGCCTGCCTGCGAGCCTGCGAGCTTGCTTGCCTGCCTGCTAGCATGCTAGCCTGGCTGCCTGCCTGCCTGCCTGCCTGCGAGCCTGCCTGCCTGCCTGCGAGCCTGCAAGCTTGCTTGCCTGCTTGCCTGCCTGCCTACCTGCCTGTGGCCTGCCTGCCTGCCTGCGAGCCTGCGAGCTTGCTTGCCTACTTGCCTGCCTGCCTGCCTGCCTGCGGCCTTCCTGCCTGCCTGCCTGCCTGCCTGCCTGCCTGCCTGAGGGCCTGCCTGCCTGCCTGCCTACCTGCCTGCCTGCCTGCATGCCTGCCTGCCTGCCTGCCTGCCTGCCTGCCAGCCTGCAAGCTTGCTTGCCAGCTTACTTGCCTGCCTGCCTGTGAGCCTGCCTGCCTGCTAGCCTTCCTGCCTGCCTGCCTGCCTGACTACATGCCTGCATGCCTGCCTGCCAGCCTGCCTGCGGCCTGCCTGCCTGCCTGCCTGCCTGCGGCCTTCCTGCCTGCCTGCCTGCCTGCCTGCCTGCCTGCATGCCTGCCTGCCTGCCTGTCTGCCTGCCAGCCTGCAAGCTTGCTTGCCAGCTTACTTGCCTGCCTCCTGTGAGCCTGCCTGCCTGCTAGCCTTCCTGCCTTCCTGCCTGCCTGCCTGCCTACATGCCTGCATGCCTGCCTGCCTGCCTGCCTGCCTGCGTGCCTACGAGCCTGCGAGCTTGCTTGCCTGCTTGCCTGCCTGCCTGCGGCCTGCCTGCCTGCCTGTGAGCCTGCGAGCTTGCTTGCCTGCCTGCCTGCCTGCCTGCCTGCATGCCTGCCTGCCTGCCTGCCTGCCTGCATGCCTGCCTGCCTGCCTGCCTGCCTGCCTGCCAACAAGTCTGCCTGGTGCGAGCCTGCCTGCCTACCTGCCTGCATGCCTGCCTGCCTGCCTGCCTGCCTGCGTGCCTACGAGCCTGCGAGCGTGCTGGCCTGCTTGCCTGCCTGCCACCCTGCCTGTGGCCTGCCTGCCTGCCTGCGGGCCTGCAAGCTTGCTTGCCTGCCTGCCTGCCTGTGAGCCTGCGAGCTTGTTTGCCTGCTTGCCTGCCTGCCTGCCTGCCTGCGGCCTGCCTCCCTGCCTGTGAGCCTGCGAGCTTGCTTGCCTGCCTACTTGCCTGCCTGCCTGCGAGCCTGCCTGCCTGCTAGCCTTCCTGCCTGCCTGCCTGCCTGCCTGCCTGCGAGCCTGCGAGCTTGCTTGCCTGCCTGCTAGCCTGCTAGCCTGGCTGCCTCCCTGCCTTCCTGCCTGCCTGCGAGCCTGCCTGCCTGCCTGCGAGCCTGCAAGCTTGCTTGCCTGCCTGCTAGCCTGCTAGCCTGGCTGCCTCCCTGCCTGCCTGCCTGCCTGTGAGCCTGCCTGCCTGCCTGCGAGCCTGCAAGCTTGCTGGCCTGCTTGCCTGCCTGCCTACCTGTCTGCAGCCTTCCTGCCTGCCTGTGAGCCTGTGAGCTTGCTTGCCTACTTTCCTGCCTGCCTGCCTGCCTACCTGTGGCTTGCCTACCTGCCAGCGAGCCTGCGAGCTTACTTGCCTGCCTGCTAGCCTGCTAGCCTGGCTGCCTCCCTGCCTGCCTCTCTGCCTGCGAGCCTGCCTGCCTGCCCTCGAGCCTGCAAGCTTGCTTGCCTGCTTGCCTGCCTGCCTACCTGCCTGCGGCCTGCCTGCCTGCCTGCGAGCCTGCGAGCTTGCTTGCCTACTTGCCTGCCTGCCTGCCTGCCTGCGGCCTTCCTGCCTGCCTGCCTGCCTGCCTACCTGCCTGAGGGCCTGCCTGCCTGCCTGCCTACCTGCCTGCCTGCCTGCATGCCTGCCTGCCTGCCTGTCTGCCTGCCAGCCTGCAAGCTTGCTTGCCAGCTTACTTGCCTGCCTCCTGTGAGCCTGCCTGCCTGCTAGCCTTCCTGTCTGCCTGCCTGCCTGCCTGCGTGCCTACGAGCCTGCGAGCTTGCTTGCCTGCTTGCCTGCCTGCCTGCGGCCTGCCTGCCTGCCTGCGAGCCTGCGAGCTTACTTGCCTGCCTGCTAGCCTGCTAGCCTGGCTGCCTCCCTGCCTGCCTCTCTGCCTGCGAACCTGCCTGCCTGCCTGCAAGCCTGCAAGCTTGCTTGCCTGCTTGCCTGCCTGCCTACCTGCCTGCGGCCTGCCTGCCTGCCTGCGAGCCTGCGAGCTTCCTTGCCTACTTGCCTGCCTGCCTGCCTGCCTGCGGCCTTCCTGCCTGCCTGCCTGCCTGCCTGCCTGAGGACCTGCCTGCCTGCCTGCCTGCCTGCCTGCCTACCTGCCTGCCTACATGCCTGCCTGCCTGCCTGACTGCGAACCTGCCTGCCTGCTAGCCTTCCTGCTTGCCTGCCTGCCTGCAATCCTGCCTGCCTGCTAGCTTTCCTGCCAGCCTGCCTGCCTACCTGCCTGCCTACCTGCCTGCCTGCCTGCCTGCCAGCATGCCTCCCTGCCTACCTGCCTGCATTGCTGCCTGCCTGCCTGCCTGCCTGCTTGCAAGTCGGCGAGCTTGCTTGCCTGCCTGCCTGCCTGCGAGCCTGGCTGCCTGCTAGCCTTCCTGCCTGCCTGCATACATGCCTGCCTGCCTACCTGCCTGCGTGCCTACGAGGCTGCGAGCTTGCTTGCCTGCCTGCCTGCCTGTCTACCTGCCTGTGAGCCTGCCTGCCTGCCTGCCTGTGAGCCTGCGAGCTTGCTTGCCTGCCTACTTGCCTGCCTGCCTGCGAGCCTGCCTGCCTGCTAGCCTTCCTGCCTGCCTGCCTGCCTGCCTGCGAGCCTGCGAGCTTGCTTGCCTGCTTGCCTGCCTGCCTGCCTACCTGCGGCCTGCCTGCCTGCGAGCCTGCGAGCTTGCTTGCCTGCCTGCTAGCCTGCTTGCCTGCCTGCCTACCTGCCTGCGGCCTGCCTGCCTGCCTGTGAGCCTGCGAGCTTGCTTGCCTACTTGCCTGCCTGCCTGCCTGCCTGCGGCCTTCCTGCCTGCCTGCCTGCCTGCCTGCCTGAGGGCCTGCCTGCCTGCCTTCCTGCCTGGCAGCCTGCAAGCTTGCTTGCCAGGCTACTTGCCTGCCTGCCTGTGAGCCTGCCTGCCTGCTAGCCTTCCTGCCTGCCTGCCTGCCTGATTACCAGCCTGCATGACTGCCTGCCTGCCTGCCTGCCTGCGTGCCTACGAGCCTGCGAGCTTGCTTGCCTGCTTGCCTGCCTGCCTGCCTGCCTGCCTATGGCCTGCCTGCCTGCCGGTCTACCTGACTGCCTGCCTGCCTGCCTCCCTGCCTGTGAGCCTGTGAGCTTGCTTGCCTGCCTGCCTGCCTGCGAACCTTCCTGCTTACCAGCCTGCGAGCCTGCCTGCCTGCTTGCCAGCGAGCCTGCCTGGTACAAGCCTGCCTGCCTGCCTGCCTGCCTACCTGTCTGTCTGCATGCCTGGCTGCCTCCCTGCCTGCCTGCCTGCTAGCCTCGCTACCTGCCTGCGAGCCTGCCTGCCTGCCAGCCTGCCTGCCTTCCTACCTGCCTCCATGCCTGCCTGCCTGCCTGCCTGCATGGCTATGAGCCTGCGAGCTTGCTTGCCTGCTTGCCTGCCTGCCTGCCTACCTGCGGCCTGCCTGCCTGCCTGCGAGCCTGCGAGCTTGCTTGCCTGCCTGCTAGCATGCTAACCTGGCTGCCTCCCTGCCTGCCTGCCTGCGAGCCTGCCTGCCTGTCTGCGAGCCTGCAAGCTTGCTTGCCTGCTTGCCTGCCTGCCTACCTGCCTGCGGCCTGCCTGCCTGCCTGCGAGCCTGCGAGCTTGCTTGCCTACTTGCCTGCCTGCCTGCCTGCCTGCGGCCTTCCTGCCTGCCTGCCTGCCTGCCTGCCTGCCTGCCTGAGGGCCTGCCTGCCTGTCTGCCTACCTGCCTGCCTGCCTGCATGCCTGCCTGCCTGCCTGCCTGCCTGCCAGCCTGCAAGCTTGCTTGCCAGCTTACTTGCCTGCCTGCCTGTGAGCCTGCCTGCCTGCTAGCCTTCCTGCCTGCCTGCCTGCCTGCCTACATGCCTGCATGCCTGCCTGCCAGCCTGCCTGTGGCCTGCCTGCCTGCCTGCCTGCCTGAGGCCTTCCTGCCTGCCTGCCTGCCTGCCTGCCTGCCTGCCTGAGGGCCTGCCTGCCTGCCTGCCTACCTGCCTGCCTGCCTGCATGCCTGCCTGCCTGCCTGTCTGCCTGCCAGCCTGCAAGCTTGCTTGCCAGCTTATTTGCCTGCCTCCTGTGAGCCTGCCTGCCTGCTAGCCTTCCTGCCTGCCTGCCTGCCTGCCTGCCTACATGCCTGCATGCCTGCCTGCCTGCCTGCCTGCGTGCCTACGAGCCTGCGAGCTTGCTTGCCTGCTTGCCTGCCTGCCTGCGGCCTGCCTGCCTGCCTGCGAGCCTGCGAGCTTGCTTGCCTGCCTGCCTGCCTGCCTGCCTGCTTGTGAGCCTGCCTGCCTGCCTGCCTGCCTGCCAACAAGCCTGCCTGTTGCGAGCCTGCCTGCCTACCTGCCTGCATGCCTGCCTGCCTGCCTGCCTGCGTGCCTACGAGCCTGCGAGCGTGCTTGCCTGCTTGCCTGCCTACCACCCTGCCTGTGGCCTGCCTGCCTGCCTGCGGGCCTGCAAGCTTGCTTGCCTGCCTGCCTGTGAGCCTGCGAGCTTGCTTGCCTGCTTGCCTGCCTGCCTGCCTGCCTGCGGCCTGCCTCCCTTCCTGTGAGCCTGCGAGCTTGCTTGCCTGCCTACTTGCTTGCCTGCCTGCGAGCCTGCCTGCCTGCTAGCCTTCCTGCCTGCGAGCCTGCCTGCCTGCGAGCCTGCGAGCTTGCTTGCCTGCCTGCTAGCCTGCTAGCCTGGCTGCCTCCCTGCCTTCCTGCCTGCCTGCGAGCCTGCCTGCCTGCCTGCGAGCCTGCAAGCTTGCTTGCCTGCCTGCTAGCCTGCTAGCCTGGCTGCCTCCCTGCCTGCCTGCCTGCCTGCGAGCCTGCCTGCCTGCCTGCGAGCCTGCAAGCTTGCTTGCCTGCTTGCCTGCCTGCCTACCTGTCTGCAGCCTTCCTGCCTGCCTGCGAGCCTGTGAGCTTGCTTGCCTACTTTCCTGCCTGCCTGCCTGCCTACCTGTGGCTTGCCTACCTGCCAGCGAGCCTGCGAGCTTACTTGCCTGCCTGCTAGCCTGCTAGCCTGGCTGCCTGCCTGCCTGCCTCTCTGCCTGCGAGCCTGCCTGCCTGCCTGCGAGCCTGCAAGCTTGCTTGCCTGCTTGCCTGCCTGCCTACCTGCCTGCCTGCCTGCGAGCCTGCGAGCTTGCTTGCCTACTTGCCTGCCTGCCTGCCTGCCTGCGGCCTTCCTGCCTGCCTGCCTGCCTGTCTGCCTGCCAGCCTGCAAGCTTGCTTGCCAGCTTACTTGCCTGCCTCCTGTGAGCCTGCCTGCCTGCTAGCCTTCCTGCCTGCCTGCCTGCCTGCCTGCCTACATGCCTGCATGCCTGCCTGCCTGCGTGCCTACGAGCCTGCGAGCTTGCTTGCCTGCTTGCCTGCCTGCCTGCGGCCGGCCTGCCTGCCTGCGAGCCTGCGAGCTTACTTGCCTGCCTGCTAGCCTGCTAGCCTGGCTGCCTCCCTGCCTGCCTCTCTGCCTGCGAGCCTGCCTGCCTGCCTGCAAGCCTGCAAGCTTGCTTGCCTGCCTGCCTACCTGCCTGCGGCCTGCCTGCCTGCCTGCGAGCCTGCGAGCTTGCTTGCCTACTTGCCTGCCTGCCTGCCTGCCTGCGGCCTTCCTGCCTGCCTGCCTGCCTGCCTGCCTGAGGACCTGCCTGCCTGCCTGCCTGCCTGCCTGCCTACCTGCCTGCCTGCCTGCATGCCTGCCTGCCTGCCTGTCTGCCTGCCAGCCTGCAAGCTTGCTTGCCAGCTTATTTGCCTGCCTCCTGTGAGCCTGCCTGCCTGCTAGCCTTCCTGCCTGCCTGCCTGCCTGCCTGCCTACATGCCTGCATGCCTGCCTGCCTGCCTGCCTGCGTGCCTACGAGCCTGCGAGCTTGCTTGCCTGCTTGTCTGCCTGCCTGCGGCCTGCCTGCCTGCCTGCGAGCCTGCGAGCTTGCTTGCCTGCCTGCCTGCCTGCCTGCCTGCTTGCGAGCCTGCCTGCCTGCCTGCCTGCCTGCCAACAAGCCTGCCTGGTGCGAGCCTGCCTGCCTACCTGCCTGCATGCCTGCCTGCCTGCCTGCCTGCGTGCCTACGAGCCTGCGAGCGTGCTTGCCTGCTTGCCTGCCTACCACCCTGCCTGTGGCCTGCCTGCCTGCCTGCGGGCCTGCAAGCTTGCTTGCCTGCCTGCCTGTGAGCCTGCGAGCTTGCTTGCCTGCTTGCCTGCCTGCCTGCCTGCCTGCGGCCTGCCTCCCTTCCTGTGAGCCTGCGAGCTTGCTTGCCTGCCTACTTGCTTGCCTGCCTGCGAGCCTGCCTGCCTGCTAGCCTTCCTGCCTGCGAGCCTGCCTGCCTGCGAGCCTGCAAGCTTGCTTGCCTGCTTGCCTGCCTGCCTACCTCTCTGCAGCCTTCCTGCCTGCCTGCGAGCCTGTGAGCTTGCTTGCCTACTTTCCTGCCTGCCTGCCTGCCTACCTGCGGCTTGCCTACCTGCCAGCGAGCCTGCGAGCTTACTTGCCTGCCTGCTAGCCTGCTAGCCTGGCTGCCTCCCTGCCTGCCTCTCTGCCTGCGAGCCTGCCTGCCTGCCTGCGAGCCTGCAAGCTTGCTTGCCTGCTTGCCTGCCTGCCTACCTGCCTGCGGCCTGCCTGCCTGCCTGCGAGACTGCGAGCTTGCTTACCTACTTGCCTGTCTGCCTGCCAGCCTGCAAGCTTGCTTGCCAGCTTACTTGCCTGCCTCCTGTGAGCCTGCCTGCCTGCTAGCCTTCCTGCCTGCCTGCCTGCCTGCCTGCCTACATGCCTGCATGCCTGCCTGCCTGCCTGCCTGCCTGCGTGCCTACGAGCCTGCGAGCTTGCTTGCCTGCTTGCCTGCCTGCCTGCGGCCGGCCTGCCTGCCTGCGAGCCTGCGAGCTTACTTGCCTGCCTGCTAGCCTGCTAGCCTGGCAGCCTCCCTGCCTGCCTCTCTGCCTGCGAGCCTGCCTGCCTGCCTGCAAGCCTGCAAGCTTGCTTGCCTGCCTGCCTACCTGCCTGCGGCCTGCCTGCCTGCCTGCGAGCCTGCGAGCTTGCTTGCCTACTTGCCTGCCTGCCTGCCTGCCTGCGGCCTTCCTGCCTGCCTGCCTGCCTGCCTGCCTGAGGACCTGCCTGCCTGCCTGCCTGCCTGCCTGCCTACCTGCCTGCCTACATGCCTGCCTGCCTGCCTGACTGCGAACCTGCCTGCCTGCTAGCCTTCCTGCTTGCCTGCCTGCCTGCAATCCTGCCTGCCTGCTAGCTTTCCTGCCAGCCTGCCTGCCTACCTGCCTGCCTACCTGCCTGCCTGCCTGCCTGCCAGCATGCCTCCCTGCCTACCTGCCTGCATTGCTGCCTGCCTGCCTGCCTGCCTGCTTGCAAGTCGGCGAGCTTGCTTGCCTGCCTGCCTGCCTGCGAGCCTGGCTGCCTGCTAGCCTTCCTGCCTGCCTGCATACATGCCTGCCTGCCTACCTGCCTGCGTGCCTACGAGGCTGCGAGCTTGCTTGCCTGCCTGCCTGCCTGCGGCG
Organism: Tenrec ecaudatus; assembly: GCF_050624435.1. Classification (NCBI taxonomy): domain Eukaryota; kingdom Metazoa; phylum Chordata; class Mammalia; order Afrosoricida; family Tenrecidae; genus Tenrec; species Tenrec ecaudatus. The sequence goes on along the minus strand of NW_027457635.1, from coordinate 2,692,370 downwards.
TGCCTGCCTGCCTGCGGGCCTGCGAGCTTGCTTGCCTGCCTGCCTGCCTGTCTATCTGCCTGTGAGCCTGCCTGCCTGCCTGCCTGTGAGCCTGCGAGCTTGCTTGCCTGCCTACTTGCCTGCCTGCCTGCGAGCCTGCCTGCCTGCTAGCCTTCCTGCTTGTCTTTCTGCCTGCCTGCAAGCCTGCGAGCTTCCTTGCCTGCTTGCCTGCCTGCCTGCCTACCTGCGGCTTGCCTGCCTGCCTGCTAGCCTGCGAGTTTGCTTGCCTGCCTGCTAGCCTGCTAGCCTGGCTGCCTGCCTGGCTGCCTGGCTGCAAGCATGCAAGCTTGCTTGCCTGCTTGCCTGCCTGCCTGCCTGCCTGCGGCCTTCCTGCCTGCCTGCCTGCCTGCCTACCTGCCTGCCTGCCTGCATGCCTGCATGCCTGCCTGCCAGCCTGCAAGCTTGCTTGCCAGCCTAATTGCCTTCCTGCCTGCGAGCCTGCTTGCCTGCCTGCTAGACTTCCTGCCTGCCTGCCTGCCTGCCTGCCTGCTAGACTTCCTGCCTTCCTGCATGCCTGCCTGCATGCCTGCGTGCCTATGAGCCTGCGAGCTTGCTTGACTGCTTGCCTGCCTGCCTCCTGCCTGCGGCCTGCCTGCCTGCGAGCATGCGAGCTTGCTTGCCTGCCTGCCTGCCTGCCTTCCTGCCTGCCTGCCTGTCTACCTGCCTGCCTGCCTGCTTGCCTGCCTGCCTGCGAGCCTGCGAGCTTGCTCGCCTGCCTACTTGCCTGCCTGCCTGTGAGCCTGCCTGCCTGCTAGCCTTCCTGCCTGCCTGCCTGCCTGCCTACCTGCGGCCTACCTGCCTGCCTGCGAGCCTGCGTGCTTGTTTGCCTGCCTGCTAGCCTGCTAGCCTGGATGCCTGCCTGCCTGCCTGCCTACCTGGAAGCCTGCCTGCCTACCTTCCTGCGCCCTGCCTGCCTGTCCTGCGAGCCTGCGAGCTTGTTTGCCTGCCTGCCTGCCTGCGAACCTTCCTGCCTACCTGCCTGCGAGCCTGCCTGCCTGCTTGCCAGCAAGCCTGCCTCATGCAATCCTGCCTGCCTGCCTGCCTGCCGACCTGTTTGTCTGCATGCATGCCTGCCTGCCTGGCTGCCTGCCTGCGTGCCTACGAGCCTGCGAGCTTGTTTGCCTGCATGCCTGCCTGCCTGCGGCCTGCCTGCCTGCCTGCGAGCCTGCGAGCTTGCTTGCCTGCCTGCCGGCCTGCCTGTGAGCCTGCGAGCTTTCTTGCCTGCCTACTTGCCTGCCTGCCTGCGAGCCTGCCTGCCTGCTAGCCTTCCTGCCTGGCTGCCTGCCTGCCTGCGAGCCTGCGAGCTTGCTTGCCTGCTTGCCTGCCGGCCTGCCTACCTGCGGCCTGCCTGCCTGCGAGCCTGCGAGCTTGCTTGCCTCCCTGCTAGCCTGCTTGCCTGCCTGCCTACCTGCCTGCGGCCTGCCTGCCTGCCTGTGAGCCTGCGAGCTTGCTTGCCTACTTGCCTGCCTGCCTGCGGCCTTCCTGCCTGCCTGCCTGCCTGCCTGAGGGCCTGCCTGCCTGCCTTCCTGCCTGGCAGCCTGCAAGCTTGCTTGCCAGCCTACTTGCCTGCCTGCCAGTGAGCCTGCCTGCCTGCTAGCCTTCCTGCCTGCCTGCCTGCCTGATTACCAGCCTGCATGACTGCCTGCCTGCCTGCCTGCGGCCTGCCTGCCTGCCGGTCTACCTGACTGCCTGCCTGCCTGCCTCCCTGCCTGTGAGTCTGTGAGCTTGCTTGCCTGCCTGCCTGCCTGCGAACCTTCCTGCTTACCAGCCTGCGAGCCTGCCTGCCTGCTTGCCAGCGAGCCTGCCTGGTACAAGCCTGCCTGCCTGCCTGCCTGCCTACCTGTCTGTCTGCATGCCTGGCTGCCTCCCTGCCTGCCTGCCTGCTAGCCTCGCTACCTGCCTGCGAGCCTGCCTGCCTGCCAGCCTGCCTGCCTGTCTACCTGCCTCCATGCCTGCCTGCCTGCCTGCCTGCATGGCTATGAGCCTGCGAGCTTGCTTGCCTGCTTGCCTGCTTGCCTGCCTACCTGCGGCCTGCCTGCCTGCCTGCTAGCCTGCGAGCTTGCTTGCCTGCCTGCTAGCATGCTAGCCTGGCTGCCTCCCTGCCTGCCTGCCTGCGAGCCTGCCTGCCTGTCTGCGAGCCTGCAAGCTTGCTTGCCTGCTTGCCTGCCTGCCTACCTGCCTGCGGCCTGCCTGCCTGCCTGCGAGCCTGCGAGCTTGCTTGCCTACTTGCCTGCCTGCCTGCCTGCCTGCGGCCTTCCTGCCTGCCTGCCTGCCTGCCTGCCTGCCTGCCTGAGGGCCTGCCTGCCTGCCTGCCTACCTGCCTGCCTGCCTGCATGCCTGCCTGCCTGCCTGCCTGCCTGCCAGCCTGCAAGCTTGCTTGCCAGCTTACTTGCCTGCCTGCCTGTGAGCCTGCCTGCCTGCTAGCCTTCCTGCCTGCCTGCCTGCCTGCCTACATGCCTGCATGCCTGCCTGCCAGCCTGCCTGCGGCCTGCCTGCCTGCCTGCCTGCCTGCGGCCTTGCTGCCTGCCTGCCTGCCTGCCTGCCTGAGGGCCTGCCTGCCTGCCTGCCTACCTGCCTGCCTGCCTGCATGCCTGCCTGTCTGCCTGCCAGCCTGCAAGCTTGCTTGCCAGCTTACTTGCCTGCCTCCTGTGAGCCTGCCTGCCTGCTAGCCTTCCTGCCTGCCTGCCTGCCTGCCTGCCTACATGCCTGCATGCCTGCCTGCCTGCCTGCCTGCGTGCCTACGAGCCTGCGAGCTTGCTTGCCTGCTTGCCTGCCTGCCTGCGGCCTGCCTGCCTGCCTGCGAGCCTGCGAGCTTGCTTGCCTGCCTGCCTGCCTGCCTGCCTGCATACCTGCCTGCCTGCCTGCCTGCCTGCCTGCCAACAAGTCTGCCTGGTGCGAGCCTGCCTGCCTACCTGCCTGCATGCCTGCCTGCCTGCCTGCCTGCCTGCGTGCCTACGAGCCTGCGAGCTTGCTTGCCTGCTTGCCTGCCTGCCACCCTGCCTGTGGCCTGCCTGCCTGCCTGCGGGCCTGCGAGCTTGTTTGCCTGCTTGCCTGCCTGCCTGCCTGCCTGCGGCCTGCCTCCCTGCCTGTGAGCCTGCGAGCTTGCTTGCCTGCCTACTTGCCTGCCTGCCTGCGAGCCTGCCTGCCTGCTAGCCTTCCTGCCTGCGAGCCTGCCTGCCTGCGAGCCTGCGAGCTTGCTTGCCTGCCTGCTAGCCTGCTAGCCTGGCTGCCTCCCTGCCTTCCTGCCTGCCTGCGAGCCTGCCTGCCTGCCTGCGAGCCTGCAAGCTTGCTTGCCTGCCTGCTAGCCTGCTAGCCTGGCTGCCTCCCTGCCTGCCTGCCTGCCTGCCTGCCTGCGAGCCTGCCTGCCTGCCTGCGAGCCTGCAAGCTTGCTTGCCTGCTTGCCTGCCTGCCTACCTGTCTGCAGCCTTCCTGCCTGCCTGCGAGCCTGTGAGCTTGCTTGCCTACTTTCCTGCCTGCCTGCCTGCCTACCTGCAGCTTGCCTACCTGCCAGCGAGCCTGCGAGTTTACTTGCCTGCCTGCTAGCCTGCTAGCCTGGCTGCCTCCCTGCCTGCCTCTCTGCCTGCGAGCCTGCCTGCCTGCCTGCGAGCCTGCAAGCTTGCTTGCCTGCTTGCCTGCCTGCCTACCTGCCTGCGGCCTGCCTGCCTGCCTGCGAGCCTGCGAGCTTGCTTACCTACTTGCCTGTCTGCCTGCCGGCCTGCCTGTGAGCCTGCGAGCTTTCTTGCCTGCCTACTTGCCTGCCTGCCTGCGAGCCTGCCTGCCTGCTAGCCTTCCTGCCTGGCTGCCTGCCTGCCTGCGAGCCTGCGAGCTTGCTTGCCTGCTTGCCTGCCGGCCTGCCTACCTGCGGCCTGCCTGCCTGCGAGCCTGCGAGCTTGCTTGCCTCCCTGCTAGCCTGCTTGCCTGCCTGCCTACCTGCCTGCGGCCTGCCTGCCTGCCTGTGAGCCTGCGAGCTTGCTTGCCTACTTGCCTGCCTGCCTGCGGCCTTCCTGCCTGCCTGCCTGCCTGCCTGAGGGCCTGCCTGCCTGCCTTCCTGCCTGGCAGCCTGCAAGCTTGCTTGCCAGCCTACTTGCCTGCCTGCCAGTGAGCCTGCCTGCCTGCTAGCCTTCCTGCCTGCCTGCCTGCCTGATTACCAGCCTGCATGACTGCCTGCCTGCCTGCCTGCGGCCTGCCTGCCTGCCGGTCTACCTGACTGCCTGCCTGCCTGCCTCCCTGCCTGTGAGTCTGTGAGCTTGCTTGCCTGCCTGCCTGCCTGCGAACCTTCCTGCTTACCAGCCTGCGAGCCTGCCTGCCTGCTTGCCAGCGAGCCTGCCTGGTACAAGCCTGCCTGCCTGCCTGCCTGCCTACCTGTCTGTCTGCATGCCTGGCTGCCTCCCTGCCTGCCTGCCTGCTAGCCTCGCTACCTGCCTGCGAGCCTGCCTGCCTGCCAGCCTGCCTGCCTGTCTACCTGCCTCCATGCCTGCCTGCCTGCCTGCCTGCATGGCTATGAGCCTGCGAGCTTGCTTGCCTGCTTGCCTGCTTGCCTGCCTACCTGCGGCCTGCCTGCCTGCCTGCTAGCCTGCGAGCTTGCTTGCCTGCCTGCTAGCATGCTAGCCTGGCTGCCTCCCTGCCTGCCTGCCTGCGAGCCTGCCTGCCTGTCTGCGAGCCTGCAAGCTTGCTTGCCTGCTTGCCTGCCTGCCTACCTGCCTGCGGCCTGCCTGCCTGCCTGCGAGCCTGCGAGCTTGCTTGCCTACTTGCCTGCCTGCCTGCCTGCCTGCGGCCTTCCTGCCTGCCTGCCTGCCTGCCTGCCTGCCTGCCTGAGGGCCTGCCTGCCTGCCTGCCTACCTGCCTGCCTGCCTGCATGCCTGCCTGCCTGCCTGCCTGCCTGCCAGCCTGCAAGCTTGCTTGCCAGCTTACTTGCCTGCCTGCCTGTGAGCCTGCCTGCCTGCTAGCCTTCCTGCCTGCCTGCCTGCCTGCCTGCCTACATGCCTGCATGCCTGCCTGCCAGCCTGCCTGCGGCCTGCCTGCCTGCCTGCCTGCCTGCGGCCTTGCTGCCTGCCTGCCTGCCTGCCTGCCTGCCTGAGGGCCTGCCTGCCTGCCTGCCTACCTGCCTGCCTGCCTGCATGCCTGCCTGTCTGCCTGCCAGCCTGCAAGCTTGCTTGCCAGCTTACTTGCCTGCCTCCTGTGAGCCTGCCTGCCTGCTAGCCTTCCTGCCTGCCTGCCTGCCTGCCTGCCTACATGCCTGCATGCCTGCCTGCCTGCCTGCCTGCGTGCCTACGAGCCTGCGAGCTTGCTTGCCTGCTTGCCTGCCTGCCACCCTGCCTGTGGCCTGCCTGCCTGCCTGCGGGCCTGCGAGCTTGTTTGCCTGCTTGCCTGCCTGCCTGCCTGCCTGCGGCCTGCCTCCCTGCCTGTGAGCCTGCGAGCTTGCTTGCCTGCCTACTTGCCTGCCTGCCTGCGAGCCTGCCTGCCTGCTAGCCTTCCTGCCTGCGAGCCTGCCTGCCTGCGAGCCTGCGAGCTTGCTTGCCTGCCTGCTAGCCTGCTAGCCTGGCTGCCTCCCTGCCTTCCTGCCTGCCTGCGAGCCTGCCTGCCTGCCTGCGAGCCTGCAAGCTTGCTTGCCTGCCTGCTAGCCTGCTAGCCTGGCTGCCTCCCTGCCTTCCTGCCTGCCTGCGAGCCTGCCTTCCTGCCTGGCAGCCTGCAAGCTTGCTTGCCAGCCTACTTGCCTGCCTGCCAGTGAGCCTGCCTGCCTGCTAGCCTTCCTGCCTGCCTGCCTGCCTGATTACCAGCCTGCATGACTGCCTGCCTGCCTGCCTGCGGTCTGCCTGCCTGCCGGTCTACCTGACTGCCTGCCTGCCTGCCTCCCTGCCTGTGAGTCTGTGAGCTTGCTTGCCTGCCTGCCTGCCTGCGAACCTTCCTGCTTACCAGCCTGCGAGCCTGCCTGCCTGCTTGCCAGCGAGCCTGCCTGGTACAAGCCTGCCTGCCTGCCTGCCTGCCTACCTGTCTGTCTGCATGCCTGGCTGCCTCCCTGCCTGCCTGCCTGCTAGCCTCGCTACCTGCCTGCGAGCCTGCCTGCCTGCCAGCCTGCCTGCCTGTCTACCTGCCTCCATGCCTGCCTGCCTGCCTGCCTGCATGGCTATGAGCCTGCGAGCTTGCTTGCCTGCTTGCCTGCTTGCCTGCCTACCTGCGGCCTGCCTGCCTGCCTGCTAGCCTGCGAGCTTGCTTGCCTGCCTGCTAGCATGCTAGCCTGGCTGCCTCCCTGCCTGCCTGCCTGCGAGCCTGCAAGCTTGCTTGCCTGCTTGCCTGCCTGCCTACCTGCCTGCGGCCTGCCTGCCTGCCTGCGAGCCTGCGAGCTTGCTTGCCTACTTGCCTGCCTGCCTGCCTGCCTGCGGCCTTCCTGCCTGCCTGCCTGCCTGCCTGCCTGCCTGCCTGAGGGCCTGCCTGCCTGCCTGCCTACCTGCCTGCCTGCCTGCATGCCTGCCTGCCTGCCTGCCTGCCTGCCAGCCTGCAAGCTTGCTTGCCAGCTTACTTGCCTGCCTGCCTGTGAGCCTGCCTGCCTGCTAGCCTTCCTGCCTGCCTGCCTGCCTGCCTACATGCCTGCATGCCTGCCTGCCAGCCTGCCTGCGGCCTGCCTGCCTGCCTGCCTGCCTGCGGCCTTGCTGCCTGCCTGCCTGCCTGCCTGCCTGCCTGAGGGCCTGCCTGCCTGCCTGCCTACCTGCATGCCTGCCTGCATGCCTGCCTGTCTGCCTGCCAGCCTGCAAGCTTGCTTGCCAGCTTACTTGCCTGCCTCCTGTGAGCCTGCCTGCCTGCTAGCCTTCCTGCCTGCCTGCCTGCCTGCCTGCCTACATGCCTGCATGCCTGCCTGCCTGCCTGCCTGCGTGCCTACGAGCCTGCGAGCTTGCTTGCCTGCTTGCCTGCCTGCCACCCTGCCTGTGGCCTGCCTGCCTGCCTGCGGGCCTGCGAGCTTGTTTGCCTGCTTGCCTGCCTGCCTGCCTGCCTGCGGCCTGCCTCCCTGCCTGTGAGCCTGCGAGCTTGCTTGCCTGCCTACTTGCCTGCCTGCCTGCGAGCCTGCCTGCCTGCTAGCCTTCCTGCCTGCGAGCCTGCCTGCCTGCGAGCCTGCGAGCTTGCTTGCCTGCCTGCTAGCCTGCTAGCCTGGCTGCCTCCCTGCCTTCCTGCCTGCCTGCGAGCCTGCCTGCCTGCCTGCGAGCCTGCAAGCTTGCTTGCCTGCCTGCTAGCCTGCTAGCCTGGCTGCCTCCCTGCCTTCCTGCCTGCCTGCGAGCCTGCCTGCCTGCCTGCGAGCCTGCAAGCTTGCTTGCCTGCCTGCTAGCCTGCTAGCCTGGCTGCCTCCCTGCCTGCCTGCCTGCCTGCCTGCCTGCGAGCCTGCCTGCCTGCCTGCGAGCCTGCAAGCTTGCTTGCCTGCTTGCCTGCCTGCCTACCTGTCTGCAGCCTTCCTGCCTGCCTGCGAGCCTGTGAGCTTGCTTGCCTACTTTCCTGCCTGCCTGCCTGCCTACCTGCGGCTTGCCTACCTGCCAGCGAGCCTGCGAGCTTACTTGCCTGCCTGCTAGCCTGCTAGCCTGGCTGCCTCCCTGCCTGCCTCTCTGCCTGCGAGCCTGCCTGCCTGCCTGCGAGCCTGCAAGCTTGCTTGCCTGCTTGCCTGCCTGCCTACCTGCCTGCGGCCTGCCTGCCTGCCTGCGAGCCTTCGAGCTTGCTTACCTACTTGCCTGTCTGCCTGCCAGCCTGCAAGCTTGCTTGCCAGCTTACTTGCCTGCCTCCTGTGAGCCTGCCTGCCTGCTAGCCTTCCTGCCTGCCTGCCTGCCTGCCTGCCTACATGCCTGCATGCCTGCCTGCCTGCCTGCCTGCCTGCGTGCCTACGAGCCTGCGAGCTTGCTTGCCTGCTTGCCTGCCTGCCTGCGGCCCGCCTGCCTGCCTGCGAGCCTGCGAGCTTACTTGCCTGCCTGCTAGCCTGCTAGCCTGGCAGCCTCCCTGCCTGCCTCTCTGCCTGCGAGCCTGCCTGCCTGCCTGCAAGCCTGCAAGCTTGCTTGCCTGCCTGCCTACCTGCCTGCGGCCTGCCTGCCTGCCTGCGAGCCTGCGAGCTTGCTTGCCTGCCTGCTAGCCTGCTAGCCTGGCTGCCTCCCTGCCTTCCTGCCTGCCTGCGAGCCTGCCTGCCTGCCTGCGAGCCTGCAAGCTTGCTTGCCTGCCTGCTAGCCTGCTAGCCTGGCTGCCTCCCTGCCTGCCTGCCTGCCTGCCTGCCTGCGAGCCTGCCTGCCTGCCTGCGAGCCTGCAAGCTTGCTTGCCTGCTTGCCTGCCTGCCTACCTGTCTGCAGCCTTCCTGCCTGCCTGCGAGCCTGTGAGCTTGCTTGCCTACTTTCCTGCCTGCCTGCCTGCCTACCTGCGGCTTGCCTACCTGCCAGCGAGCCTGCGAGCTTACTTGCCTGCCTGCTAGCCTGCTAGCCTGGCTGCCTCCCTGCCTGCCTCTCTGCCTGCGAGCCTGCCTGCCTGCCTGCGAGCCTGCAAGCTTGCTTGCCTGCTTGCCTGCCTGCCTACCTGCCTGCGGCCTGCCTGCCTGCCTGCGAGCCTGCGAGCTTGTTTACCTACTTGCCTGTCTGCCTGCCAGCCTGCAAGCTTGCTTGCCAGCTTACTTGCCTGCCTCCTGTGAGCCTGCCTGCCTGCTAGCCTTCCTGCCTGCCTGCCTGCCTGCCTGCCTACATGCCTGCATGCCTGCCTGCCTGCCTGCCTGCCTGCGTGCCTACGAGCCTGCGAGCTTGCTTGCCTGCTTGCCTGCCTGCCTGCGGCCGGCCTGCCTGCCTGCGGGCCTGCGAGCTTGTTTGCCTGCTTGCCTGCCTGCCTGCCTGCCTGCGGCCTGCCTCCCTGCCTGTGAGCCTGCGAGCTTGCTTGCCTGCCTACTTGCCTGCCTGCCTGCGAGCCTGCCTGCCTGCTAGCCTTCCTGCCTGCGAGCCTGCCTGCCTGCGAGCCTGCGAGCTTGCTTGCCTGCCTGCTAGCCTGCTAGCCTGGCTGCCTCCCTGCCTTCCTGCCTGCCTGCGAGCCTGCCTGCCTGCCTGCGAGCCTGCAAGCTTGCTTGCCTGCCTGCTAGCCTGCTAGCCTGGCTGCCTCCCTGCCTTCCTGCCTGCCTGCGAGCCTGCCTGCCTGCCTGCGAGCCTGCAAGCTTGCTTGCCTGCCTGCTAGCCTGCTAGCCTGGCTGCCTCCCTGCCTGCCTGCCTGCCTGCCTGCCTGCGAGCCTGCCTGCCTGCCTGCGAGCCTGCAAGCTTGCTTGCCTGCTTGCCTGCCTGCCTACCTGTCTGCAGCCTTCCTGCCTGCCTGCGAGCCTGTGAGCTTGCTTGCCTACTTTCCTGCCTGCCTGCCTGCCTACCTGCGGCTTGCCTACCTGCCAGCGAGCCTGCGAGCTTACTTGCCTGCCTGCTAGCCTGCTAGCCTGGCTGCCTCCCTGCCTGCCTCTCTGCCTGCGAGCCTGCCTGCCTGCCTGCGAGCCTGCAAGCTTGCTTGCCTGCTTGCCTGCCTGCCTACCTGCCTGCGGCCTGCCTGCCTGCCTGCGAGCCTGCGAGCTTGCTTACCTACTTGCCTGTCTGCCTGCCAGCCTGCAAGCTTGCTTGCCAGCTTACTTGCCTGCCTCCTGTGAGCCTGCCTGCCTGCTAGCCTTCCTGCCTGCCTGCCTGCCTGCCTGCCTACATGCCTGCATGCCTGCCTGCCTGCCTGCCTGCCTGCGTGCCTACGAGCCTGCGAGCTTGCTTGCCTGCTTGCCTGCCGGCCTGCCTACCTGCGGCCTGCCTGCCTGCGAGCCTGCGAGCTTGCTTGCCTCCCTGCTAGCCTGCTTGCCTGCCTGCCTACCTGCCTGCGGCCTGCCTGCCTGCCTGTGAGCCTGCGAGCTTGCTTGCCTACTTGCCTGCCTGCCTGCGGCCTTCCTGCCTGCCTGCCTGCCTGCCTGAGGGCCTGCCTGCCTGCCTTCCTGCCTGGCAGCCTGCAAGCTTGCTTGCCAGCCTACTTGCCTGCCTGCCAGTGAGCCTGCCTGCCTGCTAGCCTTCCTGCCTGCCTGCCTGCCTGATTACCAGCCTGCATGACTGCCTGCCTGCCTGCCTGCGGCCTGCCTGCCTGCCGGTCTACCTGACTGCCTGCCTGCCTGCCTCCCTGCCTGTGAGTCTGTGAGCTTGCTTGCCTGCCTGCCTGCCTGCGAACCTTCCTGCTTACCAGCCTGCGAGCCTGCCTGCCTGCTTGCCAGCGAGCCTGCCTGGTACAAGCCTGCCTGCCTGCCTGCCTGCCTACCTGTCTGTCTGCATGCCTGGCTGCCTCCCTGCCTGCCTGCCTGCTAGCCTCGCTACCTGCCTGCGAGCCTGCCTGCCTGCCAGCCTGCCTGCCTGTCTACCTGCCTCCATGCCTGCCTGCCTGCCTGCCTGCATGGCTATGAGCCTGCGAGCTTGCTTGCCTGCTTGCCTGCTTGCCTGCCTACCTGCGGCCTGCCTGCCTGCCTGCTAGCCTGCGAGCTTGCTTGCCTGCCTGCTAGCATGCTAGCCTGGCTGCCTCCCTGCCTGCCTGCCTGCGAGCCTGCCTGCCTGTCTGCGAGCCTGCAAGCTTGCTTGCCTGCTTGCCTGCCTGCCTACCTGCCTGCGGCCTGCCTGCCTGCCTGCGAGCCTGCGAGCTTGCTTGCCTACTTGCCTGCCTGCCTGCCTGCCTGCGGCCTTCCTGCCTGCCTGCCTGCCTGCCTGCCTGCCTGCCTGAGGGCCTGCCTGCCTGCCTGCCTACCTGCCTGCCTGCCTGCATGCCTGCCTGCCTGCCTGCCTGCCTGCCAGCCTGCAAGCTTGCTTGCCAGCTTACTTGCCTGCCTGCCTGTGAGCCTGCCTGCCTGCTAGCCTTCCTGCCTGCCTGCCTGCCTGCCTACATGCCTGCATGCCTGCCTGCCAGCCTGCCTGCGGCCTGCCTGCCTGCCTGCCTGCCTGCGGCCTTGCTGCCTGCCTGCCTGCCTGCCTGCCTGCCTGAGGGCCTGCCTGCCTGCCTGCCTACCTGCCTGCCTGCCTGCATGCCTGCCTGTCTGCCTGCCAGCCTGCAAGCTTGCTTGCCAGCTTACTTGCCTGCCTCCTGTGAGCCTGCCTGCCTGCTAGCCTTCCTGCCTGCCTGCCTGCCTGCCTGCCTACATGCCTGCATGCCTGCCTGCCTGCCTGCCTGCGTGCCTACGAGCCTGCGAGCTTGCTTGCCTGCTTGCCTGCCTGCCACCCTGCCTGTGGCCTGCCTGCCTGCCTGCGGGCCTGCGAGCTTGTTTGCCTGCTTGCCTGCCTGCCTGCCTGCCTGCGGCCTGCCTCCCTGCCTGTGAGCCTGCGAGCTTGCTTGCCTGCCTACTTGCCTGCCTGCCTGCGAGCCTGCCTGCCTGCTAGCCTTCCTGCCTGCGAGCCTGCCTGCCTGCGAGCCTGCGAGCTTGCTTGCCTGCCTGCTAGCCTGCTAGCCTGACTGCCTCCCTGCCTTCCTGCCTGCCTGCGAGCCTGCCTGCCTGCCTGCGAGCCTGCAAGCTTGCTTGCCTGCCTGCTAGCCTGCTAGCCTGGCTGCCTCCCTGCCTTCCTGCCTGCCTGCCTGAGGGCCTGCCTTCCTGCCTGGCAGCCTGCAAGCTTGCTTGCCAGCCTACTTGCCTGCCTGCCAGTGAGCCTGCCTGCCTGCTAGCCTTCCTGCCTGCCTGCCTGCCTGATTACCAGCCTGCATGACTGCCTGCCTGCCTGCCTGCGGCCTGCCTGCCTGCCGGTCTACCTGACTGCCTGCCTGCCTGCCTCCCTGCCTGTGAGTCTGTGAGCTTGCTTGCCTGCCTGCCTGCCTGCGAACCTTCCTGCTTACCAGCCTGCGAGCCTGCCTGCCTGCTTGCCAGCGAGCCTGCCTGGTACAAGCCTGCCTGCCTGCCTGCCTGCCTACCTGTCTGTCTGCATGCCTGGCTGCCTCCCTGCCTGCCTGCCTGCTAGCCTCGCTACCTGCCTGCGAGCCTGCCTGCCTGCCAGCCTGCCTGCCTGTCTACCTGCCTCCATGCCTGCCTGCCTGCCTGCCTGCATGGCTATGAGCCTGCGAGCTTGCTTGCCTGCTTGCCTGCTTGCCTGCCTACCTGCGGCCTGCCTGCCTGCCTGCTAGCCTGCGAGCTTGCTTGCCTGCCTGCTAGCATGCTAGCCTGGCTGCCTCCCTGCCTGCCTGCCTGCGAGCCTGCCTGCCTGTCTGCGAGCCTGCAAGCTTGCTTGCCTGCTTGCCTGCCTGCCTACCTGCCTGCGGCCTGCCTGCCTGCCTGCGAGCCTGCGAGCTTGCTTGCCTACTTGCCTGCCTGCCTGCCTGCCTGCGGCCTTCCTGCCTGCCTGCCTGCCTGCCTGCCTGCCTGCCTGAGGGCCTGCCTGCCTGCCTGCCTACCTGCCTGCCTGCCTGCATGCCTGCCTGCCTGCCTGCCTGCCTGCCAGCCTGCAAGCTTGCTTGCCAGCTTACTTGCCTGCCTGCCTGTGAGCCTGCCTGCCTGCTAGCCTTCCTGCCTGCCTGCCTGCCTGCCTACATGCCTGCATGCCTGCCTGCCAGCCTGCCTGCGGCCTGCCTGCCTGCCTGCCTGCCTGCGGCCTTGCTGCCTGCCTGCCTGCCTGCCTGCCTGCCTGAGGGCCTGCCTGCCTGCCTGCCTACCTGCCTGCCTGCCTGCATGCCTGCCTGTCTGCCTGCCAGCCTGCAAGCTTGCTTGCCAGCTTACTTGCCTGCCTCCTGTGAGCCTGCCTGCCTGCTAGCCTTCCTGCCTGCCTGCCTGCCTGCCTGCCTACATGCCTGCATGCCTGCCTGCCTGCCTGCGTGCCTACGAGCCTGCGAGCTTGCTTGCCTGCTTGCCTGCCTGCCTGCGGCCTGCCTGCCTGCCTGCGAGCCTGCGAGCTTGCTTGCCTGCCTGCCTGCCTGCCTGCCTGCATGCCTGCCTGCCTGCCTGCCTGCCTGCCAACAAGTCTGCCTGGTGCGAGCCTGCCTGCCTACCTGCCTGCATGCCTGCCTGCCTGCCTGCCTGCCTGCGTGCCTACGAGCCTGCGAGCGTGCTTGCCTGCTTGCCTGCCTGCCACCCTGCCTGTGGCCTGCCTGCCTGCCTGCGGGCCTGCGAGCTTGTTTGCCTGCTTGCCTGCCTGCCTGCCTGCCTGCGGCCTGCCTCCCTGCCTGTGAGCCTGCGAGCTTGCTTGCCTGCCTACTTGCCTGCCTGCCTGCGAGCCTGCCTGCCTGCTAGCCTTCCTGCCTGCGAGCCTGCCTGCCTGCGAGCCTGCGAGCTTGCTTGCCTGCCTGCTAGCCTGCTAGCCTGGCTGCCTCCCTGCCTTCCTGCCTGCCTGCGAGCCTGCCTGCCTGCCTGCGAGCCTGCAAGCTTGCTTGCCTGCCTGCTAGCCTGCTAGCCTGGCTGCCTCCCTGCCTTCCTGCCTGCCTGCGAGCCTGCCTGCCTGCCTGCGAGCCTGCAAGCTTGCTTGCCTGCCTGCTAGCCTGCTAGCCTGGCTGCCTCCCTGCCTGCCTGCCTGCCTGCCTGCCTGCCTGCGAGCCTGCCTGCCTGCCTGCGAGCCTGCAAGCTTGCTTGCCTGCTTGCCTGCCTGCCTACCTGTCTGCAGCCTTCCTGCCTGCCTGCGAGCCTGTGAGCTTGCTTGCCTACTTTCCTGCCTGCCTGCCTGCCTACCTGCGGCTTGCCTACCTGCCAGCGAGCCTGCGAGCTTACTTGCCTGCCTGCTAGCCTGCTAGCCTGGCTGCCTCCCTGCCTGCCTCTCTGCCTGCGAGCCTGCCTGCCTGCCTGCGAGCCTGCAAGCTTGCTTGCCTGCTTGCCTGCCTGCCTACCTGCCTGCGGCCTGCCTGCCTGCCTGCGAGCCTGCGAGCTTGCTTACCTACTTGCCTGTCTGCCTGCCAGCCTGCAAGCTTGCTTGCCAGCTTACTTGCCTGCCTCCTGTGAGCCTGCCTGCCTGCTAGCCTTCCTGCCTGCCTGCCTGCCTGCCTGCCTACATGCCTGCATGCCTGCCTGCCTGCCTGCCTGCCTGCGTGCCTACGAGCCTGCGAGCTTGCTTGCCTGCTTGCCTGCCTGCCTGCGGCCGGCCTGCCTGCCTGCGAGCCTGCGAGCTTACTTGCCTGCCTGCTAGCCTGCTAGCCTGGCAGCCTCCCTGCCTGCCTCTCTGCCTGCGAGCCTGCCTGCCTGCCTGCAAGCCTGCAAGCTTGCTTGCCTGCCTGCCTACCTGCCTGCGGCCTGCCTGCCTGCCTGCGAGCCTGCGAGCTTGCTTGCCTACTTGCCTGCCTGCCTGCCTGCCTGCGGCCTTCCTGCCTGCCTGCCTGCCTGCCTGCCTGAGGACCTGCCTGCCTGCCTGCCTGCCTGCCTGCCTACCTGCCTGCCTACATGCCTGCCTGCCTGCCTGACTGCGAACCTGCCTGCCTGCTAGCCTTCCTGCTTGCCCGCCTGCCTGCAATCCTGCCTGCCTGCTAGCTTTCCTGCCAGCCTGCCTGCCTACCTGCCTGCCTACCTGCCTGCCTGCCTGCCTGCCAGCATGCCTCCCTGCCTACCTGCCTGCATTGCTGCCTGCCTGCCTGCCTGCCTGCTTGCAAGTCGGCGAGCTTGCTTGCCTGCCTGCCTGCCTGCGAGCCTGGCTGCCTGCTAGCCTTCCTGCCTGCCTGCATACATGCCTGCCTGCCTACCTGCCTGCGTGCCTACGAGGCTGCGAGCTTGCTTGCCTGCCTGCCTGCCTGCGGCGTGCCTGCCTGCCTGCCTGCGGGCCTGCGAGCTTGCTTGCCTGCCTGCCTGCCTGTCTACCTGCCTGTGAGCCTGCCTGCCTGCCTGCCTGTGAGCCTGCGAGCTTGCTTGCCTGCCTACTTGCCTGCCTGCCTGCGAGCCTGCCTGCCTGCTAGCCTTCCTGCTTGTCTTTCTGCCTGCCTGCGAGCCTGCGAGCTTCCTTGCCTGCTTGCCTGCCTGCCTGCCTACCTGCGGCTTGCCTGCCTGCCTGCTAGCCTGCGAGTTTGCTTGCCTGCCTGCTAGCCTGCTAGCCTGGCTGCCTGCCTGCCTGCCTGCCTGCAAGCATGCAAGCTTGCTTGCCTGCTTGCCTGCCTGCCTGCCTGCCTGCGGCCTTCCTGCCTGCCTGCCTGCCTGCCTACCTGCCTGCCTGCCTGCATGCCTGCATGCCTGCCTGCCAGCCTGCAAGCTTGCTTGCCAGCCTAATTGCCTTCCTGCCTGCGAGCCTGCTTGCCTGCCTGCTAGACTTCCTGCCTGCCTGCCTGCCTGCCTGCCTGCTAGACTTCCTGCCTGCCTGCATGCCTGCCTGCATGCCTGCGTGCCTATGAGCCTGCGAGCTTGCTTGACTGCTTGCCTGCCTGCCTCCTGCCTGCGGCCTGCCTGCCTGCGAGCATGCGAGCTTGCTTGCCTGCCTGCCTGCCTGCCTTCCTGCCTGCCTGCCTGTCTACCTGCCTGCCTGCCTGCTTGCCTGCCTGCCTGCGAGCCTGCGAGCTTGCTCGCCTGCCTACTTGCCTGCCTGCCTGTGAGCCTGCCTGCCTGCTAGCCTTCCTGCCTGCCTGCCTGCCTGCCTACCTGCGGCCTACCTGCCTGCCTGCGAGCCTGCGTGCTTGCTTGCCTGCCTGCCTGCCTGTGAGCCTGCGAGCTTGCTTGCCTGCTTGCCTGCCTGCCTGCCTGCCTGCGGCCTGCCTCCCTGCCTGTGAGCCTGCGAGTTTGCTTGCCTGCCTACTTGCCTGCCTGCCTGCGAGCCTGCCTGCCTGTTAGCCTTCCTGCCTGCCTGCCTGCCTGCCTGCCTGCGAGCCTGCGAGCTTGCTTGCCTGCCTGCTAGCCTGCTAGCCTGGCTGACTCCCTGCCTTCCTGCCTGCCTGCGAGCCTGCCTGCCTGCCTGCATGCCTGCAAGCTTGCTTGCTTGCCTGCTAGCCTGCTAGCCTGGCTGCCTCCCTGCCTGCCTGCCTGCCTGCGAGCCTGCCTGCCTGCCTGCGAGCCTGCAAGCTTGCTTGCCTGCTTGCCTGCCTGCCTACCTGTCTGCAGCCTTCCTGCCTGCCTGTGAGCCTGTGAGCTTGCTTGCCTACTTTCCTGCCTGCCTGCCTGCCTACCTGCGGCTTGCCTACCTGCCAGCGAGCCTGCAAGCTTGCTTGCTTGCCTGCTAGCCTGCTAGCCTGGCTGCCTCCCTGCCTGCCTGCCTGCCTGCGAGCCTGCCTGCCTGCCTGCGAGCCTGCAAGCTTGCTTGCCTGCTTGCCTGCCTGCCTACCTGCCTGCGGCCTGCCTGCCTGCCTGCGAGCCTGCGAGCTTGCTTACCTACTTGCCTGCCTGCCTGCCTGCCTGCGGCCTTCCTGCCTGCCTGCCTGCCTGCCTGCCTGAGGGCCTGCCTGCCTGCCTGCATGCCTGCCTGCCTGCCTGTCTGCCTCCCAGCCTGCAAGCTTGCTTGCCAGCTTACTTGCCTGCCTCCTGTGAGCCTGCCTGCCTCCTAGCCTTCCTGCCTGCCTGCCTGCCTGCCTGCCTGCCTACATGCCTGCATGCCTGCCTGCCTGCCTGCCTGCCTGCGTGCCTACGAGCCTGCGAGCTTGCTTGCCTGCCTGCCTGCCTGCCTACCTGTCTGCAGCCTTCCTACCTGCCTGCGAGCCTGTGAGCTTGCTTGCCTACTTTCCTGCCTGCCTGCCAGCCTGCCTGCCTGCCTGCGAGCCTGCAAGCTTGCTTGCCTGCTTGCCTGCCTGCCTACCTGTCTGCAGCCTTCCTACCTGCCTGCGAGCCTGTGAGCTTGCTTGCCTACTTTCCTGCCTGCCTGCCTGCCAGCCTGCAAGCTTGCTTGCCAGCTTACTTGCCTGCCTCCTGTGAGCCTGCCTGCCTGCTAGCCTTCCTGCCTGCCTGCCTGCCTGCCTACATGACTGCATGCCTGCCTGCCTGCCTGCCTGCGTGCCTACGAGCCTGCGAGCGTGCTTGCCTGCTTGCCTGCCTGCCACCCTGCCTGTGGCCTGCCTGCCTGCCTGCGGGCCTGCGAGCTTGCTTGCCTGCCTGCCTGCCTGCCTGCCTGCCTGTGAGCCTGCGAGCTTGCTTGCCTGCCTACTTGCCTGCCTGCCTGCGAGCCTGCCTGCCTGCTTGCCTTCCTGCCTGACTGCCTGCCTGCCTGCCTGCGTGCCTATGAGCCTGCGAGCTTGCTTGCCTGCTTGCCTGCCTGCCTGCTTGCCTGCGGCCTGCCAGCATACCTGCGAGCCTGCGAGCTTGCTTGCCTGCCTACCTGCCTGCCTGCCTGCTTGTCTGCGGCCTGCCTGCCTGCCTGAGAGCCTGTGAGCTTGCTTGCCTGCATTCCTGCCTGCCTGCCTGCGAGCCTGCCTGCCTGCTAGCCTTCCTGCCTGCCTGCCTACCTGCTTGCATGCTTGCCTGACTACCTGCCTGCCTGAATGCCTGCGAGCCTGCGAGCTTGCTTGCCTGCCTGCTAGCCTGCTAGCTTGGCTGCCTCCCAGGCTGCCTGCCTGCCTTCGAGCCTGCGTGCCTGCCTGCGAGCCTGCAAGCTTGCTTGCCTGCTTGCCTGCCTGCCTGCCTGCCTGCGGCCTTACTGCCTGCCTTCCTGCCTTCCTGAGGGCCTGCCTGAGGGCCTGCCTGAGGGCCTGCCTGCCTGCCTGGCTACATGCCTGCCTGCCTGCGAGCCTGCGAGCTTGCTTGCCTGCCTGCTAGCCTGCTAGCCTGCTAGCCTGGCTGCCTCCCTGCCTGCCTGCCTGCCTGCCTGCGAGCCTGCCTGCCTGCGAGCCTGCAAGCTTGCTTGCCTGCTTGCCTGCCTGCCTACCTGTCTGCAGCCTTCCTGCCTGCCTGCGAGCCTGTGAGCTTGCTTGCCTACTTTCCTGCCTGCCTGCCTGCCTACCTGCGGCCTGCCTACCTGCCTGCGAGCCTGCGAGCTTACTTGCCTGCCTGCTATCCTGCTAGCCTGGCTGCCTTCCTGCCTGCCTCTCTGCCTGCCTGCCTGCCTGAGGACCTGCCTGCCTGCCTGCCTACCTGCCTGCCTGCCTGCTTACATGCCTGCCTGCTTGCCTGCCTGCCTGCCAGCCTGCAAGCTTGCTTGCCAGCCTACTTGCCTGCCTGCCTGTGAGCCTGCCTCCTTGCTTGCCTTCCTGCCTGCCTGCCTGCCTGCCTGCCTGCCTGCCTGCCTGCCTGCCTGCAAGCCTGTGAGCTTGCTTGCCTGCTTGCCTGCCTGCCTTCCTGCCTGCGGCCTGCCTGCCTGCCTGTCTACCTGCCTGCCTGCCTGCCTGCGTCCCTGCCTGCGAGCCTGCGAGCTTGCTTGCTTGCCTACTTGCCTGCCTGCCTGTGAGCCTGCCTGCCTGCTAGCCTTCCTGCCTGCCTGCCTCCCTGCCTGCATGCCTGCCTGCCTGCCTGCCTGCGAGCCTGCCTGCCTGCCTGCCTGTTTGCTTGCCTGCCTGCCTGTGAGGCTGCCGGACTGTGAGCATGCAAGCCTGCCTGCCTGATTGCCTGCCTGCCAGCATGCATGTCTACCTGCATGCCTGCCTGCCTGCGTGCCTATGAGCCTGCGAGCTTGCTTGCCTGCTTGCCTGCCTGCCTGCGGCCTGCCTGCCTGTGAACCTGCGAGCTTGCTTGCCTGCCTGCCTGCCTGCCTGTCTACCTGCCTGCCTGCCTGCCTGCCTCCCTGCCTGCGAGCCTGCGAGCTTGCTTGCCTGCCTACTTGCCTGCCTGCCTGCTAGCCTTCCTCCCTGCCTGCCTGCCTGCCTGCGAGCCTGCGAGCTTGCTTGCCTGCTTGCCTGCATGCCTGCCTACCTGCGGCCTGCCTGCGAGCCTGCGAGCCTGCGAGCTTGCTTGTCTGCCTGCTAGCCTGCTAGCCTGGCTGCCTGCCTTCCTTCCTGCCTGCGAGCCTGCCTGCCTGCGAGCCTGCAAGCTTGCTTGCCTGCTTGCCTGCCGGCCTGCCTGCATACATGCCTGCTGCCTGCCTGCGTGCCTGCCTGCCTGCGAGCCTGGGAACCTTCCTACTTACCAGCCTGCGAGCCTGCCTCCCTGCTTGCCAGCGAGCCTGCCTGGTGCAAGCCTGCCTGCCTGCCTCCCTACCAGTTTGTCTGCATGTCTGCCTGCCTGCCTGCCTGCCTGCCTGCTAGCCTGGCTACCTGCCTGCGAGCCTGCCTGCCTGCCTGCCTGCCAACAAGCCTGCCTGGTGCGAGCCTGCGGGCCTGCCTGCCTGCCTGTGTACCTGCCTGTCTGCCTGCCTGCCTGCGAGCCTGTGAGCTTGCTTGCCTGTTAGCCTTCCTGCCTGCCTGGCTGCCTGGCTGCCTGCCTGCCTGCCTGCCTGCCTGCGTGCCTATGAGCCTGCAAGCTTGCTTGCCTGCTTGCCTGCCTACATGCCTGCCTGCCTGCGGCCTTCCTGCCTGCCAGCCTGCCTGCCTACCTGCCTGCCTGCCTGCATGCCTGCCTCCTGCCTGCCTGCCTGCAAGCTTGCTTGCCAGCCTACTTGCCTGCCTGCCTGCGAGCTTGCCTGCCTGTTAGCCTTCCTGCCTGCCTGGCTGCCTGCCTGCCTGCCTGCATGCCGGCCTGCCTGCCTGCCTGCCTGCCTGCGTGCCTATGAGCCTGCGAGCTTGCTTGCCTGCTTGCCTGCCTGCCTGCCTGCTTGCCTGCGGCCTGCCTGCCTGCCTGCGAGCCTGCGAGCTTGCTTGCCTACGTACCTGCCTGCCTGCCTGCGAGCCTGCCTGCCTGCTAGCCTTCCTGCCTGCCTGCCTACCTGCCTGCATGCCTGCCTGCCTACCTGCCTGCCTGAATGCCTGCATGTCTGCCTGCCTGCCTGCATGCGAGCCAGCGAGCTTGCTTGCCTGCCTTCCTGCCTGCAATCCTGCCTGCCTGCTAGCCTTCCTGCCTGCCTGCCTGCCTGAGAGCCTGCGAGCTTGCTTGCCTGCGTACCTGCCTGCCTGCCTGCGTACCTGCCTGCCTGCCTGCGAGCCTGCCTGCCTGCTAGCCTTCCCGACTGCCTGCCTGCCTGCCTGCCTGCGAGCCTGCGAGCTTGCTTGCCTGCTTGCCTTCATTCCTGACTACCTGCGGCCTACCTGCCTGACTGTGAGCCTGGGAGCATGCTTGCCTGCCTGCTAGCCAGCTAGCCTGGCTGCCTGCCTGCCTGCCTGCCTGCCTGCGAGCCTGCCTGCCTGCCTGCCTACATGCCTGCGGCCTGCCTGCCTGCCTGTGAGCCTGCGAGCTTGCTTGCCTGTTTCCCTGCCTGCCTCCCTGCCTGCCTGCGAGCCTCCCTGCCTGCCTGCCTGAGAGCCTGCCAGCTTGCCTGCCTGTGAGCTTGCCTGCCGGCCTGCCTGCCAGCGAGCCTGCCTGCCTGCCTGCCTGTTTGCTTGCCTGCCTGCCTGCCTACCTGCCTGCCTGCCTGCTTACATGCCTGCCTGCCTGCCTGCCTGCCTGTCTGCCTGCCTGCCTGCGAGCCTGCGAGCTTGCTTGCCTGCCTGCCTGCCTGCCTGCCTGCCTCCCTGCCTGCGAGCCTGCGAGCATGCTTGCCTGCCTACTTGCCTGCCTGCCTGCGAGCCTGCCTGCCTGCTAGCCTTCCTGCCTGCCTGCCTGCCTGCGAGCCTGCGAGCTTGCTTGCCTGCTTGCCTGCATGCCTGCCTACCTGCAGCCTGCCTGCCTGCCTGCGAGCCTGCGAGCTTGCTTGCCTGCCTGCTAGCCTGCTAGCCTGGCTGCCTGTCTGCCTGCCTGCCTGCCTGCGAGCCTGCCTGCCTGCCTGCGAGCCTGCAAGCTTGCTTGCTTGTTTCCCTGCCTGCCTGCGAGCCTCCCTGCCTCCCTGCCTGAGAGCCTGCCAGCCTGCCTGCCTGCGAGCCTGCCTGCCTGCCTGCCTGCGAGCCTGCCTGCCTGCCTGCCTGCCTAACAGTTTGTCTGCATGCCTGCCTGCCTGCCTGCCTGCCAACAAGCCTGCCTGGTGCGAGCCTGCGGGCCTGCCTGCCTGCCTGTGTACCTGCCTGCCTGCATGCCTGCCTGCCTGTCTGCCTGCCTGCCTGTGAGCCTGTGAGCTTGCTTGCCTGCTTGCCTACCTGCCTGCCTGCCTGCGGCCTTCCTGCCTGCCAGCCTGCCTGCCTACCTGCCTGCCTGCATGCCTGCCTGCCTGCCTGCAAGCTTGCTTGCCAGCCTACTTGCCTGCCTGCCTGCGAGCTTGCCTGCCTGTTAGCCTTCCTGCCTGCCTGGCTGCCTGCCTGCCTGCGTGCCTATGAGCCTGCGAGCTTGCTTGCCTGCTTGCCTGCCTGCCTGCCTGCTTGCCTGCGGCATGCCAGCATGCCTGCGAGCCTGCGAGCTTGCTTGCCTACTTGCCTGCCTGCCTGCCCGCTTGCCTGCGGCCTGCCTGCATGCCTGAGTGCCTGTGAGCTTGCTTGCCTACGTACCTGCCTGCCTGCCTGCGAGTCTGCCTGCCTGCTAGCCTTCCTGCCTGCCTGCCTACCTGCCTGCATGCCTGCCTGCCTACCTGCCTGCCTGAATGCCTGCATGCCTGCCTGCCTGCCTGCATGCGAGCCAGCGAGCTTGCTTGCCTGCCTTCCTGCCTGCAATCCTGCCTGCCTGCTAGCCTTCCTGCCTGCCTGCCTGCCTGCCTACCTGCGGCCTGCCTGCCTGCCTGTGAGCCTGCGTGCTTGTTTGCCTGCCTGCTAGCCTGCTAGCCTGGATGCCTGCCTGACTGCCTGCCTACCTGCGAGCCTGCCTGCCTACCTTCCTGCGCCCTGCCTGCCTGTCCTGCGAGCCTGCGAGCTTGTTTGCCTGCCTGCCTGCCTGCGAACCTTCCTGCCTACCTGCCTGCGAGCCTGCCTGCCTGCTTGGCAGCAAGCCTGCCTCGTGCAAGCCTGCCTGCCTGCCTGCCTGCCGACCTGTTTGTCTGCATGCATGCCTGCCTGCCTGCCTGCTTGCCTGCCTGCTAGCCTGGCTGCCTGCTTGCGAGCCTGCCTGCCTGCCTGCCTGCCTGCCAACAACCCTGCCTGGTGCGAGCCTGCCTGCCTGCCTGCCTGCCTACCTGCCTGCATGCCTGCCTGCCTGGCTGCCTGCCTGCGTGCCTACGAGCCTGCGAGCTTGTTTGCCTGCATGCCTGCCTGCCTGCGAACCTGCGAGCTTACTTGCCTGCCAGCCGGCCTGCCTGTGAGCCTGCGAGCTTGCTTGCCTGCCTACTTGCCTGCCTGCCTGCGAGCCTGCCTGCCTACTAGCCTTCCTGCCTGCCTGCCTGCCTGCCTGCGAGCCTGCGAGCTTGCTTGCCTGCTTGCCTGCCTGCCTGCCTACCTGCGGCCTGCCTGCCTGCGAGCCTGCGAGCTTGCTTGCCTGCCTGCTAGCCTGCTTGCCTCCCTGCCTACCTGCCTGCGGCCTGCCTGCCTGCCTGTGAGCCTGCGAGCTTGCTTGCCTACTTGCCTTCCTGCCTGCCTGCCTGCGGCCTTCCTGCCTGCCTGCCTGCCTGCCTGCCTGAGGGCCTGCCTGCCTGCCTTCCTGCCTGGCAGCCTGCAAGCTTGCTTGCCAGCCTACTTGCCTGCTTGCCTGTGAGCCTGCCTGCGTGCTAGCCTTCCTGCCTGCCTGCCTGCCTGCCTGCCTGCGTGCCTACGAGCCTGCGAGCTTGCTTACCTGCTTGCCTGCCTGCCTGCCTGTGAGCCTGCCTGCCTGCTAGCCTTCCTGCCTGCCTGCCTGCCTGCCTACCTGCGGCCTGCCTGCCTGCCGGCGAGCCTGCGTGCTTGTTTGCCTGCCTGCTAGCCTGCTAGCCTGGATGCCTGCCTGCCTGCCTGCCTACCTGCGAGCCTGCCTGCCTACCTTCCTGTGCCCTGCCTGCCTGTCCTGCGAGCCTGCGAGCTTGTTTGCCTGCCTGCCTGCGAACCTTCCTGCCTACCTGCCTGCGAGCCTGCCTGCCTGCTTGCCAGCGAGCCTACCTCGTGCAAGCCTGCCTGCCTGCCTGCCTGCCGACCTGTTTGTCTGCATGCATGCCTGCCTGCCTGCCTGCTTGCCTGCCTGCTAGCCTGGCTGCCTGCTTGTGAGCCTGCCTGCCTGCCTGCCTGCCTGCCAACAACCCTGCCTGGTGCGAGCCTGCCTACCTGCCTGCTTGCCTACCTGCCTGCATGCCTGCCTGCCTGGCTGCCTGCCTGCGTGCCTATGAGCCTGCGAGCTTGCTTGCCTGCATGCCTACCTGCCTGCGGCCTGCCTGCCTGCCTGCGAGCCTGCGAGCTTGCTTGCCTGCCTGCCGGCCTGCCTGTGAGCCTGCGAGCTTGCTTGCCTGCCTACTTGCCTGCCTGCCTGCGAGCCTGCCTGCCTGCTAGACTTCCTGCCTGCCTGCCTGCCTGCGAGCTTGCTTGCCTGCTTGCCTGCTTGCCTACCTGCGGCCTGCCTGCCTGCGCGCCTGCGAGCTTGCTTGCCTGCCTGCTAGCCTGTTTGCGTGCCTGCGTACCTGCCTGCGGCCTGCCTGCCTGCCTGTGAGCCTGCAAGCTTGCTTGCCTACTTGCCTGCCTGCCTGCCTGCCTGCGGCCTTCCTGCCTGCCTGCCTGTCTGCCTGCCTGAGGGCCTGCCTGCCTGCCTGCCTGCCTACCTGCCTGCCTGCCTGCATGCCTGCCTGCCTGTCTGCCTGCCTGCCTGGCAGCCTGCAAGCTTGCTTGCCAGCCTACTTGCCTGCCTGCCTGTGAGCCTGCCTGCCTGCTAGCCTTCCTGCCTGCCTGCCTGCCTGATTACCAGCCTGCATGCCTGCCTGCCTGCCTGCCTGCCTGCGTGCCTACGAGCCTGCGAGCTTGCTTGCCTGCTTGCATGCCTGCCTGCCTGCCTGCCTGCGGCCTGCCTGCCTGCCGGTCTACCTGCCTGCCTGCCTGCCTGCCTCCCTGCCTGCGAGCCTGTGAGCTTGCTTGCCTGCCTGCCTGCCTGCGAACCTTCCTGCTTACCAGCCTGCGAGCCTGCCTGCCTGCTTGCCAGCGAGCCTGCCTGGTACAAGCCTGCCTGCCTGCCTGCCTGCCTACCTGTCTGTCTGCATGCCTGCCTGCCTGCTTGACTGCCTGCCTGCTAGCCTCGCTACCTGCCTGCGAGCCTGCCTGCCTGCTAGCCTGCCTGCCTACCTGCCTGCATGCCTTCCTGCCTGCTTGCCTGCATGGCTATGAGCCTGCGAGCTTGCTTGCCTGCTTGCCTGCCTGCCTGCCTACCTGCGGCCTGCCTGCCTGCCTGCGAGCCTGCGAGCTTGCTTGCCTGCCTGCTAGCCTGCTAGCCTGGCTGCCTCCCTGCCTGCCTGCCTGCGAGCCTGCCTGCCTGCCTGCGAGCCTGCAAGCTTGCTTGCCTGCTTGCCTGCCTGCCTACCTGCCTGCGGCCTGCCTGCCTGCTTGCGAGCCTGCGAGCTTGCTTGCCTACTTGCCTGCCTGCCTGCCTGCCTGCGGCCTTACTGCCTGCCTGCCTGCCTGCCTGCCTGCCTGCCTGAGGGCCTGCCTGCCTGCCTGCCTGCCTGCCTGCCTGCCTGCCAGCCTGCAAGCTTGTTTGCCAGCTTACTTGCCTGCCTGCCTGTGAGCCTGCCTGCCTGCTAGCCTTCCTGCCTGCTTGCCAGCAAGCCTGCCTCGTGCAAGCCTGCCTGCCTGCCTGCCTGCCGACCTGTTTGTCTGCATGCATGCCTGCCTGCCTGCCTGCTTGCCTGCCTGCTAGCCTGGCTGCCTGCTTGCGAGCCTGCCTGCCTGCCTGCCTGCCTGCCAACAACCCTGCCTGGTGCGAGCCTGCCTGCCTGCCTGCCTGCCTGCCTACCTGCCTGCATGCCTGCCTGCCTGGCTGCCTGCCTGCGTTCCTACGAGCCTGCGAGCTTGTTTGCCTGCATGCCTGCCTGCCTGCGGACTGCCTGCCTGCCTGCGAACCTGCGAGCTTGCTTGCCTGCCTGCCGGCCTGCCTGTGAGCCTGAGAGCTTGCTTGCCTGCCTACTTGCCTGCCTGCCTGCGAGCCTGCCTGCCTACTAGCCTTCCTGCCTGCCTGCCTGCCTGCCTGCGAGCCTGCGAGCTTGCTTGCCTACTTGCCTGCCTGCCTGCCTACCTGCGGCCTGCCTGCCTGCGAGCCTGCGAGCTTGCTTGCCTGCCTGCTAGCCTGCTTGCCTGCCTGCCTACCTGCCTGCGGCCGGCCTGCCTGCCTGCCTGTGAGCCTGCGAGCTTGCTTGCCTACTTGCCTGCCTGCCTGCCTGCCTGCGGCCTTCCTGCCTGCCTGCC
Organism: Tenrec ecaudatus; assembly: GCF_050624435.1. Classification (NCBI taxonomy): domain Eukaryota; kingdom Metazoa; phylum Chordata; class Mammalia; order Afrosoricida; family Tenrecidae; genus Tenrec; species Tenrec ecaudatus. Next base: position 2,667,251 of record NW_027457635.1, on the reverse strand, counting down.
TGCCTGCCTGCCTGAGGGCCTGCCTGCCTGCCTTCCTGCCTGGCAGCCTGCAAGCTTGCTTGCCAGCCTACTTGCCTGCTTGCCTGTGAGCCTGCCTGCGTGCTAGCCTTCCTGCCTGCCTGCCTGCCTGATTACCAGCCTGCATGACTGCCTGCCTGCCTGCCTGCCTGCGTGCCTACGAGCCTGCGAGCTTGCTTACCTGCTTGCCTGCCTGCCTGCCTGTGAGCCTGCCTGCCTGCTAGCCTTCCTGCCTGCCTGCCTGCCTGCCTACCTGCGGCCTGCCTGCCTGCCGGCGAGCCTGCGTGCTTGTTTGCCTGCCTGCTAGCCTGCTAGCCTGGATGCCTGCCTGCCTGCCTGCCTACCTGCGAGCCTGCCTGCCTACCTTCCTGTGCCCTGCCTGCCTGTCCTGCGAGCCTGCGAGCTTGTTTGCCTGCCTGCCTGCCTGCGAACCTTCCTGCCTACCTGCCTGCGAGCCTGCCTGCCTGCTTGCCAGCGAGCCTACCTCGTGCAAGCCTGCCTGCCTGCCTGCCTGCCGACCTGTTTGTCTGCATGCATGCCTGCCTGCCTGCCTGCTTGCCTGCCTGCTAGCCTGGCTGCCTGCTTGCGAGCCTGCCTGCCTGCCTGCCTGCCTGCCAACAACCCTGCCTGGTGTGAGCCTGCCTGCCTGCCTGCCTGCCTACCTGCCTGCATGCCTGCCTGCCTGGCTGCCTGCCTGCGTGCCTATGAGCCTGCGAGCTTGCTTGCCTGCATGCCTACCTGCCTGCGGCCTGCCTGCCTGCCTGCGAGCCTGCGAGCTTGCTTGCCTGCCTGCCGGCCTGCCTGTGAGCCTGCGAGCTTGCTTGCCTGCCTACTTGCCTGCCTGCCTGCGAGCCTGCCTGCCTGCTAGACTTCCTGCCTGCCTGCCTGCCTGCGAGCTTGCTTGCCTGCTTGCCTGCCTGCCTGCCTACCTGCGGCCTGCCTGCCTGCGAGCCTGCGAGCTTGCTTGCCTGCCTGCAAGCCTGTTTGTGTGCCTGCGTACCTGCCTGCGGCCTGCCTGCCTGCCTGTGAGCCTGCAAGCTTGCTTGCCTACTTGCCTGCCTGCCTGCCTGCCTGCGGCCTTCCTGCCTGCCTGCCTGCCTGCCTACCTGTCTGTCTGCATGCCTGCCTGCCTGCTTGCCTGCCTGCCTGCTAGCCTCGCTACCTGCCTGCGAGCCTGCCTGCCTGCCAGCCTGCCTGCCTGCCTACCTCCCTGCCTGCCTGCCTGCGAGCCTGCCTGCCTGCCTGCGAGCCTGCAAGCTTGCTTGCCTGCTTGCCTGCCTGCCTACCTGCCTGCGGCCTGCCTGCCTGCCTGCGAGCCTGCGAGCTTGCTTGCCTACTTGCCTGCCTGCCTGCCTGCCTGCGGCCTTACTGCCTGCCTGCCTGCCTGCCTGCCTGCCTGAGGGCCTGCCTGCCTGTCTGCCTACCTGCCTGCCTGCCTGCATGCCAGCCTGCCTGCCTGCCTGCCTGCCAGCCTGCAAGCTTGCTTGCCAGCTTACTTGCCTGCCTGCCTGTGAGCCTGCCTGCCTGCTAGCCTTCCTGCCTGCTTGCCAGCAAGCCTGCCTGGTGCAAGCCTGCCTGCCTGCCTGCCTGCCGACCTGTTTGTCTGCATGCATGCCTGCCTGCCTGCCTGCTTGCCTGCCTGCTAGCCTGGCTGCCTGCTTGCGAGCCTGCCTGCCTGCCTGCCTGCCAACAACCCTGCCTGGTGCGAGCCTGCCTGCCTGCCTGCCTGCCTACCTGCCTGCATGCCTGCCTGCCTGGCTGCCTGCCTGCGTGCCTACGAGCCTGCGAGCTTGTTTGCCTGCATGCCTGCCTGCCTGCGGACTGCCTGCCTGCCTGCGAACCTGCGAGCTTGCTTGCCTGCCTGCCGGCCTGCCTGTGAGCCTGCGAGCTTGCTTGCCTGCCTACTTGCCTGCCTGCCTGCGAGCCTGCCTGCCTACTAGCCTTCCTGCCTGCTTGCCTGCATGCCTGCGAGCCTGCGAGCTTGCTTGCCTGCTTGCCTGCCTGCCTGCCTGCCTGTGGCCTTCCTGCCTGCCTGCCTGCCTGCCTGCCTGAGGGCCTGCCTGCCTGCCTTCCTGCCTGGCAGCCTGCAAGCTTGCTTGCCAGCCTACTTGCCTGCTTGCCTGTGAGCCTGCCTGCGTGGTAGCCTTCCTGCCTGCCTGCCTGCCTGCCTGCGTGCCTACGAGCCTGCGAGCTTGCTTACCTGCTTGCCTGCCTGCCTGCCTGTGAGCCTGCCTGCCTGCTAGCCTTCCTGCCTGCCTGCCTGCCTGCCTACCTGCGGCCTGCCTGCCTGCCGGCGAGCCTGCGTGCTTGTTTGCCTGCCTGCTAGCCTGCTAGCCTGGATGCCTGCCTGACTGCCTGCCTACCTGCGAGCCTGCCTGCCTACCTTCCTGTGCCCTGCCTGCCTGTCCTGCGAGCCTGCGAGCTTGTTTGCCTGCCTGCCTGCCTGCGAACCTTCCTGCCTACCTGCCTGCGAGCCTGCCTGCCTGCTTGCCAGCGAGCCTACCTCGTGCAAGCCTGCCTGCCTGCCTGCCTGCCGACCTGTTTGTCTGCATGCATGCCTGCCTGCCTGCCTGCTTGCCTGCCTGCTAGCCTGGCTGCCTGCTTGCGAGCCTGCCTGCCTGCCTGCCTGCCTGCCAACAACCCTGCCTGGTGCGAGCCTGCTTGCCTGCTTGCCTGCCTACCTGCCTGCATGCCTGCCTGCCTGGCTGCCTGCCTGCGTGCCTATGAGCCTGCGAGCTTGCTTGCCTGCATGCCTACCTGCCTGCGGCCTGCCTGCCTGCCTGCGAGCCTGCGAGCTTGCTTGCCTGCCTACTTGCCTGCCTGCCTGCGAGCCTGCCTGCCTGCTAGATTTCCTGCCTGCCTGCCTGCCTGCGAGCTTGCTTGCCTGCTTGCCTGCCTGCCTGCCTACCTGCGGCCTGCCTGCCTGCGAGCCTGCGAGCTTGCTTGCCTGCCTGCTAGCCTGCTTGCATGCCTGCGTACCTGCCTGCGGCCTGCCTGCCTGCCTGTGAGCCTGCAAGCTTGCTTGCCTACTTGCCTTCCTGCCTGCCTGCCTGCGGCCTTCCTGCCTGCCTGCCTGTCTGCCTGCCTGAGGGCCTGCCTGCCTGCCTGCCTGCCTACCTGCCTGCCTGCCTGCATGCCTGCCTGCCTGCCTGCCTGCCTGGCAGCCTGCAAGCTTGCTTGCCAGCCTACTTGCCTGCCTGCCTGTGAGCCTGCCTGCCTGCTAGCCTTCCTGCCTGCCTGCCTGCCTGATTACCAGCCTGCATGCCTGCCTGCCTGCCTGCCTGCCTGCGTGCCTACGAGCCTGCGAGCTTGCTTGCCTGCTTGCCTGCCTGCCTGCCTGCCTGCCTGCGGCCTGCCTGCCTGCCGGTCTACCTGCCTGCCTGCCTGCCTGCCTCCCTGCCTGCGAGCCTGTGAGCTTGCTTGCCTGCCTGCCTGCCTGCGAACCTTCCTGCTTACCAGCCTGCGAGCCTGCCTGCCTGCTTGCCAGCGAGCCTGCCTGGTACAAGCCTGCCTGCCTGCCTGCCTGCCTACCTGTCTGTCTGCATGCCTGCCTGCCTGCTTGCCTGCCTGCCTACTAGCCTCGCTACCTGCCTGCGAGCCTGCCTGCCTGCCAGCCTGCCTGCCTGCCTACCTGCCTGCATGCCTGCCTGCCTGCCTGCCTGCATGGCTATGAGCCTGCGAGCTTGCTTGCCTGCTTGCCTGCCTGCCTGCCCACCTGCGGCCTGCCTGCCTGCCTGCGAGCCTGCGAGCTTGCTTGCCTGCCTGCTAGCCTGCTAGCCTGGCTGCCTCCCTGCCTGCCTGCCTGCGAGCCTGCAAGCTTGCTTGCCTGCTTGCCTGCCTGCCTACCTGCCTGCGGCCTGCCTGCCTGCCTGCCTGCGGCCTTCCTGCCTGCCTGCCTGCCTGCCTACATGCCTGCATGCCTGCCTGCCTGCCTGCCTGCGTGCCTACCTGCCTGCCTGCCTGCCTGCCTGCCACCCTGCGAGCTTGCTTGCCTGCTTGCCTGCCTGCCTGCCTGCTTGCGAGCCTGCCTGCCTGCCTGCCAACAAGCCTGCCTGCGAGAATGCCTGCCTGCGAGAATGCCTGCCTGCCTTCCTGCCTGCGAGAATGCCTGCCTGCCTGCCTGCCTTCGAAAATGCCTGCCTGCCTACCTGTGAGAATGCCTACCTGCCTGCCTTGGAGAATGCCTGCCTGCCTGCCTGGAGAATGCCTGCCTGCCTGCCTGCCTGCGAGAATGTCTGGCTGCGAGAGTGCCTGACTGCCTGCCTACCTGCCTGCGAGAATGCCTGCCTGACTGCCTGCGAGAGTTCCTGCCTGCCTGCCTGCCTGCCTGCCTGCCTGCCTGCCTGCGAGAATGCCTTCCTGCCTGCCTGCGAGAATGCCTGATGCCTGCCTGCGAGAATGCCTGCCTGCCTGCCTGCCTTCCTGCCTGCGAGAATGCCTGCCTGCCTGCCTGCGAGAATGCCTGCCTGCCTGCCTGTGAGAATGATTGCCTGCCTGCCAGCCTGCCTGTGAGAATGCCGGCCTGACTGCCTGCCTGCCTGCCTGCCTGCGAGAATGCCTGCCTTTGCGCCTGCCTACGACAATGCCTGCCTGCGAGAATGCCTGGCTGCCTGCCTGCGAGAATGCCTGCCTGCCTGCCTGCCTTCGAGAATGCCTGCCTGCCTGCCTGCGAGAATGTCTGCCTGCGAGAATGCCTGCCTGCCTGCCTGCCTGCCTTCGAGAATGCCTGCCTGCCTGCCTTCCTGCGAGAATGCCTGCCTGCCTGCCTGGCTGTGAGAATGTCTGCCTGTGAGAATGCCTGCCTGCCTCCCTGCGAGAATGTCTGCCTGTGAGAATGCCTTGGAGAATGCCTGCCTGCCTGACTGTGAGAATGCCTGCCTGCCTGCCTGCGAGTATGCCTGCCTGCCTGCCAGCGAGAATGCCTGCCTGTTGCCTGCGAGAACGCCTGCCTGCCTGCCTGCCTGCCTGCCTGCGAGAATGCCTGCCTGCCTCCCTGCGAGAATGTCTGCCTGCGAGAATGCCTTCGAGAATTCCTGCCTGCCTGACTGCCTGTGAGAATGCCTGCCTGCCTGCCTGCAAGAATGTCTGCCTGCGAGAATGCCTGCTGCCTGCCTGCGAGAATGACTGGCTGCCTGCCTGCGAGAATGCATGCCTGCCTGCCTGACTGCCTGCGAGAATGCCTGCCTGCCTGCCTCCCTGTGAGAATGACTGCCTCCCTGCCAGCCTGCCTGCGAGAATGCATGCCTGTCTACCTTCCTGCCTGCCTGCGACAATGCCTGCCTGTGCGCCTGCCTGCGACAATGCCTGCCTGCGAGAATGCCTGGCTGCCTGCCTGCGACAATGCCTGCCTGCCTGCCTTTGAGAATGCCTGCCTGTCTGCCTGCCTGCCTGCGAGAATGCCTGCCTGCCTGCCTGCCTTCGAGAATGCGTGCCTGCCTGACTGCCTGCAAGAATGTCTGCCTGCGAGAATGCCTGCCTGCCTGCCTGCCTTCGAGAATGCCTGCCTGCCTGCCTTCCTGCGAGAATGCCTGCCTGCCTGCCTGCCTGACTGACTGTGAGAATGTCTGCCTGTGAGAATGCCCGCCTGCCTCCCTGCGAGAATGTCTGCCTGTGAGAATGCCTTGGAGAATGCCTGCCTGCCTGAATGCCTGTGAGAATGCCTGCCTGCCTTCCGGCGACAATGCCTGCCTGCAAGAATGCCTGTCTGCCTGCCTGCGAGAATGACTGGCTGCCTGCCTGTGAGAATGACTGCCTGCCTGCCAGACTGCCTGCGAGAATGCATGCCTGCCTGTCCGCCTGCCTGCCTGCGAGAATGCATGCCTCTGCGCCTGCCTGCGACAATGCCTGCCTGCGAGAATGCCTGGCTGCCTACCTGTGAGAATGCCTGCCTGCCTGCCTGCCTTCGAGAATGCCTACCTGCCTGCCTGCCTGCGAGAATGTCTGCCTGCGAGAATGCCTGCCTGCCTGCCTTCGAGAATGCCTGCCTGTCTGCCTTCCTGCGAGAATGCCTGCCTGCCTGCCTGCCTGCCTGCCTGGCTGTGAGAATGTCTACCTGTGAGAATGCCTTGGAGAATGCCTGCCTGCCTGAATGCCTGTGATTATGCCTGCCTGCCAGCCTGCGAGAATGCCTGCCTGCCTGCCTACCTGCCTGCCTGCCTGCCTGCCTGCCTGCCTGCGAGAATGCCTGCCTGCCTGCCTGCGAGAATGCCTGCCTGCCTGCCTGCCTGCGAGAATGCCTGCCTGCCTACCTGTGAGAATGCCTACCTGCCTGCCTTTGAGAATGCCTACCTGCCTGCCTTTGAGAATGCCTGCCTGCCTGCCTGCCTGGAGAATGCCTGCCTGCCTGCGAGAATGCCTGCCTGCCTGCCTGCCTTCGAGAATGCCTGCCTGCCTGCCTGCGAGAATGTCTGCCTGCAAGAATGCCTTCCTGCCTGCCTGCGAGAATGCCTGCCTGCCTGCCTGCCTGCGAGAATGCCTGCCTGCGAGAATGCCTGCGAGAATGCCTGCCTGCCTGACTGCCTGTGAGAATGCCTGCCTGCCTGCGAATATGTCTGCCTGAGAGAATGCCTGCTGCCTGCGTGCGAGAATGACTGGCTGCCTGCCTGTGAGAATGCCTGCCTGCCTGCCTGCCTTCGAGAATGCCTGCCTGCCTGCCTGCCTGCCTGCGAGAATGTCTGCCTGCGAGAATGCCTTGCTGCCTGTCTGCCTTCGAGAATGCCTGCCTGCCTGCCTGCCTTCCTGCGAGAATGCCTGCCTGTCTGCCTGCCTGCCTGGCTGTGAGAATGTCTGCCTGTGAGAATGCCTGCCTGCCTCCCTGCTAGAATGTCTGCCTGTGAGAATGCCTTTGACAATGCCTGCCAGCCTGAATGCCTGTGATTATGCCTGCCTGCCTGCCTGCGAGAATGCCTGCCTAACTGCCTGCCTGCGAGAATGCCTGCTTACCTGCGAGAATGCCTGCCTGCCTGCCTGCCTGCGAGAATGCCTGCCTGCCTACCTGTGAGAATGCCTACCTGCCTGCCTTTGAGAATGCCTGCCTGCCTGACTGCCTGTGAGCCTGCCTGCCTGCTAGCCTTCCTGCCTGCCTGCCTGCCTGCCTACCTGCGGCCTGCCTGCCTGCCGGCGAGCCTGCGTGCTTGTTTGCCTGCCTGCTAGCCTGCTAGCCTGGATGCCTGCCTGCCTGCCTGCCTACCTGCGAGCCTGCCTGCCTACCTTCCTGTGCCCTGCCTGCCTGTCCTGCGAGCCTGCGAGCTTGTTTGCCTGCCTGCCTGCCTGCGAACCTTCCTGCCTACCTGCCTGCGAGCCTGCCTGCCTGCTTGCCAGCGAGCCTACCTCGTGCAAGCCTGCCTGCCTGCCTGCCTGCCGACCTGTTTGTCTGCATGCATGCCTGCCTGCCTGCTTGCCTGCCTGCTAGCCTGGCTGCCTGCTTGCGAGCCTGCCTGCCTGCCTGCCTGCCTGCCAACAACCCTGCCTGGTGCGAGCCTGCCTGCCTGCCTGCCTGCCTACCTGCCTGCATGCCTGCCTGCCTGGCTGCCTGCCTGCGTGCCTATGAGCCTGCGAGCTTGCTTGCCTGCATGCCTACCTGCCTGCGGCCTGCCTGCCTGCCTGCGAGCCTGCGAGCTTGCTTGCCTGCCTGCCGGCCTGCCTGTGAGCCTGCGAGCTTGCTTGCCTGCCTACTTGCCTGCCTGCCTGCGAGCCTGCCTGCCTGCTAGACTTCCTGCCTGCCTGCCTGCCTGCGAGCTTGCTTGCCTGCTTGCCTGCCTGCCTGCCTACCTGCGGCCTGCCTGCCTGCGAGCCTGCGAGCTTGCTTGCCTGCCTGCTAGCCTGTTTGCGTGCCTGCGTACCTGCCTGCGGCCTGCCTGCCTGCCTGTGAGCCTGCAAGCTTGCTTGCCTACTTGCCTGCCTGCCTGCCTGCCTGCGGCCTTCCTGCCTGCCTGCCTGTCTGCCTGCGTGAGGGCCTGCCTGCCTGCCTGCCTGCCTACCTGCCTGCCTGCCTGCATGCCTGCCTGCCTGTCTGCCTGCCTGCCTGGCAGCCTGCAAGCTTGCTTGCCAGCCTACTTGCCTGCCTGCATGCCTGCCTGCCTGCCTGCCTGCGAGAATGTCTGCCTGCGACAATGCCTGCCTGTGCGCCTGCCTGCGACAATGCCTGCCTGCGAGAATGCCTGTCTGCCTGCCTGCGACAATGCCTGCCTGCCTGCCTGTGAGAATGCCTGCCTGTCTGCCTGCCTGCCTGCGAGAATGCCTGCCTGCCTGCCTGCCTTCGAGAATGCGTGCCTGCCTGACTGCCTGCAAGAATGTCTGCCTGCGAGAATGCCTGCCTGCCTGCCTGCCTTCGAGAATGCCTGCCTGCCTGCCTTCCTGCGAGAATGCCTGCCTGCCTGCCTGCCTGCCTGACTGTGAGAATGTCTGCCTGTGAGAATGCCCGCCTGCCTCCCTGCGAGAATGTCTGCCTGTGAGAATGCCTTGGAGAATGCCTGCCTGCCTGAATGCCTGTGAGAATGCCTGTCTGCCTTCCGGCGCCAATGCCTGCCTGCAAGAATGCCTGTCTGCCTGCCTGCGAGAATGACTGGCTGCCTGCCTGTGAGAATGACTGCCTGCCTGCCTGCCTGCCTGCGAGAATGCATGCCTGCCTGTCTGCCTGCCTGCCTGCGAGAATGCCGGCTTTACTGCCTGCCTGCCTGCCTGCCTGCGAGAATGCCTGCCTCTGCGCCTGCCTGCGACAATGCATGCCTGCGAGAATGCCTGCCTGCCTGCCTGCCTGCGAGAATGTCTGCCTGCGAGAATGCCTGCCTGCCTGCCTGCCTTCGAAAATGCCTGCCTGCCTGCCTTCCTGCGAGAATGCCTGCCTGCCTGCCTGCCTGCCTGGCTGTGAGAATGTCTGCCTGTGAGAATGCCTTGGAGAATGCCTGCCTGCCTGAATGCCTGTGATTATGCCTGCCTGCCAGCCTGCGAGAATGCCTGCCTTCCTGCCTGCCTGCCTGCCTGCGAGAATGCCTGCCTGCCTGCCTGCGAGAATGCCTGCCAGCCTGCCTGCCTGCCTGCGAGAATGCCTGCCTGCCTACCTGTGAGAATGCCTACCTGCCTGCCTTTGAGAATGCCTACCTGCCTGCCTTTGAGAATGCCTGCCTGCCTGCCTGCCTGGAGTATGCCTGCCTGCCTGCGAGAATGCCTGCCTGCCTGCCTGCCTTCGAGAATGCCTGCCTGCCTGCCTGCGAGAATGTCTGCCTGCGAGAATGCCTTCCTGCCTGCCTGCGAGAATGCCTGCCTGCCTGCCTGCCTGCGAGAATGCCTGCCTGCGAGAATGCCTTCGAGAATGCCTGCCTGCCTGACTGCCTGTGAGAATGCCTGCCTGCCTGCGAATATGTCTGCCTGAGAAATTGCCTGCTGCCTGCGTGCGAGAATGACTGGCTGCCTGCCTGTGAGAATGCCTGCCTGCCTGCCTGCCTTCGAGAATGCCTGCCTGCCTGCCTGCCTGCCTGCGAGAATGTCTGCCTGCGAGAATGCCTTGCTGCCTGTCTGCCTTCGAGAATGCCTGCCTGCCTGCCTGCCTTCCTGCGAGAATGCCTGCCTGTCTGCCTGCCTGCCTGGCTGTGAGAATGTCTGCCTGTGAGAATGCCTGCCTGCCTCCCTGCTAGAATGTCTGCCTGTGAGAATGCCTTTGACAATGCCTGCCAGCCTGAATGCCTGTGATTATGCCTGCCTGCCTGCCTGCGAGAATGCCTGCCTAACTGCCTGCCTGCGAGAATGCCTGCTTACCTGCGAGAATGCCTGCCTGCCTGTCTGCCTGCGAGAATGTCTGCCTGCGAGAATGCCTTCCAGCCTGCCTGCGAGAATGCCTGCCTGCCTGCCTGCGAGAATGCCTGCCTGCCTGCCTGCCTGCCTGCCTGCGAGAATACCTGCCTGCCTCCCTGCGAGAATGTCTGCCTGCGAGAATGCCTTCGAGAATGCCTGCCTACCTGACTGCCTGTGAGAATGCCTGCCTGCCTGCCTGCCTGTGAATATGTCTGCCTGAGAGAATGCCTGCTGCTTGCCTGCGAGAATGCATGCCTGCCTGCCTGCCTGCGAGAATGCCTGCCTGCCTGCCTGCCTGCGAGAATGCCTGCCTGCCTGCCTGCCTGCCTTCGAAAATGCCTGCCTGCATGCCTGCCTGCCTGCCTGCCTGCGAGAATGTCTGCCTGCGACAATGCCTGCCTGTGCGCCTGCCTGCGACAATGCCTGCCTGCGAGAATGCCTGTCTGCCTGCCTGCGACAATGCCTGCCTGCCTGCCTGTGAGAATGCCTGCCTGTCTGCCTGCCTGCCTGCGAGAATGCCTGCCTGCCTGCCTGCCTTCGAGAATGCGTGCCTGCCTGACTGCCTGCAAGAATGTCTGCCTGCGAGAATGCCTGCCTGCCTGCCTGCCTTCGAGAATGCCTGCCTGCCTGCCTTCCTGCGAGAATGCCTGCCTGCCTGCCTGCCTGCCTGACTGTGAGAATGTCTGCCTGTGAGAATGCCCGCCTGCCTCCCTGCGAGAATGTCTGCCTGTGAGAATGCCTTGGAGAATGCCTGCCTGCCTGAATGCCTGTGAGAATGCCTGTCTGCCTTCCGGCGCCAATGCCTGCCTGCAAGAATGCCTGTCTGCCTGCCTGCGAGAATGACTGGCTGCCTGCCTGTGAGAATGACTGCCTGCCTGCCTGCCTGCCTGCGAGAATGCATGCCTGCCTGTCTGCCTGCCTGCCTGCGAGAATGCCGGCTTTACTGCCTGCCTGCCTGCCTGCCTGCGAGAATGCCTGCCTCTGCGCCTGCCTGCGACAATGCCTGCCTGCGAGAATGCCTGGCTGCCTACCTGTGAGAATGCCTGCCTGCCTGCCTGCCTTCGAGAATGCCTGCCTGCCTGCCTGCCTGCGAGAATGTCTGCCTGCGAGAATGCCTGCCTGCCTGCCTGCCTTCGAAAATGCCTGCCTGCCTGCCTTCCTGCGAGAATGCCTGCCTGCCTGCCTGCCTGCCTGGCTGTGAGAATGTCTGCCTGTGAGAATGCCTTGGAGAATGCCTGCCTGCCTGAATGCCTGTGATTATGCCTGCCTGCCAGCCTGCGAGAATGCCTGCCTGCCTGCCTGCCTGCCTGCCTGCGAGAATGCCTGCCTGCCTGCCTGCGAGAATGCCTGCCTGCCTGCCTGCCTGCGAGAATGCCTGCATGCCTACCTGTGAGAATGCCTACCTGCCTGCCTTTGAGAATGCCTACCTGCCTGCCTTTGAGAATGCCTGCCTGCCTGCCTGCCTGGAGAATGCCTGCCTGCCTGCGAGAATGCCTGCCTGCCTGCCTGCCTTCGAGAATGCCTGCCTGCCTGCCTGCGAGAATGTCTGCCTGCGAGAATGCCTTCCTGCCTGCCTGCGAGAATGCCTGCCTGCCTGCCTGCCTGCGAGAATGCCTGCCTGCGAGAATGCCTTCGAGAATGCCTGCCTGCCTGACTGCCTGTGAGAATGCCTGCCTGCCTGCGAATATGTCTGCCTGAGAAATTGCCTGCTGCCTGCGTGCGAGAATGACTGGCTGCCTGCCTGTGAGAATGCCTGCCTGCCTGCCTGCCTGCCTGCCTTCGAGAATGCCTGCCTGCCTGCCTGCCTGCGAGAATGTCTGCCTGCGAGAATGCCTGCCTGCCTGTCTGCCTTCGAGAATGCCTGCCTGCCTGCCTGCCTTCCTGCGAGAATGCCTGCCTGTCTGCCTGCCTGCCTGGCTGTGAGAATGTCTGCCTGTTAGAATGCCTGCCTGCCTCCCTGCTAGAATGTCTGCCTGTGAGAATGCCTTTGACAATGCCTGCCTGCCTGAATGCCTGTGATTATGCCTGCCTGCCTGCCTGCGAGAATGCCTGCCTAACTGCCTGCCTGCGAGAATGCCTGCTTACCTGCGAGAATGCCTGCTTGCCTGCCTGCCTGCGAGAATGCCTGCCTGCCTACCTGTGAGAATGCTTACCTGCCTGCCTTTGAGAATGCCTACCTGCCTGCCTTTGAGAATGCCTGCCTGCCTGCCTGCCTGGAGAATGCCTGCCTGCCTGCGAGAATGCCTGCCTGCCTGCCTGCCTGTGAGAATGCCTGCCTGCCTGCCTGCCTGCCTGCCTGCGAGAATGTCTGCCTGCGAGAATGCCTTCCAGCCTGCCTGCGAGAATGCCTGCCTGCCTGCCTGCGAGAATGCCTGCCTGCCTGCCTGCGAGAATGCCTGCCTGCCTCCCTGCGAGAATGTCTGCCTGCGAGATTGCCTTCGAGAATGCCTGCCTGCCTGACTGCCTGTGAGAATGCCTGCCTGCCTGCCTGCCTGTGAATATGTCTGCCTGAGAGAATGCCTGCTGCTTGCCTGCGAGAATGCCTGCCTGCCTGCCTGCCTGCGAGAATGCCTGCCTGCCTGCCTGCCTGCCTGCCTGCCTTCGAAAATGCCTGCCTGCATGCCTGCCTGCCTGCCTGCCTGCGAGAATGTCTGCCTGCGACAATGCCTGCCTGTGCGCCTGCCTGCGAAAATGCCTGCCTGCGAGAATGCCTGTCTGCCTGCCTGCGACAATGCCTGCCTGCCTGCCTGTGAGAATGCCTGCCTGTCTGCCTGCCTGCCTGCGAGAATGCCTGCCTGCCTGCCTGCCTTCGAGAATGCGTGCCTGCCTGACTGCCTGCAAGAATGTCTGCCTGCGAGAATGCCTGCCTGCCTGCCTGCCTTCGAGAATGCCTGCCTGCCTGCCTTCCTGCGAGAATGCCTGCCTGCCTGCCTGCCTGCCTGACTGTGAGAATGTCTGCCTGTGAGAATGCCCGCCTGCCTCCCTGCGAGAATGTCTGCCTGTGAGAATGCCTTGGAGAATGCCTGCCTGCCTGAATGCCTGTGAGAATGCCTGCCTGCCTTCCGGCGCCAATGCCTGCCTGCAAGAATGCCTGTCTGCCTGCCTGCGAGAATGACTGGCTGCCTGCCTGTGAGAATGACTGCCTGCCTGCCTGCCTGCCTGCGAGAATGCATGCCTGCCTGTCTGCCTGCCTGCCTGCGAGAATGCCGGCTTTACTGCCTGTCTGCCTGCCTGCCTGCGAGAATGCCTGCCTCTGCGCCTGCCTGCGACAATGCCTGCCTGCGAGAATGCCTGGCTGCCTACCTGTGAGAATGCCTGCCTGCCTGCCTGCCTTCGAGAATGCCTGCCTGCCTGCCTGCCTGCGAGAATGTCTGCCTGCGAGAATGCCTGCCTGCCTGCCTGCCTTCGAGAATGCCTGCCTGCCTGCCTTCCTGCGAGAATGCCTGCCTGCCTGCCTGCCTGCCTGGCTGTGAGAATGTCTGCCTGTGAGAATGCCTTGGAGAATGCCTGCCTGCCTGAATGCCTGTGATTATGCCTGCCTGCCAGCCTGCGAGAATGCCTGCCTGCCTGCCTGCCTGCCAGCCTGCGAGAATGCCTGCCTGCCTGCCTGCGAGAATGCCTGCCTGCCTGCCTGCCTGCGAGAATGCCTGCATGCCTACCTGTGAGAATGCCTACCTGCCTGCCTTTGAGAATGCCTACCTGCCTGCCTTTGAGAATGCCTGCCTGCCTGCCTGCCTGGAGAATGCCTGCCTGCCTGCGAGAATGCCTGCCTGCCTGCCTGCCTTCGAGAATGCCTGCCTGCCTGCCTGCGAGAATGTCTGCCTGCGAGAATGCCTTCCTGCCTGCCTGCGAGAATGCCTGCCTGCCTGCCTGCCTGCGAGAATGCCTGCCTGCGAGAATGCCTTCGAGAATGCCTGCCTGCCTGACTGCCTGTGAGAATGCCTGCCTGCCTGCGAATATGTCTGCCTGAGAAATTGCCTGCTGCCTGCGTGCGAGAATGACTGGCTGCCTGCCTGTGAGAATGCCTGCCTGCCTGCCTGCCTGCCTGCCTTCGAGAATGCCTGCCTGCCTGCCTGCCTGCGAGAATGTCTGCCTGCGAGAATGCCTGCCTGCCTGTCTGCCTTCGAGAATGCCTGCCTGCCTGCCTGCCTTCCTGCGAGAATGCCTGCCTGTCTGCCTGCCTGCCTGGCTGTGAGAATGTCTGCCTGTTAGAATGCCTGCCTGCCTCCCTGCTAGAATGTCTGCCTGTGAGAATGCCTTTGACAATGCCTGCCTGCCTGAATGCCTGTGATTATGCCTGCCTGCCTGCCTGCGAGAATGCCTGCCTAACTGCCTGCCTGCGAGAATGCCTGCTTACCTGCGAGAATGCCTGCTTGCCTGCCTGCCTGCGAGAATGCCTGCCTGCCTACCTGTGAGAATGCTTACCTGCCTGCCTTTGAGAATGCCTACCTGCCTGCCTTTGAGAATGCCTGCCTGCCTGCCTGCCTGGAGAATGCCTGCCTGCCTGCGAGAATGCCTGCCTGCCTGCCTGCCTGTGAGAATGCCTGCCTGCCTGCCTGCCTGCCTGCCTGCGAGAATGTCTGCCTGCGAGAATGCCTTCCAGCCTGCCTGCGAGAATGCCTGCCTGCCTGCCTGCGAGAATGCCTGCCTGCCTGCCTGCGAGAATGCCTGCCTGCCTCCCTGCGAGAATGTCTGCCTGCGAGATTGCCTTCGAGAATGCCTGCCTGCCTGACTGCCTGTGAGAATGCCTGCCTGCCTGCCTGCCTGTGAATATGTCTGCCTGAGAGAATGCCTGCTGCTTGCCTGCGAGAATGCCTGCCTGCCTGCCTGCCTGCGAGAATGCCTGCCTGCCTGCCTGCCTGCCTGCCTGCCTTCGAAAATGCCTGCCTGCATGCCTGCCTGCCTGCCTGCCTGCGAGAATGCCTGCCTGCGAGAATGCCTTCGAGAATGCCTGCCTGCCTGACTGCCTGTGAGAATGCCTGCCTGCCTACGAATATGTCTGCCTGAGAGAATGCCTGATGCCTGCGTGCGAGAATGACTGGCTGCCTGCCTGTGAGAATGCCTGCCTGCCTGCCTGCCTGCCTTCGAGAATGCCTGCCTGCCTGCCTGCCTGCCTGCGAGAATGTCTGCCTGCGAGAATGCCTGCCTGCCTGTCTGCCTTTGAGAATGCCTGCCTGCCTGCCTGCCTTCCTGCGAGAATGCCTGCCTATCTGCCTGCCTGCCTGGCTGTGAGAATGTCTGCCTGTGAGAATGCCTGCCTGCCTCCCTGCTAGATTGTCTGCCTGTGAGAATGCCTTTGACAATGCCTGCCTGCCTGCCTGAATGCCTGTGATTATGCCTGCCTGCCTGCCTGCGAGAATGCCTGCCTGCCTGCCTGCCTGCGAGAATGCCTGCCTGCCTACCTGTGAGAATGCCTACCTGCCTGCCTTTGAGAATGCCTGCCTGCCTGCCTGCCTGGAGAATGCCTGCCTGCCTGCGAGAATGCCTGCCTGCCTGCCTGCTTGTGAGAATGCCTGCCTGCCTGCCTGCCTGCCTGCCTGCCTGCGAGAATGTCTGCCTGCGAGAATGCCTTCCAGCCTGCCTGCGAGAATGCCTGCCTGCCTGCCTGCGAGAATGCCTGCCTGCGAGAATGCCTTCGAGAATGCCTGCCTGCCTGACTGCCTGTGAGAATGCCTGCCTGCCTGCCTGCCTGCGAATATGTCTGCCTGAGAGAATGCCTGCTGCCTGCCTGCGAGAATGCCTGTCTGCCTGCCTGCGACAATGCCTGCCTGCCTGCCTGTGAGAATGCCTGCCTGTCTGCCTGCCTGCCTGCGAGAATGCCTGCCTGCCTGCCTGCCTTCGAGAATGCGTGCCTGCCTGACTGCCTGCAAGAATGTCTGCCTGCGAGAATGCCTGCCTGCCTGCCTGCCTTCGAGAATGCCTGCCTGCCTGCCTTCCTGCGAGAATGCCTGCCTGCCTGCCTGCCTGCCTGACTGTGAGAATGTCTGCCTGTGAGAATGCCCGCCTGCCTCCCTGCGAGAATGTCTGCCTGTGAGAATGCCTTGGAGAATGCCTGCCTGCCTGAATGCCTGTGAGAATGCCTGCCTGCCTTCCGGCGCCAATGCCTGCCTGCAAGAATGCCTGTCTGCCTGCCTGCGAGAATGACTGGCTGCCTGCCTGTGAGAATGACTGCCTGCCTGCCTGCCTGCCTGCGAGAATGCATGCCTGCCTGTCTGCCTGCCTGCCTGCGAGAATGCCGGCTTTACTGCCTGCCTGCCTGCCTGCCTGCGAGAATGCCTGCCTCTGCGCCTGCCTGCGACAATGCCTGCCTGCGAGAATGCCTGGCTGCCTACCTGTGAGAATGCCTGCCTGCCTGCCTGCCTTCGAGAATGCCTGCCTGCCTGCCTGCCTGCGAGAATGTCTGCCTGCGAGAATGCCTGCCTGCCTGCCTGCCTTCGAGAATGCCTGCCTGCCTGCCTTCCTGCGAGAATGCCTGCCTGCCTGCCTGCCTGCCTGGCTGTGAGAATGTCTGCCTGTGAGAATGCCTTGGAGAATGCCTGCCTGCCTGAATGCCTGTGATTATGCCTGCCTGCCAGCCTGCGAGAATGCCTGCCTGCCTGCCTGCGAGAATGCCTGCCTGCCTGCCTGCGAGAATGCCTGCCTGCCTGCCTGCCTGCGAGAATGCCTGCATGCCTACCTGTGAGAATGCCTACCTGCCTGCCTTTGAGAATGCCTACCTGCCTGCCTTTGAGAATGCCTGCCTGCCTGCCTGCCTGGAGAATGCCTGCCTGCCTGCGAGAATGCCTGCCTGCCTGCCTGCCTTCGAGAATGCCTGCCTGCCTGCCTGCGAGAATGTCTGCCTGCGAGAATGCCTTCCTGCCTGCCTGCGAGAATGCCTGCCTGCCTGCCTGCCTGCGAGAATGCCTGCCTGCGAGAATGCCTTCGAGAATGCCTGCCTGCCTGACTGCCTGTGAGAATGCCTGCCTGCCTGCGAATATGTCTGCCTGAGAGAATGCCTGCTGCCTGCGTGCGAGAATGACTGGCTGCCTGCCTGTGAGAATGCCTGCCTGCCTGCCTGCCTGCCTTCGAGAATGCCTGCCTGCCTGCCTGCCTGCCTGCGAGAATGTCTGCCTGCGAGAATGCCTGCCTGCCTGTCTGCCTTTGAGAATGCCTGCCTGCCTGCCTGCCTTCCTGCGATAATGCCTGCCTATCTGCCTGCCTGCCTGGCTGTGAGAATGTCTGCCTGTGAGAATGCCTGCCTGCCTCCCTGCTAGATTGTCTGCCTGTGAGAATGCCTTTGACAATGCCTGCCTGCCTGCCTGAATGCCTGTGATTATGCCTGCCTGCCTGCCTGCGAGAATGCCTGCCTGCCTGCCTGCCTGCGAGAATGCCTGCCTGCCTACCTGTGAGAATGCCTACCTGCCTGCCTTTGAGAATGCCTGCCTGCCTGCCTGCCTGGAGAATGCCTGCTTACCTGCGAGAATGCCTGCCTGCCTGCCTGCCTGCGAGAATGCCTGCCTGCCTACCTGTGAGAATGCCTACCTGCCTGCCTTTGAGAATGCCTGCCTGCCTGACTGTCTGTGAGCCTGCCTGCCTGCTAGCCTTCCTGCCTGCCTGCCTGCCTGCCTACCTGCGGCCTGCCTGCCTGCCGGCGAGCCTGCGTGCTTGTTTGCCTGCCTGCTAGCCTGCTAGCCTGGATGCCTGCCTGCCTGCCTGCCTACCTGCGAGCCTGCCTGCCTACCTTCCTGTGACCTGCCTGCCTGTCCTGCGAGCCTGCGAGCTTGTTTGCCTGCCTGCCTGCCTGCGAACCTTCCTGCCTACCTGCCTGCGAGCCTGCCTGCCTGCTTGCCAGCGAGCCTACCTCGTGCAAGCCTGCCTGCCTGCCTGCCTGCCGACCTGTTTGTCTGCATGCATGCCTGCCTGCCTGCCTGCTTGCCTGCCTGCTAGCCTGGCTGCCTGCTTGCGAGCCTGCCTGCCTGCCTGCCTGCCTGCCTGCCTGCCTGCCTGCCAACAACCCTGCCTGGTGCGAGCCTGCCTGCCTGCCTGCCTGCCTACCTGCCTGCATGCCTGCCTGCCTGGCTGCCTGCCTGCGTGCCTATGAGCCTGCGAGCTTGCTTGCCTGCATGCCTACCTGCCTGCGGCCTGCCTGCCTGCCTGCGAGCCTGCGAGCTTGCTTGCCTGCCTGCCGGCCTGCCTGTGAGCCTGCGAGCTTGCTTGCCTGCCTACTTGCCTGCCTGCCTGCGAGCCTGCCTGCCTGCTAGACTTCCTGCCTGCCTGCCTGCCTGCGAGCTTGCTTGCCTGCTTGCCTGCCTGCCTGCCTACCTGCGGCCTGCCTGCCTGCGAGCCTGCGAGCTTGCTTGCCTGCCTGCTAGCCTGTTTGCGTGCCTGCGTACCTGCCTGCGGCCTGCCTGCCTGCCTGTGAGCCTGCAAGCTTGCTTGCCTACTTGCCTGCCTGCCTGCCTGCCTGCGGCCTTCCTGCCTGCCTGCCTGTCTGCCTGCGTGAGGGCCTGCCTGCCTGCCTGCCTGCCTACCTGCCTGCCTGCCTGCATGCCTGCCTGCCTGTCTGCCTGCCTGCCTGGCAGCCTGCAAGCTTGCTTGCCAGCCTACTTGCCTGCCTGCATGCCTGCCTGCCTGCCTGCCTGCGAGAATGTCTGCCTGCGACAATGCCTGCCTGTGCGCCTGCCTGCGACAATGCCTGCCTGCGAGAATGCCTGTCTGCCTGCCTGCGACAATGCCTGCCTGCCTGCCTGTGAGAATGCCTGCCTGTCTGCCTGCCTGCCTGCGAGAATGCCTGCCTGCCTGCCTGCCTTCGAGAATGCGTGCCTGCCTGACTGCCTGCAAGAATGTCTGCCTGCGAGAATGCCTGCCTGCCTGCCTGCCTTCGAGAATGCCTGCCTGCCTGCCTTCCTGCGAGAATGCCTGCCTGCCTGCCTGCCTGCCTGACTGTGAGAATGTCTGCCTGTGAGAATGCCCGCCTGCCTCCCTGCGAGAATGTCTGCCTGTGAGAATGCCTTGGAGAATGCCTGCCTGCCTGAATGCCTGTGAGAATGCCTGTCTGCCTTCCGGCGCCAATGCCTGCCTGCAAGAATGCCTGTCTGCCTGCCTGCGAGAATGACTGGCTGCCTGCCTGTGAGAATGACTGCCTGCCTGCCTGCCTGCCTGCGAGAATGCATGCCTGCCTGTCTGCCTGCCTGCCTGCGAGAATGCCGGCTTTACTGCCTGCCTGCCTGCCTGCCTGCGAGAATGCCTGCCTCTGCGCCTGCCTGCGACAATGCCTGCCTGCGAGAATGCCTGGCTGCCTACCTGTGAGAATGCCTGCCTGCCTGCCTGCCTTCGAGAATGCCTGCCTGCCTGCCTGCCTGCGAGAATGTCTGCCTGCGAGAATGCCTGCCTGCCTGCCTGCCTTCGAGAATGCCTGCCTGCCTGCCTTCCTGCGAGAATGCCTGCCTGCCTGCCTGCCTGCCTGGCTGTGAGAATGTCTGCCTGTGAGAATGCCTTGGAGAATGCCTGCCTGCCTGAATGCCTGTGATTATGCCTGCCTGCCAGCCTGCGAGAATGCCTGCCTGCCTGCCTGCGAGAATGCCTGCCTGCCTGCCTGCGAGAATGCCTGCCTGCCTGCCTGCCTGCGAGAATGCCTGCATGCCTACCTGTGAGAATGCCTACCTGCCTGCCTTTGAGAATGCCTACCTGCCTGCCTTTGAGAATGCCTGCCTGCCTGCCTGCCTGGAGAATGCCTGCCTGCCTGCGAGAATGCCTGCCTGCCTGCCTGCCTTCGAGAATGCCTGCCTGCCTGCCTGCGAGAATGTCTGCCTGCGAGAATGCCTTCCTGCCTGCCTGCGAGAATGCCTGCCTGCCTGCCTGCCTGCGAGAATGCCTGCCTGCGAGAATGCCTTCGAGAATGCCTGCCTGCCTGACTGCCTGTGAGAATGCCTGCCTGCCTGCGAATATGTCTGCCTGAGAGAATGCCTGCTGCCTGCGTGCGAGAATGACTGGCTGCCTGCCTGTGAGAATGCCTGCCTGCCTGCCTGCCTGCCTTCGAGAATGCCTGCCTGCCTGCCTGCCTGCCTGCGAGAATGTCTGCCTGCGAGAATGCCTGCCTGCCTGTCTGCCTTTGAGAATGCCTGCCTGCCTGCCTGCCTTCCTGCGAGAATGCCTGCCTATCTGCCTGCCTGCCTGGCTGTGAGAATGTCTGCCTGTGAGAATGCCTGCCTGCCTCCCTGCTAGATTGTCTGCCTGTGAGAATGCCTTTGACAATGCCTGCCTGCCTGCCTGAATGCCTGTGATTATGCCTGCCTGCCTGCCTGCGAGAATGCCTGCCTGCCTGCCTGCCTGCGAGAATGCCTGCCTGCCTACCTGTGAGAATGCCTACCTGCCTGCCTTTGAGAATGCCTGCCTGCCTGCCTGCCTGGAGAATGCCTGCCTGCCTGCGAGAATGCCTGCCTGCCTGCCTGCTTGTGAGAATGCCTGCCTGCCTGCCTGCCTGCGAGAATGTCTGCCTGCGAGAATGCCTTCCAGCCTGCCTGCGAGAATGCCTGCCTGCCTGCCTGCGAGAATGCCTGCCTGCGAGAATGCCTTCGAGAATGCCTGCCTGCCTGACTGCCTGTGAGAATGCCTGCCTGCCTGCCTGCCTGCGAATATGTCTGCCTGAGAGAATGCCTGCTGCCTGCCTGCGAGAATGACTGGCTGCCTACCTGCGACAATGCCTGCCTGCCTGCCTGTGAGAATGCCTGCCTGTCTGCCTGCCTGCCTGCGAGAATGCCTGCCTGCCTGCCTGCCTTCGAGAATGCGTGCCTGCCTGACTGCCTGCAAGAATGTCTGCCTGCGAGAATGCCTGCCTGCCTGCCTGCCTTCGAGAATGCCTGCCTGCCTGCCTTCCTGCGAGAATGCCTGCCTGCCTGCCTGCCTGCCTGACTGTGAGAATGTCTGCCTGTGAGAATGCCCGCCTGCCTCCCTGCGAGAATGTCTGCCTGTGAGAATGCCTTGGAGAATGCCTGCCTGCCTGAATGCCTGTGAGAATGCCTGTCTGCCTTCCGGCGCCAATGCCTGCCTGCAAGAATGCCTGTCTGCCTGCCTGCGAGAATGACTGGCTGCCTGCCTGTGAGAATGACTGCCTGCCTGCCTGCCTGCCTGCGAGAATGCATGCCTGCCTGTCTGCCTGCCTGCCTGCGAGAATGCCGGCTTTACTGCCTGCCTGCCTGCCTGCCTGCGAGAATGCCTGCCTCTGCGCCTGCCTGCGACAATGCCTGCCTGCGAGAATGCCTGGCTGCCTACCTGTGAGAATGCCTGCCTGCCTGCCTGCCTTCGAGAATGCCTGCCTGCCTGCCTGCCTGCGAGAATGTCTGCCTGCGAGAATGCCTGCCTGCCTGCCTGCCTTCGAGAATGCCTGCCTGCCTGCCTTCCTGCGAGAATGCCTGCCTGCCTGCCTGCCTGCCTGGCTGTGAGAATGTCTGCCTGTGAGAATGCCTTGGAGAATGCCTGCCTGCCTGAATGCCTGTGATTATGCCTGCCTGCCAGCCTGCGAGAATGCCTGCCTGCCTGCCTGCGAGAATGCCTGCCTGCCTGCCTGCGAGAATGCCTGCCTGCCTGCCTGCCTGCGAGAATGCCTGCATGCCTACCTGTGAGAATGCCTACCTGCCTGCCTTTGAGAATGCCTACCTGCCTGCCTTTGAGAATGCCTGCCTGCCTGCCTGCCTGGAGAATGCCTGCCTGCCTGCGAGAATGCCTGCCTGCCTGCCTGCCTTCGAGAATGCCTGCCTGCCTGCCTGCGAGAATGTCTGCCTGCGAGAATGCCTTCCTGCCTGCCTGCGAGAATGCCTGCCTGCCTGCCTGCCTGCGAGAATGCCTGCCTGCGAGAATGCCTTCGAGAATGCCTGCCTGCCTGACTGCCTGTGAGAATGCCTGCCTGCCTGCGAATATGTCTGCCTGAGAGAATGCCTGCTGCCTGCGTGCGAGAATGACTGGCTGCCTGCCTGTGAGAATGCCTGCCTGCCTGCCTGCCTGCCTTCGAGAATGCCTGCCTGCCTGCCTGCCTGCCTGCGAGAATGTCTGCCTGCGAGAATGCCTGCCTGCCTGTCTGCCTTTGAGAATGCCTGCCTGCCTGCCTGCCTTCCTGCGAGAATGCCTGCCTATCTGCCTGCCTGCCTGGCTGTGAGAATGTCTGCCTGTGAGAATGCCTGCCTGCCTCCCTGCTAGATTGTCTGCCTGTGAGAATGCCTTTGACAATGCCTGCCTGCCTGCCTGAATGCCTGTGATTATGCCTGCCTGCCTGCCTGCGAGAATGCCTGCCTGCCTGCCTGCCTGCCTGCGAGAATGCCTGCCTGCCTACCTGTGAGAATGCCTACCTGCCTGCCTTTGAGAATGCCTGCCTGCCTGCCTGCCTGGAGAATGCCTGCTTACCTGCGAGAATGCCTGCCTGCCTGCCTGCCTGCGAGAATGCCTGCCTGCCTACCTGTGAGAATGCCTACCTGCCTGCCTTTGAGAATGCCTGCCTGCCTGACTGCCTGTGAGCCTGCCTGCCTGCTAGCTTTCCTGCCTGCCTGCCTGCCTGCCTACCTGCGGCCTGCCTGCCTGCCGGCGAGCCTGCGTGCTTGTTTGCCTGCCTGCTAGCCTGCTAGCCTGGATGCCTGCCTGCCTGCCTGCCTACCTGCGAGCCTGCCTGCCTACCTTCCTGTGCCCTGCCTGCCTGTCCTGCGAGCCTGCGAGCTTGTTTGCCTGCCTGCCTGCCTGCGAACCTTCCTGCCTACCTGCCTGCGAGCCTGCCTGCCTGCTTGCCAGCGAGCCTACCTCGTGCAAGCCTGCCTGCCTGCCTGCCTGCCGACCTGTTTGTCTGCATGCATGCCTGCCTGCCTGCCTGCTTGCCTGCCTGCTAGCCTGGCTGCCTGCTTGCGAGCCTGCCTGCCTGCCTGCCTGCCTGCCAACAACCCTGCCTGGTGCGAGCCTGCCTGCCTGCCTGCCTGCCTACCTGCCTGCATGCCTGCCTGCCTGGCTGCCTGCCTGCGTGCCTATGAGCCTGCGAGCTTGCTTGCCTGCATGCCTACCTGCCTGCGGCCTGCCTGCCTGCCTGCGAGCCTGCGAGCTTGCTTGCCTGCCTGCCGGCCTGCCTGTGAGCCTGCGAGCTTGCTTGCCTGCCTACTTGCCTGCCTGCCTGCGAGCCTGCCTGCCTGCTAGACTTCCTGCCTGCCTGCCTGCCTGCGAGCTTGCTTGCCTGCTTGCCTGCCTGCCTGCCTACCTGCGGCCTGCCTGCCTGCGAGCCTGCGAGCTTGCTTGCCTGCCTGCTAGCCTGTTTGCGTGCCTGCGTACCTGCCTGCGGCCTGCCTGCCTGCCTGTGAGCCTGCAAGCTTGCTTGCCTACTTGCCTGCCTGCCTGCCTGCCTGCGGCCTTCCTGCCTGCCTGCCTGTCTGCCTGCGTGAGGGCCTGCCTGCCTGCCTGCCTGCCTACCTGCCTGCCTGCCTGCATGCCTGCCTGCCTGTCTGCCTGCCTGCCTGGCAGCCTGCAAGCTTGCTTGCCAGCCTACTTGCCTGCCTGCATGCCTGCCTGCCTGCCTGCCTGCGAGAATGTCTGCCTGCGACAATGCCTGCCTGTGCGCCTGCCTGCGACAATGCCTGCCTGCGAGAATGCCTGTCTGCCTGCCTGCGACAATGCCTGCCTGCCTGCCTGTGAGAATGCCTGCCTGTCTGCCTGCCTGCCTGCGAGAATGCCTGCCTGCCTGCCTGCCTTCGAGAATGCGTGCCTGCCTGACTGCCTGCAAGAATGTCTGCCTGCGAGAATGCCTGCCTGCCTGCCTGCCTTCGAGAATGCCTGCCTGCCTGCCTTCCTGCGAGAATGCCTGCCTGCCTGCCTGCCTGCCTGACTGTGAGAATGTCTGCCTGTGAGAATGCCCGCCTGCCTCCCTGCGAGAATGTCTGCCTGTGAGAATGCCTTGGAGAATGCCTGCCTGCCTGAATGCCTGTGAGAATGCCTGTCTGCCTTCCGGCGCCAATGCCTGCCTGCAAGAATGCCTGTCTGCCTGCCTGCGAGAATGTCTGCCTGCGAGAATGCCTTCCTGCCTGCCTGCGAGAATGCCTGCCTGCCTGCCTGCCTGCGAGAATGCCTGCCTGCGAGAATGCCTTCGAGAATGCCTGCCTGCCTGACTGCCTGTGAGAATGCCTGCCTGCCTGCGAATATGTCTGCCTGAGAAATTGCCTGCTGCCTGCGTGCGAGAATGACTGGCTGCCTGCCTGTGAGAATGCCTGCCTGCCTGCCTGCCTTCGAGAATGCCTGCCTGCCTGCCTGCCTGCCTGCGAGAATGTCTGCCTGCGAGAATGCCTTGCTGCCTGTCTGCCTTCGAGAATGCCTGCCTGCCTGCCTGCCTTCCTGCGAGAATGCCTGCCTGTCTGCCTGCCTGCCTGGCTGTGAGAATGTCTGCCTGTGAGAATGCCTGCCTGCCTCCCTGCTAGAATGTCTGCCTGTGAGAATGCCTTTGACAATGCCTGCCAGCCTGAATGCCTGTGATTATGCCTGCCTGCCTGCCTGCGAGAATGCCTGCCTAACTGCCTGCCTGCGAGAATGCCTGCTTACCTGCGAGAATGCCTGCCTGCCTGCCTGCCTGCGAGAATGTCTGCCTGCGAGAATGCCTTCCAGCCTGCCTGCGAGAATGCCTGCCTGCCTGCCTGCGAGAATGCCTGCCTGCCTGCCTGCCTGCGAGAATACCTGCCTGCCTCCCTGCGAGAATGTCTGCCTGCGAGAATGCCTTCGAGAATGCCTGCCTGCCTGACTGCCTGCGAGAATGCCTGCTTACCTGCGAGAATGCCTGCCTGCCTGCCTGCCTGCGAGAATGCCTGCCTGCCTACCTGTGAGAATGCTTACCTGCCTGCCTTTGAGAATGCCTACCTGCCTGCCTTTGAGAATGCCTGCCTGCCTGCCTGCCTGGAGAATGCCTGCCTGCCTGCGAGAATGCCTGCCTGCCTGCCTGCCTTCGAGAATGCCTGCCTGCCTGCCTGCGAGAATGTCTGCCTGCGAGAATGCCTTCCTGCCTGCCTGCGAGAATGCCTGCCTGCCTGCCTGCCTGCGAGAATGCCTGCCTGCGAGAATGCCTTCGAGAATGCCTGCCTGCCTGACTGCCTGTGAGAATGCCTGCCTGCCTGCGAATATGTCTGCCTGAGAGAATGCCTGCTGCCTGCGTGCGAGAATGACTGGCTGCCTGCCTGTGAGAATGCCTGCCTGCCTGCCTGCCTTCGAGAATGCCTGCCTGCCTGCCTGCCTGCCTGCGAGAATGTCTGCCTGCGAGAATGCCTTGCTGCCTGTCTGCCTTCGAGAATGCCTGCCTGCCTGCCTGCCTTCCTGCGAGAATGCCTGCCTGTCTGCCTGCCTGCCTGGCTGTGAGAATGTCTGCCTGTGAGAATGCCTGCCTGCCTCCCTGCTAGAATGTCTGCCTGTGAGAATGCCTTTGACAATGCCTGCCAGCCTGAATGCCTGTGATTATGCCTGCCTGCCTGCCTGCGAGAATGCCTGCCTAACTGCCTGCCTGCGAGAATGCCTGCTTACCTGCGAGAATGCCTGCCTGCCTGCCTGCCTGCGAGAATGCCTGCCTGCCTGCCTGCGAGAATGCCTGCCTGCCTGCCTGCCTGCCTGCCTGCGAGAATACCTGCCTGCCTCCCTGCGAGAATGTCTGCCTGCGAGAATGCCTTCGAGAATGCCTGCCTGCCTGACTGCCTGTGAGAATGCCTGCCTGCCTGCCTGCCTGTGAATATGTCTGCCTGAGAGAATGCCTGCTGCTTGCCTGCGAGAATGCATGCCTGCCTGCCTGCCTGCGAGAATGCCTGCCTGCCTGCCTGCCTGTGAGAATGCCTGCCTGCCTGCCTGCCTTCGAAAATGCCTGCCTGCATGCCTGCCTGCCTGCCTGCCTGCGAGAATGTCTGCCTGCGACAATGCCTGCCTGTGCGCCTGCCTGCGACAATGCCTGCCTGCGAGAATGCCTGTCTGCCTGCCTGCGACAATGCCTGCCTGCCTGCCTGTGAGAATGCCTGCCTGTCTGCCTGCCTGCCTGCGAGAATGCCTGCCTGCCTGCCTGCCTTCGAGAATGCGTGCCTGCCTGACTGCCTGCAAGAATGTCTGCCTGCGAGAATGCCTGCCTGCCTGCCTGCCTTCGAGAATGCCTGCCTGCCTGCCTTCCTGCGAGAATGCCTGCCTGCCTGCCTGCCTGCCTGACTGTGAGAATGTCTGCCTGTGAGAATGCCCGCCTGCCTCCCTGCGAGAATGTCTGCCTGTGAGAATGCCTTGGAGAATGCCTGCCTGCCTGAATGCCTGTGAGAATGCCTGTCTGCCTTCCGGCGCCAATGCCTGCCTGCAAGAATGCCTGTCTGCCTGCCTGCGAGAATGACTGGCTGCCTGCCTGTGAGAATGACTGCCTGCCTGCCTGCCTGCCTGCGAGAATGCATGCCTGCCTGTCTGCCTGCCTGCCTGCGAGAATGCCGGCTTTACTGCCTGCCTGCCTGCCTGCCTGCGAGAATGCCTGCCTCTGCGCCTGCCTGCGACAATGCATGCCTGCGAGAATGCCTGCCTGCCTGCCTGCCTGCGAGAATGTCTGCCTGCGAGAATGCCTGCCTGCCTGCCTGCCTTCGAAAATGCCTGCCTGCCTGCCTTCCTGCGAGAATGCCTGCCTGCCTGCCTGCCTGCCTGGCTGTGAGAATGTCTGCCTGTGAGAATGCCTTGGAGAATGCCTGCCTGCCTGAATGCCTGTGATTATGCCTGCCTGCCAGCCTGCGAGAATGCCTGCCTTCCTGCCTGCCTGCCTGCCTGCGAGAATGCCTGCCTGCCTGCCTGCGAGAATGCCTGCCAGCCTGCCTGCCTGCCTGCGAGAATGCCTGCCTGCCTACCTGTGAGAATGCCTACCTGCCTGCCTTTGAGAATGCCTACCTGCCTGCCTTTGAGAATGCCTGCCTGCCTGCCTGCCTGGAGTATGCCTGCCTGCCAGCGAGAATGCCTGCCTGCCTGCCTGCCTTCGAGAATGCCTGCCTGCCTGCCTGCGAGAATGTCTGCCTGCGAGAATGCCTTCCTGCCTGCCTGCGAGAATGCCTGCCTGCCTGCCTGCCTGCGAGAATGCCTGCCTGCGAGAATGCCTTCGAGAATGCCTGCCTGCCTGACTGCCTGTGAGAATGCCTGCCTGCCTGCGAATATGTCTGCCTGAGAAATTGCCTGCTGCCTGCGTGCGAGAATGACTGGCTGCCTGCCTGTGAGAATGCCTGCCTGCCTGCCTGCCTTCGAGAATGCCTGCCTGCCTGCCTGCCTGCCTGCGAGAATGTCTGCCTGCGAGAATGCCTTGCTGCCTGTCTGCCTTCGAGAATGCCTGCCTGCCTGCCTGCCTTCCTGCGAGAATGCCTGCCTGTCTGCCTGCCTGCCTGGCTGTGAGAATGTCTGCCTGTGAGAATGCCTGCCTGCCTCCCTGCTAGAATGTCTGCCTGTGAGAATGCCTTTGACAATGCCTGCCAGCCTGAATGCCTGTGATTATGCCTGCCTGCCTGCCTGCGAGAATGCCTGCCTAACTGCCTGCCTGCGAGAATGCCTGCTTACCTGCGAGAATGCCTGCCTGCCTGTCTGCCTGCGAGAATGTCTGCCTGCGAGAATGCCTTCCAGCCTGCCTGCGAGAATGCCTGCCTGCCTGCCTGCGAGAATGCCTGCCTGCCTGCCTGCCTGCCTGCCTGCGAGAATACCTGCCTGCCTCCCTGCGAGAATGTCTGCCTGCGAGAATGCCTTCGAGAATGCCTGCCTACCTGACTGCCTGTGAGAATGCCTGCCTGCCTGCCTGCCTGTGAATATGTCTGCCTGAGAGAATGCCTGCTGCTTGCCTGCGAGAATGCATGCCTGCCTGCCTGCCTGCGAGAATGCCTGCCTGCCTGCCTGCCTGCGAGAATGCCTGCCTGCCTGCCTGCCTGCCTTCGAAAATGCCTGCCTGCATGCCTGCCTGCCTGCCTGCCTGCGAGAATGTCTGCCTGCGACAATGCCTGCCTGTGCGCCTGCCTGCGACAATGCCTGCCTGCGAGAATGCCTGTCTGCCTGCCTGCGACAATGCCTGCCTGCCTGCCTGTGAGAATGCCTGCCTGTCTGCCTGCCTGCCTGCGAGAATGCCTGCCTGCCTGCCTGCCTTCGAGAATGCGTGCCTGCCTGACTGCCTGCAAGAATGTCTGCCTGCGAGAATGCCTGCCTGCCTGCCTGCCTTCGAGAATGCCTGCCTGCCTGCCTTCCTGCGAGAATGCCTGCCTGCCTGCCTGCCTGCCTGACTGTGAGAATGTCTGCCTGTGAGAATGCCCGCCTGCCTCCCTGCGAGAATGTCTGCCTGTGAGAATGCCTTGGAGAATGCCTGCCTGCCTGAATGCCTGTGAGAATGCCTGTCTGCCTTCCGGCGCCAATGCCTGCCTGCAAGAATGCCTGTCTGCCTGCCTGCGAGAATGTCTGCCTGCGAGAATGCCTTCCTGCCTGCCTGCGAGAATGCCTGCCTGCCTGCCTGCCTGCGAGAATGCCTGCCTGCGAGAATGCCTTCGAGAATGCCTGCCTGCCTGACTGCCTGTGAGAATGCCTGCCTGCCTGCGAATATGTCTGCCTGAGAAATTGCCTGCTGCCTGCGTGCGAGAATGACTGGCTGCCTGCCTGTGAGAATGCCTGCCTGCCTGCCTGCCTTCGAGAATGCCTGCCTGCCTGCCTGCCTGCCTGCGAGAATGTCTGCCTGCGAGAATGCCTTGCTGCCTGTCTGCCTTCGAGAATGCCTGCCTGCCTGCCTGCCTTCCTGCGAGAATGCCTGCCTGTCTGCCTGCCTGCCTGGCTGTGAGAATGTCTGCCTGTGAGAATGCCTGCCTGCCTCCCTGCTAGAATGTCTGCCTGTGAGAATGCCTTTGACAATGCCTGCCAGCCTGAATGCCTGTGATTATGCCTGCCTGCCTGCCTGCGAGAATGCCTGCCTAACTGCCTGCCTGCGAGAATGCCTGCTTACCTGCGAGAATGCCTGCCTGCCTGCCTGCCTGCGAGAATGTCTGCCTGCGAGAATGCCTTCCAGCCTGCCTGCGAGAATGCCTGCCTGCCTGCCTGCGAGAATGCCTGCCTGCCTGCCTGCCTGCGAGAATACCTGCCTGCCTCCCTGCGAGAATGTCTGCCTGCGAGAATGCCTTCGAGAATGCCTGCCTGCCTGACTGCCTGCGAGAATGCCTGCTTACCTGCGAGAATGCCTGCCTGCCTGCCTGCCTGCGAGAATGCCTGCCTGCCTACCTGTGAGAATGCTTACCTGCCTGCCTTTGAGAATGCCTACCTGCCTGCCTTTGAGAATGCCTGCCTGCCTGCCTGCCTGGAGAATGCCTGCCTGCCTGCGAGAATGCCTGCCTGCCTGCCTGCCTTCGAGAATGCCTGCCTGCCTGCCTGCGAGAATGTCTGCCTGCGAGAATGCCTTCCTGCCTGCCTGCGAGAATGCCTGCCTGCCTGCCTGCCTGCGAGAATGCCTGCCTGCGAGAATGCCTTCGAGAATGCCTGCCTGCCTGACTGCCTGTGAGAATGCCTGCCTGCCTGCGAATATGTCTGCCTGAGAGAATGCCTGCTGCCTGCGTGCGAGAATGACTGGCTGCCTGCCTGTGAGAATGCCTGCCTGCCTGCCTGCCTTCGAGAATGCCTGCCTGCCTGCCTGCCTGCCTGCGAGAATGTCTGCCTGCGAGAATGCCTTGCTGCCTGTCTGCCTTCGAGAATGCCTGCCTGCCTGCCTGCCTTCCTGCGAGAATGCCTGCCTGTCTGCCTGCCTGCCTGGCTGTGAGAATGTCTGCCTGTGAGAATGCCTGCCTGCCTCCCTGCTAGAATGTCTGCCTGTGAGAATGCCTTTGACAATGCCTGCCAGCCTGAATGCCTGTGATTATGCCTGCCTGCCTGCCTGCGAGAATGCCTGCCTAACTGCCTGCCTGCGAGAATGCCTGCTTACCTGCGAGAATGCCTGCCTGCCTGCCTGCCTGCGAGAATGCCTGCCTGCCTGCCTGCGAGAATGCCTGCCTGCCTGCCTGCCTGCCTGCCTGCGAGAATACCTGCCTGCCTCCCTGCGAGAATGTCTGCCTGCGAGAATGCCTTCGAGAATGCCTGCCTGCCTGACTGCCTGTGAGAATGCCTGCCTGCCTGCCTGCCTGTGAATATGTCTGCCTGAGAGAATGCCTGCTGCTTGCCTGCGAGAATGCATGCCTGCCTGCCTGCCTGCGAGAATGCCTGCCTGCCTGCCTGCCTGTGAGAATGCCTGCCTGCCTGCCTGCCTTCGAAAATGCCTGCCTGCATGCCTGCCTGCCTGCCTGCCTGCGAGAATGTCTGCCTGCGACAATGCCTGCCTGTGCGCCTGCCTGCGACAATGCCTGCCTGCGAGAATGCCTGTCTGCCTGCCTGCGACAATGCCTGCCTGCCTGCCTGTGAGAATGCCTGCCTGTCTGCCTGCCTGCCTGCGAGAATGCCTGCCTGCCTGCCTGCCTTCGAGAATGCGTGCCTGCCTGACTGCCTGCAAGAATGTCTGCCTGCGAGAATGCCTGCCTGCCTGCCTGCCTTCGAGAATGCCTGCCTGCCTGCCTTCCTGCGAGAATGCCTGCCTGCCTGCCTGCCTGCCTGACTGTGAGAATGTCTGCCTGTGAGAATGCCCGCCTGCCTCCCTGCGAGAATGTCTGCCTGTGAGAATGCCTTGGAGAATGCCTGCCTGCCTGAATGCCTGTGAGAATGCCTGTCTGCCTTCCGGCGCCAATGCCTGCCTGCAAGAATGCCTGTCTGCCTGCCTGCGAGAATGACTGGCTGCCTGCCTGTGAGAATGACTGCCTGCCTGCCTGCCTGCCTGCGAGAATGCATGCCTGCCTGTCTGCCTGCCTGCCTGCGAGAATGCCGGCTTTACTGCCTGCCTGCCTGCCTGCCTGCGAGAATGCCTGCCTCTGCGCCTGCCTGCGACAATGCCTGCCTGCGAGAATGCCTGGCTGCCTACCTGTGAGAATGCCTGCCTGCCTGCCTGCCTTCGAGAATGCCTGCCTGCCTGCCTGCCTGCGAGAATGTCTGCCTGCGAGAATGCCTGCCTGCCTGCCTGCCTTCGAAAATGCCTGCCTGCCTGCCTTCCTGCGAGAATGCCTGCCTGCCTGCCTGCCTGCCTGGCTGTGAGAATGTCTGCCTGTGAGAATGCCTTGGAGAATGCCTGCCTGCCTGAATGCCTGTGATTATGCCTGCCTGCCAGCCTGCGAGAATGCCTGCCTGCCTGCCTGCCTGCCTGCCTGCGAGAATGCCTGCCTGCCTGCCTGCGAGAATGCCTGCCTGCCTGCCTGCCTGCGAGAATGCCTGCCTGCCTACCTGTGAGAATGCCTACCTGCCTGCCTTTGAGAATGCCTACCTGCCTGCCTTTGAGAATGCCTGCCTGCCTGCCTGCCTGGAGAATGCCTGCCTGCCTGCGAGAATGCCTGCCTGCCTGCCTGCCTTCGAGAATGCCTGCCTGCCTGCCTGCGAGAATGTCTGCCTGCGAGAATGCCTTCCTGCCTGCCTGCGAGAATGCCTGCCTGCCTGCCTGCCTGCGAGAATGCCTGCCTGCGAGAATGCCTTCGAGAATGCCTGCCTGCCTGACTGCCTGTGAGAATGCCTGCCTGCCTGCGAATATGTCTGCCTGAGAAATTGCCTGCTGCCTGCGTGCGAGAATGACTGGCTGCCTGCCTGTGAGAATGCCTGCCTGCCTGCCTGCCTGCCTGCCTTCGAGAATGCCTGCCTGCCTGCCTGCCTGCGAGAATGTCTGCCTGCGAGAATGCCTTGCTGCCTGTCTGCCTTCGAGAATGCCTGCCTGCCTGCCTGCCTTCCTGCGAGAATGCCTGCCTGTCTGCCTGCCTGCCTGGCTGTGAGAATGTCTGCCTGTTAGAATGCCTGCCTGCCTCCCTGCTAGAATGTCTGCCTGTGAGAATGCCTTTGACAATGCCTGCCTGCCTGAATGCCTGTGATTATGCCTGCCTGCCTGCCTGCGAGAATGCCTGCCTAACTGCCTGCCTGCGAGAATGCCTGCTTACCTGCGAGAATGCCTGCCTGCCTGCCTGCCTGCGAGAATGCCTGCCTGCCTACCTGTGAGAATGCTTACCTGCCTGCCTTTGAGAATGCCTACCTGCCTGCCTTTGAGAATGCCTGCCTGCCTGCCTGCCTGGAGAATGCCTGCCTGCCTGCGAGAATGCCTGCCTGCCTGCCTGCCTGTGAGAATGCCTGCCTGCCTGCCTGCCTGCCTGCCTGCGAGAATGTCTGCCTGCGAGAATGCCTTCCAGCCTGCCTGCGAGAATGCCTGCCTGCCTGCCTGCGAGAATGCCTGCCTGCCTGCCTGCGAGAATGCCTGCCTGCCTCCCTGCGAGAATGTCTGCCTGCGAGAATGCCTTCGAGAATGCCTGCCTGCCTGACTGCCTGTGAGAATGCCTGCCTGCCTGCCTGCCTGTGAATATGTCTGCCTGAGAGAATGCCTGCTGCTTGCCTGCGAGAATGCCTGCCTGCCTGCCTGCCTGCGAGAATGCCTGCCTGCCTGCCTGCCTGCCTGCCTGCCTTCGAAAATGCCTGCCTGCATGCCTGCCTGCCTGCCTGCCTGCGAGAATGTCTGCCTGCGACAATGCCTGCCTGTGCGCCTGCCTGCGAAAATGCCTGCCTGCGAGAATGCCTGTCTGCCTGCCTGCGACAATGCCTGCCTGCCTGCCTGTGAGAATGCCTGCCTGTCTGCCTGCCTGCCTGCGAGAATGCCTGCCTGCCTGCCTGCCTTCGAGAATGCGTGCCTGCCTGACTGCCTGCAAGAATGTCTGCCTGCGAGAATGCCTGCCTGCCTGCCTGCCTTCGAGAATGCCTGCCTGCCTGCCTTCCTGCGAGAATGCCTGCCTGCCTGCCTGCCTGCCTGACTGTGAGAATGTCTGCCTGTGAGAATGCCCGCCTGCCTCCCTGCGAGAATGTCTGCCTGTGAGAATGCCTTGGAGAATGCCTGCCTGCCTGAATGCCTGTGAGAATGCCTGCCTGCCTTCCGGCGCCAATGCCTGCCTGCAAGAATGCCTGTCTGCCTGCCTGCGAGAATGACTGGCTGCCTGCCTGTGAGAATGACTGCCTGCCTGCCTGCCTGCCTGCGAGAATGCATGCCTGCCTGTCTGCCTGCCTGCCTGCGAGAATGCCGGCTTTACTGCCTGCCTGCCTGCCTGCCTGCGAGAATGCCTGCCTCTGCGCCTGCCTGCGACAATGCCTGCCTGAGAGAATGCCTGGCTGCCTACCTGTGAGAATGCCTGCCTGCCTGCCTGCCTTCGAGAATGCCTGCCTGCCTGCCTGCCTGCGAGAATGTCTGCCTGCGAGAATGCCTGCCTGCCTGCCTGCCTTCGAGAATGCCTGCCTGCCTGCCTTCCTGCGAGAATGCCTGCCTGCCTGCCTGCCTGCCTGGCTGTGAGAATGTCTGCCTGTGAGAATGCCTTGGAGAATGCCTGCCTGCCTGAATGCCTGTGATTATGCCTGCCTGCCAGCCTGCGAGAATGCCTGCCTGCCTGCCTGCGAGAATGCCTGCCTGCCTGCCTGCGAGAATGCCTGCCTGCCTGCCTGCCTGCGAGAATGCCTGCATGCCTACCTGTGAGAATGCCTACCTGCCTGCCTTTGAGAATGCCTACCTGCCTGCCTTTGAGAATGCCTGCCTGCCTGCCTGCCTGGAGAATGCCTGCCTGCCTGCGAGAATGCCTGCCTGCCTGCCTGCCTTCGAGAATGCCTGCCTGCCTGCCTGCGAGAATGTCTGCCTGCGAGAATGCCTTCCTGCCTGCCTGCGAGAATGCCTGCCTGCCTGCCTGCCTGCGAGAATGCCTGCCTGCGAGAATGCCTTCGAGAATGCCTGCCTGCCTGACTGCCTGTGAGAATGCCTGCCTGCCTGCGAATATGTCTGCCTGAGAGAATGCCTGCTGCCTGCGTGCGAGAATGACTGGCTGCCTGCCTGTGAGAATGCCTGCCTGCCTGCCTGCCTGCCTTCGAGAATGCCTGCCTGCCTGCCTGCCTGCCTGCGAGAATGTCTGCCTGCGAGAATGCCTGCCTGCCTGTCTGCCTTTGAGAATGCCTGCCTGCCTGCCTGCCTTCCTGCGAGAATGCCTGCCTATCTGCCTGCCTGCCTGGCTGTGAGAATGTCTGCCTGTGAGAATGCCTGCCTGCCTCCCTGCTAGATTGTCTGCCTGTGAGAATGCCTTTGACAATGCCTGCCTGCCTGCCTGAATGCCTGTGATTATGCCTGCCTGCCTGCCTGCGAGAATGCCTGCCTGCCTGCCTGCCTGCGAGAATGCCTGCCTGCCTACCTGTGAGAATGCCTACCTGCCTGCCTTTGAGAATGCCTGCCTGCCTGCCTGCCTGGAGAATGCCTGCCTGCCTGCGAGAATGCCTGCCTGCCTGCCTGCTTGTGAGAATGCCTGCCTGCCTGCCTGCCTGCCTGCCTGCCTGCCTGCGAGAATGTCTGCCTGCGAGAATGCCTTCCAGCCTGCCTGCGAGAATGCCTGCCTGCCTGCCTGCGAGAATGCCTGCCTGCGAGAATGCCTTCGAGAATGCCTGCCTGCCTGACTGCCTGTGAGAATGCCTGCCTGCCTGCCTGCCTGCGAATATGTCTGCCTGAGAGAATGCCTGCTGCCTGCCTGCGAGAATGACTGGCTGCCTACCTGCGACAATGCCTGCCTGCCTGCCTGTGAGAATGCCTGCCTGCCTGCCTGCCTTCGAGAATGCGTGCCTGCCTGACTGCCTGCAAGAATGTCTGCCTGCGAGAATGCCTGCCTGCCTGCCTGCCTTCGAGAATGCCTGCCTGCCTGCCTTCCTGCGAGAATGCCTGCCTGCCTGCCTGCCTGCCTGACTGTGAGAATGTCTGCCTGTGAGAATGCCCGCCTGCCTCCCTGCGAGAATGTCTGCCTGTGAGAATGCCTTGGAGAATGCCTGCCTGCCTGAATGCCTGTGAGAATGCCTGCCTGCCTTCCGGCGCCAATGCCTGCCTGCAAGAATGCCTGTCTGCCTGCCTGCGAGAATGACTGGCTGCCTGCCTGTGAGAATGACTGCCTGCCTGCCTGCCTGCCTGCGAGAATGCATGCCTGCCTGTCTGCCTGCCTGCCTGCGAGAATGCCGGCTTTACTGCCTGCCTGCCTGCCTGCCTGCGAGAATGCCTGCCTCTGCGCCTGCCTGCGACAATGCCTGCCTGCGAGAATGCCTGGCTGCCTACCTGTGAGAATGCCTGCCTGCCTGCCTGCCTTCGAGAATGCCTGCCTGCCTGCCTGCCTGCGAGAATGTCTGCCTGCGAGAATGCCTGCCTGCCTGCCTGCCTTCGAGAATGCCTGCCTGCCTGCCTTCCTGCGAGAATGCCTGCCTGCCTGCCTGCCTGCCTGGCTGTGAGAATGTCTGCCTGTGAGAATGCCTTGGAGAATGCCTGCCTGCCTGAATGCCTGTGATTATGCCTGCCTGCCAGCCTGCGAGAATGCCTGCCTGCCTGCCTGCGAGAATGCCTGCCTGCCTGCCTGCGAGAATGCCTGCCTGCCTGCCTGCCTGCGAGAATGCCTGCATGCCTACCTGTGAGAATGCCTACCTGCCTGCCTTTGAGAATGCCTACCTGCCTGCCTTTGAGAATGCCTGCCTGCCTGCCTGCCTGGAGAATGCCTGCCTGCCTGCGAGAATGCCTGCCTGCCTGCCTGCCTTCGAGAATGCCTGCCTGCCTGCCTGCGAGAATGTCTGCCTGCGAGAATGCCTTCCTGCCTGCCTGCGAGAATGCCTGCCTGCCTGCCTGCCTGCGAGAATGCCTGCCTGCGAGAATGCCTGCGAGAATGCCTGCCTGCCTGACTGCCTGTGAGAATGCCTGCCTGCCTGCGAATATGTCTGCCTGAGAGAATGCCTGCTGCCTGCCTGCGAGAATGACTGGCTGCCTGCCTGTGAGAATGCCTGCCTGCCTGCCTGCCTGCCTTCGAGAATGCCTGCCTGCCTGCCTGCCTGCCTGCGAGAATGTCTGCCTGCGAGAATGCCTTGCTGCCTGTCTGCCTTCGAGAATGCCTGCCTGCCTGCCTGCCTTCCTGCGAGAATGCCTGCCTGTCTGCCTGCCTGCCTGGCTGTGAGAATGTCTGCCTGTGAGAATGCCTGCCTGCCTCCCTGCTAGAATGTCTGCCTGTGAGAATGCCTTTGACAATGCCTGCCAGCCTGAATGCCTGTGATTATGCCTGCCTGCCTGCCTGCGAGAATGCCTGCCTAACTGCCTGCCTGCGAGAATGCCTGCTTACCTGCGAGAATGCCTGCCTGCCTGCCTGCCTGCGAGAATGCCTGCCTGCCTACCTGTGAGAATGCTTACCTGCCTGCCTTTGAGAATGCCTACCTGCCTGCCTTTGAGAATGCCTGCCTGCCTGCCTGCCTGGAGAATGCCTGCCTGCCTGCGAGAATGCCTGCCTGCCTGCCTGCCTTCGAGAATGCCTGCCTGCCTGCCTGCGAGAATGTCTGCCTGCGAGAATGCCTTCCTGCCTGCCTGCGAGAATGCCTGCCTGCCTGCCTGCCTGCGAGAATGCCTGCCTGCGAGAATGCCTTCGAGAATGCCTGCCTGCCTGACTGCCTGTGAGAATGCCTGCCTGCCTGCGAATATGTCTGCCTGAGAGAATGCCTGCTGCCTGCGTGCGAGAATGACTGGCTGCCTGCCTGTGAGAATGCCTGCCTGCCTGCCTGCCTGCCTTCGAGAATGCCTGCCTGCCTGCCTGCCTGCCTGCGAGAATGTCTGCCTGCGAGAATGCCTGCCTGCCTGTCTGCCTTTGAGAATGCCTGCCTGCCTGCCTGCCTTCCTGCGATAATGCCTGCCTATCTGCCTGCCTGCCTGGCTGTGAGAATGTCTGCCTGTGAGAATGCCTGCCTGCCTCCCTGCTAGATTGTCTGCCTGTGAGAATGCCTTTGACAATGCCTGCCTGCCTGCCTGAATGCCTGTGATTATGCCTGCCTGCCTGCCTGCGAGAATGCCTGCCTGCCTGCCTGCCTGCGAGAATGCCTGCCTGCCTACCTGTGAGAATGCCTACCTGCCTGCCTTTGAGAATGCCTGCCTGCCTGCCTGCCTGGAGAATGCCTGCCTGCCTGCGAGAATGCCTGCCTGCCTGCCTGCTTGTGAGAATGCCTGCCTGCCTGCCTGCCTGCCTGCCTGCCTGCCTGCGAGAATGTCTGCCTGCGAGAATGCCTTCCAGCCTGCCTGCGAGAATGCCTGCCTGCCTGCCTGCGAGAATGCCTGCCTGCGAGAATGCCTTCGAGAATGCCTGCCTGCCTGACTGCCTGTGAGAATGCCTGCCTGCCTGCCTGCCTGCGAATATGTCTGCCGGAGAGAATGCCTGCTGCCTGCCTGCGAGAATGACTGGCTGCCTACCTGCGAGAATGCATGCCTGCCTGCCTGCCTGCGATAATGCCTGCCTGACTGCCTGCCTGCGAGAATGCCTGCCTGCCTGCCTGCCTGCCTTCGAAAATGCCTGCCTGCATGCCTGCCTGCCTGCCTGCCTGCGAGAATGTCTGCCTGCGAGAATGCCTGCCTGCCTGCCTTCCTGCGAGAATGCCTGCCTGCCTGCCTTCCTGCGAGAATGCCTGCCTGCCTGCCTGCCTGCCTGGCTGCGAGAATGTCTGCCTGTGAGAATGCCTTGGAGAATGCCTGCCTGCCTGAATGCCTGTGAGAATGCCTGCCTACCTGCCTGCCTGCGAGAATGTCTGCCTGCAAGAATGCCTGCCTGCCTGCCTGCGAGTATGCCTGCCTGCCTGCCTGCGAGAATGCCTGCCTGCCTGCCTGCCTGCGTGAATGCCTGCGATCCTGCCTGCCTGACTGCGAGAATGCCTACCTGCCTACCTGTGAGAATGCCTACCTGCCTGCCGTTGAGAATGCCTGCCTGCCTACCGGTGAAAATGCCTACCTGCCTGCCTTTGAGAATGCCTGCCTGCCTGCCTGCCTGGAGAATGCCTGCCTGCGAGAATGTCTGCCTGCCTGCCTTCCTGCCTGCGAGAATGCTTGCCTGAGTACCTGCGAGAATTCCTGCCTGCCTGCCTGCCTGCCTGTGAGAATGCCTGCCTGCCTCCTGCAAGAATGTCTGCCTGCGAGAATGCCTTCGAGAATGCCTGCCTGCCTGACTGCCTGTGAGAATGCCTGCCTGCCTGCCTGCCTGCGAGAATGTCTGCCTGTGAGAATGACTGCCTGCCTGCCAGCCT
Source organism: Tenrec ecaudatus (assembly GCF_050624435.1). Classification (NCBI taxonomy): domain Eukaryota; kingdom Metazoa; phylum Chordata; class Mammalia; order Afrosoricida; family Tenrecidae; genus Tenrec; species Tenrec ecaudatus. The sequence goes on along the minus strand of NW_027457635.1, from coordinate 2,629,313 downwards.
GACTGCGAGAATGCCTGACTGTGCGCCTGCCTGCGACAATGCCTGCCTGCGAGAATGCCTGCCTGCCTGCCTTCGAGAATGCCTGCCTGCCTGCCTGCCTGCCTGCCTGCGAGAATGCCTGCCTGCGAGAATGCCTGCCTGCCTTCCTGCCTGCGAGAATGCCTGCCTGCCTGCCTGCCTGTGAAAATGCCTGCCTACCTGTGAGAATGCCTACCTGCCTGCCTTTGAGAATACCTGCCTGCCTGCCTGCCTGCCTAGAGAATGCCTGCCTGCCTGCGAGAATGCCTGCCTGCCTGCCTGCCTGCCTGCGAGAATGCCTGCCTGCCTGCCTTCGAGAATGTCTGCCTGCGAGAATGCCTGCCTGCCTGCCTGCCTTCGAGAATGCCTGCCTGCCTGCCTGCCTGCGAAAATGCCTGCCTGCCTACCTGTGAGAATGCCTACCTGCCTGCCTTTGAGAATACCTGCCTGCCTGCCTGCCTGGAGAATGCCTGCCTGCCTGCGAGAATGCCTGCCTGCCTGCCTGCCTGCGAGAATGTCTGGCTGCGAGAGTGCCTGACTGCCTGCCTACCTGCCTGCGAGAATGCCTGCCTGACTGGCTGCGAAAATTCCTGCCTGCCTGCCTGCCTGCCTGCCTGCGAGAATGCCTGCCTGCCTGCCTGCGAGAATGTCTGCCTGCGAAATGCCTGATGCCTGCCTGCGAGAATGCCTGCCTGCCTGCCTGCCTGCGAGAATGCCTGCCTGCCTGCCTGTGAGAATGATTGCCTGCCTGCCAGCCTGCCTGCGAGAATGCCGGCCTGACTGCCTGCCTGCCTGCCTGCCTGTGAGAATGCCTGCCTTTGTGCCTGCCTACGACAATGCCTGCCTGCGAGAATGCCTGGCTGCCTGCCTGCGAGAATGCCTGCCTAGCTGCCTGCCTTCGAGAATGCCTGCCTGCCTGCCTGCCTGCGAGAATGTCTGCCTGCGAGAATGCCTGGCTGCCTGCCTGCCTTCGAGAATGCCTGCCTGCCTGCCTCCCTGCGAGAATGTCTGCCTGTGAGAATGCCTTGGAGAATTCCTGCCTGCCTGCCTGCCTGCCTGACTGTGAGAATGCCTGCCTGCCTGCCTGCGAGAATGCCTGCCTGCCTGCCTGCGAGAATGCCTGCCTGCCTGCCTGCCAGAGAGAATGCCTGCCTGCCTGCCTGCGAGAATGCCTGCCTGCCTCCCTGCGAGAATGTCTGCCTGTGAGAATGCCTTCGAGAATTCCTGCCTGCCTGACTGCCTGTGAGAATGCCTGCTGCCTGCCTGTGAGAATGACTGGCTGCCTGCCTGCGAGAATGCCTGCCTGCCTGCCTGCCTGCCTGCGAGAATGCCTGCCTGCCTGCCTGCCTGTGAGAATGACTGCCTGCCTGCCAGCCTGCCTGCGAGAATGCATGCCTGTCTACCTGCCTACCTGCCTGCGACAATGCCTGCCTGTGCGCCTTCCTGCGACAATTCCTGCCTTCGAGAATGCCTGGCTGTCTGCCTGCGAGAATGCCTGCCTGCCTGCCTGCCTTCGAGAATCCCGGCCTGCCTGCCTGCCTGCGAGAATGCCTGCCTGCCTGCCTGCCTGCGTGATTGCCTGCCATCCTGCCTGCCTGACTGCGAGAATGCCTACCTGCCTACCTGTGAGAATGCCTACCTGCCTACCTGCGAGAATGCCTGCCTGCCTACCTGTGAAAATGCCTACCTGCCTGCCTTTGAGAATGCCTGCCTGCCTGCCTGCCTGGAGAATGCCTGCCTGTGAGAATGCCTGCCTGCCTGCCTTCCTGCCTGCGAGAATGCTTGCCTGGCTGCCTGCGAGAATTCCTGCCTGCCTGCCTGCCTGCCTGTGAGAATGCCTGCCTGCCTCCCTGCGAGAATGTCTGCCTGTGAGAATGCCTTTGAGAATGCCTGCCTGCCTGACTGCCTGTGAGAATGCCTGCCTGCCTGCCTGCCTGCGAGAATGTCTGCCTGTGAGAATGACTGCCTGCCTGCCAGCCTGCCTGCGAGAATGCCTGACTGTGCGCCTGCCTGCGACAATGCCTGCCTGCGAGAATGCCTGCCTGCCTGCCTTCGAGAATGCCTGCCTGCCTGCCTGCCTGCCTGCGAGAATGCCTGCCTGCGAGAATGCCTGCCTGCCTTCCTGCCTGCGAGAATGCCTGCCTGCCTGCCTTTGAGAATACCTGCCTGCCTGCCTGCCTGGAGAATGCCTGCCTGCCTGCGAGAATGCCTGCCTGCCTGCCTGCTTGTGAGAATGTCTGGCTGCGAGAGTGCCTGACTGCCTGCCTACCTGCCTGCGAGAATGCCTGCCTGACTGGCTGCGAAAATTCCTGCCTGCCTGCCTGCCTGCGAGAATGCCTGCCTGCCTGCCTGCGAGAATGTCTGCCTGCGAGAATGCCTGATGCCTGCCTGCGAGAATGCCTGCCTGCCTGCCTGCCTGTGAGAATGATTGCCTGCCTGCCAGCCTGCCTGCGAGAATGCCGGCCTGACTGCCTGCCTGCCTGCCTGCCTGCGAGAATGCCTGCCTTTGCGCCTGCCTACGACAATGCCTGCCTGCGAGAATGCCTGGCTGCCTGCCTTCGAGAATGCCTGCCTGCCTGCCTGCCTGCCTGGCTGTGAGAATGTCTGCCTGTGAGAATGCCTTGGAGAATGCCTGCCTGCCTGAATGCCTGTGATTATGCCTGCTTGCCAGCCTGCGAGAATGCCTGCCTGCCTGCCTGCCTGCCTGCCTGCGAAAATGCCTGCCTGCCAGCCTGCGAGAATGCCTGCCTGCCTGCCTGCCTGCGAGAATGCCTGCATGCCTACCTGTGAGAATGCCTACCTGCCTGCCTTTGAGAATGCCTACCTGCCTGCCTTTGAGAATGCCTGCCTGCCTGCCTGCCTGGAGAATGCCTGCCTGCCTGCGAGAATGCCTGCCTGCCTGCCTGCCTTCGAGAATGCCTGCCTGCCTGCCTGCCTTCGAGAATGCCTGCCTGCCTGCCTGCGAGAATGTCTGCCTGCGAGAATGCCTTCCTGCCTGCCTGCGAGAATGCCTGCCTGCCTGCCTGCCTGCGAGAATGCCTGCCTGCGAGAATGCCTTCGAGAATGCCTGCCTGCCTGATTGCCTGTGAGAATGCCTGCCTGCCTGCGAATATGTCTGCCTGAGAGAATGCCTGCTGCCTGCGTGCGAGAATGACTGGCTGCCTGCCTGCGAGAATGCCTGCCTGCCTGCCTGCCTGTGAGAATGCCTGCCTTTGTGCCTGCCTGCGACAATGCCTGCCTGCGAGAATGCCTGCTGCCTGCCTGTGAGAATGACTGGCTGCCTGCCTGCGAGAATGCCTGCCTGCCTGCCTGCGAGAATGCCTGCCTGCCTGCCTGCCTGTGAGAATGACTGCCTGCCTGCCTTCCTGCCTGCGAGAATGCTTGCCTGAGTACCTGCGAGAATTCCTGCCTGCCTGCCTGCCTGCCTGTGAGAATGCCTGCCTGCCTCCTGCAAGAATGTCTGCCTGCGAGAATGCCTTCGAGAATGCCTGCCTGCCTGACTGCCTGTGAGAATGCCTGCCTGCCTGCCTGCCTGCGAGAATGTCTGCCTGTGAGAATGACTGCCTGCCTGCCAGCCTGACTGCGAGAATGCCTGACTGTGCGCCTGCCTGCGACAATGCCTGCCTGCGAGAATGCCTGCCTGCCTGCCTTCGAGAATGCCTGCCTGCCTGCCTGCCTGCGAGAATGCCTGCCTGCGAGAATGCCTGCCTGCCTTCCTGCCTGCGAGAATGCCTGCCTGCCTGCCTGCCTGCGAAAATGCCTGCCTACCTGTGAGAATGCCTACCTGCCTGCCTTTGAGAATACCTGCCTGCCTGCCTGCCTGCCTGGAGAATGCCTGCCTGCCTGCGAGAATGCCTGCCTGCCTGCCTGCCTGCCTGCGAGAATGCCTGCCTGCCTGCCTTCGAGAATGTCTGCCTGCGAGAATGCCTGCCTGCCTGCCTGCCTTCGAGAATGCCTGCCTGCCTGCCTGCCTGCGAAAATGCCTGCCTGCCTACCTGTGAGAATGCCTACCTGCCTGCCTTTGAGAATACCTGCCTGCCTGCCTGCCTGGAGAATGCCTGCCTGCCTGCGAGAATGCCTGCCTGCCTGCCTGCCTGCGAGAATGTCTGGCTGCGAGAGTGCCTGACTGCCTGCCTACCTGCCTGCGAGAATGCCTGCCTGACTGGCTGCGAAAATTCCTGCCTGCCTGCCTGCCTGCCTGCCTGCCTGCCTGCGAGAATGCCTGCCTGCCTGCCTGCGAGAATGTCTGCCTGCGAAATGCCTGATGCCTGCCTGCGAGAATGCCTGCCTGCCTGCCTGCCTGCGAGAATGCCTGCCTGCCTGCCTGTGAGAATGATTGCCTGCCTGCCAGCCTGCCTGCGAGAATGCCGGCCTGACTGCCTGCCTGCCTGCCTGCCTGTGAGAATGCCTGCCTTTGTGCCTGCCTACGACAATGCCTGCCTGCGAGAATGCCTGGCTGCCTGCCTGCGAGAATGCCTGCCTAGCTGCCTGCCTTCGAGAATGCCTGCCTGCCTGCCTGCCTGCGAGAATGTCTGCCTGCGAGAATGCCTGGCTGCCTGCCTGCCTGCCTTCGAGAATGCCTGCCTGCCTGCCTCCCTGCGAGAATGTCTGCCTGTGAGAATGCCTTGGAGAATTCCTGCCTGCCTGCCTGCCTGCCTGACTGTGAGAATGCCTGCCTGCCTGCCTGCGAGAATGCCTGCCTGCCTGCCTGCGAGAATGCCTGCCTGCCTGCCTGCCTGCCAGAGAGAATGCCTGCCTGCCTGCCTGCGAGAATGCCTGCCTGCCTCCCTGCGAGAATGTCTGCCTGTGAGAATGCCTTCGAGAATTCCTGCCTGCCTGACTGCCTGCGAGAATGCCTGCTGCCTGCCTGTGAGAATGACTGGCTGCCTGCCTGCGAGAATGCCTGCCTGCCTGCCTGCCTGCCTGCGAGAATGCCTGCCTGCCTGCCTGCCTGTGAGAATGACTGCCTGCCTGCCAGCCTGCCTGCGAGAATGCATGCCTGTCTACCTGCCTACCTGCCTGCGACAATGCCTGCCTGTGCGCCTTCCTGCGACAATTCCTGCCTTCGAGAATGCCTGGCTGCCTGCCTGCGAGAATGCCTGCCTGCCTGCCTGCCTGCGTGATTGCCTGCCATCCTGCCTGCCTGACTGCGAGAATGCCTACCTGCCTACCTGTGAGAATGCCTACCTGCCTACCTGCGAGAATGCCTGCCTGCCTACCTGTGAAAATGCCTACCTGCCTGCCTTTGAGAATGCCTGCCTGCCTGCCTGCCTGGAGAATGCCTGCCTGTGAGAATGCCTGCCTGCCTGCCTTCCTGCCTGCGAGAATGCTTGCCTGGCTGCCTGCGAGAATTCCTGCCTGCCTGCCTGCCTGCCTGTGAGAATGCCTGCCTGCCTCCCTGCGAGAATGTCTGCCTGTGAGAATGCCTTTGAGAATGCCTGCCTGCCTGACTGCCTGTGAGAATGCCTGCCTGCCTGCCTGCCTGCGAGAATGTCTGCCTGTGAGAATGACTGCCTGCCTGCCAGCCTGCCTGCGAGAATGCCTGACTGTGCGCCTGCCTGCGACAATGCCTGCCTGCGAGAATGCCTGCCTGCCTGCCTTCGAGAATGCCTGCCTGCCTGCCTGCCTGCCTGCGAGAATGCCTGCCTGCGAGAATGCCTGCCTGCCTTCCTGCCTGCGAGAATGCCTGCCTGCCTGCCTTTGAGAATACCTGCCTGCCTGCCTGCCTGGAGAATGCCTGCCTGCCTGCGAGAATGCCTGCCTGCCTGCCTGCTTGTGAGAATGTCTGGCTGCGAGAGTGCCTGACTGCCTGCCTACCTGCCTGCGAGAATGCCTGCCTGACTGGCTGCGAAAATTCCTGCCTGCCTTCCTGCCTGCGAGAATGCCTGCCTGCCTGCCTGCGAGAATGTCTGCCTGCGAGAATGCCTGATGCCTGCCTGCGAGAATGCCTGCCTGCCTGCCTGCCTGTGAGAATGATTGCCTGCCTGCCAGCCTGCCTGCGAGAATGCCGGCCTGACTGCCTGCCTGCCTGCCTGCCTGCGAGAATGCCTGCCTTTGCGCCTGCCTACGACAATGCCTGCCTGCGAGAATGCCTGGCTGCCTGCCTTCGAGAATGCCTGCCTGCCTGCCTGCCTGCCTGGCTGTGAGAATGTCTGCCTGTGAGAATGCCTTGGAGAATGCCTGCCTGCCTGAATGCCTGTGATTATGCCTGCCTGCCAGCCTGCGAGAATGCCTGCCTGCCTGCCTGCCTGCCTGCCTGCCTGCGAAAATGCCTGCCTGCCTGCCTGCGAGAATGCCTGCCTGCCTGCCTGCCTGCGAGAATGCCTGCATGCCTACCTGTGAGAATGCCTACCTGCCTGCCTTTGAGAATGCCTACCTGCCTGCCTTTGAGAATGCCTGCCTGCCTGCCTGCCTGGAGAATGCCTGCCTGCCTGCGAGAATGCCTGCCTGCCTGCCTGCCTTCGAGAATGCCTGCCTGCCTGCCTGCGAGAATGTCTGCCTGCGAGAATGCCTTCCTGCCTGCCTGCGAGAATGCCTGCCTGCCTGCCTGCCTGCGAGAATGCCTGCCTGCGAGAATGCCTTCGAGAATGCCTGCCTGCCTGATTGCCTGTGAGAATGCCTGCCTGCCTGCGAATATGTCTGCCTGAGAGAATGCCTGCTGCCTGCGTGCGAGAATGACTGGCTGCCTGCCTGCGAGAATGCCTGCCTGCCTGCCTGCCTGTGAGAATGCCTGCCTTTGTGCCTGCCTGCGACAATGCCTGCCTGCGAGAATGCCTGCTGCCTGCCTGTGAGAATGACTGGCTGCCTGCCTGCGAGAATGCCTGCCTGCCTGCCTGCGAGAATGCCTGCCTGCCTGCCTGCCTGTGAGAATGACTGCCTGCCTGCCAGCCTGCCTGCGAGAATGCATGCCTGTCTACCTGCCTGCCTGCCTGCGAGATTGCCTGCCTGTGCGCCTGCCTGCGAAAATGCCTGCCTGCGAGAATGCCTGGCTGCCTGCCTGCGAGAATTCCTGCCTGCCTGCCTGCCTTCGAGAATGCCTGCCTGCCTGCCTGCCTGCCTGCGAGAATGTCTGCCTGCGAGAATGCCTGCCTGCCTGCCAGCCTGCGAGAATGCCTGCCTGCCTGCCTTCCTGCGAGAATGCCTGCCTGCCTGCCTGGCTGCGAGAATGTCTCCCTGTGAGAATGCCTGCCTGCCTCCCTGTGAGAATGTCTGCCTGTGAGAATGCCTTGGAGAATGCCTGCCTGCCTGCCTCACTGTGAGAATGCCTAACTGCCTGCTGCGAGAATGCCTACCTGACTGCCTGCGAGAATGCCTGCCTGCCTGCCTGCCTGCCAGCGAGAATGCCTGCCTGCCTGCCTGTGAGAATTCCTGCCTGCCTGCCTGCCTGCGTGCATGCCTGCGAGAATGCCTGCCTGACTCCCTGCGAGAATGTCTGCCTGCGAGAATGTCTTCGATAATGCCTGCCTGCCTGACTGCCTGTGACAATGCCTGCCTGCCTGCCTGCGAGAATGTCTGCCTGCGAGAATGCCTGCTGCCTGCCTGCGAGAATGACTGGCTGCCTGCCTGCGAGAATGCCTGCCTGCTTGCCTGTGAGAATGCCTGCCTGTCTGCCTGCCTGCCTGCGAGAATGCCTGCCTGCCTGCTTGCGAGAATGCCTGCCTGCCTGCCTGCCTTCGAGAATGCCTGCCTGCCTGCCTGCGAGAATGTTTGCCTGCGAGAATGCCTGCCTGCCTGCCTGCCTGGCTGTGAGAATATCTGCCTTTGAGAATGCCCGCCTGCCTCCCTGCGAGAATGTCTGCCTGTGAGAATGCCTTGGAGAATGTCTGCCTGCCTGAATGCCTGTGAGAATGCCTGCCTGCCTGCCGGCGACAATGCCTGCCTGCAAGAATGCCTGCCTGCCTGCCTGCGAGAATGCCGGCCTTACTGCCTGCCTGCCTGCCTGCCTGCGAGAATGCCTGCCTCTGCGCCTGCCTGCGACAATGCCTGCCTGCGAGAATGCCTGGCTGTGAGAATGCCTGCTGCCTGCCTGCGAGAATGACTGGCTGCCTGCCTGTGAGAATGCCTGCCTGCCTGCCTGTGAGAATGCCTGCCTGTCTGCCTGCCTGCCTGCGAGAATGCCTGCCTGCCTGCTTGCGAGAATGCCTGCCTGCCTGCCTGCCTTCGAGAATGCCTGCCTGCCTGCCTGCGAGAATGTCTGCCTGCGAGAATGCCTGCCTGCCTGCCTTCGAGAATGCCTGCTGCCTGCCTTCCTGCGAGAATGCCTGCCTGCCTGCCTGCCTGCCTGGCTGTGAGAATATCTGCCTGTGAGAATGCCCGCCTGCCTCCCTGCGAGAATGTCTGCCTGTGAGAATGCCTTGGAGAATGCCTGCCTGCCTGAATGCCTGTGAGAATGCCTGCCTGCCTGCCGGCGACAATACCTGCCTGCAAGAATGCCTGTCTGCCTGCCTGCAAGAATGACTGGCTGCCTGCCTGCGAGAATGCCTGCCTGCCTGCCTGCCTGCGAGAATGCCTGCCTGCCTGCCTGTGAGAATGACTGCCTGCCTGCCAGCCTGCCTGCGAGAATGCATGCCTGCCTGTCTGCCTGCCTGCCTGCGAGAATGCCGGCCTTACTGCCTGCCTGCCTGCCTGCCTGCGAGAATGCCTGCCTCTGCGCCTGCCTGCGACAATGCCTCCCTGCGAGAATGCCTGGCTGCCTACCTGTGAGAATGCCTACCTGCCTTCGAGAATGCCTGCCTGCCTGCCTGCCTGCGAGAATGTCTGCCTGCGAGAATGCCTGCCTGCCTGCCTGCCTTCGAGAATGCCTGCCTGCCTGCCTTCCTGCGAGAATGCCTGCCTGCCTGCCTGCCTGCCTGGCTGTGAGAATGTCTGCCTGTGAGAATGCCTGCCTGCCTCCCTGCGAGAATGTCTGCCTGTGAGAATGCCTTGGAGAATGCCTGCCTGCCTGAATGCCTGTGATTATGCCTGCCTGCCAGCCTGCGAGAATGCCTGCCTGCCTGCCTGCCTGCCTGCCTGCGAGAATGCCTGCCTGCCTGCGAGAATGCCTGCCTGCGAGAATGCCTGCCTTCCTGCCTGCCTGCGAGAATGCCTGCCTGCCTACCTGTGAGAATGCCTACCTGCCTGCCTTTGAGAATGCCTACCTGCCTGCCTTTGAGAATGCCTGCCTGCCTGCCAGCCTGGAGAATGCCTGCCTGCCTGCGAGAATGCCTGCCTGCCTGCCTGCCTTCGAGAATGCCTGCCTGCCTGCCTGCAAGAATGTCTGCCTGCGAGAATGCCTTCCTGCCTGCCTGCGAGAATGCCTGCCTGCCTGCCTGCGAGAATGCCTGCCTGCCTGCCTGCGAGAATGCCTTCGAAAATGCCTGCCTGCCTGACTGCCTGTGAGAATGCCTGCCTGCCTGTGAATATGTCTGCCTGAGAGAATGCCTGCTGCCTGCCTGCGAGAATGCCTGCCTGCCTGCCTGCCTGCCTTCGAGAATGCCTGCCTGCCTGCCTGCCTGCCTTCGAGAATGTCTGCCTGCGAGAATGCCTGCCTGCCTGACTGCCTTCGAGAATGCCTGCCTGCCTGCCTTCCTGCGAGAATGCCTGCCTGTCTGCCTGCGAGCCTGCCTGCATGCCTGCCTGCCTGCCTGCGACCTGCCTGCCTGCAAGCGAGCCTGTGAGCTTGCTTGCCTACCAGCCTGCCTGCCTGCCTGCCTGTCTACCTGCCTGCCTGCATGCCTGTCTGCCTGCCTGCCTGCCTACCTGCGAGCCTGCGAGCTTCCTTGCCTGCCTACTTGCCTGCCTGCCTGCGAGGCTGCCTGCCTGCTAGCCTTCCTGCCTGCCTGTCTGCCTGCCTGCCTGCCTACCTGACTGCATGCCTACCTGCCTGCCTGCGAGCCTGCGAGCTTGCTTGACTGCTTACCTGCCTGCCTGCCTGCCTGCCGGCGGCCTGCCTGCTTGCCGGCGAGCTTCCTTGCCTGCCTAATTGCCTGCCGGCCTGCCTGCCTGGCTGCCTACTTGCCTGTCTGCCTGCATGCCTGCCTGCCTGCCTGCCTGCATGCCTGCCTGCCTGCCTGCCTGCTAGCCTGCTAGCCTGGCTGCTTGCCTGCCTGCCTGCGAACCTGCGAGCTTGCTTGCCTGCCTGCCTGCCTGCCTGCCTGCAGCCTGCCTGCCTGCGAGCCTGCGAGCTTGCTTGCCTGCCTTCCTGCTTGCCTGCGAACCTTCCTGCCTACCAGCCTGCGAGCCTGCCTGCCTGCTTTCCAGCGAGCCTGCCTGGTGAGAGCCTGCATGCCTGCCTTCCTGCCTGCTTGCCAGCGAGCCTGCCTGGTGAGAGCCTGCGTCTCTGCCTGCCTGCCTGCCTGACAGTCTGTCTGCATGCCTGCCTGCCTGCCTGTCTGTCTGCATGCCTGCCTGCCTGCCTCTCAGCCTGCAAGCCTGCCTGCCTGCCTGCCTGCGAGCGTGCCTGCCTGCGAGCCTGCGAGCTTGCTTGCCTGCTTACTTGCCTGACTGCCTGTGAGCCTGCCTGCCTGCTAGCCTTCCTGCCTGCCTGCCTGCCTGCCTACCTGCCTGCATGCCTGCCTGCCTGCCTGCCTGCGAGCTTGCTTGCCTGCTTGCCTGTCTGCCTGCCTGCCTGCGGCCTGCCTGCCTGCAAGTGAGCCTGCGAGCTTGCTTGCCTATCAGCCTGCCTGCCTGTCTACGTGCCTGCCTGCATGCATGCATGCCTCCCTGCCTGCCTGCCTGCCTGCCTGCGAGCCTGCGAGCTTCCTTGCCTGCCTACTTTCCTGCCTGCCTGGGAGCCTGCCTGCCTGCTAGCCTTCCTGCCTGCCTGTCTGCCTGCCTGCCTGCCTACCTGCCTGTATGCCTACCTGCCTGCCTGCGAGCCTGCGAGCTTGCTTGCCTGCTTACCTGCCTGCCTGCCTGCCTGCGGCCTGCCTGCCTGCCTGCGAGATTCCTTGCCTGCCTACTTACGTGCCGGCCTGCCTGCCTGGTTGCCTACTTGCCTGTCTGCCTGCATGCCTGCCTGCCTGGCTGCCTGCCTGTGAACCTGCGAGCTTGCTTGCCTGCTTGCCTGCCTGCCTGCCTGCCTGCAGCCTGCCTGCGAGACTGCGAGCTTGCTTGCCTGCCTGCCTGCCTAACTGTGAACCTTCCTGCCTACCACCCTGCGAGCCTGCCTGCCTGCTTGCCAGCGAGCCTGCCTGGTGAGAGCCAGCCTGCCTGCCTGCCTGCCTGCCTGCCTGTCTGTCTGCATGCCTGCCTGCCTGCCTGTCTGTCTGCATGCCTGCCTGCCTGCCTGACTGCCTGCAAGCCTGCCTGCCTGCCTGCCTGCAAGCCTGGCTGCCTGCCTGCCTGCAAGCCTGGCTGCCTGCCTGCGTGCCTGCCTGACTGCGAGCCTGCCTGCCTGCCTGCCTGGGAGCCTGGGAGCTTGCTTGCCTGCCGCCTGCCTGCGAACCTTCCTGCCTACCTGCCTGCGAGCCTGCCTGCCAGCGAGGCTGCCTGCCTGCGAGCCTGCCTGCCTGCTAGCCTTCCTGCCTGCCTCCCTGCCGGTATGCCTGCCTGCCTGCCTGCCTGCTGCCTGCCTGCCTGCCTGCGAGCTTGCGAGCTTGCTTGCCTTCTTACTTGCCTGACTGCCTGTGAGCCTGTCTGCCTGCTAGCCTTCCTGCCTGCCTGCCTGCCTGCCTACCTGCCTGCATGCCTGCCTGCCTGCCTGCCTGCGGCCTGCCTGCCTGCAAGTGAGCCTGCGAGCTTGCTTGCCTGCTTGCCTGCCTGCCTGCCTGCCTGCGGCCTGCCTGCCTGCAAGTGAGCCTGCGAGCTTGCTTGCCTATCAGCCTGCCTGCCTGCCTGCCTGCCTGTCTACGTGCCTGCCTGCATGCATGCATGCCTCCCTGCCTGCCTGCCTGCCTGCCTGCCTCCGAGTCTGCGAGCTTCCTTGCCTGCCTACTTGCCTGCCTGCCTGTGAGCCTGCCTGCCTGCTAGCCTTCCTGCCTGCCTGCCTGCCTACCTGCCTGCATGCCTACCTGCCTGCCTGTGAGCCTGCGAGCTTGCTTGCCTGCTTACCTGCCTGCCTGCCTGCCTGCGGCCGGCCTGCCTGCCTGCCTGCGAGATTCCTTGCCTGCCTACTTACGTGCCGGCCTGCCTGCCTGGTTGCCTACTTGCCTGTCTGCCTGCATGCCTGCCTGCCTGCCTGCCTGACTGCCTGCCTGTGAACCTGTGAGCTTGCTTGCCTGCTTGCCTGCCTGCCTGCCTGCAGCCTGCCTGCCTGCCTGCGAGCCTGCGAGCCTGTGAGCTTGCTTGCCTGCCTGCCTGCCTGAGGCCTGCCTGCCTGCCTGCAAGCCTGTGAGTTTGCTTGCCTGCCTGCCTGCCTGCGAGCTTGCTTGCCTGCTTGCCTACCTGCCTGCCTGCCTGCCTGCCTGCAGCCTGCCTGCCTGCCAGCTAGCCTGCCTGGTGCGAGCCTGCCTGCCTGCCTAACTGCCTGCCTGCGAGCGTGCATGTGAGCTTACTTGCCTGCAAGCCTGCCTGCCTGCCTGCCTGCCTGTATGCCTGCCTGCCGGCCTGCCTTCCTGCCTGCCTGCATGGCTGCATGCCTGCCTGCCTGCCTGCTAGCGAGCATGTGAGCTTACTTGCCTGCCTGCCTGCCTGCGGCCTGGCTGCCTGCTTGCCTGCCTGCTAGCCTGTTACCCTGCTAGCCTGCCGGCCTTCCTGCCTGCGAGCCTGTGAGCTTGCTTGCCTGCTTGCCTACCTGCCTGCCTGCAGCCTGCCTGCCTGCAGCCTGCCTGCCTGCGAGCCTGCGAGCTTGCTTGCCTGCCTGCCTGCCTGCCTGTGAACCTTCCTGCCTACCAGCCTGCGAGCCTGCCTGCCTGCTTGCCAGCGAGCCTGCCTGGTGAGAGCCTGCCTACCTGCCTGCCTGCCTGTCTGTCTGCATGCCTGCCTGCCTGCCTGCAAGCCTGCCTGCCTGCCTGCCTGCCTGCAAGCCTGGCTGCCTGCCTGCGTGCCTGCCTGACTGCGAGCCTGCCTGCCTGCCTGCCTCCCTGCGAGCCTGGGAGCTTGCTTGCTTGCCGCCTGCCTGCGAACCTTCCTGCCTACCTGCCTGCGAGCCTGCCTGCCAGCGAGGCTGCCTGCCTGCGAGCCTGCCTGCCTGCTAGCCTTCCTGCCTGCCTCCCTGCCGGTATGCCTACCTGCCTGCCTGCCTGCTGACTGCCTGCCTGCTGCCTGCCTGCCTGAGAGCTTGCTTGCCTGCCTGCTTGCCTGCCTGCCTGCCTGCGGCCTCCCTGCCTGCCTGCGAGCCTGCGAGCTTGCTAGCCTGCCTGCCTGCCTGCGAACCTTCCTGCCTACCTGCCTGCGAGCCTGCCTGCCTGCCTGCCAGCTAGACTGCCTGGAGCGAGCCTGCCTGCCTGCCTGGCTGGCTGCCTACCTGCCTGCCTGCATGCCTGCCTGCCTGCCTGCATGCCTGCCTGCCTGCCTGCCTGCCTGCTAGCCTTCTAGCCTGGCTGTCGCCTGCCTGCCTGCGAGCCTGCGAGCGTGCTTGCCTGCTTGCCTACCTGCCGGCCTGTCAGCCTGCCTGCAGCCTGCCTGCCTGCCTGCGAGCTTGAGAGCTTGCTTGCCTGCCTGCCTGCCTGCGAACTTTCCTGCCTACCTGCCTGCGAGCCTGCCTGCCTGCCTGCCAGCGAGCCTGCCTGGTGCGAGACTGCCTTCCTGCCTGCCTACCTGCCTACCTGCATGACTGCCTGCCTGCCGGCCTGCCTGCAAGACTGCTTGCCAGCTAGCCTGCATGCAAGCCTGCTAGCCTGCTAGCCTGCCTGCCTGCCTGCCTGCCTGCGAGCCTGTGAGCTTGCTTGCCTGCTTGCCTACCTGCCTGCCTGCCTGCCTGCCTGCAGCCTGCCTGCCTGCCTGCGAGCCTGCGAGCTTGCTTGCCTGCCTGCCTGCCTGCGAACCTTCCTGCCTACCTGCCAGCGAGCCTGCCTGGTGCGAGCCTGCCTGCCTGCCTGCCTGCGAGCGAGCATGTGAGCTTGCTTGCCTGCCTGCCTGCCTGCCTGCAAGCCTGCCTGCCTGCTAGCATGCCTGCGTTCCTGCCTGCCTGCTTGCCTTCCTGCCTGCCTGCTAGCCTGCCTGCCTTCCTGCCTGATTTCCTGCCTTCCTGCCTGCCTTCCTGCCTGCCTGTCTGCCTGCGAGCCTGTGAGCTTGCTTGCCTGCCTGCCTGCCTGAGGCCTGCCTGCCTGCCTGCAAGCCTGTGAGTTTGCTTGCCTGCCTGCCTGCCTGCGAGCTTGCTTGCCTGCTTGCCTACCTGCCTGCCTGCCTGCCTGCCTGCAGCCTGCCTGCCTGCCAGCTAGCCTGCCTGGTGCGAGCCTGCCTGCCTGCCTAACTGCCTGCCTGCGAGCGTGCATGTGAGCTTACTTGCCTGCAAGCCTGCCTGCCTGCCTGCCTGCCTGTATGCCTGCCTGCCGGCCTGCCTTCCTGCCTGCCTGCATGGCTGCATGCCTGCCTGCCTGCCTGTTAGCGAGCATGTGAGCTGTCCTGCCTTCCTGCCTGCCTGCCTGCCTGCCTACCTGCCTGCATGCCTGCCTGCCTGCCTGCATGTGAGCCTGTGAGCTTTGTTGCCTGCCTGCCTGCCTTCCTGCCTGTCTACCTGCCTGCCTGCATGCCTGCCTGCCTCACTGCCTGCCGTCCTACCTGCCTGCTAGCCTTCCTGCCTGCCTGCCTGCCTGCCTACCTGCCTGCATGCCTGCGAGCCTGCGAGCTTGCTTGCCTGCTTGCCTGCCTGCCTGCCGGCCTGCGGCCTGCCTGCCTGCAAACGAGCCTGCGAGCTTGCATGCCTGCTTACTTGCCTGACTGCCTGCGAGCCTGCCTGCCTGCTAGCCTTCCTGCCTGCCTGCCTGCCTGCCTACCTGCCTGCATGCCTGCCTGCCTGACTGCCTGCCTGCGAGCCTGCGAGCTTGCTTCCCTACCAGCCTGCCTGCCTGCCTGTCTACCTGCCTGCCTGCATGCCTGCCTGCCTACTTGCCTGCCTGCCTGCGAGCCTGCCTACTTGCTAGCCTTCCTGCCTGCCTGCCTGCCTGCCTACCTGCCTGCATGCCTGCCTGCCTGCCTGCGAGCCTACGAGCTTGCTTGCCTGCTTACTTGCCTGACTGCCTGCGAGCCTGCCTGCCTGCCTGCTAGCCTTCCTGCCTGCCTGCCTGCCTACCTGCCTGCATGCCTGCCTGCCTGCCTGGCTGCCTGCGAGCGAGCATGTGAGCTTACTTGCCTGCGTGCCTGCCTGCGGCCTGACTGCCTGCCTGCTTGCCTGCTAGCCTGCTACCCTGCTAGCCTGCTGGCCTGCCTGCCTGCGAGCCTGCGAGCTTGCTTGCCTGCTTGCGTACTTGCCTGCCTGCCTGCCTGCCTGCAGCCTGCCTGCCTGCCTGCGAGCCTGTGAGCTTGCTTGCCTGCTTGCCTACCTGCCTGCCTGCCTGCCTGCCTGCAGCCTGCCTGCCTGCCAGCGAGCCTGCCTGGTGCGAGCCTGCCTGCCTGCCTGCCTGCCTGCCTAACTGCCTGCCTGCATGCCTGCATGCATGCCTGCCTGCCTGCTAGCGAGCATGTGAGCTTACTTGCCTGCATGCCTGCCTGCGGCCTGGCTGCCTGCATGCCTGCCTGCTAACCTGCTACCCTGCTAGCCTGCCGGCCTGCAAGCCTGCGAGCCTGTGAGCTTGCTTGCCTGCTTGCCTACCTGCCTGCCTCCCTGCCTGCCTGCAGCCTTCCTGCCTGCCTGCCTGCCTGCGAGCTTGCTTGCCTGCCTGCCTGCGAACCTTCCTGCTTACCTGCCTGTGAGCCTGCCTGCCTGCCTGCCAGCGAGCCTGCCTGGTGCGAGCCTGCCTGGTGCGAGCCTGCCTGCCTGCCTGCCTGCCTAACTGCCTGCGTGCCTGCCTGCGGCCTGACTGCCTGCCTGCTTGCCTGCTAGCCTGCTACCCTGCTAGCCTGCTGGCCTGCCTGCCTGCGAGCCTGCGAGCTTGCTTGCCTGCTTGCGTACTTGCCTGCCTGCCTGCCTGCCTGCAGCCTGCCTGCCTGCCTGCCTGCCTGCAGCCTGCCTGCCTGCCTGCGAGCCTGTGAGCTTGCTTGTCTGCCTGCCTGCCTGCTATCCTTCCTGCCTACCTGCCTGCGAGGCTGCCTGCCTGCCTGCCTGCGAGCCTGCTGGTGCGAGCCTGCCTGCCTGCCCCCCAGCGAGCCTGCCTGGTGCGAGCCTGCCTGCCTGCCTGCCTGCCTAACTGCCTGCCTGCATGCCTGCCTGCCTGCCTGGCTGCCTGCGAGCGAGCATGTGAGCTTACTTGCCTGCGTGCCTGCCTGCGGCCTGACTGCCTGCCTGCTTGCCTGCTAGCCTGCTACCCTGCTAGCCTGCTGGCCTGCCTGCCTGCGAGCCTGTGAGCTTGCTTGCCTGCTTGCCTACCTGCCTGCCTGCCTGCCTGCCTGCAGCCTGCCTGCCTGCCAGCGAGCCTGCCTGGTGCGAGCCTGCCTGCCTGCCTGCCTGCCTGCCTAACTGCCTGCCTGCATGCCTGCATGCATGCCTGCCTGCCTGCTAGCGAGCATGTGAGCTTACTTGCCTGCATGCCTGCCTGCGGCCTGGCTGCCTGCATGCCTGCCTGCTAACCTGCTACCCTGCTAGCCTGCCGGCCTGCAAGCCTGCGAGCCTGTGAGCTTGCTTGCCTGCTTGCCTACCTGCCTGCCTCCCTGCCTGCCTGCAGCCTTCCTGCCTGCCTGCCTGCCTGCGAGCTTGCTTGCCTGCCTGCCTGCGAACCTTCCTGCTTGCCTGCCTGTGAGCCTGCCTGCCTGCCTGCCAGCGAGCCTGCCTGGTGCGAGCCTGCCTGCCTGCCTGCCTGCCTAACTGCCTGCCTGCATGCCTGCCTGCCTGCCTGCCTGCCTGCGAGCGAGCATGTGAGCTTACTTGCCTGCGTGCCTACCTGCGGCCTGACTGCCTGCCTGCTTGCCTGCTAGCCTGCTACCCTGCTACCCTGCTAGCCTGCTGGCGTGCCTGCCTGCGAGCCTGCGAGCTTGCTTGCCTGCTTGCGTACTTGCCTGCCTGCCTGCCTGCCTGCAGCCTGCCTGCCTGCCTGCGAGCCTGTGAGCTTGCTTGTCTGCCTGCCTGCCTGCTATCCTTCCTGCCTACCTGCCTGCGAGGCTGCCTGCCTGCCTGCCTGCGAGCCTGCTGGTGCGAGCCTGCCTGCCTGCCCCCCAGCGAGCCTGCCTGGTGCGAGCCTGCCTGCCTGCCTGCCTGCCTGCCTGCCTACCTGCCGGCCTGAATGCCTGCCTGCCTGCCTGCCTGCGAGCCTGCCTGCCTGCTAGACTGCCTGCCTTCCTGCCTGCCTGCTAGCCTGCCTGCCTTCCTGCCTGATTGCCTGCCTGCCTGCCTGCCTTCCTGCATGCCTGCCTGCCTGCCTGCAAGCCTGTGAGTTTGCTTGCCTGCCTGCCTGCCAGCGAACCTTCCTGCTTACCTGCCTGTGAGCCTGCCTGCCTGCCTGCCAGCGAGCCTGCCTGGTGCGAGCCTGCCTGCCTGCCTGCCAACGAGCCTGCCTGGTGCGAGCCTGCCTGCCTGCCTGACTGCCTACCTGCCTGCCTGAATCCCTGCCTGCCTGCCTGCCTGCCTGCGAGCGAGCATGTGAGCTTGCTTGCCTGCCTGCCTGCCTGCAAACCTGCCTGCCTGCTAGCATGCCTGCCTTCCTGCCTGCCTGCCTGCCTTCCTACCTGCCTGCTAGCCTGCCTGCCTTCCTGCCTGATTTCCTGCCTTCCTGCCTGCCTGCCTGCCTGCCTGCATGCCTGCCTGCCTGCCTGGCTGACTGCCTGCGAGCCTGCGAGCTTGCTTGCCTGCCTGCCTGCCTGCCTGAGGCCTGCCTGCCTGCCTGCAAGCCTGTGAGTTTGCTTGTCTGCCTGCCTGCCTGCGAGCTTGCTTGCCTGCTTGCCTACCTGCCTGCCTGCCTGCATGCCTGCAGGCTCCCTGCCTGCCAGCGAGCCTGCCTGGTGCGAGCCTGCCTGCCTGCCTGCCTGCCTAACTGCCTGCCTGCATGACTGCTTGCCTGCCTGCCTGCCTGCGAGCCTGCTGGTGCGAGCCTGCCTGCCTGCCCTCCAGCGAGCCTGCCTGTTGCGAGCCTGCCTGCCTGCCTGCCTGCCTGCCTACCTGCCTGCCTGAATGCCTGCCTGCCTGCCTGCCTGCGAGCGAGCATGTGTGCTTGCTTGCCTGCTGCC
This sequence comes from Tenrec ecaudatus, assembly GCF_050624435.1. Classification (NCBI taxonomy): domain Eukaryota; kingdom Metazoa; phylum Chordata; class Mammalia; order Afrosoricida; family Tenrecidae; genus Tenrec; species Tenrec ecaudatus. Next base: position 2,611,121 of record NW_027457635.1, on the reverse strand, counting down.
TGCCTGCCTGCAAGCCTGCCTGCCTGCTAGCCTGCCTGCCTGCCTGCCTGCCTGCCTGCTAGCCTGCCTGCCTTCCTGCTTGATTGCCTGCCTGCCTGCCTGCCTGCCTGCATGCCTGCCTGCCTGCCTGCCTGCCTGCCTGCAAGCCTGTGAGTTTGCTTGCCAGCCTGCCTGCCAGCGAACCTGCCTGCCTGCCTGCCTACCTACCTGCCTGCATGCATGCCTGCCTGCCTGCCTGCCTGCCTGCCTGCCTGTATGCCTGCCTGCCTGCGAGCCTGTGCCTGTGAGCCTGCCTGCCTGCCTGCCTGCTTGCCTGAGTGACTGTGAGCCTGTCTGCGAGTCTGCCTGCCTGCCTGCCTGCTTGCCTGCGAGCATGCGAGCTTGCTTGAGTGCCTGCCTGCCTGCGAGCCTGCCTACCTGTGAGACTGCCTGCCTGCGAGCCTGCCTGCCTGCGAGTCTGTCTGCGAGCCTGCCTGTGAGCCTGCCTGCCTGCGAGCCTGCCTGCGAGCCTGCCTGCCTGTAAGCCTGCCTGCCTGCCTGCCTACCTGCGTGCCTGCGAGATTGTTTGCCTGCTTGCCTGCCTGCCTGCCTGCCTACCTGCCTGCCTGCATGCCTGCCTTCCTGCCTGCCTGCCTGCCTGCCTGCCTGCATGCCTGCCTGCATGTTTGCCTGCCTGCTAGCTTGCTAGCCTGGCTGCCTGGCTGCCTGGCTGCCTGCCTGCCTGTGAGCGATCATGTGGGCTTGCTTGCCTGCCTTTCTGCCTGCAAACCTGCCTGCCTGCTAGCCTGCCTGCCTTCCTGCCTTCCTGCCTGTCTACCTGCCTGCCTGCATGCCTGCCTGCCTGCCTGCCTGCGAGCCTGCCTGGTGCGAGCCTGCCTGCCTGCCCCCCAGCGAGCCTGCCTGGTGCGAGCCTGCCTGCCTGCCTGCCTGCCTACCTGCCTGCCTGAATGCCTGCCTGCGAGCCTGCGAGCTTGCTTGCCTGCCTGCCTGCCTGCGAACCTTCCTGCCTACCTGCCTGCGAGCCTGCCTGCCAGCGAGCCTGCCTGCCTGTGAGCCTGCCTGCCTGCTAGCCTGCCTGCCAGCCTGCCTGCCTGCATACCTGCCTGCCTGCCTGCCTGCCTACCTGCCTGCCAGCCTGCGAGCTTGCTTGCCTGCTTACTTGCCTGACTGCCTGAGAGCCTGCCTGCCTGCTAGCCTTCCTGCCTGCCTGCCTGCCTGCCTACCTGCCTGCATGCCTGCCTGCCTGCCTGCATGTGAGCCTGTGAGCTTTGTTGCCTGCCTGCCTGCCTTCCTGCCTGTCTACCTGCCTGCCTGCATGCCTGCCTGCCTCACTGCCTGCCGTCCTACCTGCCTGCTAGCCTTCCTGCCTGCCTGCCTGCCTGCCTACCTGCCTGCATGCCTGCGAGCCTGCGAGCTTGCTTGCCTGCTTGCCTGCCTGCCTGCCGGCCTGCGGCCTGCCTGCCTGCAAACGAGCCTGCGAGCTTGCATGCCTGCTTACTTGCCTGACTGCCTGCGAGCCTGCCTGCCTGCTAGCCTTCCTGCCTGCCTGCCTGCCTGCCTACCTGCCTGCATGCCTGCCTGCCTGACTGCCTGCCTGCGAGCCTGCGAGCTTGCTTCCCTACCAGCCTGCCTGCCTGCCTGTCTACCTGCCTGCCTGCATGCCTGCCTGCCTACTTGCCTGCCTGCCTGCGAGCCTGCCTACTTGCTAGCCTTCCTGCCTGCCTGCCTGCCTGCCTACCTGCCTGCATGCCTGCCTGCCTGCCTGCGAGCCTACGAGCTTGCTTGCCTGCTTACTTGCCTGACTGCCTGCGAGCCTGCCTGCCTGCCTGCTAGCCTTCCTGCCTGCCTGCCTGCCTACCTGCCTGCATGCCTGCCTGCCTGCCTGGCTGCCTGCGAGCGAGCATGTGAGCTTACTTGCCTGCGTGCCTGCCTGCGGCCTGACTGCCTGCCTGCTTGCCTGCTAGCCTGCTACCCTGCTAGCCTGCTGGCCTGCCTGCCTGCGAGCCTGCGAGCTTGCTTGCCTGCTTGCGTACTTGCCTGCCTGCCTGCCTGCCTGCAGCCTGCCTGCCTGCCTGCGAGCCTGTGAGCTTGCTTGCCTGCTTGCCTACCTGCCTGCCTGCCTGCCTGCCTGCAGCCTGCCTGCCTGCCAGCGAGCCTGCCTGGTGCGAGCCTGCCTGCCTGCCTGCCTGCCTGCCTAACTGCCTGCCTGCATGCCTGCATGCATGCCTGCCTGCCTGCTAGCGAGCATGTGAGCTTACTTGCCTGCATGCCTGCCTGCGGCCTGGCTGCCTGCATGCCTGCCTGCTAACCTGCTACCCTGCTAGCCTGCCGGCCTGCAAGCCTGCGAGCCTGTGAGCTTGCTTGCCTGCTTGCCTACCTGCCTGCCTCCCTGCCTGCCTGCAGCCTTCCTGCCTGCCTGCCTGCCTGCGAGCTTGCTTGCCTGCCTGCCTGCGAACCTTCCTGCTTACCTGCCTGTGAGCCTGCCTGCCTGCCTGCCAGCGAGCCTGCCTGGTGCGAGCCTGCCTGGTGCGAGCCTGCCTGCCTGCCTGCCTGCCTAACTGCCTGCGTGCCTGCCTGCGGCCTGACTGCCTGCCTGCTTGCCTGCTAGCCTGCTACCCTGCTAGCCTGCTGGCCTGCCTGCCTGCGAGCCTGCGAGCTTGCTTGCCTGCTTGCGTACTTGCCTGCCTGCCTGCCTGCCTGCAGCCTGCCTGCCTGCCTGCCTGCCTGCAGCCTGCCTGCCTGCCTGCGAGCCTGTGAGCTTGCTTGTCTGCCTGCCTGCCTGCTATCCTTCCTGCCTACCTGCCTGCGAGGCTGCCTGCCTGCCTGCCTGCGAGCCTGCTGGTGCGAGCCTGCCTGCCTGCCCCCCAGCGAGCCTGCCTGGTGCGAGCCTGCCTGCCTGCCTGCCTGCCTAACTGCCTGCCTGCATGCCTGCCTGCCTGCCTGGCTGCCTGCGAGCGAGCATGTGAGCTTACTTGCCTGCGTGCCTGCCTGCGGCCTGACTGCCTGCCTGCTTGCCTGCTAGCCTGCTACCCTGCTAGCCTGCTGGCCTGCCTGCCTGCGAGCCTGTGAGCTTGCTTGCCTGCTTGCCTACCTGCCTGCCTGCCTGCCTGCCTGCAGCCTGCCTGCCTGCCAGCGAGCCTGCCTGGTGCGAGCCTGCCTGCCTGCCTGCCTGCCTGCCTAACTGCCTGCCTGCATGCCTGCATGCATGCCTGCCTGCCTGCTAGCGAGCATGTGAGCTTACTTGCCTGCATGCCTGCCTGCGGCCTGGCTGCCTGCATGCCTGCCTGCTAACCTGCTACCCTGCTAGCCTGCCGGCCTGCAAGCCTGCGAGCCTGTGAGCTTGCTTGCCTGCTTGCCTACCTGCCTGCCTCCCTGCCTGCCTGCAGCCTTCCTGCCTGCCTGCCTGCCTGCGAGCTTGCTTGCCTGCCTGCCTGCGAACCTTCCTGCTTGCCTGCCTGTGAGCCTGCCTGCCTGCCTGCCAGCGAGCCTGCCTGGTGCGAGCCTGCCTGCCTGCCTGCCTGCCTAACTGCCTGCCTGCATGCCTGCCTGCCTGCCTGCCTGCCTGCGAGCGAGCATGTGAGCTTACTTGCCTGCGTGCCTACCTGCGGCCTGACTGCCTGCCTGCTTGCCTGCTAGCCTGCTACCCTGCTACCCTGCTAGCCTGCTGGCGTGCCTGCCTGCGAGCCTGCGAGCTTGCTTGCCTGCTTGCGTACTTGCCTGCCTGCCTGCCTGCCTGCAGCCTGCCTGCCTGCCTGCGAGCCTGTGAGCTTGCTTGTCTGCCTGCCTGCCTGCTATCCTTCCTGCCTACCTGCCTGCGAGGCTGCCTGCCTGCCTGCCTGCGAGCCTGCTGGTGCGAGCCTGCCTGCCTGCCCCCCAGCGAGCCTGCCTGGTGCGAGCCTGCCTGCCTGCCTGCCTGCCTGCCTGCCTACCTGCCGGCCTGAATGCCTGCCTGCCTGCCTGCCTGCGAGCCTGCCTGCCTGCTAGACTGCCTGCCTTCCTGCCTGCCTGCTAGCCTGCCTGCCTTCCTGCCTGATTGCCTGCCTGCCTGCCTGCCTTCCTGCATGCCTGCCTGCCTGCCTGCAAGCCTGTGAGTTTGCTTGCCTGCCTGCCTGCCAGCGAACCTTCCTGCTTACCTGCCTGTGAGCCTGCCTGCCTGCCTGCCAGCGAGCCTGCCTGGTGCGAGCCTGCCTGCCTGCCTGCCAACGAGCCTGCCTGGTGCGAGCCTGCCTGCCTGCCTGACTGCCTACCTGCCTGCCTGAATCCCTGCCTGCCTGCCTGCCTGCCTGCGAGCGAGCATGTGAGCTTGCTTGCCTGCCTGCCTGCCTGCAAACCTGCCTGCCTGCTAGCATGCCTGCCTTCCTGCCTGCCTGCCTGCCTTCCTACCTGCCTGCTAGCCTGCCTGCCTTCCTGCCTGATTTCCTGCCTTCCTGCCTGCCTGCCTGCCTGCCTGCATGCCTGCCTGCCTGCCTGGCTGACTGCCTGCGAGCCTGCGAGCTTGCTTGCCTGCCTGCCTGCCTGCCTGAGGCCTGCCTGCCTGCCTGCAAGCCTGTGAGTTTGCTTGTCTGCCTGCCTGCCTGCGAGCTTGCTTGCCTGCTTGCCTACCTGCCTGCCTGCCTGCATGCCTGCAGGCTCCCTGCCTGCCAGCGAGCCTGCCTGGTGCGAGCCTGCCTGCCTGCCTGCCTGCCTAACTGCCTGCCTGCATGACTGCTTGCCTGCCTGCCTGCCTGCGAGCCTGCTGGTGCGAGCCTGCCTGCCTGCCCTCCAGCGAGCCTGCCTGTTGCGAGCCTGCCTGCCTGCCTGCCTGCCTGCCTACCTGCCTGCCTGAATGCCTGCCTGCCTGCCTGCCTGCGAGCGAGCATGTGTGCTTGCTTGCCTGCTGCCTGCCTGCCTGCAAGCCTGCCTGCCTGCTAGCCTGCCTGCCTGCCTGCCTGCCTGCCTGCTAGCCTGCCTGCCTTCCTGCTTGATTGCCTGCCTGCCTGCCTGCCTGCCTGCATGCCTGCCTGCCTGCCTGCCTGCCTGCCTGCAAGCCTGTGAGTTTGCTTGCCAGCCTGCCTGCCAGCGAACCTGCCTGCCTGCCTGCCTACCTACCTGCCTGCATGCATGCCTGCCTGCCTGCCTGCCTGCCTGCCTGCCTGTATGCCTGCCTGCCTGCGAGCCTGTGCCTGTGAGCCTGCCTGCCTGCCTGCCTGCTTGCCTGAGTGACTGTGAGCCTGTCTGCGAGTCTGCCTGCCTGCCTGCCTGCTTGCCTGCGAGCATGCGAGCTTGCTTGAGTGCCTGCCTGCCTGCGAGCCTGCCTACCTGTGAGACTGCCTGCCTGCGAGCCTGCCTGCCTGCGAGTCTGTCTGCGAGCCTGCCTGTGAGCCTGCCTGCCTGCGAGCCTGCCTGCCTGTAAGCCTGCCTGCCTGCCTGCCTACCTGCGTGCCTGCGAGATTGTTTGCCTGCTTGCCTGCCTGCCTGCCTGCCTACCTGCCTGCCTGCATGCCTGCCTTCCTGCCTGCCTGCCTGCCTGCCTGCCTGCATGCCTGCCTGCATGCCTGCCTGCCTGCTAGCTTGCTAGCCTGGCTGCCTGGCTGCCTGGCTGCCTGCCTGCCTGTGAGCGATCATGTGGGCTTGCTTGCCTGCCTTTCTGCCTGCAAACCTGCCTGCCTGCTAGCCTGCCTGCCTTCCTGCCTTCCTGCCTGTCTACCTGCCTGCCTGCATGCCTGCCTGCCTGCCTGCCTGCGAGCCTGCCTGGTGCGAGCCTGCCTGCCTGCCCCCAGCGAGCCTGCCTGGTGCGAGCCTGCCTGCCTGCCTGCCTGCCTACCTGCCTGCCTGAATGCCTGCCTGCGAGCCTGCGAGCTTGCTTGCCTGCCTGCCTGCCTGCGAACCTTCCTGCCTACCTGCCTGCGAGCCTGCCTACCAGCGAGCCTGCCTGCCTGTGAGCCTGCCTGCCTGCTAGCCTGCCTGCCAGCCTGCCTGCCTGCATACCTGCCTGCCTGCCTGCCTGCCTACCTGCCTGCCAGCCTGCGAGCTTGCTTGCCTGCTTACTTGCCTGACTGCCTGAGAGCCTGCCTGCCTGCTAGCCTTCCTGCCTGCCTGCCTGCCTGCCTACCTGCCTGCATGCCTGCCTGCCTGCCTGCATGTGAGCCTGTGAGCTTTGTTGCCTGCCTGCCTGCCTTCCTGCCTGTCTACCTGCCTGCCTGCATGCCTGCCTGCCTCACTGCCTGCCGTCCTACCTGCCTGCTAGCCTTCCTGCCTGCCTGCCTGCCTGCCTACCTGCCTGCATGCCTGCGAGCCTGCGAGCTTGCTTGCCTGCTTGCCTGCCTGCCTGCCGGCCTGCGGCCTGCCTGCCTGCAAACGAGCCTGCGAGCTTGCATGCCTGCTTACTTGCCTGACTGCCTGCGAGCCTGCCTGCCTGCTAGCCTTCCTGCCTGCCTGCCTGCCTGCCTACCTGCCTGCATGCCTGCCTGCCTGACTGCCTGCCTGCGAGCCTGCGAGCTTGCTTCCCTACCAGCCTGCCTGCCTGCCTGTCTACCTGCCTGCCTGCATGCCTGCCTGCCTACTTGCCTGCCTGCCTGCGAGCCTGCCTACTTGCTAGCCTTCCTGCCTGCCTGCCTGCCTGCCTACCTGCCTGCATGCCTGCCTGCCTGCCTGCGAGCCTACGAGCTTGCTTGCCTGCTTACTTGCCTGACTGCCTGCGAGCCTGCCTGCCTGCCTGCTAGCCTTCCTGCCTGCCTGCCTGCCTACCTGCCTGCATGCCTGCCTGCCTGCCTGCCTGTGAGCCTGCGAGCTTGCTTGCCTGCTTGCCTGCCTGCCTGCCTGCCTGCGGCCTGCCTGCCTGCAAGTGAGCCTGCGAGCTTGCTTGCCTACCAGCCTGCCGGCCTGCCTGCCTGTCTACGTGCCTGCCTGCATGCATGCCTGCCTCCCTGCCTGCCTGCCTGCCTGCCTGCCTGCGAGCCTGCGAGCTTCCTTGCATGCCTACTTGCCTGCCTGCCTGCGAGCCTGCCTGCCTGCTAGCCTTCCTGCCTGCCTGTCTGTCTGCCTGCCTGCCTGCCTGTCTGTCTGCATGCCTGCCTGCCTGCCTGTCTGTCTGTCTGCCTGCCTGCCTGTCTGTCTGTCTGCCTGCCTGCCTTCCTGTCTGTCTGCATGCCTGCCTGCCTGCCTGCAAGCCTGCCTGCCTGCCTGCCTGCCTGCCTGCTAGCCTGCCTGCCTTCCTGCCTGCCTGCCTGTCTACCTGCCTGCCTGCCTGCCTGCCTGCCTGCCTGCGAGCCTGCGAGCTTGCTTGCCTGCCTGCCTGCCTGACTGCGGTCGGCCTGCCTGCCTGTAAGCCTGTGAGCTTGCCTGCCTGCCTGCCTGCCTGCGATCCTTCCTGCCTACCAGCCTGCGAGCCTGCCTGCCTGCTTGCCAGCGAGCCTGCCTGTTGAGAGCCTGCCAGCCTGCCTGCCTGCCAGCCTGCCTGCCTGACTGTCTGTCTGCATGCCTGCCTGCCTGCCTGTCTCTGCATGCCTGCCTGCCTGCCTGCCTGCCTGCGGCCTGCCTGCCTGCCTGCTAGCCTGCGAGCTTGCTTGCCTGCTTGACTACCTGCCTGCCTGCCTTCAGCCTGCCTGCCTGCCTGCGAGCCTGCGAGCTTGCTTGCCTGCCTGCCTGCCTGCAAGCCTGCCTGCCTGCCTGCATGCCTGCCTTCCAGCCTGCCTGCCTGTCTACCTGCCTGCCTGCTTGCCTGCATGCCTGCCTGCCTGCCTGCGTGCGAGCCTGCGAGCTTGCTTGCCTGCTGCCTACATGCCTGAGGCCTGCCTGCCTGCCTGCAAGCCTGTGAGCTTGCCTGCCTGCCTGCCTGCGTGCGAACCTTCCTGCCTACCTGCCTGCGAGCCTGCCTGCCTGCTTGCCAGCGAGCCTGCCTGGTGCGAGCCTGCTGCCTGCCTGCCTGCCAGCCTACCTGCCTTCCTGCATGCCTGCCTGCCTGCCTGCCTGTATTCCTGCATGCCTGCCTGCCTTCCAGCGAGCCTGCCTGGACGAGCCTGCCTGCCTGCCTGCCTGCCTACATACCTGTCTGCATGCCTGCCTGCCTGCCTGCCTACGAGCGAGCATGTGAGCTTGCTTGCCTGCCTGCCTGCCTGCAAGCATGCCTGCCTGCTAGCATGCCTGCCTTCCTGCCTGATTTCCTGCCTTCCTGCCTGCCTGCCTGCCTGCCTGCCTGCATGCCTGCCTGCCTGCCTGCCTGCCAGCGAGCCTGCCTGGTGCGAGTCTGCCTGCCTGCCTGCCTGCCTGCCTGAGGCCTGCCTGCCTGCCTGCAAGCCTATGAGTTAGCTTGTCTGCCTGCCTGCCTGCGAGCTTGCTTGCCTGCTTGCCTACCTGCCTGCCTGCCTGCATGCCTGCAGCCTGCCTGCCTGCATGCCTGCAGCCTGCCTGCCTGCCAGCGAGCCGGCCTGGTGAGAGCCTGCCTGCCTAACTGCCTGCCTAACTGCCTGCCTGCATGCCTGCCTGCGAGCGAACATGTGAGCTTACTTGCCTGCCTGCCTGCCTGTGGCCTGACTGTCTGCCTGCTTGCCTGCCTGCCTTCCAGCGAGCCTGCGAGCTTGCTTGCCTGCTTGCCTCCCTGCCTGCCTGCCTGCGGCCTGCCTGCCTGCCTGCGAGCCTGCGAGCTTGCTTGCCTGCTTGCCTGCCTGCCTGCCGGCCTGCGGCCTGCCTGCCTGCAAACGAGCCTGTGAGCTTGCATGCCTGCTTACTTGCCTGACTGCCTGCGAGCCTGCCTGCCTGCTAGCCTTCCTGCCTGCCTGCCTGCCTGCCTACCTGCCTACATACCTGTCTGCATGCATGCCTGCCTGCCTGCCTGCCTGCCTACGAGCGAGCATGTGAGCTTGCTTGCCTGCCTGCCTGCCTGCCTGCCTGCCTGCCTACCTGCCTGCCTGCCTGCATGCCTGCCTGCCTGACTGCCTGCCTGCTAGTCTGCGAGCTTGCTTGCCTGCTTGACTACCTGCTTGCCTGCCTTCAGCCTGCCTGCCTGCCTGCGAGCCTGCGAGCTTGCTTGCCTGCCTGCCTGCCTGCAAGCCTGCCTGCCTGCCTGCATGCCTGCCTTCCAGCCTGCCTGCCTGTCTATCTGCCTGCCTGCTTGCCTGCATGCCTGCCTGCCTGCCTGCGTGCGAGCCTGCGAGCTTGCTTGCCTGCTGCCTACCTGCCTGAAGCCTGCCTGCCTGCCTGCAAGCCTGTGAGCTTGCCTGCCTGCCTACCTGCGTGCGAACCTTCCTGCCTACCTGCCTGTGAGCCTGCCTGCCTGCTTGCCAGCGAGCCTGCCTGGTGCGAGCCTGCTGCCTGCCTGCCTGCCAGCCTACCTGTCTTCCTGCATGCCTGCCTGCCTGCCTGCCTGCCTGCCTGCCTGCCAGCGAGCCTGCCTGGACGAGCCTGCCTGGACGAGCCTGCCTGCCTGCCTGCTTGCCTACCTACCTGTCTGCATGCCTGCCTGCGAGCGATCATGTGAGCTTGCTTGCCTGCCTGCCTGCAAGCCTGCCTGCCTGCTAGCCTGCCTGCCTTCCTGCCTTCCTGCCTGTCTACCTGCCTGCCTGCCTGCCTGCCTGCATGCCTGCTTGCCTGCCTGCCTGCCTGCCTGCCTGCGGCCTGCTTGCCTGCCTGCAAGCCAGTGAGCTTGCTTGCCTGCCTTCCTGCCTGCTAACCTTCCTGCCTACCTGCCTGCGAGCCTGCCTGCCTGCCTGCCAGCGAGCTTGCCTGCCTGCCTGCCTGCATGCCTGCCTGCCTGCGAGCCTGCCTGCCTGCCTGCCAGCGAGCTTGCCTGCCTGCCTGCCTGCATGTCTGCCTGTCTGCCTGACAGCGAGCCTGCCTAGCTGCCTGCCTGCCTGCATGCCTTCCTGCCTACCTGACTGCGAGCCTGCCTGCCTTCGAGCCTGCCTGCCTGCCTGCTGCCTGCCTGCCTGAGAGCCTGTGCCTGCGAGCCTGCTTGCCTGCCTGCCTGTGAGCCTGCGAGCCTGCGCGCTTGCTTGCCTGCTTGCCTGCCTGCCTGCCTGCCTGCGGCCGGCCTGCCTGCTTGCCTGCGAGCCTGCGAGCTTGCTTGCCTGCCTGCCTGCCTGCGAACCTTCTTGCTTACCTGCCTGTGAGCCTGCCTGCCTGCTTGCCAGCGAGCCTGCCTAGTGCGAGCCTGCCTGCCTGCTTGCCTGCCTGCCTGCTAGCCTGCTAGCCTGGCTGCCTGTGGCCTGCCTGCCGGCGAGCCTGCAAGCTTGTTTGCCTGCCTGCCTGCCTGCGAACCTTCCTGCCTACCTGCCTGCGTACCTTCCTGCCTAGCTGCCTGTGAGCCTGCCTGCCTGCTTGCTAGCGAGCCAGCCTGGTGAGAGCCAGCCTGCCTGCCTACCTGCCTGCCTGTCTGCCTGCAAGCCTGCCTGCCTGGAAGCCTGCCTGGCTGCCTGCCTGCCTGCTAGCCTGGCTGCCTGCCTGTGAGCCTGCCTGCCTGCCTGCGGCCTGCCTGCCTGCCTGCAAGCCTGCGAGCTTGCTTGCCTGCCTGCCTGCCTGCGAACCTTCCTGCCTACCTGCCTGCTTGCCTGCCTGCCTTCTTGCCAGCGAGCCTGCCTGGTGCGAGCCTGCCTGCCTGCCCGCCTGCCTGCCTGCCTGTCTGTCTGCAAGCCTGCCTGCTTGTCTACCTGCCTGCCTGCAAGCCTGCCTGCCTGCCTGCCTGCTAGCCTGGCTGCCTGCCTGCGAGCCTGCCTGCGAGCCTGCCTGCCTACCTGCCTGCCGGCCTGCCTGCCTGCCTGCCTGCCTGCAGCCTGCCTGCCTGCCTGTGAGCCTGTGAGCTTGCTTGCCTGCTTGCCTGCCTGCGAACCTTCCTGCCTACCTGCCTGCGAGCCTGCATGCCTGCCTGCCAGCGAGCCTGCCTGCTGCGAGCCTGCCTGCCAACCTGCCTGCCTGTATGCCTGCATGCATGCCTGCCTGCCTGCCTGCCTGTTTGCCTGCGAGCATGTGAGCTTGCTTGCCTGCCTGCCTGCATGCCTGCAAGCCTGCCTGCCTGCCTGCCTGCAAGACTGTCTGCCTGCTAGCCTGCCAGACTTCCTGCCTGCCTGCCTGTCTGCCTGCCTGCGAGCCTGCGAGCTTGCTTGCCCGCCTGCCTGCCTGCCTACGGCCTGTCTGCCTGCCTGCAAGCCTGTGAGCTTGCTTGCCTGCTGCATGCCTGCCTGTGAAACTTCCTGCCTACCTGCCTGCGAGCCTGCCTGCCTACTTGCCAGCGAGCCTGCCTGGTGCGAGCCTGCCTGCCTGCCTGCCTACCTGCCTGCCTGCCTGCATGCCTGCCTGCCTGCCTGCCTGCATGTCTGCCTGCCTGACTGCCTGCCTGCTAGCCTGCTAGCCTGGCTGCCTGCCTGCCTGCCTGCCTGGGAGCCTGCGAGCTTGCTTGCCTGCTTGACTACCTGCCTGCCTGCCTGCAGCCTGCCTGCCTGCCTCCGAGCCTGCGAGCTTGCTTGCCTGCCTGCCTGCCTGCAAGCCTGCCTGCCTGCCTGCCTGCCTGCATGCCTGCCTTCCAGTCTGCCTGCCTGTCTACCTGCCTGCCTGCTTGCCTGCATGCCTGCCTGCCTGCCTGCGTGCGAGCCTGCGAGCTTGCTTGCCTGCTTGCCTGCCTGCCTGCCTGCCTGCCTGCCTACCTGCCTACATACCTGTCTGCATGCATGCCTGCCTGCCTGCCTGCCTGCCTACGAGCGAGCATGTGAGCTTGCTTGCCTGCCTGCCTGCCTGCCTGCCTGCCTGCCTGCCTACCTGCCTGCCTGCCTGCATGCCTGCCTGCCTGACTGCCTGCCTGCTAGCCTGCGAGCTTGCTTGCCTGCTTGACTACCTGCTTGCCTGCCTTCAGCCTGCCTGCCTGCCTGCGAGCCTGCGAGCTTGCTTGCCTGCCTGCCTGCCTGCAAGCCTGCCTGCCTGCCTGCATGCCTGCCTTCCAGCCTGCCTGCCTGTCTACCTGCCTGCCTGCTTGCCTGCATGCCTGCCTGCCTGCCTGCGTGCGAGCCTGCGAGCTTGCTTGCCTGCTGCCTACCTGCCTGAGGCCTGCCTGCCTGCCTGCAAGCCTGTGAGCTTGCCTGCCTGCCTGCCTGCGTGCGAACCTTCCTGCCTACCTGCCTGTGAGCCTGCCTGCCTGCTTGCCAGCGAGCCTGCCTGGTGTGAGCCTGCTGCCTGCCTGCCTGCCAGCCTACCTGTCTTCCTGCATGCCTGCCTGCCTGCCTGCCTGCCTGCCTGCCTGCCTGCCAGCGAGCCTGCCTGGACGAGCCTGCCTGGACGAGCCTGCCTGCCTGCCTGCTTGCCTACCTACCTGTCTGCATGCCTGCCTACGAGCGATCATGTGAGCTTGCTTGCCTGCCTGCCTGCAAGCCTGCCTGCCTGCTAGCCTGCCTGCCTTCCTGCCTTCCTGCCTGTCTACCTGCCTGCCTGCCTGCCTGCCTGCATGCCTGCTTGCCTGCCTGCCTGCCTGCCTGCCTGCCTGCGGCCTGCTTGCCTGCCTGCAAGCCAGTGAGCTTGCTTGCCTGCCTTCCTGCCTGCTAACCTTCCTGCCTACCTGCCTGCGAGCCTGCCTGCCTGCCTGCCAGCGTGCCTGCCTGCCTGCCTGCCTGCATGCCTGCCTGCCTGCGAGCCTGCCTGCCTGCCTGCCTGCCAGCGAGCTTGCCTGCCTGCCTGCCTGCATGCCTGCCTGTCTGCCTGACAGCGAGCCTGCCTAGCTGCCTGCCTGCCTGCATGCCTTCCTGCCTACCTGACTGCGAGCCTGCCTGCCTTCGAGCCTGCCTGCCTGCCTGCTGCCTGCCTGCCTGAGAGCCTGTGCCTGCGAGCCTGCTTGCCTGCCTGCCTGTGAGCCTGCGAGCCTGCGCGCTTGCTTGCCTGCTTGCCTGCCTGCCTGCCTGCCTGCGGCCGGCCTGCCTGCTTGCCTGCGAGCCTGCGAGCTTGCTTGCCTGCCTGCCTGCCTGCGAACCTTCTTGCTTACCTGCCTGTGAGCCTGCCTGCCTGCTTGCCAGCGAGCCTGCCTAGTGCGAGCCTGCCTGCCTGCTTGCCTGCCTGCCTGCTAGCCTGCTAGCCTGGCTGCCTGTGGCCTGCCTGCCGGCGAGCCTGCAAGCTTGTTTGCCTGCCTGCCTGCCTGCGAACCTTCCTGCCTACCTGCCTGCGAACCTTCCTGCCTAGCTGCCTGTGAGCCTGCCTGCCTGCTTGCTAGCGAGCCAGCCTGGTGAGAGCCAGCCTGCCTGCCTACCTGCCTGCCTGTCTGCCTGCAAGCCTGCCTGCCTGGAAGCCTGCCTGGCTGCCTGCCTGCCTGCTAGCCTGGCTGCCTGCCTGTGAGCCTGCCTGCCTGCCTGCGGCCTGCCTGCCTGCCTGCAAGCCTGCGAGCTTGCTTGCCTGCCTGCCTGCCTGCGAACCTTCCTGCCTACCTGCCTGCTTGCCTGCCTGCCTTCTTGCCAGCGAGCCTGCCTGGTGCGAGCCTTCCTGCCTGCCCGCCTGCCTGCCTGCCTGTCTGTCTGCAAGCCTGCCTGCTTGTCTACCTGCCTGCCTGCAAGCCTGCCTGCCTGCCTGCCTGCTAGCCTGGCTGCCTGCCTGCGAGCCTGCCTGCCTACCTGCCTGCCGGCCTGCCTGCCTGCCTGCCTGCAGCCTGCCTGCCTGCCTGTGAGCCTGTGAGCTTGCTTGCCTGCTTGCCTGCCTGCGAACCTTCCTGCCTACCTGCCTGCGAGCCTGCATGCCTGCCTGCCTGCCAGCGAGCCTGCCTGCTGCGAGCCTGCCTGCCAACCTGCCTGCCTGTATGCCTGCATGCATGCCTGCCTGCCTGCCTGCCTGTTTGCCTGCGAGCATGTGAGCTTGCTTGCCTGCCTGCCTGCATGCCTGCAAGCCTGCCTGCCTGCCTGCCTGCAAGACTGCCTGCCTGCTAGCCTGCCAGACTTCCTGCCTGCCTGCCTGTCTGCCTGCCTGCGAGCCAGCGAGCTTGCTTGCCCACCTGCCTGCCTGCCTACGGCCTGTCTGCCTGCCTGCAAGCCTGTGAGCTTGCTTGCCTGCTGCCTGCCTGCCTGTGAAACTTCCTGCCTACCTGCCTGCGAGCCTGCCTGCCTACTTGCCAGCGAGCCTGCCTGGTGCGAGCCTGCCTGCCTGCCTGCCTACCTGCCTGCCTGCCTGCATGCCTGCCTGCCTGCCTGCCTGCATGTCTGCCTGCCTGACTGCCTGCCTGCTAGCCTGCTAGCCTGGCTGCCTGCCTGCCTGCCTGCCTGGGAGCCTGCGAGCTTGCTTGCCTGCTTGACTACCTGCCTGCCTGCCTGCAGCCTGCCTGCCTGCCTCCGAGCCTGCGAGCTTGCTTGCCTGCCTGCCTGCCTGCAAGCCTGCCTGCCTGCCTGCCTGCCTGCATGCCTGCCTTCCAGTCTGCCTGCCTGTCTACCTGCCTGCCTGCTTGCCTGCATGCCTGCCTGCCTGCCTGCGTGCGAGCCTGCGAGCTTGCTTGCCTGCCTGCCTACCTGCCTGTGGCCTGCCTGCCTGCCTGCAAGCATGTGAGCTTGCCAGCCTGCCTGCCTGCGTGCGAACCTTCCTGCCTACCTGCTTGCGAGCCTGCCTGCCTGCTTGCCAGCGAGCCTGCCTGGTGCGAGCCTGCTGCCTGCCTGCCTGCCTAGCTGCCTGCCTGCATGCCTGCCTGCATTCCTGCATGCCTGCCTGCCTGCCAGCGAGCCTGCCTGGACGAGCCTGCCTGCTTGCCTGCCTGCCTGCCTGCCTGCCTACATACCTGTCTGCATGCCTGCCTGCCTGCCTGCCTGCCTACGAGCGAGCATGTGAGCTTGCTTGCCTGCCTGCCTGCCTACCTGCCTGCCTGCCTGCATGCCTGCCTGCCTGCCTGCCTGCCTGCCTGCTAGCCTGCTAGCCTGCGAGCTTGCATGCCTGCTTGACTACCTGCCTGCCTGCCTTCATCCTGCCTGCCTGCCTGCGAGCCTGCGAGCTTGCTTACCTGCCTGCCTGCCTGCAAGCCTGCCTGCCTGCCTGCATGCCTGCCTTCCAGCCTGCCTGCCTGTCTACCTGCCTGCCTGCTTGCCTGCATGCCTGCCTGCCTGCCTGCGTGCGAGCCTGCGAGCTTGCTTGCCTGCTGCCTACCTGCCTGAGGCCTGCCTGCCTGCCTGCAAGCCTGTGAGCTTGCCTGCCTGCCTGCCTGCGTGCGAACTTTCCTGCCTACCTGCCTGTGAGCCTGCCTGCCTGCTTGCCAGCGAGCCTGCCTGGTGCGAGCCTGCTGCCTGCCTGCCTGCCAGCCTACCTGTCTTCCTGCATGCCTGCCTGCCTGCCTGCCTGCCTGCCTGCCAGCGAGCCTGCCTGGACGAGCCTGCCTGGACGAGCCTGCCTGCCTGCCTGCTTGCCTACCTACCTGTCTGCATGCCTGCCTACGAGCGATCATGTGAGCTTGCTTGCCTGCCTGCCTGCAAGCCTGCCTGCCTGCTAGCCTGCCTGCCTTCCTGCCTTCCTGCCTGTCTACCTGCCTGCCTGCCTGCCTGCCTGCATGCCTGCTTGCCTGCCTGCCTGCCTGCCTGCCTGCGGCCTGCTTGCCTGCCTGCAAGCCAGTGAGCTTGCTTGCCTGCCTTCCTGCCTGCTAACCTTCCTGCCTACCTGCCTGCGAGCCTGCCTGCCTGCCTGCCAGCGAGCTTGCCTGCCTGCCTGCCTGCATGCCTGCCTGCCTGCGAGCCTGCCTGCCTGCCTGCCTGCCAGCGAGCTTGCCTGCCTGCCTGCCTTCCTGCCTGCCTGTCTGCCTGACAGCGAGCCTGCCTAGCTGCCTGCCTGCCTGCATGCCTTCCTGCCTACCTGACTGCGAGCCTGCCTGCCTTCGAGCCTGCCTGCCTGCCTGCTGCCTGCCTGCCTGAGAGCCTGTGCCTGCGAGCCTGCTTGCCTGCCTGCCTGTGAGCCTGCGAGCCTGCGCGCTTGCTTGCCTGCTTGCCTGCCTGCCTGCCTGCGAACCTTCTTGCTTACCTGCCTGTGAGCCTGCCTGCCTGCTTGCCAGCGAGCCTGCCTAGTGCGAGCCTGCCTGCCTGCTTGCCTGCCTGCCTGCTAGCCTGCTAGCCTGGCTGCCTGTGGCCTGCCTGCCGGCGAGCCTGCAAGCTTGTTTGCCTGCCTGCCTGCCTGCGAACCTTCCTGCCTACCTGCCTGCGAACCTTCCTGCCTAGCTGCCTGTGAGCCTGCCTGCCTGCTTGCTAGCGAGCCAGCCTGGTGAGAGCCAGCCTGCCTGCCTACCTGCCTGCCTGTCTGCCTGCAAGCCTGCCTGCCTGGAAGCCTGCCTGGCTGCCTGCCTGCCTGCTAGCCTGGCTGCCTGCCTGTGAGCCTGCCTGCCTGCCTGCGGCCTGCCTGCCTGCCTGCAAGCCTGCGAGCTTGCTTGCCTGCCTGCCTGCCTGCGAACCTTCCTGCCTACCTGCCTGCTTGCCTGCCTGCCTTCTTGCCAGCGAGCCTGCCTGGTGCGAGCCTTCCTGCCTGCCCGCCTGCCTGCCTGCCCGCCTGCCTGCCTGCCTGTCTGTCTGCAAGCCTGCCTGCTTGTCTACCTGCCTGCCTGCAAGCCTGCCTGCCTGCCTGCCTGCTAGCCTGGCTGCCTGCCTGCGAGCCTGCCTGCCTACCTGCCTGCCGGCCTGCCTGCCTGCCTGCCTGCCTGCCTGCAGCCTGCCTGCCTGCCTGTGAGCCTGTGAGCTTGCTTGCCTGCTTGCCTGCCTGCGAACCTTCCTGCCTACCTGCCTGCGAGCCTGCATGCCTGCCTGCCAGCGAGCCTGCCTGCTGCGAGCCTGCCTGCCAACCTGCCTGCCTGCATGCCTGCATGCATGCCTGCCTGCCTGCCTGCCTGTTTGCCTGCGAGCATGTGAGCTTGCTTGCCTGCCTGCCTGCATGCCTGCAAGCCTGCCTGCCTGCCTGCCTGCAAGACTGCCTGCCTGCTAGCCTGCCAGACTTCCTGCCTGCCTGCCTGTCTGCCTGCCTGCGAGCCTGCGAGCTTGCTTGCCCGCCTGCCTGCCTGCCTACGGCCTGTCTGCCTGCCTGCAAGCCTGTGAGCTTGCTTGCCTGCTGCCTGCCTGCCTGTGAAACTTCCTGCCTACCTGCCTGCGAGCCTGCCTGCCTACTTGCCAGCGAGCCTGCCTGGTGCGAGCCTGCCTGCCTGCCTGCCTACCTGCCTGCCTGCCTGCATGCCTGCCTGCCTGCCTGCCTGCATGTCTGCCTGCCTGACTGCCTGCCTGCTAGCCTGCTAGCCTGGCTGCCTGCCTGCCTGCCTGCCTGGGAGCCTGCGAGCTTGCTTGCCTGCTTGACTACCTGCCTGCCTGCCTGCAGCCTGCCTGCCTGCCTCCGAGCCTGCGAGCTTGCTTGCCTGCCTGCCTGCCTGCAAGCCTGCCTGCCTGCCTGCCTGCCTGCCTGCATGCCTGCCTTCCAGTCTGCCTGCCTGTCTACCTGCCTGCCTGCTTGCCTGCATGCCTGCCTGCCTGCCTGCGTGCGAGCCTGCGAGCTTGCTTGCCTGCCTGCCTACCTGCCTGTGGCCTGCCTGCCTGCCTGCAAGCATGTGAGCTTGCCAGCCTGCCTGCCTGCGTGCGAACCTTCCTGCCTACCTGCTTGCGAGCCTGCCTGCCTGCTTGCCAGCGAGCCTGCCTGGTGCGAGCCTGCTGCCTGCCTGCCTGCCTACCTGCCTGCCTGCATGCCTGCCTGCATTCCTGTATGCCTGCCTGCCTGCCAGCGAGCCTGCCTGGACGAGCCTGCCTGCCTGCCTGCCTGCCTGCCTGCCTGCCTACATACCTGTCTGCATGCCTGCCTGCCTGCCTGCCTGCCTGCCTGCCTGCCTGCCTGCTAGCCTGCTAGCCTGCGAGCTTGCATGCCTGCTTGACTACCTGCCTGCCTGCCTTCATCCTGCCTGCCTGCCTGCGAGCCTGCGAGCTTGCTTACCTGCCTGCCTGCCTGCAAGCCTGCCTGCCTGCCTGCATGCCTGCCTTCCAGCCTGCCTGCCTGTCTACCTGCCTGCCTGCTTGCCTGCATGCCTGCCTGCCTGCCTGCGTGCGAGCCTGCGAGCTTGCTTGCCTGCTGCCTACCTGCCTGAGGCCTGCCTGCCTGCCTGCAA